>NC_136274.1:75917890-76597991 GCF_964187855.1 Myxine glutinosa | reverse complement strand
CACATTCTGGTGCAACGAAGAGTCAGAATTAATGGAAACGAGTCCTTAACTGACATAGACTAAGAATAACTAGGAAGACGTCCTATAGTTGTCTTCGTGTGATGCGGTGGGACCTGGGCACGACATTTAATGGGGGAAAAAGGGGAAGGTCGGTTCTACAGAGTGTTATTTACATGCAATGGGACTAGGGAATGGGGGATTGGGGAAAGTTGGGGAGTATTGGAGAAATAGGGGAATATTTACAAGCGGATATGGAGGCCAAATTCCATATTCGCAACAATATATATATATATATATATATATATAAAGGAGGAGTGTCTGTGTGTGTGTATATATGTGTGTCTGTCTGGATGTCCGCTTAAAACTCAAGAACTACACATCGGAGAAAAGTTTTAGACACAGATTCGGAATCAGCATAAAATCCCGGTGGTTTTAGGCTACGTTTTATTTTAACTAGGGCATGCCCGTACTATATATATGCCCGTACTATATATCTATCTAAAATTATATCCCCCCCCCCTCTATTTACATGAAATGGTTTGGTCCATTCGCAACGCCAAAGCGAACGGCGAACGGCTTGCGAGTACAGTGACAATCCCCCCCCTCTATTTACATGAAATGGTTTCGTCCATTCGCAACGACCACAGAACCCCCCCCTCTATTTACATGGAATGGTTTGGTCCATTCGCAACGCCGGCACACGCGATCGTTCGCTGCTCTCTGATTGGTTGAATCGTTTTTTGGACATAGCTCGGTAAGTAATTGTCCGATTAATATGAAACCTTGAAAAGGCACATCCTCGGGTCCCCAGCAATATACCTGGCAAGTTAAAAGTATATCGGACCCGTGGTTGTCGAGAAACAGCGGTCACAGACAGACAAACGTACAAACGTACAGACAGAGATTACTGGAATTATAGATAGATACCAATGGTTTAAAAAAACCGCGCCAGCTCCAATTCCATGGTGTAGTTTGTGGCGGCGCTAGACGTTCGGGGTGTATTGCAATGGTTTGTCGGGTTTGGCTGTGGGTCCAGAATAGCTCCAATTTCCTTTTGTTCTTCTATGTTTATTTTGAATTCTTCTGTTACAACGCCTTCCTTATCTACCTTATATCCCCCCGATGAGGCCTCTACATAATTTCATGCGGCAGAATTTCGTGCATTTTGAGTGAAAGAAGTGAGACGAAGTTGAAGGAGGAAGAAGAGGCGCGATCACTCTGGAGGCCTTGATCGTGAGTGTAAATGGCGGGAATTGCGTTTGTATCGCAAAGTAAAGGATCTGCATTCATTTCTGAACTTGAATTGTGGATTGTTATACATCTGCGTTATTTTTCATAAAAAAAACTTTATGTTGAACTTGAAGGCTCCAAGCACGGACTATATAATTATATAGACCTCATTGAGGGTAAAAATAAAATATCCTGCTATCGCTTGCCAAGCTAGCCGTTCCCTCTCCTCCTCCCCTCGCCTCCTCCCCTCGCCTCGCCTCCCCCTCCCTCCTTTTCTCCCCTCTCCTCTTCTCCCCTCCCCCCACTCCCTCCTCTCCCCTCTTCTCCCCTCCCCCCCCACTCCTTCCTCCCCCCCAACTCCTCCCCCCCCCCACCACTCCTCCCCCCACTCCTCCCCTCCCCCCCACTCTCCCGCCCACTCCTCCCCTCCCCCCCACTCCTCCCCTCCCCCCCACACTCCTCCCCCTCCTCCCCCCACTTCCTCCCCCACTCCTCCCCTCCCCCCACTCCTCCCCTCCCTCCCCCCCACTCCTCCCCCCCCCCCACTCTCCCCTCCCCCCCACTCCTCCCTCCCCCCCACTCCTCCCCTCCCCCCCCACTCCTCCCCTCCCCCCACTCCTCTCCCTCCCCCCCTCTCCTCCCCCTCCCCCCCCTCTCCTCCCTCCCTCCCCCCACCCTCGCCTCCCCCCCACACCCTCGCCTCTTCTCCCCCCACCCTCGCCTCCCCTCCCCCCATCCTCGCTCCCCTCCCCCCCCACCTCGCCTCCCCTCCCCCCCCACCCTCGCCTCCCCCCCACCCTCGCCTCCCCCCCACCCTCGCCTCCCCTCCCCCCCCACCCTCGCCTCCCTCCCTCCCCACCCTCCCCTCCCTCCGTCCTCCCCTCCCGCTCCCTCCTCTTCTCCCCTCTCCTCCCCTCCTCTTTCTCCCCTCTCCTCCCCCTCCCTCCTCTTCTCCCCTCTCCTCCCCCTCCTCCTCTTCTCCCCTCCCCCTCTTCTCCCCTCCCCCCCTCTTCTCCCCTGCCCCCCTCTCTCCCCTGCCCCCCTCTTCTCCCCTCCCCACCCTCTCCTCCCCTCCTCCCCCGTTCTCCTCCCCTCCCTTGCCCCGCCCGGCAATGTCGGGTACTTCCCATGGCCAGCTGTAGGTGGGCTGCTCGAGGGTTGGAAAACCAAGCAATCTTATGTCTTGGCACCAAGTAGAAAAACCAGAAATGTTGTATACCAAGAGGTTTTGAGAAATTGAAAATTGACAAAACGTCATGCAGGAAATGTACTGTGATATTGCTCTAAAATATACATGTTCTTTTCATCATATATTTGTATTATTCTTATTCAACCCGGGCGAAGCCCCCCTCCCCCCGCCCACTCCCCTCCCCCATCCCCTCCCCTCCCCCTCCCCTCACCCCTCACTCCTCCCTCACCCTCCTCCCCCTCACCCTCCCCCTCCTCCCTCCCACTCCTCCCCTCCCCTCCCTCTCCCTCCCTCCCCCTCTCCCCCTCCCTCCCCCTCCCTCCCCTCCCCCTCCCTCCCTCCCCTCCCCCTCTCTCCCCTCCCCCTCCTCCCCTCCCCCTCCACCCTCCCCTCCCCCCTCCTCCACTCCCCCTCCCTCCCCCTCCCCTCCACTCCCCCTCCCCCATCCACTCCCCCTCCCCTCCACTCCCCTCCCTCCCTCCCTCCCTCCTCCCTCACCCTCCCCCTCCCCTCCCCCTCACCCCTCCCCTCCCCTCCCTCCCCTCCCCCTCCTCCCCTCCCCCCTCCCTCCCCTCCCCCCTCCCCTCCCCTCCCTCTCCTCCCCTCCCCATCCCCTCCCCCTCCCCTCCACTCCCCCTCCCCTCCCTCCCCCTCCCCTCCCGCTCCCCTCCCCCTCCCCCGCTCCCCCTCCCCCTCCCTCCCCTCCCGCTCCCCCTCCCCCTCCCTCCCCCCTCCCCTCCGCTCCCCTCCCCCTCCCCGCTCCCCGCTCCCCTCCCCCTCCCCTCCCCCCTCACCTCCCCCCCCTCACCTCCCCCCCCTCCTCCTCTCTCCTCCCCCCCCCCCTCCCTCTCCTCCTCCCCCCCCTCCCCCTCTCCTTCCTCCCATATACATGTTCTTTTCATCATATATTTGTCTTATTCTTATTCAACCCGGGCGAAGCCGGGTACCTCAGCTAGTATATATATATATATATATATATATTTATCAGGTTAACTATTTATCCTCTTATTGTAATTACAATTTAACTTGACTGTGGTTTACATACATTTTTTCCACTGACGTAATTTATCTTACGAGGTCAAATGTCACGAGAAGGTCACACATTTTAGTCGAGGATTTGTGTTTGTGCTGAGTGAATTATGTCATCAAAGATCTTTTGATCAAGGTCACATTGATTAACAAGAAACACGTGACCACAGCGTCAGCACCAGCCGGTCACGTGGTTTGAGGGAGATTTCTTCTGCTTCTATAACATTCACGGCCGACACAAGAACAAGCAACATCTACATGAACCCACTTCCTCAACTTGAGATACAGCTTTGATGCAAATGATGGAGTAGCAAAAGTCATGTGATGGAGCATGGTTTATGAGGCGAGAATAAATCCTGGAGAGGTAGCCACTCCATCACAGGTGTGCAGAGCCTTTTCGGTGAGTAGTCTTGGGAATCCAACCTCGACCCGTGAGAGCAATGCGATGAGACATCACCGAATCCACAACCGAGCCACTGCTGTGATAGTCCCTCATTAAAAGAATGATACGACATTACAATGTCCACTCACAAACCTTCACTACTCTTCCATACAATCATTGGGAACGCCAGGATTTGAAAAGAGCTTGGGATCGTTTACTGTTCATCATCGGCATGAAGTGGGAACTAGCAGATTCCTTTATGTCTCTCCTTCTATTTATCTTTCGTATAGTTCCAACAGGTTGAGGAACACACAAACACACAGACACACCCCCACACACACACAGTCAAGACACACACACACACACACACACACACACACACACACACACACACACACACACACACACACACACACACACACACACACACACACACACACACACACACACACACACACAGTCAGACACAGACACACACACAGTTAGACACACACACACACAGTCAAGACACACTGTTACGGATTCGTCACTTCCGTTGTTGTGGTTCTCATCCACTGTAAACATTTTTGGTTGCATGTACTATTATTGTTATCATTTAAGTGAATTGGAAATAACTGTTTTCAAAAGGTAAAAAAAATTAATGTTTTAAAAAGAAACCGAAAACCAGAATCGGAAACCGGACGAAGAAGAAGAGGAAGAAAAAGAAGGAAAAGGAGGTGGAGCAAGTGAGGTGGACAAGGAGCCCAGCTGTTTTGAGGTCTTGAGCAAACGCTGGCGAACGAGGGTCACGCGTGAGCTTTAGGTTTCCTGGGAAAGGGATTCCTGTGACAGAGTTGTTATCACTGTGACAGATAAACCTGTGTGACAGGTTTTGCGGTTGATTCCGAAGAGAATCATTCGAGTGCCGTTACGTCTCGAGAGAGGACCGTTGGCCATTTTACATCGCGCCTGATTTCGGATCGCTCCAGGCTTTTCACCTCGCTTCAACCATTTCACCGCATCCAGACGTAACCTGGTGTGTGTGTGTGTAACATGGATTTTGAGTGGGAAATTGCGGTTCGCCGATTGGGAGCCGATGAACGTCCATACCCGAAGGTGTGATTTCCCAGCCGCCTCTTGAGGACACTTTTGCCTATCTTTGGCAGTGTGACTGTCAACCGAGCGGGATTCTGGTCTCGATACAACATCGTTCTGACTATGACTGGAGTGAGTGGAGCGTGGATCGACCTTGGTTTGAAGCTGGGACAGAGACATTGGGAATGTTATTTTCGCTCACTTGGAGCACAGTGAGTTACTTTATACGAAACTGATGGTACCATCATAGGAATGATATATTGGTTGTACAATTGATTACTATTGTTGTACTGTTATTCTTGTGTGATCTTAATACAATACTTGTTTGTTGGTAACAATTGGTGTGGCTTCACCATTGATCTTTGACATACAGAATAACACATCTTTCTGCCGTGACTCCTCTCGGGGCTCGGAGGTACACCGTGACCGGGGTTTGGGGAGGAGCACGTAAAAGAAATTGGGGGCTCGTCCGGGATAGAATTCCCCCACATTCCCAAAATTCCCAAATTTGGAATTTTCTAACATTCCCAGATTTTTCAGAAAATTGGATTTTTTTTGTGTGAAGGTTAACAGGTGCTAACTGATAGTCATCATGGTGTTTGACGCAGAAAAGCTTGCGGCATCCCCTAATGAGGCACAGTTCCAGGCGTTAAAAAGATCGGAACTCATGATATTGGCCAAATACGTATTTTAACTTGGAGGTCCAAGTTAGTATGGAGAAAGCAGAGATTCAGACATTGGTGGTGGACTGGTGGAGTCTCTAGTGGGACAAGGAACATGGGAAGAGGTAGCCTTGGATTGGTTACCGGAGGAAAAAGGAAATGTGGAGCTCCGGAAAATGGAGATGCAACTGCAGCGCTAGGAAAGGTTAGAGGAAAGAAGAGCAGAGGAAAGGAGAGCAGAGGAAAGGAGAGCTAAAGAAGAAAGAAGAGCAGAGGAAAGGAGAGCTGAAAAGGAACTCGAGGAGAGAAGAGCAGAGGAAAGGAGAGCTGAAGAAGAAAGAAGAGCAGAGGAAAGAGCAGAGGAAAGGAGAGCTGAAAGGGAGTTAAAGGAATGGGACATGGAGTATCAGAAGGAAATTAAACTCAAGGAGCTGGAATTACTGGGAGAACGGAGAGAAGTAGTATCCATGCCGGCTAGTTCCACAACTAGTCAGAACACTTGGGATGTTGGTAGGCATGTGAGGCTGGTTCCACCCTTCAATGAAAAGGAGGTAGCCAAGTTATTTTTACATTTTGAGGAGGTGGCTCAAATACGAAAATGGCCTGTGGGGTCTTGGACTATGTTAGTGCAAAGTGTTCTGGTGGGTAAAGTTCAAGATATCTATTCAGCTTTACCGATTGACCAATGTGCAGATTATGAGATTGTGAAGAAAACCATTCTCAAAGCCTATGAATTGGTCCCTGAAGCTTACCGGCAAAAATTCAGGAATGCCAGGAAGAGGGAGAGTGAGACCCATGTGGAGTTTGCCAGAATGAAGGAAACCATGTTTGATGGGTGGTGTGACTCGAAGGAGATTGGGAAAGACTTCAACCTGTTATGACAATTGATTTTGGTGGAGGAATTCAAACAGTGTGTCCACGTGGACATTAAAGTACATCTGGATGAGAAGAAAGTACCGGAGTTGAATGAGGCACCAAGAGTGGCAGATGACTATGTTTTGACACACAGGATAGGGTTCCACAAACCTAACTTCCCGCCTAGAGTTAGCCAGGGGAGTTATGGTAAATCAGGTTCGGAGAACAGATTTTCATGGAGGCGGCCTAGAGAGGACTATGGGGACAAATCTGATACCGCGACTTTTAGGGGTCAGAAGACTACAGTTCCAAGACAGACTTATCTTCCGAGGGGCCCGAGGCAGACCAAGAGTTTTTCCTCCGTGCCTACTTGCGCTTTTTGCAAGAAACCTGGGCATTTGATGTCCCAATGTTACGCCCAGAAAAGGAAAAATCAGGAGCGGAGTCAAACTTGTGCAACTCCGAATGCATTGACAAATGCGAGAAATCGTCCTTGGAGGACAGCGCCTTGTGAAGGTTCCCATGCCAAAGTTATGGCATCACAGAACGACCTTGTCCAAGAGGGTTACAAACCTTTTATTTCCGAAGGGTTTGTGTCACTGGATGGAGACTTAACGAACCAGAGACCTGTTAGGGTATTGAGGGACACAGGAGCACATCAATCTTTCATGCTTGAGGGCATTTTGCCATTGTCAGATGAGACGGCAACTGGTGTTAGTGTTCTTTTACAGGGGGTTGGTGGCTATGTTAAAGCTCCTCTTCATGTCATCTATTTAGAGTCTGAGTTGGTGTCAGGACCGGTCGCTGTAGGTTTACAAGCCACTCTTCCTGTAGAGGGAATCTCTTTTATTATCGGGAATGATTTGGCCGGTGGTCGAGTTTCTGGTAATCCAATGTTGGTTGAAAAGCCCAGTATGGAAAATAACACTGCACAGTTAGAGCAGGAGATTCCTGGTATCTTTCCATCCTGTGCAGTGACTCATGCTATGGGTAGGAAGCGATCTGAAGAGAAGGAGAAGGAAGGTGATGTGGATTTGAGTTCCTTAGAGGTATTGGAGGAAAATTCTGAAAGAGGTAATAGGAAAGGGAGTGACATCAAGAACTTAAGGAAAAGGTGGCATCTGGAACAAAAGAGGAAATGGAGTGTCCGTCGGAGACATCTGGGAACGAGGTTGAACAAACGGTGCTGGTCCGAAAGAGACTTGTTGAAGAACAACACAGAGATTCGGAGCTCCGGAGTTTGATTGATAAAGCCGTTACAGAGGAAGAGGCTATGAAGATACCTGTTGGTTCCTTCATGAAAGGGGAAATACTAATGAGAAAATGGAGACCACCGGAGGTGCCAGCAAACGATGAGTGGAAAGTTCATTCCCAAATTGTGGTGCCACCGCCGTACCGGAAGGAGATATTGAGTTTGGCGCATGAGACACCTTTGGCCGGCCACCTTGGAGTGAACAAGACATGTGACAGAATATTGATACATTTTTTCTGGCCAGGATTGCGACGTGATGTGGTGGAGTTCTGTAAATCTTGCCACTCTTGCCAGCTGGTGGGAAAACCTAATCAGAAAGTCCCATCCGCACCTTTAAAACCCATTCCAGCTTTTGAAGAGCCATTCAGCCGTGTCATTATTGACTGTGTAGGCCCTTTACCTAAAGCTAAGGCTGGACATCAGTATTTGCTGACCATCATGTGCACTTCCACAAGGTTCCCAGAGGCAGTGCCTCTTAGAAAAATTATGGTGGCAGTTATTGCAAAGGCCTTGATTAAATTTTTCACTTTGGTTGGCCTACCTAAGGTCATCCAGTCTGATCAGGGTTCCAATTTCATGTCAACGCTTTTTCAGCAAGTGGTACACCTGTTGGGAGTGGAGCAAGTAAGATCAAGTACTTACCATCCCGAGAGCCAAGGGGCCTTGGAAAGGTTTCACCAGACATTGAAGAATATGATCAGAACGTACTGTTTTGAATGTGACAAGGATTGGGATGAAGGAATACCCTTATTGTTGTTTGCTACGAGTGAATCTGTTCAGGAGTCATTGGGATTCAGTCCTTTTGAACTTGTGTTTGGACACGCAGTTCGAGGACCGTTGAAATTGGTGAAAGAACAGTGGCTACAGGAGGAGTCACAGTCAACAGTGGTAGAGTATGTCAACGGTTAGGCACAGATTGGCAAAGGCTTGTGAAGTTGCGAGAGGAAACTTGAAAGTGACACAGGATAAAATGAAAGTTTGACATGACAAAAAATCTCAGATAAGAGATTTCAGTCCTGAGGACCGAGTGTTAGTGTTGCTTCCTATTCCAGGTCAGCCACTACAGGCTAGATATTTTGGTCCCTATGCAATCGAAAGGAGGGTTAATGAAACAGATTACGTGGTGACAACTCCCGACCGACGGTAAAAGCGGCAGCTGTGTCATGTCAACCGACTGTAGAAATATTATGAGAGGAAGCCTGTGGAAAAATGGTTCCTGTCTCACCTGTCTCACCTGTGGTTGGGGTGCAAGAGAATCCAGAGGTTGAGGCCGGTGTGAAGTTTGATAACATTGATGACCAGGCTTGTCCCAGATTGACGAACACGGAAGTGTTGAGTCATTTAGATGAGAAATTAGGTCATTTTATGAGGGAACAACAAGGACAACTATCCAGCCTAATTTTTGAGTTTGCACATTTGTTCACAGATGTACCTGGTCATACTGACTTGGTATATCATGATATTGAGGTGGGGGAAGCCACTCCTGTGAAGCAACACCCCTATCGGATGAACCCTGTGAAGATGGAGTATCTTCGGAAGGAGGTTCAGTATATGTTGGAGAATGACATCATCGAACCAGGCAGCAGTGAATGGAGCTCACCATGTGTGTTGGTTCCAAAACCCGTTGGCAGTTTTCGCTGTTGTACGGATTTAAAACGGGTTAATGCAGTGACCAAGACCGACTCATATCCCATCCCGAGGATTGATGACAGTATTGATAGAATAGGCCCAGCTAAATTTGTAACTAAATTTGACTTGCTGAAAGGGTATTGGCAGATTCCTCTTACTGATAGAGCCAAGGAAATCTCGGCTTTAGTCACACCAAATGGGTTGTATCAGTACAAGGTTCTTCCCTTTGGATTGAAAAACGGGCCTGCTACATTTCAACGGCTGATTAATAAGCTTATTGCAGACCTTGAGGGGGTGGAGGCTTATCTGGATGATGTCATCATCCACACCATGACCATGGAAGATCATACAGACTTGGCATTTAATATGGAATATTTTTTTTGTGGGGGTGAACTTACTTTTCAAGATGTCTTGGAACCAAAAGTTCATTGGAATTATGTTGAAATTATTCTAGATTTTGTTAATGTGACCTTTAAAAGAAACAAAAACCACATTTGACATTTCAAAGCAATTAAATTGATCCTTGAAAGTGATGTAAATTGATATCGAACTCAATTCACGGACAGTACTGTGTTAAACTTCTGTACATTTTCCAGAAGTATCTTTATTTTGCACATTAGCCAAATTTTTTTTTAACAAAAACAAACGTTAAATTACGACTGGGATTACGGACAGTAAAATTACAGTTCAGTACTTCGTGTAACCCCCACGAGCATTCAGGAGAGCACGTACACGTTGAGGCATGCTATTCACGAGATTTGCCAAGGTTTGGACAGGAATCGCTTGCCATGCAGTGACAATAGCCTGCTGCAATTCACGCACAGAGGTCGGCTGCTGGTCCAAGTGGTCGATTTGACGCGTTAATTCTGCCCACAAGTTCTCCATCGGATTCATATCCGGGGACATGGCAGGCCACTCCATATGATCTACACCACGGTCAGCAAGAAAGTGTTGGATCATGCGAGCACGATGAGGCTGTGCATTGTCATCTTGGAAGACAAAGTTTCAACGAAAGGCTGCACGAGCAAATGGAAGCAATGTTTCTTCCAGAATGGCCCTGTACTTGAACTGGTTCAGGTTTCCATTCAGAACAACCATGTCAGTTTTGCCCCCTGCATGAAAAGCAGCCCAAACGGTCACCCCACCACCTCCAGCTTGGACTCTTGGCACTATACAATCTTTGTTGTAGGCTTCATGCACTTGTCTGCGCACTCGGACGCGGCCATCTTGACGATAGACCAGAAATCTAGATTCGCCACTGAAGATCACGTGATTCCAGTGTCCTGGCTGCCATTGACGGTGCTCTCTGGCCCACTGCAATCGGCGCTGGCGGTGTTGTCTGGTCAGGCGTGGCTTTCTCAGGGGACGCCTGGCACGATAGCCTGCTTGAACCAGTCGTTGGTTGACTAGCCTTCTGGATACAGGCACATTTGTCAGTTGCTGCCACTCAGCCCTAAGCCGATTAGCTGACTTGGTACGGCCATTGCGGTCTAACCGGTGCAGCTGGCGATCATCCCTCCTTGTGGTTCTGCGGGAACGTCCTGGCCTCGGTATTGGAGTAGGGACACCCCTCTGAGCATTTCGTTTCAGGATCTTTGACACCTGACCTTGAGTGATGCCATACTGCTGAGCAATAGCACACTGTTTCATGCCGTAATTTCGTAAAGCCACCACTCCATGGCAAACAGCATTGTCGAGTTGACCGACCATCTCCAGAGGAGGCGGCAATAACTTTTGGAGACGTGCAGCAGTTGTTTTCCACTAATACAGAACGCAACAACCCTTGTATACCCGACTGTGAAGCCAATCGTCAAATGTACCTGTCCGTACATTTTGCCACGCCACCTGTGATATAATCCTGTTGTTGACTTCTTGCTGCGACAGGCAATCAGTGACATGGTTCTTTTAACAAATAAATCACCAAAGGGTAAAATAAACTCACCAGATTGATATACTGAGTTAAGAAAGTAAACCCAAGTCAAGAAAATTTAAATATTCCATATTAAATGCCAAGTCTGTATGAAACAAATCCATGCATTTTTCAAGAAACTGACCGAGGCAGGGTTGACCATCAACTTATCTAAGAGTGAGTTTGTAAAAGCACAGGTGGTGTTCCTCAGCCATGTAGTAGGTCAGGGGCAGGTGCAACCGGTGACGGCCAAGATAGAAGCCATTGATCGCTTCCAAGTTCCAAAAGGGAAGAAGGAGCTTATGAGATTCTGGGGTATGGCTGGTTGGTACCGGCGGTTCTGCAGGAATTTTTCTGATGTGGTAGCCCCTTTAACATATTTGCTGAGGAAAGAGACCAAGTTTGTTTGGGATGACAAATGTCAGGCTGCCTTTGCCCACGTCAAAGCAATATTAATGAGCTCTCCTGTCCTAGCAGCCCCGGATTTTCAAGCACGTTTCAAGTTGGCCATTGATGCAAGTGATGTGGGGGCTGGGGCAGTTCTATTACAGGAAGATGAGGATGGAGTGGATCACCCAGTGTGCTACTATTCCAAAAGGTTTAACAAACACCAGGCAAATTATGCCACCGTGGAAAAAGAGACCCTTGCAACCCCTTAAGCTTCATTCAAAAAATGAAAAATAAAAATCAGAGGTTGATGAGATGGAGTTTGGCTTTGTGCAGGAGTTCAACTTGGAAATTGAGCATGTAAAGGGCAGGGACAATGTCATTGCTGATGCTTTATCCAGAGTGAACTAACTTTGGAAATTCCTGTAGGTTGTTTAGAAGTTTTGTTGCTTTATTTTGGGGAATATTAATTATTGTTGCTCACGTGAATTGATCATTTGGGGTGTGAGTTTTACTTTTGTTTGTTAAAAGAGTTTTTGCATGCAAAGAAAGTTTTCACTATGTTCCAACTTTCTTTCTGGAGGGGGGGAAGTGTTACGGATTCATCATTTCCGTTGTTGTGGTTCTCATCCACTGTAAACATTTTTGGTTGCATGTACTATTATTGTTATCGTTTAAGTGAATTGGAAATAACTGTTTTCAAAAGGTAAATAAAATTAATGTTTTAAAAAGAAACCGAAAACCGGATCGGGAACCGGACGAAGAAGGAGAGGAAGAAAAAGAATGAAAAAGAGGCGGAGCAAGTGAGGTGGACAAGAAGCCGAACTGTTTTTAGGTCTTGAGCAAACGCTGGCGAACGAGGGTCACGAGTGAGCTTCGGGTTTCCTGGGAAAGGGATTCCTGTGACAGAGTTGGTATCGCTGTGACAGATAAACCTGTGTGACAGGTTTTGCGGTTGATTCCGAAGAGAATCATTAGAGTGCCGTTACGTCTCGAGAGAGGACCGTTGGCAATTTTACCTCGCGCCTCGGATCGCTCCAGGCTTTTCACCTCACTTCAACCATTTCACCGCATCCAGACGTAACCTGGTGTGTGTGTGTGTAACATGGATTTTGAGTGGGAAATTGCGGTTCGCCGATTGGGAGCCGTTGAACGTCCATACCCGAAGGTGTGATTTCCCAGCCGCCTCTTGAGGACACTTTTGCCTAGCTTTGGCAGTGTGACTGTCAACCGAGCGGGATTCTGGTCTTGATACAACATCATTCTGACTATGACTGGAGCGAGTGGAGCGTGGATCGACCTTGGTTTGAAGCTGGGACAGAGACATTGGGAATGTTATTTTCGCTCACTTGGAGCACAGTGAGTTACATTATACGAAACTGATGGTACCATCATAGGAATGATATATTGGTCGTACAATTGATTAATATTGTTATTGTACTGTTATTCTTGTGTGACCTTAATACAATACTTGTTTGTTGGTAACAATTGGTGTGGTTTCACCATTGATCTTTGACATACAGAATAACACATCTTTCACAGCCATGACTCCTCTCGGGGCTCGGAGGTACACCGTGACCGGGGTTTGGGGAGGGGCACGTAAAAAAAAAAAAAAAACACACACACACACACACACACACACAGTCAAGACACACACACACACACACACACACACACACACACACACAACCAGTTGAGGACCAGTTTCTGCAAGTCAAGCTGATGGGGAAGAACTCCACAAGGCCTCATTTCTATATGTAGTAAATGCACCTTCAACGTACATTATTCTATGCTTTTGCAATTTCTCTCCAGCCAGCCTCCCCCGTCCTCACCTTGCATGTGCTGCGTCACCGCCGGGCCCACGTGAACAATGATAAAGAAGAATGTTATGGCCTGAAGCACACCAAGCCAAGCCTTCAATCACACTGTCTTTATTTATGGATTATCACACGAAAATCTCTTCCTACACATAAAACCAAGAAGGGAGAAAAGATGGAAAAACCCAAATAGGCCAATCCAAGAGTAGGCAGGTCCATGAGTAGGCCAGTCCAAGAGTAGGCAGGTCCAAGAGTAGGCAGGTCCAAGAGTAGGCCGGTCCAAGAGTAGGCAGGTCCAAGAGTAGGCAGGTCCAAGAGTAGGCCAGTCCAAGAGTAGGCCGGTCCAAGAGCTGGCAGGTCCAAGCGTAGGCCGGTCCAAGAGTAGGCAGGTCCAAGAGTCGGCAGGTCCAAGAGTTGGCAGGTCCAAGAGTAGGCAGGTCCAAGAGTAGGCCGGTCCAAGAGTAGGCAGGTCCAAGAGTAAGCAGGTCCAAGAGCAGGCAGGTCCAAGAGTAGGCCCAACAGTAGGCCCCAGGGCAGGCCCCATAGTAGGCCCCAAGGCAGGCCCAGTGGCAGGCCCCAAGGCAGGCCCCAGTGGCAGGCAGCAAGAGTTCGATCAACGTCACCCTTCAGTTAGAGAGATTGCAGCTGGACACTCTACAACCCCCGGAAAAGCACTCTGCCATAAGTCCTCCTCTAAAATGGCCACTCACTCCTCTGAATCACCTTCCTGGCCATTCCCCTGCCCCACAGCCAATCATAGGCTTTATACACATGGACCAAACCACTTGGTCTAATTTCCAGGGGGGTGGGGGGGGGGGGGGGAAGAAGAAAAAGGCCACAGACCATAACAAGAACCTCCCAGAGATCTTAAAACCATCCCTGGGAATATGACGACAAACGTACTACAGTTGGAAGCAGTCCGGGCCTTGGTGATGCTCCTGAAAAAAGCCCTCAGAACAAATCTTTGAGAACAAGAAATCTTCACGGTTTAGTCCATGAATCGTGATCCCATGGACCGAAATGGAGGTGGATCCTTTGAGCCCTGGGAGGACGACGTTCCTCCTTCTGAAACCCGCAGAAGGAGTTAACCAAGGACACACAAAACGATATATGGTATTATTTATTTGTTTTACTGTGTCAATATTTTGGTAGTTGAGAAGATTATAAATGGGAGTTGAAGCTTAGTTTGTACAAGCTTGTCTTGGTAGAGGGAGGGAGGTTTTATTGAGTTTTTTAAATGAAATTCTAGCAATGGAGAGAAAGCACAAAGGCGACACATTTGTTGGGTACTTGCAATCAGGTTTCCATGGAGACCACTAGTGGGTCGTTGATTTACAGAATCTCCACCTTCCAAAATCAACTCCGGAGCCGTGTGCTTTGCTTCTAACTCGTCTGGGAAATAAATTGGCAAGTAACAAAGGGGCATTGTTTACTGATTGGCTGGCAAAGAAGTGGGCCAAGTGGGAGACCCACTCGTTGATGAAAAGGGATGAGAGGAGGCTTGATGTCGGAGTCAAAGGGAGTGCTGAGGGGGGAGTTGGTGGTGGTGTTTGATGTTGGTCGGTGAGGAGCGAAGCTCCGGCTAGGTTGAGTTGGTGTCCATGACTTTGAGTCACAGCTCGTGAATAGTGAGATTGTGTGTCAGTTGAATTCTGGCTGAAGTTGCCAGCAGAGAGGTGTGCGCTGAGCTACATTTGGTCGCAGTTTTGGACTATAATGCTGCAGTCTCTGTGTGCGCAGTAATTTCAGAGTACAGCTGAGTTAACATTGACCCCTGGCTGGAGTCAGTCAAATGCATCCGTTTAAACAAATATTGGCGCATTTGGATCCAAAATAGCAAGAGCAGAACTTTCCGCAATCGGTGTCGTTAAAGCAGTGAAAGTCCGCTCAGCTTTGTCAGTCCAGGTAAACGTTGTCAGTCCCAGACGTAAGCAGCACGTACATCGGTTGAACAACAGTGGCATGGTTTGGTCGGAATTTACAGTACCAAGGGTTACATTCCAAGAAGGAGCAGCACAGGGAAACTTCGAGACGAGCAGGTGCTTCAGTTATGGCTGTGATATGGTCAGATTCATGAAGTAGACCGTCGTTTGAAATGACATGTCCTGGCAAATGCAGGTTGCTGGTTTGATTGAATGAACTTTTGAGTGTTTGGTTTTAGTGCAGCCTCATGCAAGTGGGTGCAGCACACGCGGAGGTTTTTAAAAAATCGTGTTCAGCTTTTGAAAGACAATAAATAATTATGTCATTCCAGGTAGTTTTGTACACCTGGTAATCCCTGAATAATTGTCACCATCAGCTCTTGAAATGCAACAAGGGCTGATGCGAACCGGATGGAATTCTGCAGCCTCGGGGGAAAGTCCCTCGTTTGTAATAAAATCCGTTAATTCCCAACTGTTGTGTCGGGTTACCTGATGGTAAGCAACGAGCAAGGTCAATTGTTGAAAAGACTGGCACCTGTGGGATCAGCAAAAACTTCCTCCATGTGAGTCAATGGGTGAAAGTCCACGATTATTGCTTCGTTGGGTTCCGGCAGATCAATTCACATCGGAATACCCCCTGATTTATTCTGAGTGGCAACTTTTGGGGAAATCCAATGAGAGGTATCAACTTTATCAATAATGCCCAGATCTCCATCACTCGTTTCAGTTCATCTGACACAGCTTGTCTCACAGAGAGTGGCAGCCATTATAATTTTTCTTGTGCAGTGAGCAGTATCGTTTTGGACTTTAAACTTGAGCAATAACCTCCTGGTCTTCATCAATGATCTCTCTGACTCTCTTGAAAATCCTCTCTATCTCTTTGCTGATGAATCTACTCTCTGTCGCTCCATTCTTCATCCCTCAGATCGGCAGTCTGCAGCCTCCTCACTCTCTGCAGACCTGGACAAAATCACAGACTGGGCAAACAAGTGGAACATGTCTTTCAATCCTAACAAATCTCACACTCTTACGATGTCTCTCCGAAAAGACCGACTGGACAACCCTCCCATCCACTTTCTGAATAATCCTCTCCAAGAAGTTCTGTCACTCAAGCTTTTGGGTCTCACTATCTGCCATGATTTTTCCTGGGAAAACCACATTTCAAATCTGGCCTCCAAAGCCAGTCGCCGACTGGGCATCCTCCGTCATGCAAAGTCCTGCCTTGGCACACCTGAGCTCCTCACCACATACAAGGCTTTCATCCGCAGCTCAATAGAATACTGCTCTCCCCTCTGGGCTGGTGCTCCTGCCTCACACCTAGCTCGCCTTCACGCTGTTGAAACCAAAGCGTTCAGAATCATTGGAATCTCCCGCGATGAAGCTAACTTCAAGGGCCTTTCACTCACTCACCGCAGGCAGGTTGGTGGTCTTTCCGTCTTCTACCGACTCCTCTCTGGCCTTGCCCCCCCAGCTCTCTCTGGGCTCTGTCCCCCAAATATTCCTACAGGTCGCACAAGATCTGCCTGCAACCCTCTTATGGTTAAACTGCCAAAATCAAAACTTTCTGCTCACCTTCACTCCTTCATTCCTCTTTTCTCCCGCCTCTGGAACAAACTCCCTCACTCTCTTCAATCCCACTCCACCCTCCAGGTCTTTAAAACAGCTGTTCACCACCATCTCCTATCTTCCCCCATCCAAAACCTTGATCTTTTCTACCCCTGCTAATTTCACCCCAAATCCACTTTTTTGAAATACAAACTTCTGTCCTGGAAGTCCTTGGTGTCCTTGTGTTTTACACTTCTCCCACCCCACCCCCCCCCTTCCCACGCCTCTTCCCCCCAAGCCCTCTCCCTCCCACACTTCTCTCTGCTCTCAAATGTTGTGTTTGTGTGCTTCCCCTTCTCTCCCCATCTTGTCTTCCGCTCCCTCTTTTTATATATTTTGTTTGTCTGTTTGATTTGTTTGTGAAATAAATGTTAGCTCTTCCACGAGCCTCGATTCTGTATCCAAACACCTTTGCATGAGTCATGGGAAGAGATCTCAGTTCCTCTGGACGAACTCCACTTCTCTTGGTGTTTTTCTTGTTCAGATGTTACTTCATTGCGTCTTTCTGTAGACCAATGGAAATTGATTATAACATTTCTGCACAAGAAGCAGAAATGAGGTTCTGCTGTTGCAAGTAATGGAAAAGCCAAATCAGATTATTGACCTTTTATTTCATGTACCTTGGGTGATCCTGTTGCACAGAAACAACAGGCAAGGGATGTCCATCGCTCTGGCAGTGCCGATGATCAGATGACATGTTGCTCACTTCCTCAATGGTTTGTTTTCAATGTCATTCAGTATACTCCTTGCAGCTTGTGGTTTCTGGGAGCATGACTTCTGGGGGTTCGACAGAAAGGCGGAAGGAAAAGGAAATCGTAAAGTAATGCACTGAAAATTAAGCTTGACTGTTTTCTATTTGCATCTAAAAGTATGCAAAACAGGAAGTTGATGTTTAAAGCATTTCGCAAAATTCCTTTGTAAACATTGACCGTTTTCACATCAGCATGAAAAAAGATGAAATGGCCTCACATGGAAAAAAAACTTCAAGCTCAAATAAAACATATTGTGATGGTTTTCCGCCTCTGGATAACTGTAAAAGGACAGCGAGTCTTCAAAGACCACGAACACCGTCCATGT
Source organism: Myxine glutinosa (assembly GCF_964187855.1). Lineage (NCBI taxonomy): Eukaryota > Metazoa > Chordata > Myxini > Myxiniformes > Myxinidae > Myxine > Myxine glutinosa. The sequence goes on along the minus strand of NC_136274.1, from coordinate 76,579,972 downwards.
TGCTCATCTTGGGCCGGCTCTTCAAGCTGGGCGATGCGGTTACCTTACCGGTGAGATCCTTACCTGGTCCCAAAAGTGCCGCCAGGGATTTTGGGCCCCATGAAAAGATATCACAATGGGCCCCTATGAAGCACGCGCGCACATTTTTCCCCAGACATTTTTGCCAGGAGGTTGAAGCAATGCTTATATTTCTGCATACAGTATGGAATTCACTATTTGATGCAAGACTGATACCCACACAAGAAATGTGCCAAAGGCCATCTTTTACAGTCTAAATGTAATTTTAATGGCAAGAATTACAACATACATTAACCTCTTCAATTAAAATAAATTAACATTATCATCTATAGAATGATATAACAAACAAAATAATAAAATCAGCAGCAGAGTATACATTCAAGTACACATACCAAGTGTAATGATCCAATATCCACAGCCACGCCATTTTGTTATCACTGGTCCTTGCTCAGCCTTGCACACCGAGAGCGCAGCGCCGAGCCTTGTTGCTCACAAAGTCACTGATCAAGTCTTTGAAGTCCAGCTTTCCAGCCAACTGACTTTCAATGGACAGCATGGCAAGACTGCAAAGCCTGTCCTGGGACATAGTGGACCTTAAATAGTTTTTTAAATCAGTTTTAGCTTTCTGAAAGATCTCTCGCCACCAGCAACAGTCACAGGCAGTGTGCAAAATATACGTAAAGCAATGCACACTTCTCCAAAAATGCTTTGCAGCTGCATCTTACAAATTGCATTCAGGAGACCAAGAGGGGACAAGTTTGAGATTAATATTGAGAATTTTTACCGAATGTTCTAATAATTTTTAGGGCCTCTGTCAGTGCAGGGCCCTTGGAATCATCCTACCATTTCCCCCCCTTACAGCGCCCCTGGGTGACATGATCGTCACGGCAAGAGTATCGTGACAGTGGCTACGTAAGCGTTGCTAATTAATTGGCTGAGCGGAAGCAAGGTTCCGTGCTGCTTCCTACAATATACAGCCCTATTGGTCTGGCCAATTAAGCCCCCAGTTGTCTTTTGCCGCAATCAGAACCAACATAAGTCAGCACACAAATTATTTTAAGATTTATTCAACACATATTTTCAAAGAGGCCATTTGCAGGGCACATATACATTCTCGTGGTTACCTAAGTTTCATTCGCACCATCAGATGCCTGAGACAGTCACTTACCTTGGCAATAATGGTGCCAATCTTACACCTGACCATTGAAGGGAGAGATATGAGAAGAAGAAGATGAACTGAGGTCCACACCTTGCTTTAACTCGGTTGAGCTAACGCTGCCCGGAAACTCTGGCACAATTGTCAGTTCTGTTCGGTGGTCCTCGCTCTGCCTTGGTCCCGCTCTGCGTGTCACCGAACTGCCGTGTGTCTACGCATGCTCAGGAATGATCGTGTTCGCAACACGGACTTGTGGTGGGTTTCTGACGAGAATGTTCAGGCTATGACGAGGCGAAGACTCCAAAGTGGTGTGAAAACTCAAGGTCACAGAGGTGAGAGGAGTCAGAATGGAAATGAGAACAGAACTGACAAGGAATGAAGAACTTGGACTCTTAAGTAACCAAAGTCAAAGAGGTAAAAGATGAAAAAGGCTTCAAGGCGAGAGCTTCTGAACTTCGCTCCAGGAAAGAGAAGAAACGACAAACAGATGGACCCAGCAGACAGTGACGACTGTTGAAGCCAGAGACAGACCCCAGACTGAAGCAGACTCTTTAACAGACAAAAGCCCAAGCCAGACTTGTGTACTCCCCCTTTTATTGTGGGCTCACCTCCCCATTTCTACCCTCATCCCTGTCGTTGGTGGAATCTTGGCTCAGGGGAAACACTCTTCTCTGTTCGTGATTGAGGCATTTGTTATCCCAATCCTAGTGGCAATTCGGGATTGGCGCTCCGTGGATCGCGGCATGCAGCACTGATGGGATAGGTTCTGTCACCTTTAATGATGTTTGATGGACCAAATAGTGTTGACTTATTGACAGGATATTCACGAAACTGGTTTGGGAGATTTGCAAAGAGGTTTTAGAGCGAGAGAGAGGGAAAGCCGTTCTGTGCTGAGATTTCGTGCATAAAAAGGCGGGAAAGTGCGTTTTGTGCGGTTCCATGCGAAAAATTTCTGTCGATGAGAATGTAGAATAGCAGGAAAATAACATGTTTTCAACACCTATCTGCTTACATGACCTCGGTATGCAGTACTTTACTAAACAAAATACTAACAAATAACTAGAGTTGTACTATGAGAGTGTCTAACGCCCTCGAAACCAGAATCCTTACGTCATGATATATCAGTCATTTTCCACATTCAAATTGAATTCATTTACTTTCAATTCTCGATTGTCGAAGAAGAACTGAAGCGGACCATGAGATCAATCGATTCTAGTCAATCTATTTGTGCACACAAATGTGAGATGTATTGTTTTTTTTATCATCAAACATTCATTCATTCATACATTGCTTGGAATATCGCTGAAATATATAACTGACGAGCAGAAGCCCATGGTAAAAATACCGACAGAAAAGCCTTAGCTTATTGCATAGGAGAAGAGAAGATTGGACACCCTCCCCCTGGAGAAGCAAAGTTCGCCACGACATTGTACAGTTGCTCAGTACACTGAGGGGACTTGAAGATCCAGAGAAGTGAAGTTGGTGTCCTTAGTGATGAGGACGATGGGGACAGGAGGATTGAAGATTGGTTTGCACCATGGGATGACATCCGGCATCTGACTGGGTGGTCAGTTGGGAAGGTGAGGGGGTGGGGGAGTGAAGACCAACCCCACCTCCTCTCCAACCCTTAGTGTTTTATAATGTGGCTTCTAGATACAAAGAAGTGAAGTAATTGATGTCTCATATTTGATATCTTAAGCCAAACGACCCGATGTAGACATTTGACTAGCCCTGATACTTTAACTGTAACTTTTCATTGTATTCTACAAAGATCACACCAAACACCACCCGCAGAAACATTTTTAGCAAATGAACACTTCTTTTAGCAGTCGGAGCTGCTGTCGAGCTCAATTCCGCTGTTTAAATTTCGAAAATCGGTTCAGGTTAAGAGTTAGTAGAGCATATCGCATTTAGCGGAAATTAAGTAAAGGCACAAACACCATCCAGAGACGTCCGGAGAGTTGTACGAGGGTGGAGGGAGGAGTGGATGGGGAGTGGGGAGGTCAGGAGGATGCAAGTCCATGTGCATGGTCAGTCCCGACATGGCATATCCGGACGTGTCTGGGCGGTGTTCATGCCTTTATTATGTTCGTGCCTTCCTGAAATGCACAAGAACAGGAGATTAACAAGCCAGGGGAGCAGAGCGAAGGAACCGGGAGGTGTATAAGCAATTTGTTCGTACGGAAGGTGACTAGGTAGGCCTCGAGGCTAATCAAGCACGACCAACCTGGCTGACTCGTACACAAATTAGCACGAAATGCTTGGCACGCGTCATCGAGGACACTATCGAACCAGCAACACAGTAAACGTATACACAGCAAAATAAAATACTTAACTTTGAAAAAAAATACAACTTAAGGTTGTTGGTTGCATTCAGTTCGCTGATATGAAAATCCTATTCAGATTTGAAGGCAATGGTATGAAAATTGAGGATTTTAGAAAGTTGAAATGGTTGTTAACCTTAGTTAGGCCTATGTTGATCTCTTGGCCGATGCCGATCTCCAAAATAATTGGTGGTTTAATTCAGTTCGCTGATATGAAAATCCGATTCAAATTTCAAGTCAATCGGATGAAAATTGAGGATTTTAGAAATTTGAGAAAAGTGGTTGACCTTCGGCCTATGTTGACCTCTTTGAGAATATAAATGTATGATGTCATCGCTCACGTGGTCGGGCAGCCATATTCGATCAAAAAAAAAGAAACGTTCAAAAACAGAAGAGTTGGCTCACACCAAGTTGACTGCGCAGGATAAGTATTCTATGAATACCATCGAGAATTTAAAGTGATTCTTCACCATTGGGAGTCAGGGCCAAAACCAATATATAGCAGGATATCTTAAAAAGTTGTGGACGGATTTGGACAAAACTTGTTGGACACGTTGGGTGTCTGATAAGGACTAATCGATTCGATTTTGGTTGAAGATATGAATATGAATTCGCATACGAGAATTATTTAATTTCTTAAGCGATTCTTCTCCATTGTGAGATTGGGACAAAAACGATATATAGCAGGATATCCTAAAAAGTTGTGGACGGACTTGGATTAGAGTTGGTGGACACGTTGGGTGTCTGATAAGGACGAATCGATTCGATTTTGGTTGAAGATATGAATATGAATTCGCATATTAGAATTATTTAATTTCTTAAGCGATTCTTCTCCATTGTGAGATTGGGACAAAAACGATATTTCGCAGGATATCTTAAAAAGTTGTGGACGGACTTGGATTAGAGTTGGTGGACACGTTCGGTGTCTGATAAGGACGAATCGATTCGATTTTGGTTGAAGATATGAATATGAATTCGCATACTATAATTATTTAATTTCTTAAGTGATTCTTCACCATTGTGAGATTGGGACAAAAACGATATATAGCAGGATATCCTAAAAAGTTGTGACGGATTTGGACCGCGTTTAGAATATAATGCGGGTACAGGCAACTTGCGACTTTCGATAGTACTTAATTAATGGACGAAATTGATGGACGCAGTCGTGGTCCAATAATACATAATTTATAGCAGGGGCGGATCTCGGAATTCCATTAAGGGGGTGGGGGGGGGGGGCGCTACTGATGAGGGCGAAGCTCCAACGCGTGGGCCGAAGGCCCGAAGCCTGTAGCAGGGGGTCTGGGGATCCTCTTCCAGGAAAATTTGAAAATTATACTGCTCGAGATACATTTTTCTGCAATCTGGTGAGAAATATTCATGCCTCAATTTTAGGTATTTTATCCCCATATCTTTTGACTTTAGGGATTGATTTTGAAAAACGGGATTCGAAATTAGATGGAAAACATACACAGTCAGACAGAAAAAGTACTTGTGCAAGTGATAAAACAAAAAGATTTATTTGACAGACGTGCTCAGTCATGAGGGTTTATGAATGATTATCCAGAGCATCACGTTATGGAAATAATTAATCCACAGTCACTGAAATCCTGTACCCGTGGAACAATACAATCGGACCAGTTTTAAAATCACCACTGATTCATCACCACCGTGGCATTTTTCGTAGCAAACTTTTGAAATATCTAATTAAGATAAGATTGCTGCATGGTCGAGAGCGTGTATCCCGGCCCAGAGGTGACGTGACATTCAGGTAAATGGTATTAGACGGCAGACACTGAAGCACGTGGTTAACTGGTTGGCGTCTGCGGTAGATTAGCAATCTGCTGCCCTACAAAGTTATTCATGGTCGGTTGCCTCAGGCCTTGTAAGTTTGAGGTTAACTGAGGCTAACACTTCTTCTTAGATCTGAAACCCGGGGCCCGCCACAATATAGACAGTTATGAAGATGTCAATTATATAGGCCGAGGGATTGACCTGCTCTGAAATGACTGGTAACCATGGTGACGACTTTAAAACAACAGAATCCGACTGTAACATACAGCACAATAATTATAATGGGAAATGTTTGGAAACAAATGATGAGCGTTCATCATCATCATTGGGATAACGAACGTACTCGAAATAAAATACCGTTTTTATGTCGATTATTCGAACTGACAGCCAACAGAACCCTTAATTGTGATGTCACAAATGGGCGTCACTGTGAGGGTGTGACGTCACAGAGCGATGATTCTTTATCGCATTTGAAACTTTGCTTCAAGATGGCGAGGACGTGTGTCTTTCTTGGTGCTTTGTTTTGCTGTTGCATACTTTACTTCAACCTCGGTTACCTTCTAGAACTTCAACAGGTGAACTTTAAACAAGTGCAAAGGTTTACGTGAACGTTTTAACCGGTTTAAAAGTGCGGTTGGAGAACCTTCCTGTGGATGGTGAAATATGCAGCTGCTCATTTCCACCTCGCTGAAGCTGAGTTTTTCCTGTTCCAATATGTCTTTTGCATCCATCTCTCTCATGTGGAAACTTCAAGGATATTCCGTAAACATCTCCGAGAGGCTCGTGAACCTTATTCCCTTTCAGGTATAGACATACTCACGGTCCAACTAGGCCTGACACGATGACCTCGATGTCCGCACGCTCACTTCAAACATGTCTCGTCTGTGCCTGAATCCCGACCCAGCTATAACTTGCAACCACGATTCTCAACTCTGTGTTTGCTTCAAAATATTGTGTCCCAAACTCGTCTCTCGCCTGAATCCAGATAGCTCGCCCACTCTTCGCGAAGGACACCGTGGGGTCTTTAACGTCCACAAACGAGTGTCGGGAGACGGGACACCCGGCTTAACGTCCATCTGAGGAATGTCAAACACATCATGAGGAATCGCAAACAAATTATGAATCACCTTCCCTGTGAAACACCAGGATGGCATTTTATAGCTGCGTCAGGAATCGAACCCAGGCGAGACAGTTGTTGTTAGCCTCCCCTCACAACCCGGTAGAACATGGGGCTCCTCATCCCAGGGTTGTGGGTTCGAGCCCCACGTTGGGCGGGTTTATTTATGTTTGAGCAAAACGCGGGATTATGAAACAATTGGTTCCCTTGTGTCCACATGTTTGTCCCTGTGGGTGTAAATGTCAGTTTGTGATCGAGGAGCGATTCGATTTCAATTGATTTGAATGTTTTATCTTAAACTGTATCGATGTCCATGACGTCATCACAGTGGTGACGTAATCAACGGCAAGTTTTTCTCGCAACGCCACCGATAATATAATTTATGCACATCTCACTTCAGACTCGTCAGAAAACGAATTTGAAGAAGATTTTTCTGATCCAAATCTTATAATAGCGCAAACGTCTATGGTGATGTGGTGGAAAGTCTTCCCAGAAGAGTGGAGGCTGTTATGGCAGCAAAGGGCGGGGAGTGAGGAAGGGGGGGGGGGGGGGGGGGTTAGGCCGCTTTAATAGTAAGCCGCTTGATAAGCAATAGAAAACTGTTTGGTCAGCAATAGTAAGCCACCTGGAAAGCGATAGTAAGCTGCTTCGTAAGCGATAGTAAGCTGCTTGGGAGGAAATAGTAAGCCGCTTGGTACGTGATAGCCAATTGGTAAGTGATAGAAAGCCAATTGGTAAGCGATAGTAAGCCCCCTAGTAAGCGATAGTAAGCCACTCGTTAAGCGATAGTCAGCCACTTGGTAAGCGATAGTAAGCCCCTTAGTAAGCGATAGTAAGCCACTCGTTAAGCGATAGTAAGCCCCTTAGTAAGCGATAGAAAGCCAATTAGTACGTGATAGTACGCCACTTGGTAGGTGATTGTAAGCCACTCGTTAAGCGATAGTAAGCCACTGGGTAAGCGATAGTAAGCCACTTGGTAACAGAGCACACACCTGTTTATTTGTTGTTGTCCTGGGGTTATTTACAGATTTAATGGTTGAAAAACATCAGGAATTACTTTCTGATCAATGAACATCCGTTGCCATAGCGATGAAATGACGACGGAATGAATTATTTAATGGCAATGAGAATGTTGCCTGATTCGTTCAATTGAAGGATATATGATGAAAATTATAGATGAAAACAGCCGTTTATTATTTAAAGTGTTCATCCAGTAAATGTTAATTATTTTAATTGTGAATTATCTTTTTTTAATGTATAATTTTCACCATTATCATGAAACTGTTCAGAGCTAGTTATGCATTGCTCGCCGTGTCCGCTCTGTCTCCATGGTTACAATTGTTCTCGCTGGTACATATTTGAACGCACAATCGCTGTTCCTCTCATTGTTCGTGAGAAGAGAAACATGAAGGTTGTATCTTGTCTCATCGCGCTCTTTTTGCTCGTACTATCAACATTTACCATCTTTCACCCCATTTCCCACCATGCACCGGGTGACATCTTCAAACAGGTGAGTTGTAAACGGACGGTTTCTTCATGTATTTCCTCGGACATTTATCGACTGAGTTCTCCGTCCAATGTTGTAGATTAAATGAATGGGGTGTTGATGTAATGGAGGCTTGATGGGACAAATAACGTCCTCCTGCGTCAAAGTTCCTCTCGCGTCCTTCAGGTGTTCAAGTACCGAGAAGGTTCCGTCTTTCCGACTCGTTCCGAAAATCCGAGAAGGTTTTTCTTCAAAAACGAAACTCCACAAAATGTCCGCTTTGTCCGGTGGTCGTTGCGTGTTACCTGGACGTATTCGGTGTCTGCATTTGCGACGTGTCGACGTCATGGCGTCGTGCCGTAACGCATTCAAATTTTGCGTCCTTCTCTCGAGGTTTGAACGGTTCGTTTCGTGCGGTGGAACCTTCCAGAAGTTCACTGTCTCACGTCTCGCGTTTGGTTGTTGCGAGGACGTTATGAGGTGAAGAACAGGTTTTCGTATTCGGTGTCCGCATTAAAACTGATATCGACAAAATGCTCACCTGAGTGTCTCTTCGCCCTCAACATTGATCACAATTTCAGTGAAATATCGTTGATTAATTCCCCATTCTTGTTTTCTTGTGTCCATAACACAGGAACTTGTTCCTCGGAAGATTGTGGAGTTATTCAACTCTGATTGGAAGGAAGTTCACAACTTCTTTCCGACTTCCACTCTGAAGGTGTGATCGCGCACACACCACTCCAGAAACACGCACACCTCAATCCCAGAGGGTGTAAATGATACCAGGACAGACACGTGTATATATATATCACTGTCCACACTTTCCAACAGACGAGGATAAACACATATGTGACGAGTCGTTCCACACAGCTAGTTTCTTCATTCCTTGCTTATTCATTCTTAAATTTATTCTTTCCTGTTTCGTTCGATTACAAAGAAAAAGGTTTCCCTTGTCAAGCGGCACGATGGCCACAGGTACACACACTCGGTGGTCTCTGAGCTATCTCGCCTGGGTTCGAATCCCGACCGAGTCATCCTGGTGTTTCACAGGTATGGTGATTCATGAATGTGTGTGCCGTCCCTTGGATGGACGTTAAGCCGGGTGTCCCATCTGCTAGCATTAGTTGGTGGACGATAAATATCTCAGGGTGTCCTTAGCCAAGAGTAGGCGAGCGATCACCGGCATCCTGGACAAATGACAAATTGTTGCCATGACTGAATGTTGGGAAAGGCAATGGCAAACCACCCAGTGCCACAGTTCTCAATCAGCCACACAACAGACCAAATCTTCTCAATCTGTTTCTCCATTTTTTCATTCACCGTTGTTATCCTTTCTAATTCTCTACTCTCTTGATGGTGTGCACTTCTGGAGTGGATGGTGTGCACATCTGGTGTGGATGGTGTGCACATCTGGTGTGGATGGTGTGCGCATCTGGTGTGGATGGTGTGCGCATCTGGTGTGGATGGTGTGCGCATCTGGTGTGGATGGTGTGCGCATCTGGGGTGGATGGTGTGCGCATCTGGTGTGGATGGTGTGCACATCTGGTGTGGATGGTGTGCACACCTGGTGTGGATGGTGTGCACACCTGGTGTGGATGGTGTGCACATCTGGTGTGAATGGTGTGCGCATCTGGTGTGGATGGTGTGTACATCTGGTGTGAATGGTGTGCACATCTGGTGTGGATGGTGTGCACATCTAGTGTGAATGGTGTGCACATCTGGTGTGGGTTGTGTGCACATCTGGTGTGGATGGTGTGCACATCTAGTGTGAATGGTGTGCCAACATTTCTCATTTTTCTTTTTCCAGTTCTTTCAAAGTTCTCCATTCTGTCACGACCGATGTGTTTGTTCTTGTCACTTGCTCTGTGCGCCTCAAATTAAACACCCATCAGTGTGAACCTTTACTCACTCATTACACTTCGTTTGGTCTTGGTTTCTGCGACATGTTTTTAAGTAAAATCGATCCTGTCTCATTGTATGGTTATTCAAACGCGTTGCAAGATCTTAAATAATTAATCAATAAATGTAATCTCCATTTTGAGCTGTTGCAGAGAAAGAGCTCGTATCAGAAAACGGACACATGACGCTTCACGCACGATGGGCGCAGGTTTGGAGCGACCTCTCCCTTTGGATACAAAATGGCTTCTAATTCCAAATTGTCACTCCTAGTACAGAGAGACCCAAGACATGTCCCCCCTTCCACCTTTTCGAGTATCCTCCACTCCTGCACAAGGGAGCGAATGGAAGAGTTTTATTTGGTCGGAGGAGAAAATTGAAATCGCTGTGATATATCGGATTGAGGCCTTTGGGGTGAGAGGGGAAGGGTGAGGACCTGGGGTTTGGAGGTGGAGGTTGAGGACTTGGGGTGGGCAGGCAGAGGTTGAGCTCTTTGGGTTGAAGGGGAAGGGTGAGGACCTGGGGTTTGGAGGTGGAGGTTGAGGACTTGGGGTGGACAGGCAGAGGTTGAGCTCTTTGTGCTTGTGAGGGGAAGGGTGAGGACCCGGGGGTTTGGAGATGGAGGTTGAGGACTTGGGGTGGACAGGCAGAGATTGAGCTCTTTGTGCTTGTGAGGGGAAGGGTGAGGACCTGGGGTTGGGAGGTGGAGGTTGAGGACTTGGGGTGGACAGGCAGAGGTTGAGCTCTTTGTGCTTGTGAGGGGTGTGGCAGAGTTGAGGAGTTGAAGTCATATTTTACATGATGTGGAAATTACACGGGTCCCTGCTCCTGACTAATATTGTGAGTTTGGTGTAAAATTACTGAATAATGCTGCGGGTTTTGTGTTTAATCATTCAGAAGTGTTGGTGTGTTTGATGTGAAATAAATTCAACAAGTGATGTGTCTGTTTGTTTCCTACAGAACGTTTGGGGATTTACTTTTTCCATCTTCCTTCAAATCTCCAACAAACTTCCACACCAACTACGTTTTATCAAGGTACGGAAGCATTCATTCTTCCACAAACACTTTCCTGAGAATGAAGAGAAATGTGTTCTTAGTTTGAATGTTTGACGTTATAATCTGTTCAGACCTATGGTGGTTGATGCTGGAATCCCAGGTGGGAGCACGCCACCCTCTGTCGTTCTTTATTTCAGTGAAATAACTGATTGTCCATGTTTGATGTTCTTGTGTCTCTCACATAGAATCCCATTCTTGAGAAACCACAGGGATTTTTAGGATCTTTGTGGGCAAACATTGCCAGCATCTTACCCACTTCTTTCCTGAAGGTAATCAAACGCTTCCTTCCAGAAACCACAACACACATTAATTGCATGGATTGCTTCACTCCTGAAACACGTGTACGGTACTTTAATCTCCTGGGATGTATCTGCACACCCGGACACATATATGCACATACCGTCCCACAAAATTCGATACCCTAACATGTCCAAACTACATATCAGGCCTACCCATCCACTTGGAAACCAGGCACCTCCTCATCCTACAAATAAACATACTCAACTGCTGAGGGCCAAACAACCCACACTAGTTGCAACCAGATTAGTGTCATACCTATGTGTAGTTGGAGATAGTCGTGGCCAAACATATTGGCACCCTTGCACTTTTTTCAAATAATGCACCATTTCTTCCAGGAAATTGTTGAAATTTACAAATCTTTTGGTGTTAACATTTGTATTTCTTTGGTTTGCAGTGGAACAAAACAAAAAAAGCTTAAAACATTTCTAAATGTTAGCTTATTCCACACAGAAATCATAAAATGGCCCGGACAATATTATTGGCACCTTTTAGAAGTTGTTAGAAATCTTTAGATTTCAAGCAGGTGATTCTCCTTTACTTTGGAATTGAGCTCACCCGTGGTGAGTTGCAGGTGCCTACAATATAAAAATCACTCATTCATCCAGATTGAATGGAGAAAATGAGTCATTCTGCTGTTTTGTGTCACTGTGTGCACCGCAATGATCATGGAGAAAATAAAGAAAACGAGAGAATTATCTGAGGTCAGAAGCAAGAAAATAAAAAATTAACTTTTACCAACATTCGTGACATCAACAAATATTTAAATCCGGATGTGGAGTAGTTCCGTACGGTTGGGTGAATACAATTACGAATTCAAAATTGTAATTGTCTTTCCTCAATTCCAATCGTCATTCCAATCATAAATTGATACTTTTTAAAAATTCTGTTTTAAATGATGATTGTTTTGAGATATTATCAAACCAGCTCATTGTCGTCATCTGTCCACTTCCGGATTTGCGGCAGGTTCGTCTCGAGTTAATTTCAAAATCATAATTTTATTGAGGAATTTATGAAACCTCCTACCTACCTTGCAACATCCGCTGGGACCCAAAAACGTTCCACAGGAGGTTTGGCGGGTCTAGCGACAAAACTGAGGGAGTAGTTTGGGGACAGAGACGGACGGACACCCCTGTTTTATAATAAAGATTCCGCCCCACAAAAGCAGATACCCAAACATGTCCACACCAAATATCAGGCCTACACATGCATTTGGAAACCAGGGAACAAAAATGGAGTCACCAAAGTTTGGGTTTTTATTCTCAACATGATGGGGTCGGCAAAACCAAACCAACCGCAAGGCCACACTGCATGCCAAATGCCTGTCGATCAGCATGACTTCCGGCACCACCTGCGTGGCGTTGTACCTCAACAAAGCTGCCATCCTTGGCTTGGTTCTCATTCCCATAGAGATGCAAAGTGAAATGGCATTGGGATTTGTGGATCTTGAGAAGGCCGATGACCCTGTCCTGAGAGAGATGGTACTGGCGGCACTGAGATGGATGGGAGTGCTGGAAGCAGAAGCTAGTTTGGTGGAAGGGATGCACAAGGAAAAGAAAGGAAGAGTTCTAGTTTGTCATCGGACGTCAGAGTTGCCCAATGGTCGCATCCTGGGGGAAGGGTGGAGTGGTCAGGTAACGGGGTACTATATTGACGGTGCATTGTGTACGGACTCACTGCCTCATACAGACCAATTATAATACTCTCTTGTCCCTTCTGGGAAAGCCAAGGCTAAAATTTGTTCGACAAATTGATGAAATGTTTCAGAAGTTTGGAGGAATCCAAATCAGAGGACCAAGTTTATGATGTCATTGAAAAATCATGAGGACTAATATTTGGTGTTTGCTGTAAATTACTGAATAATGTCGAGGGTTTGGTGTGGAATAATGTTGAAGTGTTGGTGCGGTGTACCTGTGTGTGGCCTACAGAACGTTTGGGGATTTACTTTTTCCATCTTCCTCAAAATCTCCAACAAACTTCCACCACAACTGCGTTTTATCAAGGTGCGGAAGCATTCATTCCTCCACAAACACTTTCCTGAGAATGAAGAGAAATCTGTTCTTGGTTTGAATGTCTGACGTTATAATCTGTTCAGACCTGTGGTGGTTGATGCTGGAATCCCAGGTGGGAGCACGTCACCCTCTGTCGTTCTTTATTTCAGTGAAATAACTGATTGTCCATGTTTGATGTTCTTGTGTCTCTCACATAGAATCCCATCCTTGAGAAACCACAGGGATTTTTAGGATCTTTGTGGGCAAACATTGCCAGCATCTTACCCACTTCTTTCCTGAAGGTAATCAAACGCTTCCTTCCAGAAACCACAACACACATGAATTGCATGGATTGCTTCACTCCTGAAACACGTGTACGGTACTTTAATCTCCTGGGATGTATCTGCACACCCGGACACATATATGCACATACCGTCCCACAAAATTAGATACCCAAACATGTCCAAACTACATATCAGGCCTACCCATCCACTTGGAAACCAGGCACCTCCTCCCACCTCATCACCTCATGCCCCACAAGCACACATCCTCAAGTGTTGAAGGAAAAACTACATGCAATAGTTGTGACTCGGCCCTAGTTTGGGTGTAGTGGTGCCCACCTCCTCTCATTTGTTCCTCTTTTTTTTCTGCCTATGGAACCAACTTCCACATTCTCTTTAATCTCATTCTTTCCTCCAGTTCATCAGGACAGTTTAAGCTCCGCAAAGTTTAAAAAAAACGTTCACCATCGGTTGAGTTATTGTGCTTCATGTGTTTCATGGCCAAATTAATCAGGGGCAAAGGTTTTCCCAAAGCTTGGATGTGTCAAAACGTTGGACACTTTGTCGTGGGAGCGATGTTATAACAAAACAGGTTAAAGGCAAAACACACCTGTATGAATTGCTGAATACAGCAAGGTTCAGAGGAGAGATGAACTTTGCAACCATTTTGTATTCAGATTTAGTGAATTATCTCAGGACATTGGGGGGTAGGGGTGGTGTAGAGGGGGATGGGGAGAGTAATGGGGGAGAGAGGGGAGGGAATGAGAGGAGGGAGTGTGGGAAAGAGAGGGGAGAGGGGGATAGGGAGGGATAAGAAGTTTCCTTCTGTATCCACCCTGCCCCATCCCCCCCCGACATTTGAGGGACACCCTCTCCCAAAATTATCTCGAATGTTTTGCAAACATTCAGAGTAAGACAAAAGTCCCCACACCACTTATTCAATGTGTCAATCTCATCGCGGTAAAGACACAAAGGATGATTGATCGGAAAGACAGCCAATAATGGCGATATTGTCTGTGCACTTAATAAAGTTACAAACTTCTTTAAGAGCCACACATCCATTGGTGCACAAACTGAACAGCAGAGGTGACAATACACAGCCTTGTGGAGCACCAGTATTCAAGATTGATAACTTTGATAAGCGACCATTCACCCTCACCTGCTAAGTAATGTTGATGCCAGATTGTATTGCACAACCAGGATGTGTGGTCCTCTTTTTAGCCAATATCCAACCTCCGCAGCCCTATGTTGCACCACCATTTTGCAGTTGGCGCCACAAGCATCTCAGATATTTTGTTCTCAGCAAAACCACGAGTGCAACACAATTGACCTTTTTAAAGTCCATGAAATAATATTTAAATTGAGAGATTCACTTAAACCTTTCCTGTCACTTGGGACGGGTACTCCTCCGAGTTTATTAAAAAACTTACCTGTGAGGATTATAGCTGTTAAATGCCGCGTCGTGCAAAATGAGTGTGTGGTATTTTTCTACCTGGAGGGTGGGCTCAGGTGTGGCAAAACATCTCGTATTGTTGCACGAGTCTTGCATCTGCGCAGGATGGCCGATGGCATTTTCTGTTTGTATAAAAATGAACCAAAGTTTCTAAATTTACTTTTTGTTATCATAAACTTTAACTTTTGACTTGTGGATACATGAGTGACCTCAGAATGTTTAATATTTTTATGTCTTGGTTTCCTTTCAGTTCCTGGATGAAGTAACTTCAATTCCAGGCAGATGTAAGTGACTTTTCATCATCTGATACATAAAGCTCTTTCTAACCACTGACTCTCTCACTCACTGATAGATAATGTTTAATACCTTCGATTTGGGGTAGAAAGCTGAAATTTTGCAAATTGCTGCAACTCAAAGCCAATATCCCAGGAAAAATCGCAATACAGTCGGAAATTTTCCATGAATGAAAATATCAGGGAATAAAAGATGGTTGCTGGAGACTCAGTATGACCACGGCAAGTCTTGTGACCCCAGACAAAGGAATACTTCGCAGAATATTGCGGTGACAACAATTGATATTGTCACGGTTGTCTGGTTTGTTCCGGTTGCCCGGGACAAATCCAGCGAGTCATGTTAAAACAATCGTGACAGTCACCCGCTTCAAAGACTCCCTGCTGGATCTGCATCTGAAGACCGCATTACCAGGCAGATTGCAGTTCCCAAAGCGGGCGAGTGTGCTGCCAAGAGATGACCAAAAGACTGATCTAATAAGGCCAAGGAAACCTTGATCATGTGACGCGATCTTCTCCAATAGCGAATCAATCCTTGACGGGGATTACGAGAACCACCAGATGAAGCCACCAGGACAAAGAGAATTCACCCGAGACCAAGTCAGGTTTAATGACAAGAATGGCTCGGTGAGGGAACAGGATGAGCAAGTGCAAATAACAGTCGATAAGAAACAATAAATCTATCATAACGTGAACGGCACTCAGTAGAGAGCATACCTCCGCCTAGTTGGCCATATCACTCAATGGTGAAGAAGCACTTTTTAAAATTCCACGAGCTAGATCCGGATCTGGATCTTCACCAAATTTGAATTGAATCTTCCTTGTCACACACAACCTGTCCAAAAACTTTTTTCCAAATCCATCCATTACTTTTTGAGATAGCCTGTTATGTGTCGTTTTTGTGTCTATATCCTTATGGTGAAGAATCTCTTCAAAAATTAAATAATTCTCCTATCCGAATCCATATTCAGATCTTCACCAAAATCGAATCGAATCGTCCTTGTCAGACCCGCAACTGGTCCACCAAGTTTCGTCCAAATCCGTCCACAGCTTTTTGAGATATCCTGCTATGTATCGTTTTTGGCCCCATCTCCCAATGGTGAAGAATCACTTTAAAAATTATAGTAGTCGGATCCGAATCCGGATCTTCATCAAAATCTAATCATTTCGTCGGTGTCACATACGCTACATCTCTGCCAAATTTCGTCCGTATCCATCGACAACGTTTTGAGATATTTTGTTCACAAACGGATAGACAAGTTGTGAAAACTTAACCTCCATCCACCTTTGGTGGCGGAGGTAATAAGTGTGTGTGTCAGTGTGTGCCGGTGTGTCTCCTCCATAACTCCAAAACCATGAAAGCTGGTGGCTCGCAACTTTGCATGAAAAATGAAGGAAACTTAGGGGAGTTCATAAATGAAAACTGTGTATTTGTGTAAACTAGTACACCCGCTCACGACGGGAGCGGCAAGATGGGTCATGCCGCTTTGGGGTATAAAGATTACAGTTGATCTATGGTCGGGTCTCAAGAACATTGGGTGTGTGTTCATTTAACAAGTTTCTTGTGGAGAGATCGCCAAGTGGTTTAAGCATTCGAGGAAGCACTCCATTAAAAACCATTAAGTAACGGCTGGCTTGGCAATCACGAGCTAGCTGCTTGGTAAAAGAGCACAACCCGGGCTTCCTCCCTTTCAGTTTTGTGTTAAAAAGCAGGAGCGAGTTTCAAAAGTTTGCTCCAAAAAATGCCACGGTGGCGCCAGAAAGGGCCATGTTATTAATCCAACATTTATTTGTGGGGTACATACAGTACCGTAGATTTTCGCTCAGTTTGGAAGGTAAACCTTACTTCACGGATGTTGGGATTCCTCCAAATTTCTTTTTTTTAGTGATTATAATGGGCATTAGCGACTGTTTAAAAAGCTAATCATACGTGTTTGTGGTTTATAATATTTTTACTTCCTTCAGCAGCCATTGCTCCCACGGAAACGCCATAACAACTATAAGCTATTTACACAAATTCTCAATGCAGGAAAAACGCTTTGGGGAAATGGGACATTATTATAACTAGCCGAAACCCGTGGAACATCCACGGAAGGGAGGATGTGGTGTATGGATAGAGTGTACCATTATGGATGACATAGGGGATAATAATATGACATAGAATGACATAGAATATAATACAATGAACGCAGTATCAGAGGTTGAAATTATTTTAAAACTTCTGGATAAACAATGTTTGGGGTAATAGTCAAGCCTCTGACGACTCCTTGCGTACTCGTATTATCAACCTTGATATACACATCTTTGAACGACCGTGCTCTTGAACATGCCACATATAACTGGCCGTGTGAGAAGACAGGAGCAGGCAAATAGATACCCAGTTTACGGAATGTTTAGAAATTATGGTAAACCCACCTGATGAGGTTAGCGTACACTGCGATCACCGACAACGGAACAAATGCATGCTCAGGATTGTCCAATCAGCGGACGGCTTGCTTCGCCTTCGTCCAGCAGACGCCAATACGATGGCGTCGTAAGATGGCGTCGTATCGGCAGTTAATCGGATGCTTTTGGGCCCCAACGTCGGCTAATTCAGATTTTTCGAGTATGGCTGTACGTGATAAACAAAGAGCGCGGTTCGTAGATCATAAATCCATTAGTGCCGTGGGCATCGGGTCACTGGGTGCTGCGTAAAAGGGATAACAAAGTCGAGTCCTTACGCTATTATTATATAGACTTCCCGAAACCCGTGGAACATCCACGGAAGGGAGGATGTGGTGTACGGATAGAGTGTACCATTATGGATGGCATCGGGGATTTGCTTGTCCGAGTAAGAGTTAGGAAGAAAGATGAGAATGAAGAGTGCGTATATGAACAACGATCGCCGACACCGGCACAAATGCATGCTCTGGATAGTCCACTCAGTGGACGGCTTGTTTTGCCTTCACCCAGCAGACGCCAATACAATGGCGTCGTAAGATGGCGTCATATCGGCAGTTAATCGGATGCTTTTGGGCCCCAACGTCGGCTAATTCAGATTTTTCGAGTATGTCTGTACGTGATAAATAAAGAGCACGGTTCGCAGATCGTAAATCCATTAGTGCCGTGGGCATCGGGTCACTGGGTGTGGCGTAAAAGGGATAACAAAGTCGAGTCCTTACGCTATTATTATATAGATACTCCCCGTCGATGTGCTTCTGTGGTAATCGCGAATATGAGTCACATACACGGTCACAGTGCCTGATGCCACTGTGACCGTGTTTTGATTAATAAATCTACGAGTCACAAAACACGAACCGAACTCACCTCAAGCAGTAAAAAGGTACAAATCGCTCCTAGAAACCACCTCATCTCTTCAGACCTCAACACACCTCTATAAGTATAAGTGACGGCAGCGCTCATGGGATCTTCTTCTTCCGTTAAGCTCCAATTTTTTCTCTTTAAGTTAAGTCCAATCAGTCCTCTCTGCTCGAAGTGCTCAGGCCATGCCTTCCCGCTCTCATACTTTTATTGCCGTTCGGTGTAGAAAGGGATTGACATATCGTTCGTCTGTTTCAGCTCGTTATCTTTAAGCTTCCTTACGTCTCACCACCTGCTACACCTCTCTGAGTTACGAGGATTTATGCAACGCACCCCGAGTATCGCAATGTCACTCCATTTAACTTTATTAAAATGACGATAAAGACGTTTCCTTATATATCCTAATTTAAAATGTTCAAGGGAATAAAAAGACCATTTGGTTCACACCACCCATGTTCACACCACTGGACTGTCCAATCAGCGGACGGCTTGCTTCGCCTTCGCCCAGCAGACGCCAATACGATGGCATCGTAAGATGGCGTTGTATCGGCAGTTAATCGGATGCTTTTGGGCCCCAACGTCGGCTAATTCAGATTTTTCGAGTATGTCTGTACGTGATAAACAAAGAGCGCGGTTCGTAGATCGTAAATCCATTAGTGCCGTGGGCATCGGGTCACTGGGTGTGGCGTAAAATCGATAACAAATTCGAGTCCTTACGCTGTTATTATATAGATATTGTTGTCTTAACATTAATAATATGTGATTATTATTCATTTTGTTATTGAAAGTGTCTTTGGAAAAACGCCACAATAAATCTTCTTCTTTGGAGAAACGCCACGATAATGCTAATTTAACATTGATATACACATGCAAACCCATTGATGGAAATGGCGGGAAAACCCGCTCGGTGGAGAAACCCCCCTTTGGGGATGGGGGGGGGGGGGGGAAATGAATGCGCTACAACCT
This sequence comes from Myxine glutinosa, assembly GCF_964187855.1. Classification (NCBI taxonomy): domain Eukaryota; kingdom Metazoa; phylum Chordata; class Myxini; order Myxiniformes; family Myxinidae; genus Myxine; species Myxine glutinosa. Next base: position 76,560,550 of record NC_136274.1, on the reverse strand, counting down.
TCATTGTGTAATCCTTAGTCATCCTGTCAAGTTTGGTTGAGATTGGATAAGTAACGACGGAATGTATTGGGGTCAAAAATTAATCAGACAGACAGACACCAAATGGCATGTTTTAGTTTGATGATGATGATGGAATCACCGCTTTTGAAGATAATTAATGGGGTACTCTCATCATAAAATACCAAAAAAGGCTTACCCTTAGTTATCGCACGTTAACCTCGCAGGGGCCTGAATCTGCCATTTTGTGTTGGCCTGATCAAAAATGCCTTGCCTTGGAACAGGTCGCAACGGTTTCTGCATGAAGCTTCACACCTACGAATCGCTTTATACATCGCTGATCGCCAATCTCCATACCCTTCCTTGCTCCCCCTTCCTCTCCCTTCCTCTCCTCACTCTCCCCTCCTCACTTTCCCTTTTCTCACTTTTTTATCGCTCCCACCCCCCTCGTCCCACCACTCCCTCCCAGAGTGTATTGTGTTCTGAGAGATTTCTCTCCCCCTTCCTCGCTGTTCTCCCCCTCCCCCTTCGTTGCTCTCCCCACTTCCTTGCTGTCCCCCCTTCCTTGCTCCCCCACACCTTCCTCCCCCTCCAACCCTCCTCGCCCCATCCTCATTCTTCCCTTCCCCATCCTCACTCTCCTACCCCTCCTCTATCCCTCCTCCCTATTAATATCCCCATTGTATTTGCTTGTCAATAATAAAACCCCTCACCTTTGAACCGATCACACCCACCTATGAGTCAAGGAAGAATGGGAACCATGATTATCGAAAACGCCTTCAGACTCAAACCACGAGGGAAAGACAAAGCAAAATCACAAGACAAGAAATATTCTTCCTCGATTTCTCACACACATGTTCTGGTGCTGTGGCCTGATCTGAATTGTGGAGGTGCTTTTCCCGTATAAATATAAACTAGGGGCTGATGGCCTACACAGACACGAAAAAGAACATTTATGACTGAAAACAGAGGGGGGAAACATCGAATAAAGGCTCAAATGTGAATATGCAGTAGTTTGCTCCACTCTCACATGATCATGGAGATACCATGGTTTGGTAACAAGTGGTACAAAGTCCTTGGTGGATGAGCTCAGATGGTTTGTTGAAATGATCCACACAGATGTTCTCTTTTACAGGTATGTGGAATGATGAGGTAATGAATGGTGTGTGCAGAACCGTCATCCTCCTGCTTTGTTTGGCTTTGATCCTGCGGATCCTCGGACCCATCATCAAGGTATGGATGTCATGAATAATGCTGTGCAAAAGTCTCAGAAAATTTTCATTTTTAGCCGCGTCACAAGACGCTGGTCATAGAGTGCCCTCTGCTATTGTTCTTGTTCTTCTTGTTCTACTTGCAGAGAAGACAAAACCTCAAAGCTCCACCAATTCTGGGAACCATAGCTCCACCCATTGTGGGAGAGGCTTCATATAAACAAATATCCACCATTTTATTAACTCGCGTAGCTTTGAGGCCTGTTTTGTAGGCCCGTGGTGTCTTCCTCTCTCACAGTTTTATTTCAAATCAAATTCGATATATCATTTCATTTTTCACAGTCGCTAGCATAGTTTTAGACTCGGTTGAAAAAAAACGGGAAGAAATTCCGATGAAAGTTGCCCTTTATAGAACGAAATGAATTCTCAAAGGCCTGTAACTTCAAGTCCATTGAGATATTTTTTTTTTAAATCGCGGCATGGTCAGTCATACACCGCCCGAAATAACAGACAGGAAAATGCCGAGATATATTAAAAATTCGTCCATTTGATGACAATCGTCACGATGAAATATTTAATTTATACGTCGTCACAATAATGTGGAGAGAGAAGCATAGCTTCGTTCACGTGTCGCCACATACGGGAAATTGCCGAGATATATATATTTTAAATCGCGGCATGGTCAGTCATACACCGCCTGAAATAACAGACGGGAAAATGCCGAGATATATTTAAAATTCGTCCATTTGATGACGATCGTCACGATGAAATATTTAATTTATACGTTGTCACAATAATGTCGAGAGAGGAGAATAGCTTCGTTCACGTGTCGCCACACACAGGAAATTGCCGAGATATATATTTTTTAAATCACGGCATGGTCAGTCATACACCGCCTGAAATAACAGACGGGAAAATGCCGAGATATATTAAAAATTCGTCGCCACACACGGGAAATTGCCGAGATATATTTTCACTTTGCACAAAAATAACATCAAGTAATCGAATCAATAGGAATGTCCTGTGCCTATAACATCGACGTTATAGGCACAGCTGCATCTAGGCATTGTGTAACATCGACGCGGCTTTTGTTTTAATTAAAACTTTTTGTACTTGTTTCTCTTCTGATGCAGAAGGAAACGGAAACTTTGTGTTCAATGCAAATAATCTTGATGAAAATAGTCTTATTGAAATATCTAGATTTAAACACAACTATCTGAAGTACCCAGCATTGCCTGGATAAATACAATAAAATATGTTTAAATATTTCCTGCATCACAAATTGGGGAATGTTGGCCTCATGGTTTCGTATGAATTACAAATTTTAGGCGTTGGAAAATGCTCTTGGACCACTTTCCCTTCTTTTTATTAATTGTATATTTTAAATACAGTTATCCCCCGCTTAACGAAGGCATTACATACCTTTATATCCCTTCGTCATGCCATCCTTCATTACGTAGGAGCTCGTTTTACATTATTTCTTGTCGGAAAATTCCACTGTTTCCTCACCGTAAATTTTCATTCTTCGAGCAAAGCCATGTGCTCCGTATGTGGATGGTTTTAGTGCAAGTGACATGAAATATTATTATTCACCTGATGATAGAGACAGGAACACAAGAATAAAGTTAATTTAGTTTTAACACCGACCAAAAGAGTGTGCCAACTTCTGGGCGAACCTGTCAGATTAATCGTCCCACACAGCTTCAATTATATTCACATCTGGGCCTTGAGGGGGCTGTGAGTATTGTTCTATATATTAAAGGACTTTGCTTCATCTTTTTTTTGGAAATAAGTTTTAATTATTCCAGCTGAGTGCCTGGGATCATTTCATTGCTGTAAGATGAGGTTTGGACCAACAAACATTGCACCACTGTGGAGAGAGAGCATGATGGATGAAACTTTGTTTGGACCAACAAACATTGCACCACTGTGGAGAGCATGATGGATGAAACTTTGTTTGGACCAACAAACATTGCACCACTGTGGAGAGAGAGCATGATAGATGAAACTTTGTTTGGACCAACAAACATTGCACCACTGTGGAGAGAGAGCATGATGGATGAAACTTTGTTTGTGCGTTGCACAGTCAATATCCACGATGCAGGGTCTCCACAAAGACTTGTTCCGGTTTGGTTGTAATCAAAGTTGTAATAAACAGCACCAACATGTTGTGGGCACCCTGTACTGTTACACTTGCGGAATTCTAAACACGCCGATGAACCGCCAGGCTGGAAGGGGATGACAGGTCACCACATCCACCCGTAATTTCATGCTGGTCGTCGAAAATGTAAGATCCGCGTGCATTGATGTGCCCTGTTTAACTTTCTTCCTGGAAATGAAAGTAATCTTCCTTTTCCTTCAGGTATACATGATACCCACCATTGTGAAGAAGAAACGCCCACGATCAAGTCAGCAGCTGGTATGTATGATTTATACTTCCCATCACAATGTCCATGCAAATGAAGGAATATTTATTAAACGTTAATTTAGTGTTTTTAATGTGATTGTTTGTTGATGCGTTTTTAGCTCACGTGGAACGTAGTTCAGGGGGAGGTATTAGCATGGTGCGGTGTCAGTCAGTCAGTCAGTCAGTCAGTCAGGCTGTAGGTAAACACTCAGATATCAAAGTTTGTTCATGGCATCAAAAAAAATTGGGGTCTAAAGGGGTCACCGGTGTTGAAAGTGGGTCCATCTTTGGCCCCCAAAATAGGTACTTGCTCTCTTCTTTGAAACTACAAACACAATTCTGATGAAGCTTGGCCACAACCTTCATCACCCATGATGGACGAACGTTTGTTCACAGCATTAAATAAATAGCACCAGAAAGCGGGCGTAACCCCTCAGCCCATGCATGGTGAAAGGAAGCCGTGGCGGCCATATTGAAAATTGCAGTACTCCCATTTTCGAAAGCAACCTTCCACTACTCACCCCCAACACACACTCCAAACATGGATTTAATCGGATAAGCCGTTCTGCTCGAAATTGACGGAAACCAAAAGTTTACGGACGCCGGACGCCCACCCGCCTGCCCGGACGACAATACCCCTTATCCCATTGGGCTGACGGGTGAAAAGGAGGGGTTCTAAAGGGGGTTTGTGGGGGTATTGGAGGTTGACCCTCCTCTCCCCCAAAAATAGGTATTTTCTCTTTTCTCTGAAACTAAAAACACACGTTTGACGAAACTTGACCACAGCCTTGATGTACCAATGTTTGTTCACAGCATCAAAAAAACATCAGGGGTTTGTCTTCCAAAGGTGTTTACTTTCTTCTCCGTGACATATTTTGTGGGTCGTCCACGCTTACCAGTGGTTCCCTGGTTCTACCAGGTGAGCCCAGGGACATTACCGCTCTATTTTCTTCTGCCTGGCAGTTCGTCGGGGAGGTTAGAATTCCGCAAATGTAACAGTACAGGGTGTCCACAAAGTCTTGTTTCAGTTTGGTTGTAACAAGTTTTTAAAACCACAACAATACTTTGTGGACACCCTGTACTGTTAGTCGTGGAATTCTATCCACCCTGAGGAATCGCAAAGATGGAAGGGGACAAAAGATCACCACATCCACCCTTAATTTGGTGCTGCTTGTTCGCAGTTTAAGATCCATGTGCATTCATGTGTCCTGTTCAAGTTTGTTCCTGCAAATGAAAGTAATCTTCTTTTTCCTTCAGATTAGCAACATTCAGTTGTCGAAAAACACACCATCAGGACAGCAGGCAGTATGTATGAATTATGCTTCCCACAACAATGTCCATGTAAATGATGGAATATTTATTTAACGTTAATTTAGTGTTTTTGACATAATTGGTTCTTTGATGCATTTTTAGCTCACCTGGAACGAACTTCAGGGGAGGTATCAGCATCGCATGGTGTCCGTCAGTCAGGCTGTATATGAATTCTTTGATCTCCTTTTTTTTTTTTTTTTTGTTGTACACAAGATCGAGGCTCGTGTGAGACGTAACATTAATGATAAAAAAACAAACAGACACATAAGACGAAATTAAAGGAGCGGCAGAAAGATGGGGAGAGGGGGGGAAGCACACAAGTTTAACATTTGAGAGCAGGGACATCGGGAGATTTGTTGGAGGGAGAGGGCTTGGGGGGAGGAGGCGTGGGGAGGGGGGTGGGGTTGGGAGAAGTTAAAAACACATGGACACAGCGAGGACCTCCAGGAAAGAAGTCGGTATTTCAGAAAAGTGGATCTGGGGTGAACTAACAGGGGTAGAAAAGATCAAGCTTTTGGATGGGGGAAGATAAGAGATGGTGGTGAACAGCTGCTTTGAAGACCTGGAGGGATGAGTGGGATTGAAGAGAGTGAGGGAGTTTGGTCCAGAGGCGGGAGAGAAGAGGAATGAAAGAGTGAAGGTGAGCAGAGAGTCTTGTGCGACCTGCAGGAGTATTTGGAGGACAGAGCACAGACAGGGCTGGGGGTGGGGGGGGGGGGGGGGGCTAGGCCGGAGAGGAGTCGGAAGAAAACAGAAATACCACCAACCTGCCAGCGGTTGTTGGAAGAAGACACCTCTCGCTGGGTTCAAAAGCCGCCATTTTGTTTCGGCCTACTGAAACTTGCCTTGCCTTGGAAACACGATCGATAATTATCATTACATAAGTGAAGCATATCATCAACATCTGGATTCGGATATGATGATTGGATGCTGTAGACTAAATAATGTCCAAATCTGGAGTGAAATGTGACAGAATTTACCACATCGAGCGATTGGTGAACGCTATTCAGGCTGCTTTTAAAAGCCATGGCGTTACAGTAGACAGACCTCCCTTTTTGTTTTTATTCACAAGGCCGGGGAAGTTTTGTTGTGTTTATAACAGCCATTTAAAAAATATATTTGTTTGCTCCCAGTCGTTGGCACATTATTTGATGCGTTAAATCGATCTGTTTTTAAAATTCCAAAACCATTTCACCAAGAAGCAATCGGCTTGCTATCGCTTGCCAAGCCAGCCGTTCCTTATCACCAATTTCGCTGGAGTGCTTAAGTTCCTTGGTGAAGGCTCCACAAATGAAGTGAGAAATGCCTGTGTACTTCATTAATTAGTGACAAGGCCGGGGAAGTTTGGGTGTGTTATAACACTCTCTTTGAATATGATTAACGAGGTGAACCACCACTTAGTAACCACTATTCAGGCTGCTTTTGCAAGCCATGGCGTTATAGTAGACAGAGCTGCCTTTTTGTTTTCACGTACCCATTTTTCCATTGATGAACATTTTTTGTACGATATAGTAACTCCCCTCCCCCTGCTTCCTCGCTCCATCCTCCCTCCTCTCTTCCTCTTTCCCCTTCCACCCTCCCTTCTTCGCACCGCCTCCCACTCCACTCCCTTCCCCTCTCCCCTCCTCCTCTCTCCCTCCTCCTGCTCCAGCCTCTCTTGCGCCCTCTCCCTCCCTACCTCCTCTTCCCCAACCCGCTCGCTTTATATTCCCGTCACGAAGCGGCTCATTGTGAATAGTTTACGTTTTGTATCCCGGAGTACACCAGAAAATCACAATACAGAATCACGTTCAATCAAAATCATCCGTCTAAAACTTTTTGAGATATCCTGCGATGTTTCGTTTTTGGCCGAATCTGCCAATGGTGAAGAATTGCTTGAAAAATTGTACTAGCCGGATGCGGATCCGGATCTTCACCAAAATCTAATTATTTAGTATTTGTCACATACTCTCCCTCTCTGCAAAATTTCGTCCGAATCTGTCCATAACGTTTTGAGATATTTTGTTCACAAACGGACAGACAGATATGGGTGAAAACATAACCTCCATTCACCTTTGGTGGCGCAGGTAATGACCCTTCCTGCCGCTCCCATCGTGAACGCGTGCACCAGTCAACACAAAATGAGACTTTTCCACCTTTATTGACACATCGGAACCCAGCACTTCCAAGTGAAAAACAAATTCTTAAAATTTCAGAAAATTAATTAGAAATACAAAACTAGAATATCTTGTTTATACATATTGTTACGGACACGACTTTGATGTTATGGTGGGCCGAGCGGAATGGCCGCCGTGTCCGCACAAGTTACCCGATTATACTCGAACCTTGGCCGAGTCGCGCTACGCTAGATCAATGAAGGAAAAGGACACAACGGCTGGGTTAAAAATGATACGACACCAGGGGTACGGTTCTCAAGACCTCCGGAGGAGGTTATAATATGGCGGAAGGTTAGATTACAGGAATGAGAGGGACAGCATAGGAAGATAGGCACTTAGACACACTTATCTTATTCCCGACAGACCACAGATAAACGGGACAAAACTGACTCACACGGGGATTGATGGCAAGGAAAGCGGGTATTCGATGGCTCAAGGTGCACCTTGGCTCAGGGGCAAAATCGACCCGGTCCGGTCCAATGATGCGGGAAGGTCGCTCAGCGCTTGGAGGTCACGACTTGTCTTTTCAAGCTGGGGGCGCATCTCACGTCACGTCCGGTAAGTCGCTGCGTATATCCGGCGGGGAGTGACACGCCCTCGGCTAGTTAGCTCCGCCCCAGATGGAATCAGTCCGCCCTTCTTATTGGGTGCGGGGGGGGGGGGAAGGGGGGGGGTTACTGGCTCCGCCCCTGACGATGAGCTGACAGCCAGCCCCTTCGTGGTAACCCCGTGGAGCGCATGGGCAATGGCGGCTAACCACGCCGGAGTGAGGACGCACACTCCCCGCGCCGCGCCGCCCCCAATCTCCTCTGTTGTTGTAGTTGTTGTTGTTGTTGTTGTTGTTGTTGTTTCATGGGGAAGATGGGAGGAGGGATGGGGAGGTCCTAAACTCACTACTGGTGCCATACAATCACATTCTGGTGCAACGAAGAGTCAGAATTAATGGAAACGAGTCCTTAACTGACATAGACTAAGAATAACTAGCAAGATGTCCGAAAGTTGTCTACGTGAGATGCGGTGGACCTGGGCACGACATTTAATGGGGGAAAAAGGGGAAGGTCGGTTCTACAGAGTGTTATTTACAGGCAATGGGACTAGGGAATGGGGGATTGGGGATAGTTGGGGAGTATTGGGGAAATAGGGGAATATTTACAAGCGGATATGGAGGCCAAATGCCATATCCGCAACATTGCACCCTTCTCTACCCTCGGGGCGTCCCGACCCGATAAATTTTTACCTATTTTAGTGTGGCACTCAGATGTAGTTCCCTCTACTATTAACTCTACCCTGAGTGCGACAGTTTTACAGATATTCACAAATGAGTAAATATGTCCCCCTGCGACGTTGCACCCTTCTCCTCACAGAAACACGCCCACAGGATAACCGAATCGCGGAAAGAATTCGCAAACTAAACATACAGCCGGTAGGGAGCATTATTTACACAAGACTACGCTGATATTTACACTACGATCCAGGACCTGTTTTTGGAGGAACACATGCAGATGTTATGCATAGAGAGAGCACGCATGCCAGCATCGATACACCAACCCACGAGTGCTCTGTGGCCTTACGGCCTTTAATAATGTGCAGAGCACCCCATCCAAGCACCAAAAGCACCACCCCATAACACAGTCAGCACCATCCGGTGCACCAATAAAGTGTTTATAAATCACCGGTGGTGTCGCAGCCGGCCGATGTTCTGCCGCTGGTCTTGCCTTCGTGTGGTGCACTTGGTGTTCTTGCCTCTTTCAAAAAAATAAAGAAAGTCGCCAACCGCGTCCATTTCTGTATTGTGGCCGTCAGGGGGCCAACTATAAGTGGTTCACCTTGTATGGCATAGGTGCCCCGTTGACCCATAGGTCCATCCACGGGTGGTGCTTGGCCGCAAAAGAACTGCGGTCCATTGTGGGTGGCCACAAACATTGCGGTCCATATGGTGTATCGATCCAGGCAGCAAGCAGCGAAAGTGCAGGCCCACAACTGCGGAGCCAGCACCTCTCTCTCTCCTCTCTCTCTGCCCCAAAGCCAGATCCTCGGAGGTGGGAGACAAAAGAAAAGACAAGTGAGTAAGGTGGTAAGGGCGCAAAAGTGCATGCAATACAAGGTGATGCACACTGGGGGCACATGGGAACCAGGTGAGACAGGTACGTTCCTACCGTATGCCCCCCCCCCCCACCAGGTAACCTACATGGCCCCTCCCTTACCCCTTACTGTATCCACAAAACACAACTCTACCCATAAACATCTACTTTACAAATCACAAACATCCCTACTGTCTTCCCCGTTCCTCCCATAAACCAAATTCGTCTTCTCTCCCTCCTAACCAATCAAATTTGCCATTTTCAACTCTCATCAAAATTTGCCATCTCCAACTCAACATCATAATTTGCTATCACCAATTCATCATCAGTCCCTCCTAGGGAGGGAGAGATGGAATCACCCCAATGTCTCATCCACGTCGTGATGCGTCTCACAAATCCTCACAGCAATTCTCATTTCCTGCACCAAAACAAAGAAAACACAGGTGTGGAGTCATCATCATCACCACAGGTAAGTGGCTGCGTATGGTGCGACAGGTTCATCAATCCTAACTATTTCCTAAATGACTTTAACAACTTTACACTACCCGGGGTCTTTCTCCGGCCAAACCATTGGCCCTCTTACACTATGGGTTCTAAAAACCAATTCCCATTGGCCAAACTGTGGTGCTTTTCAATTTGGGGTCTCACTCCCCCGATTCATCTCCCGGTGCCCTCGCACAATTTCTGGGCTGTGGCGTGTACCTCTCCCAGTGGGTCTACCCACCTGCACACCTCCACCACTGCAGTTGCCTCCGAGCTTACCTGCTCCTTACCCTAACCTAACTACCTGGGGAAGGCCCTCTGGCGCTCTCCCCACTCGGTGCCCTCTCTGGCACTGGGCTACCCGGGTTCGTCCTCCGGATCCTCGGGCCCCATCCACAACTCTACCGGCTCCCAGAGCCCACCTGCGGCCTCACCTGGCCGACATCCTCACAGTGGTGGAGTGCCCAACCAACTACACACACTAACAGGCTACACGCCCAGCCATTTCCACAACACTAATGCACCCATCCACAATACCATTCTGCAACCCGCACCACAGATGCCAATATCCAACCACAATTTACCTATACCCTCTACCTAACACTTACACTACCCGCCCCAGGTACTCGTGAAAGGGGTCCACTCTTCCCCCATTCACACCTTCGCACCATGCACACCACTCCGTACCACTTACTCCAACTCTCTCCACACACCTGTACTTGCACACCTGTGCTCTCACACCTGGTGCCACCTGCACCCTTCTCTCCCCAAGCGCATTCGCGCTGATCCACAACACTCACTACTCATACACTGCTCCACACACCTGTCCAGTTGCACACCTGTGCAATCACACCTGTTCAACTCTCAACCACACGGCATCATCTCATCTAACTACTCCCCTCTGAAACTTGCGCTTCCCAGTCGTCCCTTTAAACTATTGCGCTCCCTCGTCATTACCATCCATACTAATCTACCTGCGTCCCCACTACAGGTATCAGTCACTAACTAAACTTAACGTTACCTAATGTCATCTTCTAGGGCCCTATCAATATAACCTAACCCAACCGGGCTAGTTTTCACTGCCATAAACCCCATAATCTATAGCGCATTTGCCCCCCATGGGAAGGGCGGCAGGGATGCCAGCCTTACCCACCGGGCCCATCGCTCACTACCAATTTTGCACATCAAATTTCAACAAATTAAAAATTTGCCAATCACTACCCATCATCTGCCAATCACTACTGCCAATCCCTTGCCAATCATCAAATTTTGTTTTTCTCTAATTTTGGGTCCAAAACACTAACCTCATCACCCAGTCTACTCACTAATGCCTCTCGGTGCGCCAATTCCTGTCCAAAGCCCGGCTTCGTAAAGCCAAGCCATGAATGCGGGTTGTTCTGTGCCAGCGGCTGGATGCGTCCGGCACTCGGTGCAGGGACGGGGGCTTACCCGGGCCGAGATCCCACGCACCATCTCGGCGTGGAGCCATCCAATGTCCCGATCTCGACCTGCCGGACCGCCTCAACAAAAAGTGGTCGCCATGACGACCCTTTCTATCGGGCTGCCCGCTCCGCCTAGTGGAGCACGGACGCGGCCGTTCGAAGCGAGGCCCAGCACGCACCGAGGGCCCGATTCGGCTAAAAGTCGCTCTAACCTCTAACCCGGTTACCTTCGATGCCTCACCTGCATGCTTACACCCCGCAGCCCGTTCCTTGCTCACACATCCAGCCGTTCCCATGCTCCTCGTACCTTTCCTTACACACCCAGGTACCCTCATTCCACTCACAGCCTTGGTCACACACCTGACCACCGAACACTTTGGCACACATTCGTTGGTCGCACACCTCACCAACACACCTCTTCGCGCCCCCTCCTCTGTCACCTCCTCTGTGACAATCACAGGTGTGCTCTCCTTCGCACACCCAACCACGTGCCTCACCACCAACTCCAGCGTGCATTCCCACTCACGCTCTACCATTCCAGGTGTGCATCCTTCCATCCCAGGTGTACATCCTCGCTCACCTGTCACAACCAACTCACTCTCCTTGTCACTCTCACTACTCTCACCTCCATTCTTGACAGCGCACTCACCTTTACTCTTGACAGCGCACTCTTTCCTCATGCACCTGTCCATCACACACCTTTCTTGCGCACACTCTTGCGCACACTCTCCCGTCACACCCTCTGTAACACTCACCACACCGCGCTTCCATGTGCTCCCTCGCACACGCGCTACGACCGACTCACTCTCGCCAGCACCCTCACTCCTTGGCACGCACTTTTTCCTCACACACCCCAGAGTCGGACTTTCTTGCACACCTCCTTTTTCGCACACCAGACCTGTCGCACACTTCACCAACGGCCTCTCACGAACACCCGGGTCTATCTCGACCCCCAAGCTTATTAAATCCCCTGGCGCATCATACGCACGACCATATTGGTCACCACTTACACAGGGTCCTCTTCCTCTTCGCTTCTCCTCCATCACCTGCGAATCCCTCATCCGGTTAATGAGCACATCATCACGATCCAAACACAGACTTTGGACCAATTCTTTTATCTCCTCTTTTATCTCCTTCTTATCCTCTCTCTGTCTCTTAATTTCGCTCACCCCTTCTTCCACTTCTTCTAATTTCTGCTTCACCTCTTTTATTCCCCGGTACGTCTCCTCAAGCTCGTCCTCCAAGGCTACCTTGACCGTTTCCATGTGCGTCCTCACCTGCCGGTCCTTCGTCTCCATTACCTCTATCACCTCGTCCAACCTCGTTGTCAGTCCCTCACGTACCATCTGACATTCCCTCTTTGTCGCTATTAAGTCGTTTTTTATGTCGTTTTGTGTCGCTTTTAACCCTCCTAATACCGCAGTGTTCCTTTGAACCTGCTCCGTTAGTCCTTTTTGTCCCTCCGTCAGCTGTTCCACCTCCTGCATCAGGTCCTCTATGCCCCCTTGTAACTTTACAGTCCCCTTTCTCACCTCCTTCTCCATGCGCTCCTTACAGTGCCTCACCTCCTCGCGCACTCCTCCGACCTCCTCACTCACACCTCTTCTGATCTCCTCTCCCATCACTTGCATCTCCTGCCCAGATGCCACCCTCATCTGCTCCATTTCCTCCCTGTGAGCATCCAGTTTAGTTTCTACCCCCATTCTGACCCCCTCTATCTGCTGCCCCATTTGGTTAACTTCCCTTTCCGCTTGGTCCCTCATGTCCCTCAATTTGCCTTCCATCCTGTTTTCTAACCCCATTAACCCATTTCTCACCTCTTTTATCCCGTTGTCTAACCCTTCACCGGTACCCCTCGCTTCGTCCCTCATTACCCCCATTTGGCCCTCTAATCGCTCACCCTGAGCATCCATCCGGTTCCCCATTACCCCCATTTGGCCCTCCAATCGCTCACCCTGAGCCCTCATTCCCACAATTTGGTCTCCCATTCGTTCCATAAGGGCCCTCATTTGCAACATAAAAAGGTTCGGATCCACCAGGGGCGCTGCCACGGTCGCGGGCGCGGTGACCAGCGAGGCGCCATTTTGCGTGCCCGCAACGTCGGGCGCAACGACGCTATTTTGTGCGTCTGCTACCCTCACTGCTTCGCTCTCCTCACGTCCCTCAATTTGGTCCTGGACCGACCCTGCCTCACTCTCCTCTACCGGAACCCAGCCGACTTGGTCTGCCATAGCGCGACTTTCAAAATTCGGGTTTTTATTTTCGTAAAACAAAATCAAATTTCGCCGTTATAATTTCGAGCGCGGGAAACACGCTCCGGATCGAATTCTACTTCCCAACACCAAAATGTTACCCTAATGGTACACTTGGTGTTCCAAAATTTGGGCTAAATGAATTTAGTCCCAGGTCCGAATCCCACTCCTGACACCAATTGTTACGGACACGACTTTGATGTTATGGTGGGCCGAGCGGAATGGCCGCCGTGTCCGCACAAGTTACCCGATTATACTCGAATCTTGGCCGAGTCGCGCTACGCTAGATCAATGAAGGAAAAGGACACAACGGCTGGGTTAAAAATGATACGACACCAGGGGTACGGTTCTCAAGACCTCCGGAGGAGGTTATAATATGGCGGAAGGTTAGATTACAGGAATGAGAGGGACAGCATAGGAAGATAGGCACTTAGACACACTTATCTTATTCCCGACAGACCACAGATAAACGGGACAAAACTGACTCACACGGGGATTGATGGCAAGGAAAGCGGGTATTCGATGGCTCAAGGTGCACCTTGGCTCAGGGGCAAAATCGACCCGGTCCGGTCCAATGATGCGGGAAGGTCGCTCAGCGCTCGGAGGTCGCGACTTGTCTTTTCAAGCTGGGGGCGCATCTCACGTCACGTCCGGTAAGTCGCTGCGTATATCTGGCGGGGAGTGACACGCCCTCGGCTAGTTAGCTCCGCCCCAGATGGAATCGGTCCGCCCTTCTTATTGGGTGCGGGGGGGGGGGTTACTGGCTCCGCCCCTGACGAGGAGCTGACAGCCAGCCCCTTCGTGGTAACCCCGTGGAGCGCATGGGCAATGGCGGCTAACCACGCCGGAGTGAGGACGCACACTCCCCGCGCCGCGCCGCCCCCAATCTCCTCTGTTGTTGTAGTTGTTGTTGTTGTTGTTGTTGTTTCATGGGGAAGATGGGAGGAGGGATGGGGAGGTCCTAAACTCACTACTGGTGCCATACAATCACATTCTGGTGCAACGAAGAGTCAGAATTAATGGAAACGAGTCCTTAACTGACATAGACTAAGAATAACTAGCAAGATGACCGAAAGTTGTCTACGTGAGATGCGGTGGACCTGGGCACGACATTTAATGGGGGAAAAAGGGGTAGGTCGGTTCTACAGAGTGTTATTTACAGGCAATGGGACTAGGGAATGGGGGATTGGGGATAGTTGGGGAGTATTGGGGAAATAGGGGAATATTTACAAGCGGATATGGAGGCCAAATGCCATATCCGCAACATTATACATACATGTTACATTATTACGTTCTGATAACTTTCAGATTTTTCATGAAATTAATGTATTTGTTTTCTCTGCAGGAAATACCAGGCAACATGATCGGCTTCAGTGTTACCTGCAGATCTGTTCTCACCGAAATGATTTGCGTCCTGCGTGGAAGCCGACTCACTGTAAAGGTAGAAGGTCCAAACTGTTTCCAGCTATTTGATTTTCTTCATGAAGCATATTTCACGACACTGTGGCTGTTGATCATGTGCTGTCCAGGAAAAAGGTATTTCCTGGTGGTGTTCATATTTCTATCTCACATGGAAGTTCTTATGTTTTACAGGAGATAATGAGGGACACTTGGGTGAAACAGTTCACGTGTACTCCTTCGAAACTTACACGTTTGAAAGGTACTACAGCCCTCTTTTACAACGATCATAATTTTTTTTTAAATACTTGGGCTGTGGCTTGTCATGGAAACACACACACACACACACACACACACACACACACACACACACACACACACGGACACACACACACACACACACACATGGACACACACACACACACACACACACACACACGGACACATTGACGAGACAAACAAAACAGCCAGTGAGCTTGGGGAAACTTCTGTCACTTCAGGGATACTCTGGGTTCCAGCGACATCATAACAATGGCTCCGCATTTGTCACCGTTCTCAACCGGGCATTTCCTCAAGAGGAATTTCCCCCTCCCCAGGATGCCCACCAATGGGAATTGTCCGTGCTCCATCCTTTTCAAGCAAGGAAGCAGCACGGACCATTTTAAAAGTCTTTGGTATGACTTGAACCTGTCCAAACCGCATGGGTGTTTTTTAGGAGACACCATCTACTTGCTGGATAGTCGTTGGCTCCCTACTGGAGCTCATCTGCCCTTTGCCAGGTGTTGTTTTTGGACCTGGCAGGGTGTCACACCTACCCTCCCCACGAGCAAAGCCAGTGAGGTGTGTCAGTTTAGTCGCCGACAACCCTCCCCGTGCGGCAGGTCGCACTGGGTTACATTTTAAGTCAGCACACAGACATCATGATTTGTTCCCTTGGATCTATCTTGGAAATCATTGTCTTCCATTTCATGTAGATTGCAATTTTCACAAGTTTTATACAAGGGACATTCCGACGATTCCACAAATGAGGTGCTCACAATGGTCTAATAAATGTCAACATCATTTTCCATAAATAAGGATATAAAGTTTGAAAGACAAAGTTTTATTTTCTTCACAATTATATATATCTTTGTTACAACAACAACAACAACAACAATCGGCATTCTAAGGCCATTTTCCCTGCTCGGGCGGCGGTTAGCCTTGCGATCCCCATGACAATCTTCTCCATTTTGCCCTATTTTCTGCATCTCCCCTTCTTAACCCCTTTGCCCGCATATCTTCTTCGACCATCTTTAGCCAAGTCTTTCTCGGTCTTCCCCGTCCTCTACTTCCTTCCACATTCATTTCCATCACTCTTCTCAATCAGTCACTTGCATCCTTCCTCAACACACGTCCAAACCATCTCAACCTGTTCCTCTTCACAGCATCCATCACAGGCTCTATTCCCATCATCTTTCACAATTCATCATTTGTCTTCCTCTCTCTCAACGATACTCCACACATCCACCGAACCATTCGCATTTCCAGTCTTCGTTGCTGCTCTACGTTCATTACCCATGTCTCGCTCCCATAAATCATAACACTTCTCACACATGCAGCATACACCTTTCCCTTCAGCTTCAACGACACTCCCCTCCTCGTCAGCACGCCACTCAGTTCCCAAAACTTCTTCCATACACATCTCACTCCAGCAACCGTTGCCGAGTCTGATCCACCTTCTCCATTCAGCATGTCTCCGAGGTAGCAAAATGTTTTCACACCGTCCAGCTTCATGCCGTCTCCAAGATCCAACTCAACATTTCCTCCATCTGCAGCTCCCTCTGTGCACACCTTACATTTGAATGTAGCTGCCACACTGGTTAATGACCCTCTCAAACCACTACATTTTTGATGAACCCACTCAGCGCACATTGTACATTGAATGGAGTTCACTCCGACACCCTTCCTGCACACAGCACACGGCCACTTCCCAGTTCTTTACACCTCACAACATGCTTTACCACTTGCCATCACCTTCGTTTTTCCGATATTCACCTTCAGACCTTTTGTCTCCATACATTCCTTCCACTTGTTCATCTTCTCCTTCAGTCCTTCAGTATCTTTGTTAATTGAAAAATAAATGAATGTTGCTTTTTTATTGGACTATTTTGAGTATCTCATTCATTGTACTTTTTTACACCTCACATATAAACAGAAACCTTCCATTCCAGATTGTCCAAAGGAAATACTGAAATCAAACCTCTTGAATGAGACTTTGATACTTTAAAACATTCCATTGATGTAATTTAATAGCATCATCATTTAAATTCATAACTTTATTACCCTGCACCTTGTCCGCCACGATGTCACCTCCAGACAACCTCAAGTATTCGTGGTTTTGTTCATTCACATAATCGCCTTCTTTTTGTGCGTTGGTTCGACCACGAGAAGTTTAGTCTTCATCCGTGACGTCATCAACTTCATTGTACAAGGTGGCCTGAGCCACTTTTCCCTTCCCCAGGAAAGCATTCCTTCTTAAACTCTTTTAATATGCAGGTTATATTGTGCAGTACTTACAATATCTTGTGTAGCATTTCTGGAGTCACGAAGAACGAATGCTTTGCTCTCGAGGGGTAAAGTAACTTTCAGGCGAGCCTGAAGATTCCTGTTCGACCCACTCCGGCTATGTTTCTGTGAAGTGCATTTTCACCTGGCACGAGGACAGCGACCGAGGGTCGGAACACACCTCGAAAAAAAAGTGTTGCAGTCCTATTGCAGGTTTCCTTTTAATATTTACTTGTTTTCATAACATTCATACTTTTCAATAGTTTAGGGGTGAAGTCTTAATGGTCCTGCTGTCATTCTCTTCACTCTTCACCGTCAGCAACTTCATTATTCTTTTCTTCATATCAACATGATTCAGAGATACGAGAATGCAAACTTTGGCTAAAATTATGAATTTAATTAACACCTTATTTGTAACTTACAAAACAAATGATATGCTTTCCACAGTGCACATCATCGAACATGTTCATACCCCGTGCCTTGCGGACCCCGTGCTGAACCTCATCATTCATCGGGTGCTCCTTGCATTTGCAACACCTCAGCAGCCTTGGGGACCTCGTGCTGAACCTCATCATCATCGGGTGCTCCTTGCGACACCTCAGCCTCCTTGTGGGCCCCGTGCTGAACACCAGCATCATCGGGTGCTCCTTGCGACACCTCAGCGGCCCCGTCCTGAACACCACCATCATCAGGTGCTTCGTGCGCCACCTCAGCAGCCGTGGGGACCTCGTGCTGAACCTCATCATCATCGGGTGCTCCTTGCGACACCTCAGCGGCCCCGTCCTGAACACCACCATCATCAGGTGCTTCGTGCGCCACCTCAGCAGCTGTGGGGACCTCGTGCTGAACCTCATCATCATCGGGTGCTCCTTGCAACACCTCAGCAGCTTTGGGGACCTTGTGCTGAACCTCATCATCCGGTGCTCCTTGCGACACCTCAGCCTCCTTTTGGGACCCGTGCTGAACACCAGCATCATCGGGTGCTCCTTGCGACACCTCAGCGGCCTCGTCCTGAACACCACCATCATCAGGTGCTTCGTGCGCCACCTCAGCGGCCTTGGGGACCTTATGGTGAACACCACCACCATCAGGTGCTTCGTGCACCACCTCAGCGGCCTTGGGGACCTCGTGGTGAACACCAGCATCATCGGGTGCTCCTTGCGACACCTCAGCGACCTTGCGGGGCCAAAGTGACACCTCAGCAGCCTTGGGGGCCCCGTGTGACACCTGATCATCGGGTGCTTCTTGCGACACCTCAGCGGCCTTGGGGGCCCCATGTGACACCTCATCATCGGGTGCTCCTTGCGACCCCTCAGCGGCCTTGCGAGGCCCAAGTGACACCTCAGCAGCCTTGGGGGCCCCGTATGAACATGTCACACACCTTTCTTCCTTGAACTGCCTTTCTTCCTTGAACTGCCTTTCTGCCTTTCTTCCTTGAACATCTGACAAATGTAACATATCAAATAATAAAATCAAATAACAAATCAAATAATAGTTTTTCCCTCTTATCACAGACTTTGTTCCTTCTGCATCCCAGTTTAGCTTGGTGGTCTCTTTGTTTTCTTCTCTCTTTTCTCCAACATTTCTCCCTCTGCTCTCTCAGTCCTGTCAACCCTCGACTCTGATTCTGCAACTGGCCCTGACGGAATCAGCCCACGGGTCCTAAAATCCTGCTCTGCCACTTTATCTAACCCTTTCGATGTTCTCTTCCCCCTCTCTTTTGCTCAAGGTCATCTGCCATCAGCTTGGAAATCAGCCAACATCACCGCTTTACACAAAAAATGTGCAAAACCAGATCCTTGCAACGACAGACCAATCAGCCTTCTCCCAATTATCAGCAAAGTCATGGATTCCATCATTGCTTCGGATATCAAATCTTTCCTCTTCTCCAATGGCTTGATCTCTGACCATCAATTTGGTTTCAGACCAGGTCATTCTACTCTGGACATGCTGCTTCTGCTGTCTCAACAATTGATGAAGGTCCTCAATCCCATACGGGAAATTAGAGCTGTCTCCCTTGACATATCACGTGCCTTCAATAATGTCTGGCACCCCGCTCTGGTCACCAAAATCTCCTCCTGTGGTATATATGGAAATCTCCACACATGGCTTGCGGACCTCCTTTCTTGTCGAAGTCAACGTGTGGCCCTGAATGGGTTTCTCTCATCTCCTCCTCCTGTTCAGGCTGGAGTTCCCCAAGGCAGTGTTCTGGGCCCTGTGCTTTTTCTGGTCTTCATCAATCATTCATTCATCAATGATCTCTCCGACTCTCTGGAAAATCCTCTCTATCTCTTTGCTGATGACTCCACTCTCTGCCGCTCCATTCCTCATCCCTCCGATCGGCAGTCTGCAGCCTCCTCACTCTCTGCAAACCTGGACAAAATCACAGACTGGTCAAACAAGTGGAACTTGTCTTTCAATCCTGACAAATCTCACACTCTTACTTTGTCTCTCCGAAAAGACCGACTGGAAAACCCTCCCATCTGCTTTCTAAACAATCCTCTCCGAGAAGTTCTGTCGCTCAACCTTTTCGGTCTCACTATCTGCCGTGATCTTTCTTGGGAAACCACATTTCCAAGCTGGCCTCCAAAGCCAGTCGCTGACTGGGCATCCTCCGTCGTGCGAAGTCCTTCCTTGGCACACCTGAGCTCCTCACCATATGCAAGGCTTTCATCCACAGCTCAATGGAATACTGTTCCCCCCCTCTGGGCCGGTGCTCCTGCCTCACACCTAGCTCGGCTTCACACTGTGGAAAACATATCTTTCAGAATCATTGGAATCTCCTGCGATGACGCTAACTCCAAAGGGCCTTTCATTCACTCACCGCAGGCAGGTTGATGGTCTTTCTGTTTTCTACCGACTCCTCTCCGGCCTTGCTCCCCCAGCTCTCTCTGGGCTCTCTGGGAATTTTAAAAATGCTGACACGGCAAACACTTTACTTTACTGAAATGCAGACACGAACATTCAGTGCATTCAGAAAGTATTCAGACCCCTTGACGTTTTTCACATTTTGTTATGTTGCAGCCTTATGCTGAAATCGTTTAAATTAACTTTTTCCCTCATCAATCTACACTCAATACCCCATAATGACAAAGAGAAAACAGGATTTTAGAAAGTTTTGCAAATTTATTAAAAAGAAAAAACTGAAATATCACATTGACATAAGTATTCAGACCCTTAACCCATTACTTAGTTGAAGCACCTTTGGCAACGATTGCAGCCTCGAGTCTTCTTGGGTATGACGCGACAAGCTTTGCACACCTGGATTTGGGGATTTTCTGCCATTCTTCTCTGCAGATCCTCTCAAGCTCTGTCAGGTTGGATGGGGACCGTTGGTGGACAGCCATTTTCAGGTCTCTCCAGAGATGTTCGATTGGGTTCAAGTCAGGGCTCTGGCTGGGCCACTCAAGGACCTTCACAGAGTTGTCCCTGAGTCACTCCTGCGTTGTCTTGGCTGTGTGATTGTGATCTACTTTTTGTGTGATTAATGTTTGCTCTTTCACGAGCCTCGATCTTGTATACAAAAAACAAAAAAAAACAAACTGAAAGGGAGAAGCTCAGGTTGTGCTCTTTTACCAAGCTGCTCGCTAGCGCTTGCGAAGCCAGCCGTTCCTTCACGGTTTTGAATGGAGTGCTTGCTGAAATGCTTAAACCACTTGGCGATCTCTTCTCAAGAAACTTGGTAAATGAACCCAATGTTATTGAGACCCGATCATAGATCGACTGTAATCTATAAACCCTGTTGAAGAATAATTTAGCCTTGAACTAATTGACAAACTCAAGAATCAATGTCCAAACGTCAGAAGATGATTGACTGATTTTTAATTCGCGCGGAGGACTTCACAGAGGTTACATGAAAGATATACATCAAAGGAATACAGAAAACCACTTGGGAAGAATCCAAATCCAAGAAGAAGTTTGGGTGTACGTGTAGATGTGTGTGGGTGTACATGTGTATGTGTATATGTGTGTGGGTGTACATGTGTATGTGTGTGTGTATGTGTGTGTATATATGTGCGTGGGTGTGCGTGTGTGTGTTGTTACGGATTCCTAACATAAGTCATCCATAACTTTTTTAAATATCACGTTGTATAATCGTTTTTCGCCCGATCTCTCAATATTGAAGAGTCACTTAAAAATTAAATAACTCCTGTGTTCGAATCCATATTTAGATATTCACCAAAATCGAATCGATTCGTCCTTGTTACACACCCAACCGGTTCACCAAGTTTCGTTCAAATCCGTCCATAATTTTTTGAGATATCCTGCTACATATCGGTTTTAGCCCGATCACTCAATGGTGAAGAATGACTTTAAAATTCTGGTCGCCGGATCCGTATCTGGATCTTCAACAAAATCGAATAATTTCATCCTTGTCACATACGCTACCTCTCTGCCAAATTTCGTCTGAATCGGTCCACAAATTTGAGATATATTGTTCACAGACAGACAGACAAATGGACAGACAGTGGTGAAAACATAACCTCCATCCACCTTTGGTGGCAGAGGTAAACATGTTCCACGAGTGTTGCAATGCTATAGGATACGGAATCTCGAGTGTGCAGATGTAATTTAAACAAGGTTCGAGGATGAGTGTGGAACGATGAACAATGAACCCAAAACATAAAACAAGAAAGAGCAATCAGAGATTGTAAACCCACGCCAGGATGTATTTTCAGTGTTTTTTAAGGCTTTTGTGTTAAAACAAATATGGCGGCCGAACCACGTGACCGATTACGTCATCATTATTATTTTTTTCTTCACTAATTTATTCCTAGATTATGCTCAAGAAATTTCATCTTGATCGGATGAAGTTTTGTACTTGTCAAATTATGACGTCATATAATAGAGGCACCTATGACATCATCATTAACAGATGTTGTTCCACATGGAAAGTTCTTTACAATGAGCCACGTCTCAATTTTTGCTATTCAGCGCTTTCGGGAATATAGAGGTGCAAAGTTTTTCGGTTATTCTAAGATGGCGGCCGAACCACGTGACCTATGACGTCATAATGATCATTAAGAAACTATACAGGTGGAGATGCACCTATCGTGAGAATTTCCTGCCAATCGGACCAACGTTTGCAGAGAAAATCATATTTATTCTGTGCGGACAAACAAACATTTAGAAAAATGGACTCAAATGCAATACCCTCTCCGCTGGCGAGGGTAACAAGCAAATACTTCATCATTGTCATCATCAGATTTCTTTAACCACATTCCACCTATTTCATGTGGTTGGTCGATTGATGGAATATCACCATTTGCATCTTCTTTCTGCAAACTTACAATCTTCTCAATCGTTACGATGAAAAGTGCCGCCAATTCGGTGCCAGGCATGAGGGAAGTACCAGCACATCGCTCGACCATCTCAGACGTTCCACCCAAGTACGGTTGAGCGAGGTATAGGCCCTCTGCCCTGCTCGGAGCATCTAAACCGGTGGGCCGTGTGACCACTTTAATAGTGGTTTGCCAGGATTCGGACAGGAAACTGGCCTGGTCTTTAGCGTCATGTATGCCAACATGACGCTAAAGAAATTTCATCTTGATCAGATGAAGTTTTGTACTTGTCGAATTATGACGTCATAATGGAGGCACCTATGACATCATGAACATATTTTATTCCCCATGAAGAGTTCTTTACAATGAACCATGTCTCAATTTTTTCTGTTCAGCGCTTTCGGAGATACAGAAGTGCAACGTTTTTCGGTTTTTCCAAGATGGCGGCCGAACCACATGACCTATGACGTCATAATTATCATTGAAAAATAAAACAGGTGGAGTTGCACCGATGGTGACAATTTCCTGTCAATCGGACCAACAGTTGCAGAGAAAATCATATTTATTCTGTGCGGACAAACAGACAGACAGACAGACAAACGGACTCAAATGCAATACGCTCTTCTCTGGCGAGGGTAAATATGTTCTTGAAGTGTTCGAGAGTACATACACAATGGCTCGAGATTCGCCCCTAGGTAAGACAGCTCACAGGTGAGTGCGCAAACTTCTAAGCTCTGCCATCCCTGAGATGTAGTTTCTCAATATTCATTTCCACCACACAAACCAGTGCAATGTGTGTTACTAGTCACACAAAAAGTACACCGTGAGGATTCCTCCATCGACTTGACCAGGAAGGACATTTTGCCTTGATGGGACAAATTCCAACTTCGCTTGATGGGGAAAGTTAACCCTAAAACCTGCACTTTCCAACCAAAGATAAACTCTCTCTTTATATTCCTCATCACAACCTCACGGCAAAGATGGATCGCAACGATTAAAAGGTTAGACAAGGAAGATTAAATTTGGGATTTCAACTGTGTACTCACTGGCCTACTCATTTTTAAAGGCTACTCCTGGAATATTTAATTTCCACCACAAAGTGCCGTTAGACAAGACAGCCGACTTAAGAGGGATGAAAATTAACAAATCAGTGGGACCTGATGAGATACCAGTGGAAGTATGGACCTGCCTTGGTGAATATGGGGTACTTAACTGTGTTAGGAAATTCCAAGGGAATGGAGGCAAAGCATTTTGGGACCAATATTTCACAGTCCAATTGCCAGATGCATATATGTTAGACCGGTATATGAAGCTGGGAACATCCAATATTTTTCAATAGTTTCTGGTAATTTTTTTTTCCCTCATTTGCACATATCATCACTGGCTCGCAACAACAACACGGAGCTGTGCGTTCTGCATTCGTCACACACATGTCCGATATTGAGCCATTAATACTTTCCACTGGTGTGTCCAGTGTTGAAGCCGACATAAGAGCTTCTCGTATGGACAGTGCAGATACTTGGGGTGCAGAAAACGAAATTCTTACTGTCGCTCATTTGCTGATTACCCCAGTGTATGTGTACAACAGTGAGAGTATGGAATGGGTGAGGTACTCCCCGATGCATGTTGACGAAAGTTTGCATGAAAATGTCACGCAGATGGCTATGTACATACAATCATACATCGGGCTGCAGCATGATCACTTTGATGTTGTTCTTTGACTATTTTGTAACTATTTTGGCCGTTTCTAAGTGCAGGTCCTTGTGTGGCATGAGGCTGGACGAAGACATTACTCTTTGAGAAACGAGCAATAGGACAGAGCTGCAAGATACAGTCAGGGTTACGTAAGACAATATAGGAACATGTGCAGTGTTTGACTTTGCTGACTAAGATATGTTGGCACTTTTGCTCCAAGATTGGATATATGGGTATCCTCTGAGTACCATACACCATTGTGTTATCCTCTGAGTACCATATACCATTGTGTTATTCCACATTGTAAAAAATTACAGAAACAAGTGAACACAAAAATTTATGCTTAATTAAAAAGGCAATGTAGGGATGACAAACTACAGTCCAAAAAAGTCCGAAACAACAAAGGGATGATGATGGTTTAGAGAGTAGCTGACTGTATTGCCATCACATAACAATCCCTACATCACTGTCTCCAGACTATTGTCTAGAGCTAGGCCGAGCAAAAAGTATTAGAAACTCCTATATTTCATTTCTGCCATAAATGTATTAACTATAAATATTAACGATACTATAAAAGTATTTTTACTTTCTATAAAAGTATTAGAAGCTCCTATATTTCATTTCTGCATAAGTCCAAGAAGCTCCAATATAATTTCAGGGACTTCTTGCAGCTTCAGTTGTCTTTCCTACTTTTCTTTTTTTTATCAACTTAGAGTAACCAATCACAAATGGAGATAATTATAGAATGCTGTTATTGGAGATGTTCATGCAGTTTGTAAGAAGTTGAGGATCATGTACTGATAATATAACATTGTACTCCGGCTGCTAATTTGTAGAGTCTCAGTATGTGGCCACACTACAAGAGTAATCAAGTACTGTTGTAACCACGGGAGTGTTTGTAGAAGCTTGAAGCAGTAACTGATGAAGTGTAAATGAGGCAGTGATGTAGGGATTGTTATGTGATGGAAATACTGTGAGCTACTCTCTTAACCAACATCATCCCGATCTTGTTTGGGATCTTTTTTAGACTGTAGTTTGTCATCCCGACATTGCCTTTTTAAATTAGCATAAAATTTTTTATTCACTTGTTTCTGTAATTTTTTACAATGTGGAATTACACAATGGTATATGGTACTCAGAGGATACCCATATACCCAATGTTGGAGAATTTCTGGAGTGGTGTGTACGCGATCATACCTTTAGAGTGGAAGTCGGAAGGAAGTTGTAAACTTCCTTCCAATAAGAGTTGAAAAACTCCACAATCTTCCGAGGAACAAGTTCCTGTGTTATGGACACAATAAAACAAGAACGGAGAATTAATTGGTGTTAATAATTGTCAAATAATGACAATTGGTGTCAGGAGTGGGATGTTGCGGATCTCAAACGTCCGTCTCCCCCTTATCAAGGGGGGGGGGGGGGATTAATCCCCTTGTCTTTTTTACGAGCCGACGCAATCCGGGGCTATCACGTTCCTTCCGGTCGGTGTTAAAAAGGGTTGGAAGCCGAATTAGTCTTATTACCTAAGTACTAACACCGGCCGTGAAGCAAGGAAATAACCCCACCCGAACCACGGTTTCAGTGGACACGCCGAGCGATAGCGAGCCGTGATTCGCGCCGTTAATGGGAACTAACCCGATTGGAGCGGTTGTGATCGTGCCACGCTTACCCAATGGAGAAATCACTAAGACGGTCGAATTAAGAGGAAAACAGGAAGAACAGGTAATTTTTGCACACTTTGTACAAAGAAGAGGAAGAAGAAGCCGAAATGTACAGTGAAGAGGAAGAAGCAGATACACAGGGCAGCCTTATACAGTCTTATCCTTATCCCTGGACACGGGCCCGTTCACACTCAGTCACACTCTCAGACTCACTCACACGGGGTTTGTAGATTGTCGGGTTGATGGTCCACAGATGGCGTCCACAGCTCGCTCCGGTGCCCGACTCGTACCACGAAGCAGCTGGTGATGGTAGACGGCAAGCAAGATCGCCCCGTGTCGGTGGCGCGGATCGGACAATTATATTGGGGGGGGGATCGGTAAGCTGGCGATTATACTGGCATACGTAATAGTTGGACCGGCGCCTTATACGCGCTCCCGGTATAGTTCGGTACAATGCGCCACTTCCACAAGTCCTTTGCCACTGCCATATGCACGCGAGTCCTCTTGGTAAAACGCAATCGTGCAAGTCTTTCTCATATATCGAGTGCCGTTCAGTCCTTGGGCAGTCCTCTCCCTTCTCATAACTGAGGTAGGGGCCTCGCGCAAAGGATTTTATTGCCACGCCCAGCGAACCCTCTCGAACCTCGAGCCACACCCTGTCAGGCGATGTCGCCTCAGCCCTGATTGGCTGGTGGGGTCTTACCGGCTCTGCCCTTGATGTCTGCTTGACGTGGCCACACCCCCGACCTCACGCTCCGCCCCCCTTTTCGGGCCCTACCTCATGGCATTTGGGCTGGTTTGAGCAAAATCCTTAGGGCAGCGAACACTACTGGCAAGCAAGGTGCAACAAACTGCGAGCATCTTAACGCGAGGGGCAATGGGGTGCAGACTGGATGGGCGCAATGGGGGCATGGGGTGCAGACTGGATGGTGTGCAATGGAGTCGATTGGAGGGAGGGCTGCAGAATGAACGGGGCCTACTCTTATTTGTTTTACACAACGCAGATGATAACTATTGGAAATGGCGTTATCTCACATATACTAAGAAATAACTAACGTTCTAAGGTGACCTATGTGTTGCATGTGGCCTAACTATGGGGGCAGAACCTTTAACCTTTATTAATCAAATATGTACACTTTCAGAACCGCAACACTGCACCCCTCCTTTCGCCAGGCTCGTCCCCGAGCTGAACCTACATACCAGTGAGCCCGACCGGTTCTGCTGCCAGGGTCAGGACTACTTTTCAAGAATTAGTGTGACACTTAGATGTAGTTTCCCTCTACATTTAACCTAACACCCTGGGTGCGACAGTTTTAAACACTAATTATGTCCCACCTGCTGCGTTGTGTACTAACTAACTGACTCACGCCCACAATTAACCGAATTATGGAATTTTTTTCAAACTACACATAAAGCCGGTGGGGAGCATGTTATGTACAAGACTACTAATTATTTACAATACTACAACCCAGGACCTGTCTTTTGTGGGAAAGAGGAGAGATTTTGAAAAGAAGAAACACCGAATGCACTGCACTGCACCAATACACCATACACCATATGCATTAAAAATATATATATCCTGTTCCTAAATTTCCTAAAATCCTGTTCTTTCGCTCTTTCACTCCCTCTCTCTGTTCTCTTCACCCTCTCTTTTGCTCAAGGTCAACTGCCATCTGCTTGGAAATCAGCCAACATCACCGCTTTGCACAAAAAAGGTGCAAAAACAGATCCTAGCAACTACAGACCAATCAGCCTTCTCCCAATTATCAGCAAAGTCATGGAATCCATCATTGCTTCGGATATGAAATCTTTCCTCTTCTCTAATGGCTTGATCTCTGATCATCAATTTGGTTTCAGACCAGGTCACTCTACTCTGGACATGCTGCTTCTGCTGTCTCAACAATGGATGGAGGTCCTCAATGCCAAACAGGAAATTAGAGCTGCCTCCCTCGACATATCACATGCCTTCGATACGGTCTGGCACCCCGCTCTGCTCACCAAACTCTCCTCCTTTGGTATCCATGGAAATCTCCACGCATGGCTGGCGGACTTCCTCTCTAGTCGTAGTCAACGTGTGGCCCTGAATGGGTTTCTCTCATCTCCTCTTCCTGTTCAGGCTGGAGTTCCCCAAGGCGGTGTTCTGGGTCCGTGCTTTTGCTGGTCTTCATCAATGATCTCTCTGACTCTCTTGAAAATCCTCTCTATCTCTTTGCTGATGACTCCACTCTCTGCCGCTCCATTCCTCATCCCTCAGATCGGCAGTCTGCAGCCTCCTCACTGTCTGCCGACACGGACAAAATCACAGACTGGGCAAACAAGTGGAACATGTCTTTCAATCCTGACAAATCTCACTCTTACGATGTCTCTCTGAAAAGACTGACTGGACAACCCTCCCATCTACTTTCTGAATAATCCTCTCCAAGAAGTTCTGTCACTCAAGCTTTTGGGTCTCACTATCTGCCATGATCTTTCCTGGGAAAACCACATTTCCAAGCTGGCATCCAAAGCCAGTCGCCGACTGTGCATCCTCCGTCGTGCGAAGTCCTTCCTTGGCACACCTGAGCTCCTCACCACATACAAGGCTTTCATCCGCAGCTCAATGGAGTACTGCTCTCCCCTCCGGGCTGGTGCTCCTGCCTCACACCTAGCTCGTCTTCACGCTGTTGAAACCAAAGCATTCAGAATCAATTGAATCTCCCGCGATGACGCTATCTCCGAGGGCCTTTCACTTAATCACCGCAGGCAAGTTGGTGGTCTTTCCGTCTTCTACCGACTCCTCTCCGGCCTTGCTCCCCCAGCTCTCTCTGGGCTCTGTCCCCCAAATATTCCTGCAGGTCGCACAAGATCTGCCTGCAACCCTCTTATGGTTAAACTGCCAAAATCAAGACTCTCTGCTCACCTTCACTGCTTCATTCCTCTTTTCTCCCGCCTCTGGAACAAACTCCCTCTCTCTTCAATCCCACTCCTCCCTCCAGGTCTTTAAAACGGCTGTTCACCACCATCTCTTATCTTCCCCAATCCAAAACCTTGATCTTTTCTACCCCCGGTAATTTCACCCCAAATCCACTTTTTTGAGGTGACTTTTGACTTCTTTCCTGGAAGTCCTTGGTGTCCTTGCGTTTTATACCTATCCTGCCTCCCCCCAGGCCCTCTCCCTCCAAAAACATCTCCCGATGTCCCTGCTCTCAAATGTTGTGTTTGTGTGCTTCCTCCCCTTCTCTCCCCATCTTGGCGACCGCTCCCCTTTTTATATACTTTGTTTGCTTGTTTGTTTGATTTGTTTGTTTGATAAATGCTAGCTCTTTCACGAGCCTCGACTCTGTATACAAAAAAAACAACAAAAAAAAAACAGAGTTCACTTGGTCACAACATAGAATTGCGCAGCATAACGGTAGAGCACGTCCGTCGTCCTTCCAACTCCCAGCTTTCTGACTTCCTTTTATGCATGTAAAAGTCCTTGGAAGTCCCTCTCAAGGGAAAGAGGGGGGTTTGCACACATTATGGTTCCATCTGGCTTTGCTCCTGCAAACCATGAGAACTCGTAGGTATGCTTTGAGAGAATTGCGCACAGATGTTTTGTAGAAAAAAGTTCCTTTCGGGTCTCCCTGAGGAAACATTACTTCTTTATAATAGTTAACATGATTCTCACTGCAGTACTCCCTTTGGATTTCTGTCAGCCTGACGAATGTATATCTGATTTCATACAAGCATTGCTGAAAAAGAATTCGGTTCGACCACATGTTTTTTCCACCTCACAATTCCCAATACAGCATTACTCATTATTCAGTTCAAGGAATGCATTTTCCATATGTATAAAGAGATGAAATGGTTCAGACATTTTATACAAACTTTCTGTGATTTTCCTGCAAGAACTACAATTAATTCAAGATAAAAGAAAATAAAAAACCACGTTTAGAGGCCATTTTTCCCCGCAAAGCGGGGGTTGGCATTTTTCGGGCCCCGTGGTTGTTGTTGTTTTTGTTTGTCCCCTTTTTGAAGCAATGTTTTACGGCCAGATGCCCTTCCTGCCACCAACCCTGTTTGTCGCCTTTTACGACAAACAGGGAATTACCAGTGAACTGATACTCAATTAGCCGACCCCGGAAGGATGAACAGGCTGAGGCAACCCCCCTGGCGTTAATTCAGCGATCGACCGGGATTCAAACCCAGGTTCCTCTGATCCTAAGCTGGCACCCTGACCGCTAAGCCAACACCAGGCTTAATTATTAAGCCAGGAATGAATTGAAGATAGTCTTAATTAATTAATCCATGTAGAAGTCCTACTTCTACACTCCTCCCTTTTTCTGGCCTTTTCATAGGGCAATTAGAAGGTCTTCAATTTACCTATTTGGATATCAAAATTTTCCATTACCTGAGGCATACACCATTTCCATTGAAGAATCTACTCATCAGAAGGCGTTCTCTTGTTCGTCGAATTCACCAATTTTTAACAGTTCAGTTTATTGCATTTACATCAGTTAGCATCCCAAGTGTCTCTGCAACCAAACCTCACCTTATACAACTGCACAAAATTCCAGACCATCATGAAGATTATTACTGTAATGTGCTTTATTCATTTCACCATTATCTTGGTAATACTATCAGCATGATTTCATGTTAAAACATCTGAAACATTCAGCCATGTTGATTCCAAGGTGCTTGTTGCAGAGTGAATGCTGAACTTCTGTTTGAAAAAGCTGATCACTTATATGGTTGAAATTCAAGTATGAACCACATTCTTCTGGTGTCTTCATAGCACCTACACTATTCCACGTAGGTTTTTCCGCTATCATGGTAGGTGGGCAAGATCACAAACTGACCCTGCTCCACATGTAGCATCCTTGCCACTCTTGCCATGAGCCGTAACAGATCTTGAACAAGGCTGTCGTCCAGTTGTCGTTGACCTGCCTCCTCACTCATCGTGAGTGGGCAGCAAGTGTTGTGATGTTGGTCGACCGGCAGGACGTGGACCCGAGATAACAGGTCCATCCATAGAGGTGTTAGGACCGTGGTGTTCAAGTTGTCCCTGGTCCATGCCAGGAAAAGCCAGTGGAATTATGGAAGCCCAGTGAAGAAAAAAGAGGCAAGGCCATCCACTTACAACTCCGCGTTGATTCCCTGGCCGTTGTTGGAGCAATGACATCAAGTCACAGCGTCCAGTAGAAGTTGCAAGTAGCATGTTGTCATCCAACAATTGCTGATGTGTTTGATGTTCCAGGCACTGAACAGGAGCAAGTGATCGCGTTTCGCTCACTCATTACAATGTGACCCAGGCCAGTGGTCACAAAATTTTCTTGGTGAAGGTGAACATCCTTTCCAATCTTACAGAGGAAGATGCCTTTGCCATTCTTCAAAGGGAGCGTGTATGCCACACGTAATCTCATCTCTTGCCAAATTTTTTTGTTGTTGTTTGCTCTCTTTCCAAAGCAGTCATCGCTTCATTTCTTAGCTGTTAACTGGTTGTTCTTCATTCAGCCATATCTGAATCTGCTCTCAAACACACTCTGGATCAGGTAGGGTACACCTTGACATGATGTTACCATGTTCTAACTGATCATGTATATTGTTACGGACACGACTTAGATGTTACTTGACCGAGCGGAATGGCCGCCGTGTTCGCACAAGTTACCCGATTACACTCGAACGTTGGCCGAATCGCGCTATGTTAAATCAATGAAGGAAAGGACACAACGGCTGGGTTAAATGACACGACACCAGGGGTACAGTTCTCAAGACCTCCGGAGGAGGATATAATATTGGGTATGCAGAACGTTTAGATTACACGGCACAAGAGGTACAGCACAGAAAGGTGGGCACTTAGACACGGTCTTATCTTAGCCCCGACAGACCACAGACAAACGGGACAAGACTGACTCACACAGGGATTGATGGCAAGGAAGGGCAGGTAGTCGATGGCTCAAGGTGCACCTTGGCTCAGGGGCAGAATCGACTCGGTCCGGTCCAGAGATGCGGGAGGTATCTCTCAGCACTAGGAGGTGGCGTCCTTTCTTCTTCGTAGCTGAGGCGCATCTGACGTCACCTCCGTCTTCCTGCGCATGTCCAGCGGGGAGTGACACGCCCTCGGCTCGTTAGCTCCGCCTCAGATGGAATCGGTCCGCCGCTTCTTATTGGGTGCGGGGGGTTACCGGGCTCCGCCCTTGACGAGGAGCTGACAGTGAGCCCCTGAGTGGTAACCCCGTCCCCGTCGGAGCACATGGTCAATGGCGGCTAACCAAGCCGGAGTGAGGACGCGCACTCCCCGCGCCGCTGTTGTTGTTGTTGGTGTTGTTGTTTCATGAGGAAGAGATGCGGGGAGGTACTGGGAGGTCCTAAACTTACTACTGGTGCCATACAATCACATTCTGGTGCAACGAAGAGTCAGAATTAATGGAAACGAGTCCTTAACTGACATAGACTAAGAATAACTAGCAAGATGTCCTATAGTTGTCTACGTGAGATGCGGTGAACCTGGGTACGACATTTAATGGGGGACAAAGGGGAAGGTCGGGGCTACAGAGTGTTGTTTACAGACAATGGGACTAGGGAATGGGGGGATTGGGGATAGTTGGGGAGTATTGGGGAAATAGGGGAATATTTACAAGCGGATATGGATGGAGGCCAAATCCTATATCCGCAACATTGCACCCTTCTCTACCTCGGGGCGTCCCGACCCGATAAATTTTTACCTACTTTAGTGTGGCACTCAGATGTAGTTCCCTCTACTATTAACTCAACCCTGAGTGCGACAGTTTTACAGATGTTCACAAATGAGTAAATATGTCCCCCTGCGACGTTGCACCCTTCTCCTCACAGAAACACACCCACAGGATAACTGAATCGCGGAAAGAATTCTCAAACTAAACATACAGCCGGTAGGGAGCATTATTTACACAAGACTACACTGATATTTACACTACGATCCAGGACCTGTTTTTGGAGGAACACATGCAGATGTTATGCATAGAGAGAGCACGCATGCCAGCATCGATACACCAACCCATGAGTGCTCTGTGGCCTTACGGCCTTTAATAATGTGCAGAGCACCCCATCCAAGCACCAAAAGCACCACCCCATAACACAGTCAGCACCATCCGGTGCACCAATAAAATGTTCATAAATCACCGGTGGTGTCGCAGCCGGCCGATGTTCTGCCGCTGGTCTTGCCTTCATGTGGTGCACTTGGCCTTCTTGCTTCTTTAAAAATAAAGAAAGGCGCCAACCGCGTCCATTTCTAAATTGTGGCCGTCAGGGGGCCAACTATTAGTGGTTCACCTGTATGGCATAGGTGCCACGTTGACCAATAGGTCCATCAACGGGTGGTGCTTGCCCGCAAAAGAACTGCGGTCCATGGTGGGCGGCCACAAACATTGCGGTCCATATGGTGTATCGATCCAGGCAGCAAGCAGCGAAAGTACAGGCCCACAACTGCGGAGCCAGCACCTCTCTCTCCTCTCTCTCTGCCCCAAAGCCAGATCCTTGGAGGTGGGAGACAAAAGAAGAAGACAAGTGAGTAAGGTGGTAAGGGCACAAAAGTGCATGCAATATAAGGTAATGCACACTGGGGGCACATGGGAACCAGGTGAGACAGGTACGTTCCTACCGTACGCCCCCCCCCCCCCACCAGGTAACCTACATTGCCCCTCCCTTACCCCTTACTGTATCCACAAAACACAACACTACCCATAAACATCTACTTTACAAATCAACAAACGTCCCTACTGTCTTCCCCGTTCCTCCCATAAACCAAATTCGTCTTCTCTCCCTCCTAACCAATCAAATTTGCCATTTCCAACTCTCATCAAAATTTGCCATCTCCAATTCATCATCAGTCCCTCCTAAGGAGGGAGAGATGGAATCACCCCAATGTCTCATCCACGTCGTGATGCGTCTCACCAATCCAACCAGCAATTCTCATTTCCTGCAACACAGAACAAAGAAAACACAGGTGTGGAGTCATCATCATCACCTCAGGTAAGTGGCTGCGTATGGTGCGACAGGTTCATCAATCCTAACTATTTCCTAAATGACTTTAACAACTTTACATTACCTGGGGTCTTTCCCTGCCAATCCATTGGCCAACTTACACTATGGGTTCTAAAAACCAATTCCCATTGACCAAACTGTGGTGCTTCTCAATTTGGGGTCTCACTCCCCCGATTCATCTCCCGGTGCCTCGCACAATTTCTGGGCTGCGACGTGTAGCTCTCCCAGCAGGTCTACCCACCTGCACACCTCCACCACTGCAGTTGCCTCCGAGCTTACCTGCTCCTTACCCTAACCTAACTACCTGGGGAAGGCCCTCTGGCGCTCTCCCCACTCGGTGCCCTCTCTGGCACTGGGCTACCCGGGTCCGTCCTCCGGATCCTCGGGCCCCACTGACACTAACGGCTCCCAGAGCCCACCTGCGGCCTCACCTGGCCGACATCCTCACAGTGGTGGAGTGCCCAACCAACTACACACACTAACAGGCTACACGCCCAGCCATTTCCACAACATGAATGCACCCATCCACAATACCATTCTGCAACCGCACCACAAATGCCAATATCCAACCACAATTTACCTATACCCTCTACCTAACACTTACACTACCCGCCCCGGGTACTCGTGAAAGGGGTCCACTCTTCCCCCATCCACACCTTCGCACCATGCACACCACTCCGTACCACTTACTCCAACTCTCTCCACACCACTCATTCCAATACTCCATGTATTCCACACACCTGCACTTGCACACCTGTGCGCTCACACCTGGTGCCACCTGCACCCTTCTCTCCCCAAGCGCTTTCGCGCTGATCCACCACACTCACTACTCATGCACTGCTCCACACACCTGTCCAGTTGCACACCTGTGCAATCACACCTGTTCAATTCTCAACCACACGGCATCATCTCATCTAACTACTCCCCTCTGAAACTCGCGCTTCCCAGTCGTCCCTTTAAACTATTGCGCTCCCTCGTCATTATAATCCACACTAATCTACCTGCGTTCCCACTACAGGTATCAGTCACTAACTAAACTTAACGTTACCTAATGTCATCTTCGCTAGATCCCTACCAATATAACCTAACCCACCCGGGCTAGTTTTCACTGCCATCAACCCCATAAGCTATAGCGCATTTGCCCCACATGGGAAGGGTGGCAGGGATGCCACCCTTACCCACCGGGCCCATCGCTCACTACCAATTTTGCACATCAAATTTCAACAAATCAAAAATTTGCCAATCACTACCCATCATCTGCCAATCATTACTGCCAATCCTTTGCCAATCATCAAATTTTGTTTTTTTCTAATTTTGGGTCCAAAACACTAACCTCATCACACAGTCTACTCACTAATGCCCCTCGGTGCGCCAATTCCTGTCCAAAGCCCGGCTTCGTAAAGCCGAGCAATGAATGCAGGTTGTTTGGTGCCAGCGGCTGGATACGTCCCGCATTCGGTGCAGGGAAGGAGGTTTACCCGGGCCGAGGTCCCACGCACCATCTCGGCACGGAGCCATCCCATGGCTCGATCTCGACCTGCCGGAATGCCTCAACAAAAAGTGGTGGCCATGACGACCCTTCCTATCCAGCTGCCAGCTCCGCCTAGTGGAGCACGGACGCGGCCGTTCCAAGCGAGGCACAGCGTGGATCGCGTACGGCGGTTCTTTCGAAACCGCCGTGGTTCGGATCCCCGCTGGTCCTCGCGGCACGCGAAGCTGCCCGACGCGCACCGAGGGCCCGATTCGGCTACAAGTCGTTCTAACCTCTAACCCGGTTATCGTCGATGCCTCACCTGGATGCTTACAAGCATACGCTACCCCTTTCTTGCTCATACATGCAACCGTTTCCATGCTCCTCGTCGTACCTTTTCTTACACACCTCGGTACACTCATTCCACTCCCCGACTTGGTCACACACCTGACCACCGAACACCTTGGCACACATTCGTCGCTCGCACACCTCACCAACACACCTCTTCGCGCCCCTTCCTCGGTGACCTCCTCTGTGACAACCACAGGTGTGCTCTCACTCGCACACCCAACCACGTGCCTCACTACCAATTCCAGCGTGCATTCCCACTCACACTCTACCATTCCAGGTGTGCATCCTTCCATTCCAGGTGTACATCCTCGCTCACCTGTCACAACCAACTCACGCTCCTTGTCACTCTCACTACTCTCACCACTACTCTTGACAGCGCACTCACCCTTACTCTTGACAGCGCACTCTTTCCTTATGCACCCATCCGTTACACACCTCTCTCGTGCACACTCTTGCGCACACTCTCCCGTCACACCCTCTGTAACACTCACCACAGGTGTACACTCGTCCTTACTTTTGACAGCGCACTCTTTCCCCATGCACCTGTCCGTCACACATCTTTCTCGCACACCCTCTCCCGTTACATCCTTTGTAACACTCACCACATGCGTGCATTCTCCCTTTACACCCTCCGTAACACTCCTCACTACGCGCTCCCATGTGCTCCCTCGCACACGCGCTACAACCGACTCTCCCTCGCCAGCACCCTCACTCCTTGGCACGCACTTTTTCCTCACACACCCCAGAGTCGGACTTTCTCGCACACCTCCTTTTTCGCACACCAGACCTGTCGCACACTTCACCAACGGCCTCTCACGAACACCCGGGTCCATCTCGACCCCCAAGCTCATTAAATCACCTGGCGCATCATACGCACGACCATATTGGTCACCACTTACACCGGGTCTTCTTCCTCTTCGCTTCTCCTCCATCACCTGCGAATCCCTCATCCGGTTAATGAGCACATCATCACGATCCAAACACAGACTTTGGACCAATTCTTTTACTTCCTCCTTTATCTCTTTCTTATCCCCTCTCCGTCACTTCTTAATTTCGCTCACCCCTTCTTCCACTTCTTCTAATTTTTGCTTCACCTCTTTTATTTCCCGGTACGTCTCCTCAAGCTCGTCCTCCAAGGCTACTTTGACCGTTTCCATGTGCGTCCTCACCTGCCGGTCCTTCGTCTCCATTACCTCTGTCACCTCGTCCAACCTCGTTGTCAGTCCCTCACGTACCATCTGACATTGCCTCTTTGTCGCTATCAAGTCGTTTTTTATGTCGTTTTGTGTCGCTTTTAACCCTCCTAATACCGCAGTGTTCCTTTGAACCTGCTCCGTTAGTCCTTTTTGTCCCTCCGTCAGCTGTTCCACCTCCTGCGTCAGGTCCTCTATGCCCCCTTGTAACTTTACAGTCCCCTTTCTCACCTCCTTCTCCATGCGCTCCTTACAGTGCCTCACCTCCTCGCGCACTCCTCCGACCTCCTCACTCACACCTCTTCTGATCTCCTCTCCCATCACTTGCATCTCCTGCCCAGATGCCACCCTCATCTGCTCCATTTCCTCCCTGTGAGCATCCAGTTTAGTTTCTACCCCCATTCTAACCCCCTCTATCTGCTGCCCCATTTGGTTAACTTCCCTTTCCGCTTGGTCCCTCATGTCCCTCAATTTGCCTTCCATTCTGTTTTCTAACCCCTCTAACCCATTTTTCACTCCCTCTATCTGATTCTCCTGGGCAGCCATTCTATTTTCCACCCCCATTAACCCATGTTTCACCCCTTCTATCTGATTCTCCTGGGCAGCCATTCTATTTTCCACCCCCATTAACCCATGTTTCACCCCTTCTATCCCATTGTCTAACCCCTCTAATTTCTTGTCTAATCCCTCACCGGTACCCCTCGCTTCGTCCCTCATTACCCCCATTTGGTTTCCCATTACCCCCAATTGCTCACGCTGAGCCCTCGCTTCGTCCCTCATTTCCCCCATTATTCTGTTTTCTATTTCTTCATTATTCTTGTCCATAAGGGCCTTCATTTGCATTAAAAAAAGGTTCAAATCCACCGGTGGCACTACCACGGGCGCGGTCGCCGTGGCCATGTGCGAGGTGCCATTTTGCGCGCCCGTAACCTCGTGCGCGACGACGCCATTTTGCGACCCTGCTACCCTCACTGCTTCGCTCTCCTCATGTCCCTCAATTTGGTCCTGGATCGACCCTGCCTCACTCTCCTCTACCGGAACCCAGCCGTCTTGGTCTGCCATAGCGCGAATTTCAAAATTCGGGTTTTTTTTTTTTTTTGTAAAACACAATCAAATTTCGCCGTTATAATTTCGAGCGCGTGAGACGCGCTCCGGGACCGATCCCACTTCCCGACACCAATTGTTACGGACACGACTTAGATGTTACTTGACCGAGCGGAATGGCCGCCGTGTTCGCACAAGTTACCCGATTACACTCGAACGTTGGCCGAATCGCGCTATGCTAAATCAATGAAGGAAAGGACACAACGGCTGGGTTAAATGACACGACACCAGGGGTACAGTTCTCAAGACCTCCGGAGGAGGATATAATATTGGGTATGCAGAACGTTTAGATTACACGGCACAAGAGGTACAGCACAGAAAGGTGGGCACTTAGACACGGTCTTATCTTAGCCCCGACAGACCACAGACAAACGGGACAAGACTGACTCACACAGGGATTGATGGCAAGGAAGGGCAGGTAGTCGATGGCTCAAGGTGCACCTTGGCTCAGGGGCAGAATCGACTCGGTCCGGTCCAGAGATGCGGGAGGTATCTCTCAGCGCTAGGAGGTGGCGTCCTTTCTTCTTCGTAGCTGAGGCGCATCTGACGTCACCTCCGTCTTCCTGCGCATGTCCAGCGGGGAGTGACACGCCCTCGGCTCGTTAGCTCCGCCCCAGATGGAATCGGTCCGCCGCTTCTTATTGGGTGCGGGGGGTTACCGGGCTCCGCCCTTGACGAGGAGCTGACAGTGAGCCCCTGAGTGGTAACCCCGTCGGAGCACATGGTCAATGGCGGCTAACCAAGCCGGAGTGAGGACGCGCACTCTCCGCGCC
Organism: Myxine glutinosa; assembly: GCF_964187855.1. Classification (NCBI taxonomy): domain Eukaryota; kingdom Metazoa; phylum Chordata; class Myxini; order Myxiniformes; family Myxinidae; genus Myxine; species Myxine glutinosa. The sequence continues at coordinate 76,521,758 of NC_136274.1, read as the reverse complement.
ACTGTTGTTGTTGTTGGTGTTGTTGTTTCATGAGGAAGAGATGCAGGGAGGTATTGGGAGGTCCTAAACTTACTACTGGTGCCATACAATCACATTCTGGTGCAACGAAGAGTCAGAATTAATGGAAACGAGTCCTTAACTGACATAGACTAAGAATAACTAGCAAGATGTCCTATAGTTGTCTACGTGAGATGCGGTGAACCTGGGTACGACATTTAATGGGGGACAAAGGGGAAGGTCGGGGCTACAGAGTGTTGTTTACAGACAATGGGACTAGGGAATGGGGGATTGGGGATAGTTGGGGAGTATTGGGGAAATAGGGGAATATTTACAAGCGGATATGGATGGAGGCCAAATCCCATATCCGCAATGTAGCATCCACATGTAGCATCCACATCCACATGTAGCATCCTTGCCACTCTTGCCATGAGCCGTAACAGATCTTGAACAAGGCTGTCGTCCAGTTGTCGTTGACCTGCCTCCTCACTCATCGTGAGTGGGCAGCAAGTGTTGTGATGTTGGTCGACCGGCAGTACGTGGACCCGAGATAACAGGTCCATCCATAGAGGTGTTAGGACCGTGGTGTTCAAGTTGTCCCTGGTCCATGCCAGGAAAAGCCAGCGGAATTATGGAAGCCCAGTGAAGAAAAAAGAGGCAAGGCCATCCACTTACAACTCCGCGTTGATTCCCTGGCCGTTGTTGGAGCAATGACATCAAGTCACAGCGTCCAGTAGAAGTTGCAAGTAGCATGTTGTCATCCAACAATTGCTGATGTGTTTGATGTTCCAGGCACTGAACAGGAGCAAGTGATCGCGTTTCGCTCACTCATTACAATGTGACCCAGGCCAGTGGTCACAAAATTTTCTTGGTGAAGGTGAACATCCTTTCCAATCTTACAGAGGAAGATGCCTTTGCCATTCTTCAAAGGGAGCGTGTATGCCACACGTAATCTCATCTCTTGCCAAATTTTTTTTGTTGTTGTTTGCTCTCTTTCCAAAGCAGTCATCGCTTCATTTCTTAGCTGTTAACTGGTTGTTCTTCATTCAGCCATATCTGAATCTGCTCTCAAACACACTCTGGATCAGGTAGGGTACACCTTGGCATGATGTTACCATGTTCTAACTGATCATGTATATCTTATAACAGCTTCACATTCAACAGTTTGCTGTTTTTCCTTTAACCATTCAAAAGGTTATATTTATTCATATACTTCACAAAGGTTAACATAAAGTTTATAAAAAATAAAAAATTAAAGTTAAAGTTATAAAAGTTTTAAAAGTTCCTCATAAAAATTAAAGTTGTATAAAGTTGCTTTCAGGTTAACATAGTTCGAAAAATTAAATCATGTAGTCTTTGTAATGCAAATCAAAAAGGAATAAGTTCCTTCGTAATAGGTAAATATAACTAAAATCACAAACAGGAATATCTAATCCCACACAAACTATGCATAATGTATTCATTATCATCGATTCCTCACTTTTTTTTCTTCTTTTTTTTACTTGAATTATTTTAATAGCTTCTACTGGTATTATTTTATCTTCAAAAATGGTGCTTTATGCCACACCAATTTTCATGGTTTCAGACTTCTGGTGACATCAGTTCACAGGCCTTTTAAGACTGGCACAATTCATAATATTCTTTTTTATTATTATTATTCCGACCCTATCTAGTCCATTTGTATCAGTATGTGATTCAGTCTTTTTATTTCTGTTTCCAAGTTACCATAAAGGTCTTTCTCATTGGAATTCACATTTGGTTCCTCTTTCAACGCCATTTCATGGTCAGTTATTTTGTTCAGACACACCGTCACCAAAGCTTTTAGGCAAGCCACCACTAAACATTTCCAATTACAATGGCCATCAATCATCTGGACTGGTCTCCCATCTCTACCGCCTCTGACATCAACTCATCCTGGGAATTCTTCCAAAGTAAATTGCTCTCTCTCTCTCATGCACAGATTTATCCCATCTCGGTTTCAGTTGTCATACCCTTCCTCCCGTCCATGGTGCACGGAATCTTGTGGTGAGGCTATTGCCCAGAAACAACTTGCTTTCGTCTCTTGGAACGCAAATCCAACGGAAGGAAATCTCATTTCCTTTCACAAAGCCCGAAACAAGTGTGTGTCCACCCTCAGGAGAGCCAGGAAACAATATCTCTCCATTCTCAGGACAGAACAATCTTATCTGTCCCCCTCTTCCAAATCCTGGTGGCATCTGGTCAAATCTGTTTCTGGTGTTTGTTCCCCCTCCATTCCCTCCCTCACCTCAAACGGCCACACGGCACGTAAAAAAGCTGAATGCCTCAACTCTGTGTTTGCCTCTAAATCTTGTGTCCCAAACCCATCCCTCTCTGTACCCACCGTACCCAGCTGCTCCTGGACTCTGTGTCCTTTCCTCCTGACAAGGTGGAAAAGTTTCTGTCAACCCTCGACTCTGATTCTGCAACTGGACCTGACGGCATCAGCCCACAGGTCCTAAAATCCTGTTCTTCCGCTCTTTCACTCCCTCTCTCTGTTCTCTTCACCCTCTCTTTTGCTCAAGGTCATCTGCCATCTGCTTAGAAATCTGCCAACATCACCGCTTTGCACAAAAAAGGTGCAAAAACATATCCCAGCAACTACAGACCAATCAGCCTTCTCCCAAATTTTCAGCAAAGTCATGGAATCCATCATTGCTTCAGATATGAAATATTTCCTCTTCTCCAATGGCTTGATCTCTGATCATCAATTTGGTTTCAGACCTGGTCACTCTACTCTGGACATGCTGCTTCTGCTTTCTCAACAATGGATGGAGGTCCTCAAATTCAAAACAGGAAATTAGAGCTGTCTCCCTTGACATATCACGTGCCTTCGATACGGTCTGGCACCCCGCTCTGCTCACCAAACTCTCCTCTTTTGGTATCCATGGAAATCTCCACGCATGGCTGGCAGACTTCCTCTCTAGTCGTAGTCAACGTGTGGCCCTGAATGGGTTTCTCTCATCTCCTCTTCCTGTTCAGGCTGGAGTTTCCCAAGGCAGTGTTCTGGGCCCTGTGCTTTTTCTGGTCTTCATCAATGATCTCTCTGACTCTCTTGAAAATCCTCAGTATCTCTTTGCTGATGACTCTACTCCCTGTCGCTCCATTCTTCATCCCTTAGATCAGCAGTCTGCAGCCTCCTAACTCTCTGCAGACCTGGACAAAATCACAGACTGTGCAAACCAGTGGAACATGTCTTTCAATCCTGACAAATCTCTCACTCTTACGATGTCTCTCCGAAAAGACCGACTGGACAACCCTCTCATCCACTTTCTGAATAATCCTCTCCAAGAAGTTCTGTCACTCAAGCTTTTGGGTCTCACTATCTGCCATGATCTTTCCTGGGAAAACCACATTTCAAATCTGGCCTCCAAAGCCAGTCGCCGACTGGGCATCCTCCGTCGTGCGAAGTCCTTCCTTGGCACACCTGAGCTCCTCACCACATACAATGCTTTCATCTGCAGCTCAATGGAATACTGCTCTCCCCTCTGGGGTGGTGCTCCTGCCTCACACCTAGCTCGTCTTCATGCTGTTGAAACCAAAGCATTCAGAATCATTGGAATCTCCTGCGATGAAGCTAACTCCAAGGGCCTCTCACTCACTCACCGCAGGTTGGTGGTCTTTCCGTCTTCCACCAACTCCTCTCTGGCCTTGCCCCCCCCAGCTCTCTCTGGGCTCTGTCCCGCAAATATTCATACAGGTCGCACAAGATCTGCCTGCAACCCTCTTATGGTTAAACTGCCAAAATCAAGACTCTCTGCTCACCTTCACTCCTTCATTCCTCTTTTCTCCCACCTCTGGAACAAACTCCCTCACTCTCTTCAATCCCACTCCACCCTCCACGTCTTTAAAACAGCTGTTCACCACCATCTCTTATCTTCCCCCATCCAAAACCTTGATCTTTCCTATCCCCGCTAATTTCACCTCAATTCCACTTTTTTGAAATACCAACTTCTGTCCTGAAAGTCCTTGGTGTCCTTGTGTTTTATACTTCTCCCACCACCCCCCCCTTCCCACGCCTCCTCCCCCCCAAGCCCTCTCCCTCCCACACATCTCCCTGCTCTTAAATGTTGTGTGCTCTCAAGTGTTTGTGTGCTTCCCCTTCTATTGTCTTCTGCTCCATCTTTTTATATATTTTGTTTGTCTGGTTGATTTGTTTGTGAAGTAAATGTCAGCTCTTTCACGAGCCTCGATTCAGTATACAAAAAAAAAGAAAAAGAAAAAAAAAACCACCACTAAACATTTCCAATTACAATGGATAACATAATTATTATCAACTAGCCGAAACCCGTGGAACATCCACGGAAGGGAGGATGTGGTGTATGGATAGAGTGTACCATTATGGATGGCAAAGGGGATTTGCTTGTCCGAGTAAGAGTTAGGAAGAAAGATGAGAATGAAGCGTGCGTATATGAACAACGATCGCCGACACCGGCACAAATGCATGCTCTGGATTGTCCACTTAGTGGACGGCTTGCTTTCGCCTTCGCCTGTCCAATCAGCGGACGGCTTGCTTCGCCTTCGCCCAGCAGACGCCAATACGATGGCCTCGTAAGATGGCGTCGTATCGGCAGTTAATCGGATGCTTTTGGGCCCCAACGTCGGCTAATTCAGATTTTTCGAGTATGGCTGTACATGATGAACAAAGAGCGCGGTTCGTAGATCGTAAATCCATTCGTGCCGTGGGCATCGGGTCACTGGGTGCGGCGTAAAAGGGATAACAAAGTTGAGTCCTTACGCTATTATTATATAGATGTAAACAATTTAATTCAAAATGTTGGTTAAACAAAAGTTTGAACAAGTAAATTCAGAGTCAACAAATTCATTTAATAAACAGAACTTGGAATATTTTACCTACTACTCTTCCAAATATATTTATCTCAACCTTGCAAACATTTGTGCAATCATAGAATGTTGCTCCCTTATCTCTTAACTCTTATACATTTTATTTACAATCATACTAATACAGATCTTATTCATCCAATGGGTCTTTTCCCTTGACAATTGTCACACTGTAACATTTGAATAGACCTTTGGAAATATTTTCCAAATAAAGTTTGTTTACCAAAATTGGTTTACCAAAATACTCATCTGCAACTTACGTATGTAATTACAGTTTTTTCCCCAATTTGTTTGGCCTTTATGGCTGTAGAAGTTTCTGTTTGCATGCGGTACCTTTTTATCTACCAAGCAATTATACTTCCACATGAGACCTCCACCAGATATCAAACCTGGGATTTCTAATCATATTGATGCATAACCTCAGTACAATTCGGCTGCAGGTAAAATTCCACTATCATTTCCTACCATAAATGCGTTATATTATTGTTGCGGAAATGGCCCTTAGTGGTTTATTAAATATAGAATTAGTTCAGGTCCCCTCTTAGATGTATGTTTACCATAGATCGTCTGTACTGGGATGGTAGTTTTGTGTCGGAAGGTGTAGCAGGCTGTTTTGTGTGGTGCATTGGTGGTGTACAAGAGACGGTTCCCTTTTAATTACATCTTGACAATCAAACAAGGTGCAAGTTCCATTAAGACCGGCCTCGGTTGCAATGCCATGATCGAGGCAATGGATTGACGTGAGAAAGCGCGATTGAGCGGGCAAAAACGACAAGCGCCGTCAAAAACCGGAAGCGGCGTTTTCGAGGGGTCGCTGAGCACGTGCGAGGGAGGAGGTGGAAAAAAGATGCATGCGCGGATGGCGTGTGGACAGGCCTTCGCGGCGGGTTCCCGCCGGAGAGCTCTCTCCGCGCGTGGTTGAGCGGGAGAAACGGAAAATCGTGCTGATCGCGTGGCCGATAAGGAGAGCGGGTGGCCGCCATTTCGCGACGCTTGATGCGTGGCCGATAAGAGGGCGGGCCGCCATTTGGCAGACTGCAGGCCCAAGCGGGGCGTTCGAATCCGGCGACATCGGCTTGTTACGAGCTGCATTCGCCCTTTTCACATCTTCACCTCTCGTCCATCAACACCACCAAGTACCCCCTGTCTTGTATGAATGTTGTCCAGGCCTAAGGTTTATCTCGTTAGGGTCACCCCGCGAAACCCTTAATTGTAGCTCCCTAGATAAGAGCGGGTTATTACTCATAGTTGAATTATAATGTTATCGTGAACGCCTTGCTTGTTTTGTGTACCCTAATGTTCCCCCATTAAATCTGGTTGATTCGTATGGAAGTTGCCACACTGCATTCATCTGTGTCGCATTGAAGAGCAATCCGCTCGATTTGTAATTAAAACCAAGCTGGCTACAGGTTGCGGCAGACTTCGCTCGGTCTCTGACAAACCCAACCTGTAGCGACGGGTGTCTCCCCAACTGGCAAGGCACAGGTGTAATTTGGTATCGCGATAGAGGCGCGTAACCTGAGATCTGTGTCGAACCAGCCGGCGTTGCACCCGTGGGACGGCCGTGCCAGGAGACGCGACCCGTCACCTACAACACTGGTGTCAGGAGTGGGAATTTCGCACCCCGAACATCGATTGTGAGAGGCGCGTAAAGAGAAAAAAAAACAAAAAAACACGTCGCTCGCAAATTCCAAATTTGGTTTCATTTTTATTTTGAGTGGATTGGGTGTCAAACTTCGTAATTTATAAAGGAAGATGGAGTCGCAAAATGGCTGCGCGGCTCAGCAGCGTGACACGAGGTGGGAGAGAATCGGTATTAAGAGTGCAACGAGCCGCACATCACAAAGAAAACGCTCCCACCCACCGATCCAAACCACGTGGTCACAGCATGCGTCATGGCAAAATACGCAGGACGACAATGCGTACATTAACGAGCTTCATGCACGATTGGAGGATGCCTGGGAGCAGGTGGAGTGTAAGGAGGATTATATTGGGGAGTTGCACACGAAATTGCATGAGGCACTACAGCAGGCAAGTGAGGTTCAGGAAAATGAGGAGCAAAGGGAGTCACAACAATTGGTCGATGCACAGGAACGAATTCACTGGACGGAAATGGCCTTGGCCGGCGCATTGCGAGACAACACAGATTCCAGATGGGAACGAGCACGGATTCTCGAATTGGAAGGCATAGGGAATCAATTGGTGGAAAAAGTCCAGGTACTACGGGGAGAAAAGAGGAAAGTAGAGGGGAGTACCCATGAGTTGGAACAACTGAAGGAAAAGGTAAGATCCGGTGATCAGACAAGAGAAAGCCTAGAACAGAAGATAAAAAGAGGGGAGGAATACATGGAACAAGAGAAGAGCAAACTGAACAAGAGAATAGAGAAAGAACAAAGCAGAAATGCCCGGGATCGGGAGAACTTGAAAAAGGAAAGAGAGGAACACGATTTGGAATTGGAACAACTGAAGGGAGAATTGTCTGAGAAATCAAGCCAGTTTCGGGAATCAGAGTACAGAGGAAATGAACTGGCACGTCAAATGGAAAGTAGCAAGGAATACGTGAAGAGGATGGACAAAAGGAGAGAGGAAGCACGCAAAAGAGTAGAGGAGATAAGTGAGGAAAAAGAGAGGATGGAGAGTGAAATGTTAAGGAAACACACTGGGCAGATTGAGCAGATAGAAGGTAAAGCAAGACTAAAAAATGAGATGGAGTTACAGAAACACCAAAACAAAGAAAGGGAATTACAAAACAAGCTGAGGATGTTGAGTGAGGAAAGAGAGAGGACGGAGAAGGAAACGTTAAGGAACCACACTGTGCAGATTGAACAGATGGAAGCCAAAGCCAGGTTAAAGAATGAGATGGATGAACGTGTAATGAAAGAACAACGAATGAAGCAGGAAAAGGAAATCAATCAATTGAGAGAAACGACGAGATTGGAGAATGAAGCACAAGAGGGACGGTGGCATAAGAAACAAGAGGAATATGAATCGGAAATTGACCAATTAAAGGAGAAAGCAAGGGTGGAGCCCGCAGAGATGGAAAGACTCCGGAAAGGTAACGAACAACTAAAAAGGCTCAGAGAGGAAGAACGACTCAACTGGGAAAGAAAATGGAGCCAGGAAGTAGGGCAGCACAATAATGTGGGATGTGTGACGTCATCACAGGGAGGAATGTTAGTGGTGCAGGACTTGATTGGCATCACTCGTCGAATGAAACAACAATTGGAGCAAACCCTGGTGATGGAGACATGGAGGGAGTATACGGGGTTGTTGACTCATGAAACACATTTTGAGCAGGTCCAGCAAGTGAAGCTGACAGGCCCAGAGGAGTGTGGCGAACCAATGATGAGCGACCGGACCGATGTGACTTTGGAACGAAGCAGGTACGTGGGCATCTGCATACATGGTGCGGACGATGAGCTTAAGTTCGCAATTGGATTTGATGTTAATCAAGAGACTCTGTCCGATGGGGTGCACGTATGCGTGACACCTGAATGTGTGGATGGAATGCCTGTGGATGAATGCTGTGAGCCCATAGTCCAGTTTACAGCACCGGGGTGTGCTGTCAAGGCCGAAACGTGTGTGAGTGCGGAGCATGGAATGAGTGGTGACGTAGGAAATAGGTTCGAGGTGCAAGGGGAAATAGAAATTCCACCAGGAGCAGGCTTTAGAAAGGGGATTGTAATTTCTCCCTCAGCTTCACAGGAACTTCGAGGTAGAGCGCAGATGCGTAGCAGGCGGCGTTGGCATGCATCACATACTCCCTGGACCCATTTTCGAACAAGAGGGGCCCAGCAACGACACCGCCAGGTGTCCCTTGGTCATCGGACCTCTCTGAGGACACGAGGGGTTCGGCTAGCTAAATGGGATTTACCTGTCTTCAGGGAATTAAAGAGAAGAGGGGGAGGCCGCTCCCCCAAGTGGGGTCTACCTGACTTCCGCGAACCCTGGAGAAAAGGAGGGGTGGACCACGACCCCAATTGAGACGTGACCCTTATGAGCCGTGGCGGAAAGGCGGCGGGGCCATGTAAGGGGTAATGAGGGATTCCTTCCCTCACTCCCTTTCCAATGAGCCACAGAAGCAGGCCAGATTGAAAAAAAAAGAAAAAAAAAGTGAGAGAAATAGTGGGGACATGACAGACAGGGCGTTAAACACCCCTGCAAAAAGTGGAAGGTGTTGGATGGTGTTGTGGACTGGGTGTGTGGCACTGTGGAATGAATGACGAAGGTGTTTGGGATGAATGGCGTGATTGTGTGAATGAGGAGAGTGAGTGCGAACAATGTACCCTGTTGGTAGGAGTCTCCTAACCAAGTGAGTGTAGGTTAGGGGGACTTAGTGGATTTGACGTGGATTCTGGCTGCTGTTCCATTGTGCAGGCGGACTGCTAGGGGTAGGTGCAGCCAAGGTATGGTGGTACTGGCTGGGAGTGTGACATGGTATTGGAAGTTGGTGAGTCGGGAGGGGACACCAGACAGTAGGGTTTAGAGTGCTAAGAGAGCACAGTGCGGGGGCTAGAGAGCCACCCGGTTAGAGTGCTTGGAGAGCACAGTGTGGGGGCTAGAGAGCCACCCCTTATTTAGGAGCGCCAGAGGCGCGCTCTGGTGAACCCCGAGGTCGCTGGGTGTCCCCCACCACCTATTGGAAGCAGGCAAAGAGGCCTAGTTGTAGTCACACTCCCCAGCCAATGAGTTATGCCTGGCACCACCAAGTGAAGAAAAAGAGACAAATAAGGGCCTTGCCCAGGTTTAAAAGAATGGAACAGTGTGCCAGGTTGGGAAAAATGGGTCATTAGGATCATTGTGGCAATGGCAGGGTTTGTGCCATTGGTTAGAGCTTCAAGTAAAAGGTTAGGTTCGATGAACTCTCCTCCGCACCATTCATGTGTGACACCTGGTACGAGTCGTGTTGATGGGAAAGTTGTGAACAAGGGCCAGGTTCGGTCGCCCTCTCCAAGTGCCAGAGAAGCCACCAGTGTGTCATGAGCACACAGATAACAATTGATTAAGAAGCACACCATCCTGTCAGCTAAAAAGTGAAAGGACTTTTTAAAAAGACCATACTAAAACAAGTCGTACCAAGATAAGTCAGGCAAGGAAGGTTAAGGGTACTCTTCATTTTGCCTGGGCTGAGGTCATCACCCCCACTTGCACCCTCAAGAATGCCTCCAGACTGCATTTGCTTACCATCGGTAGAACTGTGCCACCTGCTGTCCAAGGCAGGGCTTGTTGCCTGCTGCTGCTCGGTTGTGTGCCATGTGGGCCGAAGCATTTTTGTGGGCCATGGAGGCCAAAGTGCTTTTGCGGGCTGTTGCAGCCGAAGATTCATGCCGTCTTGTTGGCTCAGTGGGCCGAAGGACTCTTTGTGAGATTAGGCCACTGGGCCGACTGAACTCACCTGGTGAGAGGCCAATAAGGCCACGAAGTAAGGAAACCCCTCTGGGGTGAAGACACAACACTGCCGGGAGGAGGCGTGAAGGAGCGAACACGTCAAGAAGCTTTGAAACTCTGAATGTCTTGCTCCGATGTGAATATTGGTGTTGAAAGTAACATTGAATGCCCTCCTGCGCAAATGCATCTATCTATAATTCCAGTAATCTCTGTGTGTATGTTTGTATGTTTGTATGTATGTATGTATGTATGTATGTATGTATGTATGTTTGTCTGTGACCGCTGTTTCTCGACAACTACCGGTCCGATATACTTTAAACTTGCCAGGTATATTGCTGGGGACCCGAGGATGTGCCTTTTCAAGGTTTCATATTAATCGGAGAAGTACTTACCGAGCTATGTCCAAAAAACGCTTCAACCAATCAGAGAGCAGCGAGCTATCACGTGTGCCGAACGTGGCGATCAGACTCTGCCTCGGACGGCACATTTGAGAGCGTATTCATTTATTTCACGTTGGAAAACTATGTTGCCGTTAAACTATGTTTTAAAACGAATTCAAACTGCGATTAAATTAAAACGATTCATCGTAACTGCGATTTGCGAACTTCCGGACAGTGAAGACTTCACTTCCGGCAGCCAATCACAGAACGCTTTGTTGCGTAGGCGTGGCCGATGTGAGAGCGAGCGGAGCTGAGCGCATGCGCCATTACGGTACGGTTCGTAATTCGATTTCTTCCGGAGAAAATAATAATTTCTCGATTTCTTATGCGCATTATTTCTCCCAATTCAGTCAGAGCGAAGGGCGGAAGCGAAGAGCGTTGTTTTTTTTGTTTACGGGCGTACGGGCGGGGTAGAGCGTACGGGTAGCGTTTTTTTTTTTTTTGGCAAGGAACGGGCACCCACGTACGGGCAATGCCCTAGTAATTAGAATGTTAAGTATTGTGCATAGAGTGTGGATGTGTTTGTTAGATTAGTGATCCGACACACTAGGATAGGGACATGCCAATCTTACTGATACTTTGCTTCTTGGAGTTAAGTGCTTGCAATGTTGTGGGTTAGAGTAAATGGGAGATTTGTGCTGTACGTTAGACAGGGCCATTCCCGCGGGCTGCCCCTAGTGGAGGCTCGGGAGAGCCTCGGGAGAAAGGTGGGGGTAGTGTTGCGGAAATGGCCCTTAGTGGTTTATTAAATATAGAATTAGTTCAGGTCCCCTCTTAGATGTATGTTTACCATAGATCGTCTGTACTGGGATGGTAGTTTTGTGTCGGAAGGTGTAGCAGGCTGTTTTGTGTGGTGCATTGGTGGTGTACAAGAGACGGTTCCCTTTTAATTACATCTTGACAATCAAACAAGGTGCAAGTTCCATTAAGACCGGCCTCGGTTGCAATGCCATGATCGAGGCAATGGATTGACGTGAGAAAGCGCGATTGAGCGGGCAAAAACGACAAGCGCCGTCAAAAACCGGAAGCGGCATTTTCGAGGGGTCGCTGAGCACGTGCGAGGGAGGAGGTGGAAAAAAGATGCATGCGCGGATGGCGTGTGGACAGGCCTTCGCGGCGGGTTCCCGCCGGAGAGCTCTCTCCGCGCGTGGTTGAGCGGGAGAAACGGAAAATCGTGCTGATCGCGTGGCCGATAAGGAGAGCGGGTGGCCGCCATTTCGCGACGCTTGATGCGTGGCCGATAAGAGGGCGGGCCGCCATTTGGCAGACTGCAGGCCCAAGCGGGGCGTTCGAATCCGGCGACATCGGCTTGTTACGAGCTGCATTCGCCCTTTTCACATCTTCACCTCTCGTCCATCAACACCACCAAGTACCCCCTGTCTTGTATGAATGTTGTCCAGGCCTAAGGTTTATCTCGTTAGGGTCACCCCGCGAAACCCTTAATTGTAGCTCCCTAGATAAGAGCGGGTTATTACTCATAGTTGAATTATAATGTTATCGTGAACGCCTTGCTTGTTTTGTGTACCCTAATGTTCCCCCATTAAATCTGGTTGATTCGTATGGAAGTTGCCGCACTGCATTCATCTGTGTCGCATTGAAGAGCAATCCGCTCGATTTGTAATTAAAACCAAGCTGGCTACAGGTTGCGGCAGACTTCGCTCGGTCTCTGACAAACCCAACCTGTAGCGACGGGTGTCTCCCCAACTGGCAAGGCACAGGTGTAATTTGGTATCGCGATAGAGGCGCGTAACCCGAGATCTGTGTCGAACCAGCCGGCGTTGCACCCGTGGGACGGCCGTGCCGGGAGGCGCGACCCGTCACCTACAACATTATTATTGTTGTTTTATTTTTTTACAAACAAAATATATCATCCATACTTTAGTTTATTATCGATCCATTGATTTGGAGCTGTCGTCCAACTTCCCTAAGGAAGAATCATAACTCTGAGTCTTAGTAATATCTCATTTAATTTAACCAGCTTCATAAAATTATTCACTCATTCCGTCATTCTACTTCATAAGTCAAGATACATTGAGGTCTACCATTACCATTTCTTGTGTTATCCATTCAACAATTTTGTCTCTACCCAGAACCAATTCCCTGGTACTTATCAAAATATTACTATTCTCTAGGAGTATTTTAAAATCTCCTTTCATAAATCATCCGGCTCATCTTAGTGAGCTCTTCCCCATTTTCACATCTGTCTTTGTTTGTTAAAACATATTATCTACCCCTAATACCCACCCATTCCTACAGCACAATTTTACATTCTGATAAAATCCAAATTTATATGTATCAGAAATTCGTGAGCAGAGAGACTCTCCAAGAGACTCTGCTAAGTCCGTGTAAGATCCCTTACAAATTTGACTAATTTTACTCCCAAAGGCATATCATTACCTTTTAATTTTATGAAGCTCATATCCATAAATAGCTTTGTGTCCTCATGTAAGCATTATCCAAAAATGGAATCCCAAGGTTACTCACAATTTCATACTGTTAATTAATGGCTGCTTGTAACTCAGCACATCAAAAGAGGAGCAATCTTTGCATTTCCATCTGCTTTTTCAATTGAGATAACCTTCATAATCAAATTATGTCTTTTATTTCATGGATATTTTATCCCAACCATATCATGTTATTTATTTCGAGACAGGTATACTGCCGTTTTCAGCAATCTTTTGAAAGTTACACAAACTCATGCATTATGTACACTAGTTTGCATCTGAAGCATTATTTCCATATCGGGGTGGGTGTCATTTCTGTAAAGTTTGTCCATCAATTTTCGTCCATTAATTTTTAGAAACACAGACACAATTTTTTAAACACAGACAATGTCCACATTTGTCCATTAATGTCCACATTTAGAGCAACGTTTTGTCCCACAATAGATTATCCAGTTTTTTTTCCATCTGGTCTATCCTTATTAAAATGTGCAGTTCCCTTTTTACTTCATGGTCAATTATTGCCATATTATTTAACCCAAAATTGATTAAAACACACACTCATATACCATATGAACAATGTCAATTTGTCCCACAAACCCACATTATCATCATCCATGGCGTTCCCCACCAATTGGTAAATCAATTGTTCCCAAAAATTTGTCTTTTATTTCAAGCCTCCATGATGCCCCATAAACACACGTTTGCAGTTGTCAAGTATAGGATTTCTTGAACTATATCCAATAATTAAGTCCAATTTGGGGTCCTTTTACTTCAATTTTCCAGACTTCCCAATATCTTCCCAATATCTTTCACGAGCCTCGATTCAGTATACAAATCTGCATTCAATTCTAATCTCTTCCTTTTCTGGGAATTTTATGGAACTTAAACAATTAAGCATTACATTGCCAATGAACAAAAATGAGTTATTCTTGATCAGAAGAGTTTGCAGCCAAAGGAACCACAGACATTTGCTCATCTTGGTCTAGTTATAGTTATAGGGTTTAGATGTCCATCTAGTCTGTTGAGGCCAATCCTCGTTTTGGGTCTGCAACAACGGAGGCCTGTCCGTTGTCTGAGGTGCGGGTGATTGCTGGTACCCTCGATCTTGTTTTTCCCCGCCAAATTGTCTCCTATTGGAATACGGACAGTTTCTTTTCCAGTGTCCTCGTTCTCCACACCTGAAACACTGATCAGTATCATACTTTGTTCAAGTATTAATTAATTAATCCATGTAGAAGTCCTACTTCTACAGTGCCATAATTATGACGTCATAATTCGACAGGGACAACGCTTTGTCTGATCAGTTTAAAATGTATTGAGCGTGATCTATGCAACAATTATTTGGAGAATATAAATATGATGTCATCGCTCACGTGGTCGGGCAGCCATATTGGATCAAAAAAAAAGAAACGTTCAAAAACAGAAGAGTTGGCTCACACCAAGTTGACTGTGCAGGGTAAGTATTCTATGAATACCATCGAGAATTTAGCGATTCTTCACCATTGGGAGATCGGGCTAAAACCGATATAGCGGGATATCTCACAAAGTTGTGGACGGATTTGAATTAGAGTTCGTGGACACGTTGGGTGTCTGATAAGGACTAATCGATTCGATTTTGGTTGAAGATCTGAATATGAATTCGCATACTATATATAATTATTTGATTTCTAAAGTGATTCTTCACCATTGTGAGATCGGGACAAAAACGATATGTAGCAGGCTATTCTAAAAAGTTGTGACGGATTTGGATCCCGTTTAGAATATAATGCGGGTATAGGCAACTTGCGACTTCCAATAGTACTGAATTAATGGACGAAATTGATGGACGCAGTCGTGGTCCAATAATACATAATTTATAGCAGGGGTGGATCGAGGCTTTCCAATAAGGGGGAGGAGGGGCCACAACTGATGAGGGCGAAGCTCCAACTCGTGGGCCGAAGGCCCGAAGCCTGTAGCAGGGGGTCTGGCTGGGGATGCTCTCCCAGGAAAATTTGAAAATTATACTGCTTGAGATGCGTTTTCCTGCAATCTGGTGAGAAATATTCATGCCTCAATTTTAGGTATTTTATCCCCATATCTTTTGACTTTAGGGATTGATTTTGAAAAACGGGATTCGAAATTAGATGGAAAACATACACAGTCAGGGAGAAAAAGTACTTGTGCGAGTGATAAAACAAAAAGATTTATTTGGTAGACGTGCTCAGTCAAGAGGGTTTATGAATGATTATCCAGAGCATCACGTTATGGAAATAATTAATCCACAGTCACTGAAATCCTGTACCCGTGGAACAATACAATCGGACCAGTTTTAAAATCACCACTGATTCATCACCACCGTGGCATTTTTCGGAGCAAACTTTTGAAATATCTAATTAAGATAAGATTGCTGCATGGGCGAGAGCGTGTATCCCGGCCCAGAGGTGACGTGACATTTAGGTAAACGGTATTAGATGGCAGACACTGAAGCACGTGGTTAACTGGTTGGCATCTGCAGTAGATTAGCAATCTGCTGCCCCCACAAAGTTATTCATGCTCGGTTGCCTCAGGCCCTGTAAGTTTGAGGTTAACTGAGGCTAACACCTCTTCTTAGATCTGAAACCCGGGGCCCGCCACAATATAGACAGTTATGAAGATGTCAATTATAAAGGCTGAGGGATTGACCTGCTCTGAAATGACTGGTAACCATGGTGACGACTTTAAAACAACAGAATCCGACTATAACATATAGCACAATAATTATAATGGGAAATGTTTGGAAACAAATGATGAGCGTTCATCATCATCAATGGGATAACAAATGTACTCGAAATAAAATACCGTTTTTATGTCGATTATTCGAACTGACAGCCAACAGAACCCTTAATTGTGATGTCACAAATGGGCGTCACTGTGAGGGTGTGACGTCACAGAGCGATGATTCTTTATCGCATTTGAAACTTTGCTTCAAGATGGCGAGGACGTGTGTCTTTCTTGGTGCTTTGTTTTGCTGTTTCATACTTTACTTCAACCTCGGTTACCTTCTAGAACTTCAGCAGGTGAACTTTAAACAAGTGCGAAGGTTTACGTGAACGTTTTAACCGGTTTAAAAGTGCGGTTAGAGAACCTTCCTGTGGATGGTGAAATATGCAGCTGCTCATTTCCACCTCGCTGAAGCTGAGTATTCCGAACCGACTTCGTCGTGTGTGTGTGTGTGTGTGTGTGTGTGTGTGTGTGTGTGTGTGTGTGTGTGTGTGTGTGTGTGTGTGTGTGTGTGTGTGTGTGTGTGTGTGTGTGTGTCCGTTTTCACCACCAATTGGTCCAAATAATTTTTCCTGTTCCAATATGTTTTTTGCATCCATCTCTCTCATATAGAAACTTCAAGGATATTACGTAAACATCTCCGAGAGCCTCGTAAACCTTATTCCCTTTCAGGTATAGACATACTCACGGTCCAACTCGGCCTGACACGATGACCTCGATGTCCGCACGCTCACTTCAAACATGTCTCGTCTGTGCCTGAATCCCGACCCAGCTATAACTTGCAACCACGATTCTCAACTCTGTGTTTGCTTTAAAATATTGTGTCCCAAACTCGTCTCTCGCCTGAATCCCAATAGCTCGCCCAGTCTTCGCGAGGACACCGTGGGGTCTTTAACGTCCACAAACGAATGTCGGGAGACGGGACACCCGGCTTAACGTCCGTCTGAGGAATGTCAAACACATCATGAGGAACCGCAAACAAATTATGAATCACCTTCCCTGTGAAACACCAGGATGGCATTTTATAGCGGCGTCAGGAATCGAACCCAGGCGAGACAGTTGTTGTTCGCCTCCCCTCACAACCCGGTAGGAACATGGGGCTCCTCATCCCAGGGTTGTGGGTTCGAGCCCCACGTTGGGCGGGTTTATTTATGTTTGAGCAAAACGCGGGATTATGAAACAATTGGTTCCCTTGTGTCCACATGTTTGTCCCTGTGGGTGTAAATGTCAGTTTGTGATCGAGGAGCGATTCGATTTCAATTGATTTGAATGTTTTATCTTAAACTGTATCGATGTCCATGACGTCATCACAGTGGTGACGTAATCAACGGCAAGTTTTTCTCGCAACGCCACCGATAATATAATTTATGCACATCTCACTTCAGACTCGTCAGAAAACGAATTTGAAGAAGATTTTTCTGATCCAAATCTTATAATAGCGCAAACGTCTATGGTGATGTGGTGGAAAGTCTTCCCAGAAGAGTGGAGGCTGTTATGGCAGCAAAGGGCGGGGAGTGAGGAAGGGGGGGGGGGGGGGGGGTTAGGCCGCTTAATAGTAAGCCGCTTGATAAGCAATAGAAAACTGTTTGGTCAGCAATAGTAAGCCACCTGG
Source organism: Myxine glutinosa (assembly GCF_964187855.1). NCBI lineage: Eukaryota > Metazoa > Chordata > Myxini > Myxiniformes > Myxinidae > Myxine > Myxine glutinosa. The sequence goes on along the minus strand of NC_136274.1, from coordinate 76,504,278 downwards.
AAAGCGATAGTAAGCTGCTTCGTAAGCGATAGTAAGCTGCTTGGGAGGAAATAGTAAGCCGCTTGGTACGTGATAGCCAATTGGTAAGTGATAGAAAGCCAATTGGTAAGCGATAGTAAGCCCCCTAGTAAGCGATAGTAAGCCACTCGTTAAGCGATAGTCAGCCACTTGGTAAGCGATAGTAAGCCCCTTAGTAAGCGATAGTAAGCCACTCGTTAAGCGATAGTAAGCCCCTTAGTAAGCGATAGAAAGCCAATTAGTACGTGATAGTACGCCACTTGGTAGGTGATTGTAAGCCACTCGTTAAGCGATAGTAAGCCACTGGGTAAGCGATAGTAAGCCACTTGGTAACAGAGCACACACCTGTTTATTTGTTGTTGTCCTGGGGTTATTTACAGATTTAATGGTTGAAAAACATCAGGAATTACTTTCTGATCAATGAACATCCGTTGCCATAGCGATGAAATGATGACGGAATGAATTATTTAATGGCAATGAGAATGTTGCCTGATTCGTTCAATTGAAGGATATATGATGAAAATTATAGATGAAAACAGCCGTTTATTATTTAAAGTGTTCATCCAGTAAATGTTAATTATTTTAATTGTGAATTATCTTTTTTTAATGTATAATTTTCACCATTATCATGAAACTGTTCAGAGCTAGTTATGCATTGCTCGCCGTGTCCGCTCTGTCTCCATGGTTACAATTGTTCTCGCTGGTACATATTTGAACGCACAATCGCTGTTCCTCTCATTGTTCGTGAGAAGAGAAACATGAAGGTTGTATCTTGTCTCATCGCGCTCTTTTTGCTCGTACTATCAACATTTACCATCTTTCACCCCATTTCCCACCATGCACCGGGTGACATCTTCAAACAGGTGAGTTGTAAACGGACGGTTTCTTCATGTATTTCCTCGGACATTTATCGACTGAGTTCTCCGTCCAATGTTGTAGATTAAATGAATGGGGTGTTGATGTAATGGAGGCTTCGTGGGACAAATAACGTCCTCCTGCGTCAAAGTTCCTCTCGCGTCCTTCAGGTGTTCAAGTACCGAGAAGGTTCCGTCTTTCCGACTCGTTCCGAAAATCCGAGAAGGTTTTTCTTCAAAAACGAAACTCCACAAAATGTCCGCTTTGTCCGGTGGTCGTTGCGTGTTACCTGGACGTATTCGGTGTCTGCATTTGCGACGTGTCGACGTCATGGCGTCGTGCCGTAACGCATTCAAATTTTGCGTCCTTCTCTCGAGGTTTGAACGGTTCGTTTCGTGCGGTGGAACCTTCCAGAAGTTCACGGTCTCACGTCTCGCGTTTGGTTGTTGCGAGGACGTTATGAGGTGAAGAACAGGTTTTCGTATTCGGTGTCCGCATTAAAACTGATATCGACAAAATGCTCACCTGAGTGTCTCTTCGCCCTCAACATTGATCACAATTTCAGTGAAATATCGTTGATTAATTCCCCATTCTTGTTTTCTTGTGTCCATAACACAGGAACTTGTTCCTCGGAAGATTGTGGAGTTATTCAACTCTGATTGGAAGGAAGTTCACAACTTCTTTCCGACTTCCACTCTGAAGGTGTGATCGCGCACACACCACTCCAGAAACACGCACACCTCAATCCCAGAGGGTGTAAATGATACCAGGACAGACACGTGTATATATATATCACTGTCCACACTTTCCAACAGACGAGGATGAACACATATGTGACGAGTCGTTCCACACAGCGAGCTTCTTCATTCCTTGCTTATTCATTCTTAAATTTATTCTTTCCTGTTTCGTTCGATTACAAAGAAAAAGGTTTCCCTTGTCAAGCGGCACGATGGCCACAGGTACACACACTCGGTGGTCTCTGAGCTATCTCGCCTGGGTTCGAATCCCGACCGAGTCATCCTGGTGTTTTACAGGTATGGTGATTCATGAATGTGTGTGCCGTCCCTTGGATGGACGTTAAGCCGGGTGTCCCATCTGCTAGCATTATTTGGTGGACGATAAATATCTCAGGGTGTCCTTAGCCAAGAGTAGGCGAGCGATCACCGGCATCCTGGACAAATGACAAATTGTTGCCATGACTGAATGTTGGGAAAGGCAATGGCAAACCACCCAGTGCCACAGTTCTCAATCAGCCACAGAACAGACCAAATCTTCTCAATCTGTTTCTCCATTTTTTCATTCACCGTTGTTATCCTTTCTAATACTCTACTCTCTTGATGGTGTGCACTTCTGGTGTGGATGGTGTGCACATCTGGTGTGGATGGTGTGCACATCTGGTGTGGATGGTGTGCGCATCGGGTGTGGATGGTGTGCACATCTGATGTGGATGGGGTGCACATCTGGTGTGGATGGTGTGCACATCTGGTGTGGATGGTGTGCACATCTGGTGTGGATGGGGTGCATATCTGGTGTGGATTGTGTGCACATCTGGTGTGCATGGTGTGCACATCTGGTGTGAATGGTGTGCACATCTGGTGTGGATGGTGTGTGCATCTGGTGTGAATGGTGTGCGCATCTGGTGTGGATGGTGTGCACATCTGGTGTGAATGGTGTGCACATCTGGTGTGGATGGTGTGCACATCTGGTGTGGATGGTGTGCACATCTAGTGTGAATGGTGTGCACATCTGGTGTGGGTTGTGTGCACATCTGGTGTGGATGGTATGCACATCTGGTGTGGATGGTGTGTGCATCTGGTGTGGATGGTGTGCACATCTGGTGTGAATGGTGTTCACATCTGGTGTGGATGGTGTGCACATCTGGTGTGGATGGTGTGCACATCTAGTGTGAATGGTGTGCACATCTGGTGTGGGTTGTGTGCACATCTGGTGTGGATGGTTTGCACATCTGGTGTGGATGGTGTGCGCATCTGGTGTGAATGGTGTGCGCATCTGGTGTGGATGGTGTGCACATCTGGTGTGAATGGTGTGCACATCTGGTGTGAATGGTGTGCACATCTGGTGTGGGTTGTGTGCACATCTGGTGTGAATGGTGTGCACATCTGGTGTGGATGGTGTGCGCATCTGGTGTGAATGGTGTGCGCATCTGGTGTGGATGGTGTGCACATCTGGTGTGAATGGTGTGCACATCTGGTGTGGATGGTGTGCACATCTGGTGTGGATGGTGTGCACATCTAGTGTGAATGGTGTGCACATCTGGTGTGGGTTGTGTGCACATCTGGTGTGGATGGTGTGCACATCTAGTGTGAATGGTGTGCCAACATTTCTCATTTTTCTTCTTCCAGTTCTTTCAAAGTTCTCCATTCTGTCACGACCGATGTGTTTGTTCTTGTCACTTGCTCTGTGCACCTCAAATTAAACACCCATCAGTGTGAACCTTTACTCACTCATTACACTTCGTTTGGTCTTGGTTTCTGCGACATGTTTTTAAGTTAAATCGATCCTGTCTCATTGTATGGTTATTCAAACGCGTTGCAAGATCTTAAATAATTAATCAATAAATGTAATCTCCATTTTGAGCTGTTGCAGAGAAAGAGCTCGTATCAGAAAACGGACACATGACGCTTCACGCACGATGGGCGCAGGTTTGGAGCGACCTCTCCCTTTGGATACAAAATGGCTTCTAATTCCAAATTGTCACTCCTAGTACAGAGAGACCCAAGACATGTCCCCCTTTCCACCTTTTCGAGTATCCTCCACTCCTGCACAAGGGAGCGAATGGAAGAGTTTTATTTGGTCGGAGGAGAAAATTGAAATCGCTGTGATATATCGGATTGAGGCCTTTGGGTTGAGAGGGATAGGGTGAGGACCTGGGGTTTGGAGGTGGAGGTTGAGGACTTGGGGTGGGCATGCAGAGGTTGTGCTCTTTGGGTTTAGAGGGGAAGGGTGAGGACCTGGGGTTTGGAGGTGGCGGTTGAGGACTTGGGGTGGACAGGCAGAGGTTTAGCTCTTTGGGGTGAGAGGGGAAGGGTGAGGACCTGGGGTTTGGAGGTGGAGGTTGAGGACTTGGGGTGGGCAGGCAGAGGTTGAGCTCTTTGGGTTGAAGGGGAAGGGTGAGGATCTGGGGATTGGAGGTGGAGGTTGAGGCCTTGGAGTGGGCAGGCAGAGGTTGAGCTCTTTGTGCTTGTGAGGGGAAGGGTGAGGCCCTGGGGTTTGGAGGTGGAGGTTGAGGACTTGGGGTGGACAGGCAGAGGTTGAGCTCTTTGTGCTTGTGAGGGGAAGGGTGAGGACCTGGGGGTTTGGAGATGGAGGTTGAGGACTTGGGGTGGACCGGCAGAGATTGAGCTCTTTGTGCTTGTGAGGGGAAGGGTGAGGACCTGGGGTTGGGAGGTGGAGGTTGAGGACTTGGGGTGGACAGGCAGAGGTTGAGCTCTTTGTGCTTGTGAGGGGTGTGGCAGAGTTGAGGAGTTGAAGTCATATTTTACATGATGTGGAAATTACACGGGTCCCTGCTCCTGACTAATATTGTGAGTTTGGTGTAAAATTACTGGATAATGCTGTGGGTTTTGTGTTTAATCATTCAGAAGTGTTGGTGTGTTTGATGTGAAATAAATTCAACAAGTGATGTACCTGTTTGTTTCCTACAGAACGTTTGGGGATTTACTTTTTCCATCTTCCTTCAAATCTCCAACAAACTTCCACACCAACTACGTTTTATCAAGGTACGGAAGCATTCATTCCTCCACAAACACTTTCCTGAGAATGAAGAGAAATCTGTTCTTAGTTTGAATGTTTGACGTTATAATCTGTTCAGACCTGTGGTGGTTGATGCTGGAATCCCAGGTGGGAGCACGCCACCCTCTGTCGTTCTTTATTTCAGTGAAATAACTGATTGTCCATGTTTGATGTTCTTGTGTCTCTCACATAGAATCCCATTCTTGAGAAACCACAGGGATTTTTAGGATCTTTGTGGGCAAACATTGCCAGCATCTTACCCACTTCTTTCCTGAAGGTAATCAAACACTTCCTTCCAGAAACCACAACACACATTAATTGCATGGATTGCTTCACTCCTGAAACACGTGTACGGTACTTTAATCTCCTGGGATGTATCTGCACACCCGGACACATATATGCACATACCGTCCCACAAAATTCGATACCCTAACATGTCCAAACTACATTTCAGGCCTACCCATCCACTTGGAAACCAGGCACCTCCTCATCCTACAAATAAACATACTCAACTGCTGAGGGCCAAACAACCCACACTAGTTGCAACCAGATTAGTGTCATACCTATGTGTAGTTGGAGATAGTCGTGGCCAAACATATTGGCACCCTTGCACTTTTTTCAAATAATGCACCATTTCTTCCAGGAAATTGTTGAAATTTACAAATCTTTTGGTGTTAACATTTGTATTTCTTTGGTTTGCAGTGGAACAAAACAAAAAAAGCTTAAAACATTTCTAAATGTTAGCTTATTCCACACAGAAATCATAAAATGGCCCGGACAATATTATTGGCACCTTTTAGAAGTTGTTAGAAATCTTTAGATTTCAAGCAGGTGATTCTCCTTTACTTTGGAATTGAGCTCACCCGTGGTGAGTTGCAGGTGCCTACAATATAAAAATCACTCATTCATCCAGATTGAATGGAGAAAATGAGTCATTCTGCTGTTTTGTGTCACTGTGTGCACCGCAATGATCATGGAGAAAATAAAGAAAACGAGAGAATTATCTGAGGTCAGAAGCAAGAAAATAAAAAATTAACTTTTACAACATTCGTGACATCAACAAATATTTAAATCCGGATGTGGAGTAGTTCCGTACGGTTGGGTGAATACAATTACGAATTCAAAATTGTAATTGTCTTTCCTCAATTCCAATCGTCATTCCAATCATAAATTGATACTTTTTAAAAATTCTGTTTTAAAAGATGATTGTTTTGAGATATTATCAAACCAGCTCATTGTCGTCATCTGTCCACTTCCGGATTTGCGGCAGGTTCGTCTCGAGTTAATTTCAAAATCATAATTTTATTGAGGAATTTATGAAACCTCCTACCTACCTGACAACATCCGCTGGGACCCAAAAACGTTCCACAGGAGGTTTGGCGGGTCTAGCGACAAAACTGAGGGAGTAGTTTGGGGACAGAGACGGACGGACACTCCTGTTTTATAATAAAGATTCCGCCCCACAAAAGCAGATACCCAAACATGTCCACACCAAATATCAGGCCTACACATGCATTTGGAAACCAGGGAACAAAAATGGAGTCGCCAAAATTTGGGTTTTTATTCTCAACATGATGGGGTCGGCAAAACCAAACCAACCGCAAGGCCACACTGCATGCCAAATGCCTGTCGATCAGCATGACTTCCGGCACCACCTGCGTGGCGTTGTACCTCAACAAAGCTGCCATCCTTGGCTTGGTTCTCATTCCCATAGAGATGCAAAGTGAAATGGCATTGGGATTTGTGGATCTTGAGAAGGCCGATGACCCTGTCCTGAGAGAGATGGTACTGGCGGCACTGAGATGGATGGGAGTGCTGGAAGCAGAAGCTAGTTTGGTGGAAGGGATGCACAAGGAAAAGAAAGGAAGAGTTCTAGTTTGTCATCGGACGCCAGAGTTGCCCAATGGTCGCATCCTGGGTGAAGGGTGGGGTGGTCAGGTAACGGGGTACTATATTGACGGTGCATTGTGTATGGACTCACTGCCTCATACAGACCAATTATAATACTCTCTTGTCCCTTCTGGGAAAGCCAAGGCTAAAATTTGTTCGACAAATTGATGAAATGTTTCAGAAGTTTGGAGGAATCCAAATCAGAGGACCAAGTTTATGATGTCATTGAAAAATCATGAGGACTAATATTTGGTGTTTGCTGTAAATTACTGAATAATGTCGAGGGTTTGGTGTGGAATAATGTTGAAGTGTTGGTGCGGTGTACCTGTGTGTGGCCTACAGAACGTTTGGGGATTTACTTTTTCCATCTTCCTCAAAATCTCCAACAAACTTCCACCACAACTACGTTTTATCAAGGTACGGAAGCATTCATTCTTCCACAAACACTTTCCTGAGAATGAAGAGAAATCTGTTCTTGGTTTGAATGTTTGACGTTACAATCTGTTCAGACCTGTGGTGGTTGATGCTGGAATCCCAGGTGGGAGCACGTCACCCTCTGTCGTTCTTTATTTCAGTGAAATAACTGATTGTCCATGTTTGATGTTCTTGTGTCTCTCACATAGAATCCCATCCTTGAGAAACCACAGGGATTTTTAGGATCTTTGTGGGCAAACATTGGCAACATCTTACCCACTTCTTTCCTGAAGGTAATCAAACGCTTCCTTCCAGAAACCACAACACACATGAATTGCATGGATTGCTTCACTCCTGAAACACGTGTACGGTACTTTAATCTCCTGGGATGTATCTGCACACCCAGACACATATATGCATATACCGTCCCACAAAATTAGATACCCAAACATGTCCAAACTACATATCAGGCCTACCCATCCACTTGGAAACCAGGCACCTCCTCCCACCTCATCACCTCATGCCCCACAAGCACACATCCTCAAATGTTGAAGGAAAAACTACATGCAATAGTTGTGACTCGGCCCTAGTTTGGGTGTAGTGGTGCTCACCTCCTCTCATTTGTTCCTCTTTTTTTTCTGCCTATGGAACCAACTTCCACATTCTCTTTAATCTCATTCTTTCCTCCAGTTCATCAGGACAGTTTAAGCTCCGCAAAGTTGAAAAAAACGTTCACCATCGGTTGAGTTATTGTGCTTCATGTGTTTCATGGCCAAATTAATCAGGGGCAAAGGTTTTCCCAAAGCTTGGATGTGTCAAAACGTTGGACACTTTGTCGTGGGAGCGATGTTATAACAAAACAGGTTAAAGGCAAAACACACCTGTATGAATTGCTGAATACAGCAAGGTTCAGAGGAGAGATGAACTTTGCAACCATTTTGTATTCAGATTTAGTGAATTATCTCAGGACATTGGGGGGTAGGGGTGGTGTAGATGGGGAGAGTAATGGGGGAGAGAGGGGAGGGAATGAGAGGAGGGAGTGTGGGAAAGAGAGGGGAGAGGGGGATAGGGAGGGATAAGAAGTTTCCTTCTGTATCCACCCTGCCCCCCCCCCCCCGACATTTGAGGGACACCCTCTCCCAAAATTATCTCTTTTGTTTTGCAAACATTCAGAGTAAGACAAAAGTCCCCACACCACTTATTCAATGTGTCAATCTCATCGCGGTAAAGACACAAAGGTTGATTGATCGGAAAGACAGCCAATAATGGCGATATTGTCTGTGCACTTAATAAAGTTACAAACTTCTTTAAGAGCCACACATCCATTGGTGCACAAACTGAACAGCAGAGGTGACAATACACAGCCTTGTGGAGCACCAGTATTCAAGATTGATAACTTTGATAAGCGACCATTCACCCTCACCTGCTAAGTAATGTTGATGCCAGATTGTATTGCACAACCAGGATGTGTGGTCCTCTTTTTAGCCAATATCCAACCTCCGCAGCCCTATGTTGCACCACCATTTTGCAGTTGGCGCCACAAGCATCTCAGATATTTTGTTCTCAGCAAAACCACGAGTGCAACACAATTGACCTTTTTAAAGTCCATGAAATAATATTTAAATTGAGAGATTCACTTAAACCTTTCCTGTCACTTGGGACGGGTACTCCTCCGAGTTTATTAAAAAACTTACCTGTGAGGATTATAGCTGTTAAATGCTGCGTCGTGCAAAATGAGTGTGTGGTATTTTTCTACCTGGAGGGTGGGCTCAGGGGTGGCAAAACATATTGTATTGTTGCACGAGTCTTGCATCTGCGCAGGATGGCCGATGGCATTTTCTGTTTGTATAAAAATGAACCAAAGTTTCTAAATTTACTTTTTGTTATCATAAACTTTAACTTTTGACTTGTGGATACATGAGTGACCTCAGAATGTTTAATATTTTTATGTTTTGGTTTCCTTTCAGTTCCTGAATGAAGTAACTTCAATTCCAGGCAGATGTAAGTGACTTTTCATCATCTGATACATAAAGCTCTTTCTAACCACTGACTCTCTCACTCACTGATAGATAATGTTTAACACCTTCGATTTGGGGTAGAAAGCTGAAATTTTGCAAACTGCTGCAACTCAAAGCCAATATCCCAGGAAAAATCGCAATACAGTCGGAAATTTTCCATGAATGAAAATATCAGGGAATAAAAGATGGTTGCTGGAGACTCAGTATGACCACGGCAAGTCTTGTGACCCCAGACAAAGGAATACTTCGCAGAATATTGCGGTGACAACAATTGATATTGTCACGGTTGTCTGGTTTGTTCCGGTTGCCCGGGACAAATCCAGCGAGTCATGTTAAAACAATCGTGACAGTCACCCGCTTCAAAGACTCCCTGCTGGATCTGCATCTGAAGACCGCATTACCAGGCAGATTGCAGTTCCCAAAGCGGGCGAGTGTGCTGCCAAGAGATGACCAAAAGACTGATCTAATAAGGCCAAGGAAACCTTGATCATGTGACGCGATCTTCTCCAATAGCGAATCAATCCTTGACGGGGATTACGAGAACCACCAGATGAAGCCACCAGGACAAAGAGAATTCACCAGAGACCAAGTCAGGTTGAATGACAAGAATGGCTCGGTGAGGGAACAGGATGAGCAAGTGCAAATAACAGTCGATAAGAAACAATAAATCTATCATAACGTGAACGGCACTCAGTAGAGAACATACCTCCGCCTAGTTGGCCATATCACTCAATGGTGAAGAATCACTTTTTAAAATTCCACTAGCTGGATCCAGATCTGGATCTTCACCAAATTTGAATTGAATCTTCCTTGTCACACACAACCTGTCCAAAAACTTTTTTCCAAATCCATCCATTACTTTTTGAGATAGCCTGTTATGTGTCGTTTTTGTGTCTATATCCTTATGGTGAAGAATCTCTTCAAAAATTAAATAATTCTCCTATCCGAATCCATATTCAGATCTTCACCAAAATCGAATCGAATCGTCCTTGTCAGACCCGCAACTGGTCCACCAAGTTTCGTCCAAATCCGTCCACAGCTTTTTGAGATATCCTGCTATGTATCGTTTTTGGCCCCATCTCCCAATGGTGAAGAATCACTTAAAAAAATTATAGTAGTCGGATCCGAATCCGGATCTTCATCAAAATCTAATCATTTCGTCGGTGTCACATACGCTACATCTCTGCCAAATTTCGTCCGTATCCATCGACAACGTTTTGAGATATTTTGTTCACAAACGGACAGGCAAGTTGTGAAAACTTAACCTCCATCCACCTTTGGTGGCGGAGGTAATAAGTGTGTGTGTCAGTGTGTGCCGGTGTGTCTCCTCCATAACTCCAAAACCATGAAAGCTGGTGGCTCGCAACTTTGCATGAAAAATGAAGGAAACTTAGGGGAGTTCATAAATGAAAACTGTGTATTTGTGTAAACTAGTACACCCGCTCACGACGGGAGCGGCAAGATGGGTCATGCCGCTTTGGGGTATAAAGATTACAGTTGATCTATGGTCGGGTCTCAAGAACATTGGGTGTGTGTTCATTTAACAAGTTTCTTGTGGAGAGATCGCCAAGTGGTTTAAGCATTCGAGGAAGCACTCCATTCAAAACCATTAAGTAACGGCTGGCTTGGCAATCACGAGCTAGCTGCTTGGTAAAAGAGCACAACCTGGGCTTCCTCCCTTTCAGTTTTGTGTTAAAAAGCAGGAGCGAGTTTCAAAAGTTTGCTCCAAAAAACGCCACGGTGGCGCCAGAAAGGGCCATGTTATTAATCCAACATTTATTTGTGGGGTACATACAGTACCGTAGATTTTCGCTCAGTTTGGAAGGTAAACCTTACTTCACGGATGTTGGGATTCCTTCAAATTTCTTTTTTTTAGTGATTATAATGGGCATTAGCGACTGTTTAAAAAGCTAATCATACGTGTTTGTGGTTTATAATATTTTTACTTCCTTCAGCAGCCATTGCTCCCACGGAAACACCATAACAACTATAAGCTATTTACACAAATTCTCAATGCAGGAAAAACGCTTTGGGGAAATGGGACATTATTATAACTAGCCGAAACCCGTGGAACATCCACGGAAGGGAGGATGTGGTGTATGGATAGAGTGTACCATTATGGATGACATAGGGGATAATAATATGACATAGAATGACATAGAATATAATACAATGAACGCAGTATCAGAGGTTGAAATTATTTTAAAACTTCTGGATAAACAATGTTTGGGGTAATAGTCAAGCCTCTGACGACTCCTTGCGTACTCGTATTATCAACCTTGATATACACATCTTTGAACGACCGTGCTCTTGAACATGCCACATATAACTGGCCGTGGGAGAAGACAGGAGCAGGGAAATAGATACCCAGTTTACGGAATGTTTAGAAATTATGGTAAACCCACCTGATGAGGTTAGCGTACACTGCGATCACCGACACCGGCACAAATGCATGCTCAGGATTGTCCAATCAGCGGACGGCTTGCTTCGCCTTCGCCCAGCAGACGCCAATACGATGGCGTCGTAAGATGGCGTCATATCGGCAGTTAATCGGATGCCTTTGGGCCCCAACGTCGGCTAATTCAGATTTTTCGAGTATGGCTGTACGTGATAAACAAAGAGCGCGGTTCGTAGATCATAAATCCATTAGTGCCGTGGGCATCGGGTCACTGGGTGCGGCGTAAAAGGGATAACAAAGTCGAGTCCTTACGCTATTATTATATAGACTTGCCGAAACCCGTGGAACATCCACGGAAGGGAGGATGTGGTGTATGGATAGAGTGTACCATTATGGATGGCATCGGGGATTTGCTTGTCCGAGTAAGAGTTAGGAAGAAAGATGAGAATGAAGAGTGCGTATATGAACAACGATCGCCGACACCGGCACAAATGCATGCTCTGGATAGTCCACTCAGTGGACTGCTTGCTTTGCCTTCACCCAGCAGACGCCAATACAATGGCGTCGTAAGATGGCGTCATATCGGCAGTTAATCGGATGCTTTTGGGCCCCAACGTCGGCTAATTCAGATTTTTCGAGTATGTCTGTACGTGATAAATAAAGAGCGCGGTTCGTAGATCGTAAATCCATTAGTGCCGTGGGCATCGGGTCACTGGGTGTGGCGTAAAAGGGATAACAAAGTCGAGTCCTTACGCTATTATTATATAGACTAGCGGGGTCACCCGTGGGAATCCCACGGGCATGGACGTGTGTGACATTTCGACATATTGAGTTAGATGCTGCACCTGCACATTCAGTTATATAAAATGGTTACTGGTAATTGATCACATCCACAAATGATGTAATCCACACAATTTATGTACTTTACATAACGTTAATAGGAATACATGCCCGTGTAGCTGGGAAATACAGTTTGTTTGAAATAAATCACAAATATCAGAAGAAAGTTTTTTAAATTTAGAACTATTCTCAGAGTTAAACATCACCGTAATATTATGCGGTTGCTTCAACGTTTTCGGTGAATTATATGTCATTCCCATCTACACGGGCATGTATTCCTATTAACGTTATGTAAAGTACATAAATTGTGTGGATTACATCATTTGTGGATGTGATCAATTGCCAGTAACCATCTTATATAACTGAATGTGCAGGCGCAGCATGTAACTCAATATGTCGAAATGTCACACACATCCATGCCCGTGGGATTCCCGCATGGATGTGTATGGCGAATTTTAAATATATGTCGACTGTTATTTTAGGCGGTGTATTTTCGTTTATCATCATGGCGCGATTTAAAAAAATATATCTCTGCATTTTCCTCTCCAATACCTCCTCACACTTTACACACACACCGGCCCATGTTTACATATACACACACACACACATATACACCCACACACATATACACATACACACACACGTACATCGACACACATGCACACACACACACACACACACACACACACACACACACACACACGTACAGACACATATACACATATGCACATATGCAAATATGTATACACATATGTATCCACATATACACATATATACATCTCCACACACACACACACACACACACACACACACACACACACACACACACACACACACAAAAACAGACACACACACACACACGTACAGACACATATACACACAAACACACACACACAGACATGTATATACACATACAACAACAACATGCATTTTAAGGCCATTTTCCCTGCTAGAGCGGGGGTTAGCCTACATACACATACACACACATATATACACACACACACATATTCACGCGCACACACACACATACACATACACACACGTACACACGTACACACACGTACACATGTCCCACATGTATATATCCCACATCCCACATGTATATACATGTTTAAAGTGTACGTGCCCTTCCCCCCTCCCCCGCCCGGCAACGCTGGGTACTTCTGCTGGTAACGAATAAAATAAAAACGAAGAAATAGGTGGAATTGGCTGAAATTCGCTCGGTGAATTCACGCGGTGTATTCGGTTCGGCTCGGTTCACTCGGTTTAAAGAAAAAGCGATAATGTCGACATGTTGCTGTCTGTCATGTTGGGCGGTGTATGATACTCGTTGGCTGTTGGGCGGTGTATGATACTTGTTAGCTGTTGGGCGGTGTTGTGCGGTGATATGGTGTATTTTAAAAAATATATCTCTGCATTTTCCCGCGTTGGTGACACCGAGTCGTTCTTCATCGATCGTCTCATTCATTTTGGAAATGGAAGTTTCCACGCAACGCATGAATTGTCACGATCCTCAAGAGGAATTTGTCTCGTAATCATCAAATGATAAATGGCAAGTAAATTATATTGTGGAAAATTAAAGATTTCAAATAAACCTATTTAAAGTGTATGCGCACATAACTAATAAAAAAAACGAAGAAATATCTCTCGGTAATTTCCTGAAACATATTTTACTTCCGGCTAATATGTTGAATGAAATAAAAACGAAGAAATATATGTCGGCATCATTGTTGCCGTTTTTGTGACGACTATCATCAAACGAAATAGTAATATATCATAACGGAAAAGCAAAAGCGAATTTTTAATATATATCGACACATTGCCGGCGGTGTCATGTTGGGCGGTGTATGATACACCATGACGCGATTTTAAAAAATATATCTCTGCATTTTCCCGCGTGTGTGGATTGTTCTCAATTATTGCTGACACCGAGTCTAAAAGTAAAACCATCGATAAAAATGAAATCATATGGTGAGTTAGATTGGAGATAAAGGCGTGAGAGAGACTCAATGGCCTTGAAGTTACAGGCCTTTGAGAATTCATTTCGTTCTATAAACGGCAACTTTCATCGGATTTTCTTCCCGTTTTTTTTCAACCGAGTCTAAAACTATGTTAGCGACTGTGAAAAATGAAATGATTTATCGAATTTGATTTGAAATAAAACTGGGGGAGAGCAAGACACCACGGGCCTACAAAACAGGACTCAAAGCTATGCGAGTTAATAAAATGGTGGATATTTGTTTATAGCCACTCCCAGAATGGGTGGAGCTATGGGTGGAGCTACTCTGCAAACCGAGTAAGCCACACCCCGGACAGACACCCAACAGATAGACAGACAGACAGACAGACAGAATCATCTACGGCTATTATAATATAGATACTCCCCGTCGATGTGCTTCTGTGGTAATCGCGAATATGAGTCACATACACGGTCACAGTGCCTGATGCCACTGTGACCGTGTTTTGATTAATAAATCTACGAGTCACAAAACACGAACCGAACTCACCTCAAGCAGTAAAAAGGTACAAATCGCTCCTAGAAACCACCTCATCTCTTCAGACCTCAACACACCTCTATAAGTATAAGTGACGGCAGCGCTCATGGGATCTTCTTCTTCCGTTAAGCTCCAATTTTTTCTCTTTAAGTTAAGTCCAATCAGTCCTCTCTGCTCGAAGTGCTCAGGCCATGCCTTCCCGCTCTCATACTTTTATTGCCGTTCGGTGTAGAAAGGGATTGACATATCGTTCGTCTGTTTCAGCTCGTTATCTTTAAGCTTCCTTATGTCTCACCACCTGCTACACCTCTCTGAGTTACGAGGATTTATGCAACGCACCCCGAGTATCGCAACGTCACTCCATTTAACTTTATTAAAATGACGATAAAGACGTTTCCTTATATATCCTAATTTAAAATGTTCAAGGGAATAAAAAGACCATTTGGTTCACACCACCCATGTTCACACCACTCGACTGTCCAATCAGCGGATGGCTTGCTTCGCCTTCGGCCAGCAGACGCCAATACGATGGCATCGTAAGATGGCGTCGTATCGGCAGTTAATCGGATGCTTTTGGGCCCCAACGTCGGCTAATTCAGATTTTTCGAGTATGTCTGTACGTGATAAACAAAGAGCGCGGTTCGTAGATCGTAAATCCATTAGTGCCGTGGGCATCGGGTCACTGGGTGCGGCGTAAAAGCGATAACAAAGTCGAGTCCTTACGCTATTATTATATAGATATTGTTGTCATAACATTAATAATATGTGATTATCATTCATTTTGTTATTGAAAGTGTCTTTGGAAAAACGCCACAATAAATCTTCTTCTTTGGAGAAACGCCACGATAATGCTAATTTAACATTGATATACACCTCAACATGCAAACCCATTGATGGAAATGGCGGGAAAACCCGCTCGGGGGAGAAACCCCCCTTGGGGATGGGGGGGGGGGCAAATGAATGCGCTACAACCTTCATTGTGTAATCCTTAGTCATCCTGTCAAGTTTGGTTGAGATTGGATAAGTAACGACGGAATGTATTGGGGTCAAAATTTAATCAGACAGACAGACACCAAATGGCGTGTTTTAGTTTGATGATGATGATGGAATCACCGCTTTTGAAGATAATTAATGGGGTACTCTCATCATAAAATACCAAAAACGGCTTACCCTTAGTTATCGCACGTTAACTTCGCAGGGGCCTGAATCTGCCATTTTGTGTTGGCCTGATCAAAAATGCCTTGCCTTGGAACAGGTCGCAACGGTTTCTGCATGAAGCTTCACACCTACGAATCGCTTTATACATCGCTGATCGCCAATCTTCATACCCTTCCTTGCTCCCCCTTCCTCTCCCTTCCTCTCCTCACTCTCCCCTCCTCACTTTCCCTTTTCTCACTTTTTCTCTCGCTCCCACCCTCCTCGTCCCACCACTCCCTCCCAGAGTGTATTGTGTTCTGAGAGATTTCTCTCCCCCTTCCTCGCTGTTCTCCCCCTCCCCCTTCGTTGCTCTCCCCACTTCCTTGCTGTCCCCCCTTCCTTGCTCCCCCACACCTTCCTCCCCCTCCAACCCTCCTCGCCCCATCCTCACTCTCCTACCCCTCCTCTATCCCTCCTCCCTATTAATATCCCCATTGTATTTGCTTGTCAATAATAAAACCCCTCACCTTTGAACCGATCACACCCACCTATGAGTCAAGGAAGAATGGGAACCATGATTATCGAAAACGCCTTCAGACTCAAACCACGAGGGAAAGACAAAGCAAAATCACAAGACAAGAAATATTCTTCCTCGATTTCTCACACACATGTTCTGGTGCTGTGGCCTGATCTGAATTGTGGAGGTGCTTTTCCCGTATAAATATAAACTAGGGGCTGATGGCCTACACAGACACGAAAAAGAACATTTATGACTGAAAACAGAGGGGGGAAACATCGAATAAAGGCTCAAATGTGAATATGCAGTAGTTTGCTCCACTCTCACATGATCATGGAGATACCATGGTTTGGTAACAAGTGGTACAAAGTCCTTGGTGGATGAGCTGAGATGGTTTGTTGAAATGATCCACACAGATGTTCTCTTTTACAGGTATGTGGAATGATGAGGTAATGAATGGTGTGTGCAGAACCGTCATCCTCCTGCTTTGTTTGGCTTTGATCCTGCGGATCCTCGGACCCATCATCAAGGTATGGATGTAATGAATAATGCTGTGCAAAAGTCTCAGAAAATTTGCATTTTTAGCCGCGTCACAAGACGCTGGTCATAGAGTGCCCTCTGCTATTGTTCTTGTTCTTCTTGTTCTACTTGCAGAGAAGACAAAACCTCAAAGCTCCACCCATTCTGGGAACCATAGCTCCATCCATTGTGGGAGAGGCTTCATATAAACAAATATCCACCATTTTATTAACTCGCATAGCTTTGAGGCCTGTTTTGTAGGCCCGTGGTGTCTTCCTCTCTCACACAGTTTTATTTCAAATCAAATTCGATATATCATTTCATTTTTCACAGTCGCTAGCATAGTTGTAGACTCGGTTGAAAAAAAACGGGAAGAAATTCCGATGAAAGTTGCCCTTTATAGAACGAAATGAATTCTCAAAGGCCTGTAACTTCAAGTCCATTGAGATATTTTTTTTTTAAATCGCGGCATGGTCAGTCATACACCGCCCGAAATAACAGACGGGAAAATGCCGAGATATATTAAAAATTCGTCCATTTGATGACTATCGTCACGATGAAATATTTAATTTATACGTCGTCACAATAATGTGGAGAGAGGAGCATAGCTTCGTTCACGTGTCGCCACACACGGGAAATTGCCGAGATATATTTTTTTAAAATCGCGGCATGGTCAGTCATACACCGCCTGAAATAACAGATGGGAAAATGCCGAGATATATTAAAAATTCGTCGCCACACACGGGAAATTGCCGAGATATATTTTCACTTTGCACAAAAATAACATCAAGTAATCGAATCAATAGGAATGTCCTGTGCCTATAACATCGACGTTATAGGCACAGCTGCATCTAGGCATTGTGTAACATCGACGCGGCTTTTGTTTTAATTAAAACTTTTTGTACTTGTTTCTCTTCTGATGCAGAAGGAAACGGAAACTTTGTGTTCAATGCAAATATCTTGATGAAAATAGTCTTATTGAAATATCTAGATTTAAACACAACTATCTGAAGTACCCAGCATTGCCTGGATAAATACAATAAAATATGTTTAAATATTTCCTGCATCACAAATTGGGGAATGTTGGCCTCATGGTTTCGTATGAATTACAAATTTTAGGCGTTGGAAAATGCTCTTGGACCACTTTCCCTTCTTTTTATTAATTGTATATTTTAAATACAGTTATCCCCCGCTTAACGAAGGCATTACATACCTTTATATCCCTTCGTCATGCCATCCTTCATTACGTAGGAGCTCGTTTTACATTATTTCTTGTCAGAAAATTCCACTGTTTCCTCACCGTAAATTTTCATTCTTCGAGCAAAGCCATGTGCTCCGTATGTGGATGGTTTTAGTGCAAGTGACATGAAATATTATTATTCACCTGATGATAGAGACAGGAACACAAGAATAAAGTTAATTTAGTTTTAACACCGACCAAAAGAGTGTGCCAACTTCTGGGCGAACCTGTCAGATTAATCGTCCCACACAGCTTCAATTATATTCACATCTGGGCCTTGAGGGGGCTGTGAGTATTGTTCTATATATTAAAGGACTTTGCTTCATCTTTCTTTTGGAAATAAGTTTTAATTATTCCAGCTGAGTGCCTGGGATCATTTCATTGCTGTGAGACGAGGTTTGGACCAACAAACATTGCACCACTGTGGAGAGAGAGCATGATGGATGAAACTTTGTTTGGACCAACAAACATTGCACCACTGTGGAGAGAGAGCATGATGGATGAAACTTTGTTTGTGCGTTGCACAGTCAATATCCACGATGCAGGGTCTCTACAAAACAAAGTCTTGTTCCGGTTTGGTTGTAATCAAAGTTGTAATAAACAGCACCAACATGTTGTGGGCACCCTGTACTGTTACACTTGCGGAATTCTAAACACGCCGATGAACCGCCAGGCTGGAAGGGGATGACAGGTCACCACACCCACCCGTAATTTCATGCTGGTCGTCGAAAATGTAAGATCCGCGTGCATTGATGTGCCCTGTTTAACTTTCTTCCTGAAAATGAAAGTAATCTTCCTTTTCCTTCAGGTATACATGATACCCACCATTGTGAAGAAGAAACGCCCACGATCAAGTCAGCAGCTGGTATGTATGATTTATACTTCCCATCACAATGTCCATGCAAATGAAGGAATATTTATTAAACGTTAATTTAGTGTTTTTAATGTGATTGTTTGTTGATGCGTTTTTAGCTCACGTGGA
Source organism: Myxine glutinosa (assembly GCF_964187855.1). Lineage (NCBI taxonomy): Eukaryota > Metazoa > Chordata > Myxini > Myxiniformes > Myxinidae > Myxine > Myxine glutinosa. Next base: position 76,485,202 of record NC_136274.1, on the reverse strand, counting down.
ACGTAGTTCAGGGGGAGGTATTAGCATGGTGCGGTGTCAGTCAGTCAGGCTGTAGGTAAACACTCAGATATCAAAGTTTGTTCATGGCATCAAAAAAAATTGGGGTCTAAAGGGGTCACCGGTGTTGAAAGTGGGTCCATCTTTGGTCCCCCAAAATAGGTACTTGCTCTCTTCTTTGAAACTACAAACACAATTCTGATGAAGCTTGGCCACAACCTTCATCACCCATGATGGACGAACGTTTGTTCACAGCATTAAATAAATAGCACCGGAAAGCGGGCGTAACCCCTCAGCCCATGCATGGTGAAAGGAAGCCGTGGCGGCCATATTGAAAATTGCAGTACTCCCATTTTCGAAAGCAACCTTCCACTACTCACCCCCAACACACACTCCAAACATGGATTTAATCGGACAAGCCGTTCTGCTCGAAATTGACGGAAACCAAAAGTTTACGGACGCCGGACGCCCACCCGCCTGCCCGGACGACAATACCCCTTATCCCATTGGGCTGACGGGTGAAAAGGAGGGGATCTAAAGGGGGTTTGTGGGGGTATTGGAGGTTGACCCTCCTCTCCCCCAAAAATAGGTATTTTCTCTTTTCTCTGAAACTAAAAACACACGTTTGACTAAACTTGACCACAGCCTTGATGTACCAATGTTTGTTCACAGCATCAAAAAAACATCAGGGGTTTGTCCTCCAAAGGTGTTTACTTTCTTCTCCGTGACATATTTTGTGGGTCGTCCACGCTTACCAGTGGTTACCTGGTTCTACCAGGTGAGCCCAGGGACATTACCGCTCTATTTTCTTCTGCCTGGCAGTTCGTCGGGGAGGTTAGAATTCCGCAAATGTAACAGTACAGGGTGTCCACAAAGTCTTGTTTCAGTTTGGTTGTAACAAGTTTTTAAAACCACAACAATACTTTGTGGACACCCTGTACTGTTAGTCGTGGAATTCTATCCACCCTGAGGAATCGCAAAGATGGAAGGGGACAAAAGATCACCACATCCACCCTTAATTTGGTGCTGCTTGTTCGCAGTTTAAGATCCATGTGCATTCATGTGTCCTGTTCAAGTTTGTTCCTGCAAATGAAAGTAATCTTCTTTTTCCTTCAGATTAGCAACATTCAGATGTCGAAAAACACACCATCAGGACAGCAGGCAGTACGTATGAATTATGCTTCCCACAACAATGTCCATGTAAATGATGGAATATTTATTAAACGTTAATTTAGTGTTTTTGACATAATTGGTTCTTTGATGCATTTTTAGCTCACCTGGAACGAACTTCAGGGGAGGTATCAGCATCGCATGGTGTCCGTCAGTCAGGCTGTATATGAATTCTTGGATCTCCTTTTTTTTGGGGTTTTTTTGTACACAAGATCGAGGCTCGTGTGAGACGTAACATTAATGATAAAAAAACAAACAGACACATAAGACGAAATTAAAGGAGCGGCAGAAAGATGGGGAGAGGGGGGGAAGCACACAAGTTTAACATTTGAGAGCAGGGACATCGGGAGATTTGTTGGAGGGAGAGGGCTTGGGGGGAGGAGGCATGGGGAGGGGGGTGGGGTTGGGAGAAGTTAAAAACACATGGACACAGCGAGGACTTCCAGGAAAGAAGTCGGTATTTCAGAAAAGTGGATCTGGGGTGAACTAACAGGGGTAGAAAAGATCAAGGTTTTGGATGGGGGAAGATAAGAGATGGTGGTGAACAGCTGCTTTGAAGACCTGGAGGGATGAGTGGGATTGAAGAGAGTGAGGGAGTTTGGTCCAGAGGCGGGAGAGAAGAGGAATGAAAGAGTGAAGGTGAGCAGAGAGTCTTGTGCGACCTGCAGGAGTATTTGGAGGACAGAGCACAGACAGGGCTGGGGGTGGGAGGGGGAGGGGATGCTAGGCCGGAGAGGAGTCGGAAGAAAACAGAAATACCACCAACCTGCCAGCGGTTGTTGGAAGAAGACACCTCTCGCTGGGTTCAAAAGCCGCCATTTTGTTTCGGCCTACTGAAACTTGCCTTGCCTTGGAAACACGATCGATTATCATTACATAAGTGAAGCATATCATCAACATCTGGATTCGGATATGATGATTGGATGCTGTAGACTAAATAATGTCCAAATCTGGAGTGAAATGTGACAGAATTTACCACATCTAGCGATTGGTGAACGCTATTCAGGCTGCTTTTAAAAGCCATGGCGTTACAGTAGACAGACCTCCCTTTTTGTTTTTATTCACAAGGCCGGGGAAGTTTTGTTGTGTTTATAACAGCCATTAAAAAAATATATTTGTTTGCTCCCAGTCGTTGGCACATTATTTGATGCGTTAAATCGATCTGTTTTTAAAATTCCAAAACCATTTCACCAAGAAGCAATCGCTTGCCAAGCCAGCCGTTCCTTATCACCAATTTCGCTGGAGTGTTTAAGTCGCTTGGTGAAGGCTCCACAAATGAAGTGAGAAATGCCTGTGTACTTCATTAATTAGTGACAAGGCCGGGGAAGTTTGGTTGTGTTATAACACCCTCTTTGTAAACAAGAATGTATCAATTGAATGCAGGTTTATTAGCAACAACGATGAACAATCAATCTGCAAGACAAAGAAAGCGATGGTAGATATTAGAATAAGATAATAGATACAGAATATGCAAATAACAATGCGCATAGTACCTCCAGGTGGGTTACACAAGATGAGAACGCAATAGAGAACAGCACCATACAAGAGTTGTCTATCTCCCTTTCCCAAAAACGTTCAATTGTGACACAGAATAGAACGAAACTGGAGACCGAGAAAAAGGATCACATGAGTTTATAATTGATATTCCTCTGAATTGAATCGGGCTGGTGGTTTGATAATTCGCTTCGGGCGGCCCGTCACCACCCGATCAATCGTCGGAGTCCTCTGAGGGCAGTTCGTAATTTCCTGGTCCATTGTGGGAGTCTCCGGTGGGTGGTTCACTATCGCCCTGTCCGACGCCGGAGTCCCCTCCAGCTGGTCCATCATCACCCGAACCGTCAAGGGGGCAGAAATAGGCAGTGACCGTGGAGGTGTGGCGGTGGTCTGCACATGTGGTTGGTTAGCGACTCTCGCGGGTGGTGTCATCGCGGTGGTGGAGCGGAGTGTCTGTGATGGTAAGCCCGGCGCAATGACATGTTGGGGTTCACCCTTCTGGGCAGTGGTAACAGGATTGAGACAGACTCTTGGAGCGGCGATGGGTTGGGTACCAGACATTAAGTATTTCGGTACGATTGGCATAACACTTGGCATAACGGTTGGCAGCATGCCACTTTTGCCAGTCGTAGTGGGAGTTGTCATGCTGAAAGGCGTAAAACGTCGCAGGAACTTACGATTCCGGAGAGTGATTCTTCCGGAGCCATCCACCTTGACAACGTATTGATCGAATTGTTTTACCTCAATCACGGTTCCGGTCCGGTCCCATTTTCGTGGTTCCAGGCCGGTCTGGTTCTGGATCCGGACATGGTCCCCGACGGCCAGTGGAGGTAGTTTTGTCGTGTGTTCAGAGAGTCTTTCGATCTCCCTGGCGTGCCGAATGCGCAAAGCTTCCTCACGATTGTTGCGTGTTTCCCGCCAGGTGTCCGATGGCAAGTATCTGCCTGGGATGATGGGTATGAAGTCCTTGACTGGCCTCTTGAAGATGATCATGGCTGGAGACAACCTAGTGTCCTGATCCGGTGCATTCCGGTACTGGAGTATTGCACGTTGGAACCGATCAGTGTCTAGTTCACCATTGGAACCAGTGTTATCGGTGATCATTCTTTTCGATGTTTTGACTGCGATCTCGGCACGACAGTTGCTGTGTGGGAAGGCAGTGGATGACAACCGATGGTTAACGCCCCACCGACGCAAGAAGTCTTGGGTGTCATGTGCTGTGAATTCTGGCCCACAGTCAGATGCCAATTCGTCGGGGATACCATAAGTGGCGAAGTTCGACCGCAGACATTTCACTAGGCCTTGTGCCCCGCCAGTTGTTAGCTGAATGATTGGCCAATTAGAGTAACGATCAACGGTGACCAAATAACTCCGACCCTTGTGATGAAAGTAATCTGAACAAACGTACTGGAAAGGGTAGGCAGGTTCAGCTGAGGCTGTAGGTGGAGCGCTTGGTTGCGATGGGGCCATCCGATTGCAGTGTGAGCAGCGATTGCGCATCTCATGAATCTGGGGAGTGATTCCAGGCCAAAAGATCGAGCTGCTGGCCCGGGTGGTCAAAGCCATGACTCCTTGGTGAGCAGCATGAAGATTCTCAAGGACAAGCTTCCGTAGCTTCGGTGGGATGATAATCCTCCCCTTGTAGACCACTATGCCATCAATAGTGTAGAGGTGTTCACGGAAGGGAAAGTATTCCAAAATGGACACAGGGAAATCGTCCCGACTGGCAGGTAGACCCTGCTCAATAGAATTGAGTAACTGCAGCATCTGAGTGTCACTTGCTGTTTCGTCCCGAACATCGTCCCAAGTGACGGACCGCACAGAATCGAGCGTCTTGATGGCTGCCATAGAAATAGCCATTTCCATGCCAGTGTCGTCATCTGTGGTCCACAGCCCAGTCAAGGTGTGCTGTCTTAGTGTAGTCGATGTGGCCACATCCATAATGGAGGAAATGTCATCCACCAGTGGCAGTCGTTCCGATGGTCTGGCACCCGACGGATGTCGTGAAATCGCATCTGGTACGCAGTGTCGTTTTCCCGGGATGTGGATAATTCGGAAACGATATGCTAGGGTCCTTTCTTTCAAGTTGGCAAGCCGCGTGTTATGGATGTCCTCTAATCGTCTGTCGCCAAGAAGCTTGATTAAGGGCTTGTGATCGACGGCAATAATCAGGTTCTTGCATCCCAACACAAAATACTTTACTTTTTCCAGGCTGTCCGCCACTGCTAGAGCTTCACCCTCTATCGGAGCATAGCGCGACTCCGCTGCATGGGTGAAGCGGCCTCCAGCAAGGGTGATTTTCCAGCCATCGGGGCAGCACTGTGGGGTTTCATCAGGGCATCTGCAGTGTTTTTGGAGGAGCCAGAAGCCAATCCCATCCTTCGACCAGTCAGTTGCGAGACATGTTGTCCGTTCCTTGTCAAAGATCCGGACCCCATTTGCGACTTCAGATATGATGAGTCGTTTTGATTCTTCGAATAGGGATTGTAGTGTTGCATCCCAGTAGAAGGGGGTGCATGGTTTTAGGAGGTCCCGAAAAGGTCGCATCCTCTCGGTCATGCTGAAGCAGTATGTTACCTGATTGACTAGCCCAAACCAGGAGCGAATGTCAGTAATTGTTTTTGGTGTGGGGAAGTCCTGTATCGCTTGGAGATACCTTTGGCATGGTCGTACACTGTCCATGGTGATCTCGAATCGAGCGAATTCGACCGTGTCCTGACCAAAATGGAATTTCGTCGGATTTTGCGTAATCCCATTACGGCCGCACAGGTCGAGCCAGTTGCATGTCTGAAAAAAGCTCTCTTCCAATGTGTCGCTCCACATGATGGTATCATCAATACATTTGGACTTGTTTTTGAAGTCCGATACAATTTCGTCAAATCGTCTGGAGTATCCATCACCTGAAGCGATGTAACCTTGGGGAGTGGTGCAGTAACGGTATCGGCCCCATGGTGTGATGAACGTTGTCAGATGGCGGTCACATTCTCTGATTGGAACGCTGTGATAGCCATTCCAGGCGTCTGTTACCGTCTTTTTGGTGTTATGTGGCACCGCCATTGCTTGATGGAAGGGTGACTGGGTGTGGTGGGTCTCACGTGTGCAGTGCGCATTCAGTGGTTGCAGATCAACTGTCCTCCGTGGGGTCCCATCCTTCTTTGGACAGACGACCATTCTGCTGCACCATGTCACTGGTTCACCAATTGGCACCGGTTCCAGAACCCCTAACCTGATGTCGCGATCGATACCAGCCTTGACTTCTGCCTGCCAGTGTAAGGGGACAGGCACTGGGGTGTGCACCGCTTTTGGTGTTGCCTCGGGGTCAACCATCAGTGTGAGAGGCGGACCTTCCATGTGGGGTAGTGGCTGGTGTTCGCAGACATTGAATGTGCTGCTTTTGTAGTACTCCAGTAGCCATTTCTCCAGCCTCTCTCGGTTCTCGTCAGTGGCCGGAAATGGGATAGATGTAGGCAGTGTAGGGGGAAGCGATCTTTCCGGGCAGTTACAATTTGCATCGATAACTGCTGCCACTGCAGCACCAACTGTGTTGGATTCGCCAATGGTTGGGAAGCTACTAGACACGAGGCCTAGATCGACGCATGCTTCACGACTGAGATACATGTTCCGTGTGTCAGGTGAGATGTAGCAGATTTGTCGGGTTTCAATAATGTCGCCATTGGCTGTGCGACCAGACAGGTGTAGGAGCATGGCGCCGATAATCCAGACCCTTCCACTGTTAACAGCATTCATCTTCAGGTTGACAGGTAACAGGTCTTCATTACGCAGCCCGAGTTTGTGGAAAATATTAAGTCCTGTGAGGCAGCTTTGACAGCCAGTGTCGGCCATGGCCTGGAGCCTGGCCGATTTTGGTCGGGATGACAGTGGCTGGCCAAAATGGTCATAAGCTTCCTTATCGATCCGTGCTATGAGTTCTATGTACGGCTGTGGTTGAGACTTCTTCTTGGTCCAGCCAGAGAGGTGGTCAAATATATGGTGGTCGAGGTGTAGTGGAGTTGACAAGGTGGCCATGGCCCTTTTAATTTGCGGCTTCCAAATGGCCGTTTCTCGTTCCGTGACAGAGCAGAGGAGATCGTGGACCTGGCTGCTTTCTTCCACAACATAAGCATCCATTGATTTGTCCGTAGGTTTGTTGTCCGCCTTTTTCGTGCCTCCCCGGCAGACATGTGCAAAATGGCCGCGAGTGGCGCATTTACTGCATGTTTTCCCGTAGGCATTGCAGAATTGACGCCTTTGGTCGATGTTCGGCTGTTTGCCATGACCAGTTTTGCCGCAATAACTACAAATGGCCGCCTGCTTGTCGGTAGTGATCAGGGCTCTTTTGTTCTTCCAGTTTTTGTATTGGCTTGCGCCATGAGCGCCTTCACTATCGAGCAAGGCATTCTGGGAACGTTTCCCTGCTTCCTTGGCCTCGACGAAAATGAGAACTTCCTCCAAGCTCATGTTCTGATTTTGATCGCCGAGAATGTCCTGTTGTATATCTTGATCGGCGAGTCCCCGACATAGGACATCACGAACCATGTCCTTGGTGTAGTTGACATCAGTAGGGGGATTGCATGAGCATACAACAGAAAACTTGCAGATCTCAGCTTGACCAGCCAGACGGGCTGCGTAGGTACGAATTGGTTCTTCTCGGTCCTGTCGCATGTTGTGGAGGTTTACGCGGGACACCATGGTATTCTCCTCTCGGACAGCAAGGGACCGAATGGGTTGTAGTATAGCTGCCTCGTCCTTGATTTCAATGCGTGGGTTGCTGCGGTGGAGGTCACGTCGTAGGTTATCATCACAACATTCAAGGAGTTGAACGCGAACATCATTGCCGATTATCTGGGTCGCTGCCTTGTAACCATCCCATCTTCTGGTGAAATATTGCCAATCTTCGCTGGTACCGCCGGTTTGGATACGAGGACGGCTGACTTTGTCCGGTTTGGCTGGTGCAATGGACGTGTGAGTCATGGCGTGTATGGAGAGCTGGATAGCAGCAACGGCATTGTCAGTGCTGTCAGTAACGTAGACACAGCTCGGGAAGGGGCAGACTGCAGCAGGCATCTTCAGATGAGTTGATTGTTCATAAACAAGAATGTATCAATTGAATGCAGGTTTATTAGCAACAACGATGAACAATCAATCTGCAAGACAAAGAAAGCGATGGTAGATATTAGAATAAGATAATAGATACAGAATATGCAAATAACAATGCGCAGTATTACACAAGATGAGAACGCAATAGAGAACAGCACCATACAAGAGTTGTCTACTTTGAATATGATTAACGAGGTGAACCACCACTTAGTAACCACTATTCAGGCTGCTTTTGCAAGCCATGGCGTTATAGTAGACAGAGCTGCCTTTTTGTTTTCACGTACCCATTTTTCCATTGATGAACATTTTTTGTACGATATAGTAACTCCCCTCCCCCTGCTTCCTCGCTCCATCCTCCCTCCTCTCTTCCTCTTTCCCCTTCCACCCTCCCTTCTTCGCACCTCCTCCCACTCCACTCCCTTCCCCCCTCCCCTCCTCCTCTGTCCCTCCTCCTGCTCCAGCCTCTCTTGCCCCCTCTCCCTCCCTTCCTCCTCTTCCCCAACCCGCTCGCTTTATATTCCCGTCACGAAGCGACTCATTGTGAATAGTTTACGTTTTGTATCCCGGAGTACACCAGAAAATCACAATACAGAATCACGTTCAATCAAAATCATCCACCCAAAACTTTTTGAGATATCCTGCGATGTTTCGTTTTTGGCCGAATCTGCCAATGGTGAAGAATTGCTTGAAAAATTGTACTAGCCGGATGCGGATCCGGATCTTCACCAAAATCTAATTATTTAGTATTTGTCACATACTCTCCCTCTCTGCAAAATTTCGTCCGAATCTGTCCATAACCTTTTGAGATATTTTGTTCACAAACGGACATACAGATATGGGTGAAAACATAACCTCCATTCACCTTTGGTGGCGCAGGTAATGACCCTTCCTGCCGCTCCCATCGTGAACGCGTGCACCAGTCAACACAAAATGAGACTTTTCCACCTTTATTGACACATCGGAACCCAGCACTTCCAAGTGAAAAACAAATTCTTAAAATTTCAGAAAATTAATTAGAAATACAAAACTAGAATATCTTGTTTATACATGTACATACATGTTACATTATTACGTTCTGATAACTTTCAGATTTTTCAAGAAATGTATTTGTTTTCTCTGCAGGAAATACCAGGCAACATGATCGGCTTCAGTGTTACCTGCAGATCTGTTCTCACCGAAATGATTTGCGTCCTGCGTGGAAGCCGACTCACTGGAAAGGTAGAAGGTCCAAACTGTTTCCAGCTATTTGATTTTCTTCATGAAGCATATTTCACGACACTGTGGCTGTTGATCATGTGCTTTCCAGGAAAAAGGTATTTCCTGGTGGTGTTCATATTTCTATCTCACATGGAAGTTCTTATGTTTTACAGGAGATAATGAGGGACACTTGGGTGAAACAGTTCACGTGTACTCCTTCGAAACTTGCACGTTTGAAAGGTACTACAGCCTTCTTTTACAACGACCATAATTTTTAAAAAAATACTTGGGCTGTGGCTTGTCATGGAACACACACACACACACACACACACACACACACACACACACACACACACACACACACACACACACACACACACACACACACGGACACATTGACGAGACAAAGAAAACAGCCAGTGAGCTTGGGGGAACTTCCGTCACTTCCAGGGATACTCTGGGTACCAGCGACATCATAACAATGGCTCCGCATTTCTCACCGTTCTCAACGGGGCATTTCCTCAAGAGGAATTTCCCCCTCCCCAGGATGCCCACCAATGGGAATTGTCCGTGCTCCATCCTTTTCAAGCAAGGAAGCAGCACGTACCATTTTTTAAGTCTTTGGTATGACTTGAACCTGTCCAAACCGCATGGGTGTTTTTTAGGAGACACCATCTACTTGCTGGATGGTCGTTGGCTCTCTACTGGAGCTCATCTGCCCTTTGCCAGGTGTTGTTTTTGGACCTGGCAGGGTGTCACACCTACCCTCCCCACGAGCAAAGCCAGTGAGGTGTGTCAGTTTAGTCGCCGACAACCCTCCCCATGCGGCAGGTCGCACTGGGTTACATTTTAAGTCAGCATACAGACATCATGATTTGTTCCCTTGGATCTATCTTGGAAATCATTGTCTTCCATTTCACAGAGATTGCAATTTTCACAAGTTTTATACAAGGGACATTCCGACGATTCCACAAATGAGGTGCTCACAATGGTCTAATAAATGTCAACATCATTTTCCATAAATAAGGATATAAAGTTTGAAAGACAAAGTTTTATTTTCTTCACAATTATATATATCTTTGTTACAACAACAACAATAGGCATTCTAAGGCCATTTTCTCTGCTCGGGCGGCGGTTAGCCTTGCGATCCCCATGACAATCTCTCCATTTTGCCCTATTTTCTGCATCTCCCCTTCTTAACCCCTTTGCCCGCATATCTTCTTCGACCATCTTTAGCCAAGTCTTTCTCGGTCTTCCCCGTCCTCTACTTCCTTCCACATTCATTCCTTCTCAACCAGTCACTTGCATCCTTCCTCAACACACGTCCAAACCATCTCAACCTGTTCCTCTTCACAGCATCAATCACAGGCTCTATTCCCATCATCTTTCACAATTCATCATTTGTCTTCCTCTCTCTCAACGATACTCCGCACATCCACCGAACCATTCGCATTTCCAGTCTTCGTTGCTGCTCTACGTTCATTACCCATGTCTCGCTCCCATAATAACACTTCTCACACATGCAGCATACACCTTTCCCTTCAGCTTCAACGACACTCCCCTCCTCGTCAGCACGCCACTCAGTTCCCAAAACTTCTTCCATACACATCTCACTCCAGCAACCGTTGCCGAGTCTGATCCACCTTCTCCATTCAGCATGTCTTCGAGGTAGCAAAATGTTTTCACACCTTCCAGCTTCATGCCGTCTCCAAGATCCAACTCAACATTTCCTCCATCTGCAGCTCCCTCTGTGCACACCTTACACTTGAATGTAGCTGCCACACTGGTTAATGACCCTCTCAGACCACTACATTTTTGATGAACCCGCTCAGCGCACATTGTACATTGAATGGAGTTCACTCCGACACCCTTCCTGCACACAGCACACGGCCACTTCCCAGTTCTTTCCACCTCACCACATGCTTTACCACTTGCCATCACCTTCGTTTTTCCGATATTCACCTTCAGACCTTTTGTCTCCATACGCGGTTAAACACCACCACCACTTCCACTTGTTCATCTTCTCCTTCAGTCCTTCAGTATCTTTGTTAATTGAAAAATAAATGAATGTTGCTTTTTTATTGGACTATTTTGAGTATCTCATTCATTGTACTTTTTTGCACCTCACATATAAACAGAAACCTTCCATTACAGATTGTCCAAAGGAAATACTGAAATCAAACCTCTTGAATGAGACTTTGATACTTTAAAACATTCCATTGATGTAATTTAATATCATCATCATTTAAATTCATAACTTTATTACCCTGCACCTTGTCCGCCACGATGTCACCTCCAGACAACCTCAAGTATTTGTGGTTTTGTTCATTCACATAATCGCCTTCTTTTTGTGCGTTGGTTCGACCACGAGAAGTTTAGTCTTCATCCGTGACGTCATCAACTTCAATGTACAAGATGGCCTGAGTCACTTTTCCCTTCCCCAGGAAAGCATTCCTTCTTAAACTCTTTTAATATGCAGTTTATATTGTGCAGGACTTACAATATCTTGTGTAGCATTTCTGGAGTCACTAAGAACGAATGCTTTGCTGTCGAGGGGTAAAGTAACTTTCAGGCGAGCCTGAAGATTCCTGTTCGACCCACTCCGGCTATGTTTCTGTGAAGTGCATTTTCACCTGGCACGAGGACAGCGACCGAGGGTCGGAACACATCTCGAAAAAAAAGTGTTGCAGTCCTATTGCAGGTTTCCTTTTAATATTTACTTGTTTTCATAACATTCATACTTTTCAATAGTTTAGGGGTGAAGTCTTAATGGTCCTGCTGTCATTCTCTTCACTCTTCACCGTCAGCAACTTCATTATTCTTTTCTTCATATCAACATGATTCAGAGATACGAGAATGCAAACTTTGGCTAAAATTATGAATTTAATTAACACCTTATTTGTAACTTACAAAACAAATGATATGCTTTCCACAGTGCACATCATCGAACATGTTCATACCCCGTGCCTTGCGGACCCCGTGCTGAACCTCATCATTCATCGGGTGCTCCTTGCAACACCTCAGCAGCCTTGGGGACCTCGTGCTGAACCTCATCATCATCGGGTGCTCCTTGCGACACCTCAGCCTCCTTGTGGGCCCCGTGCTGAACACCAGCATCATCGGGTGCTCCTTGCGACACCTCAGCGGCCCCGTCCTGAACACCACCATCATCAGGTGCTTCGTGCGCCACCTCAGCAGCCGTGGGGACCTCGTGCTGAACCTCATCATCATCGGGTGCTCCTTGCGACACCTCAGCGGCCCCGTCCTGAACACCACCATCATCAGGTGCTTCGTGCGCCACCTCAGCAGCTGTGGGGACCTCGTGCTGAACCTCATCGTCATTGGGTGCTCCTTGCAACACCTCAGCAGCTTTGGGGACCTTGTGCTGAACCTCATCATCCGGTGCTCCTTGCGACACCTCAGCCTCCTTTTGGGGCCCGTGCTGAACACCAGCATCATCGGGTGCTCCTTGCGACACCTCAGCGGCCTCGTCCTGAACACCACCATCATCAGGTGCTTCGTGCGCCACCTCAGCGGTTTTGGGGACCTTATGGTGAACACCACCACCATCAGGTGCTTCGTGCACCACCTCAGCGGCCTTGGGGACCTCGTGGTGAACACCAGCATCATCGGGTGCTCCTTGCGACACCTCAGCGACCTTGCGGGGCCAAAGTGACACCTCAGCAGCCTTGGGGGCCCCGTGTGACACCTGATCATCGGGTGCTTCTTGCGACCCCTCAGCGGCCTTGCGAGGCCCAAGTGACACCTCAGCAGCCTTGGGGGCCCCGTATGAACATGTCACACACCTTTCTTCCTTGAACTGCCTTTCTTCCTTGAACTGCCTTTCTGCCTTTCTTCCTTGAACTGCCTTTCTGCCTTTCTTCCTTGAACATCTGACAAATGTAACATATCAAATAATAAAATCAAATAACAAATCAAATAATAGTTTTTCCCTCTTATCACAGACTTTGTTCCTTCTGCATCCCAGTTTAGCTTGTTGGTCTCTTTGTTTTCTTCTCTCTTTTCTCCAACATTTCTCCCTCTGCTCTCTCAGTCCTGTCAACCCTCGACTCTGATTCTGCAACTGGACCTGACGGAATCAGCCCACGGGTCCTAAAATCCTGCTCTGCCGCTTTATCTCACCCTTTCTATGTTCTCTTCCCCCTCTCTTTTGCTCAAGGTCATCTGCCATCAGCTTGGAAATCAGCCAACATCACCACTTTACACAAAAAATGTGCAAAACCAGATCCTTGCAACGACAGACCAATCAGCCTTCTCCCAATTATCAGCAAAGTCATGGATTCCATCATTGCTTTGGATATCAAATCTTTCCTCTTCTCCAATGGCTTGATCTCTGACCATCAATTTGGTTTCAGACCAGGTCATTCTACTCTGGACATGCTGCTTCTGCTGTCTCAACAATTGATGAAGGTCCTCAATCCCAAACGGGAAATTAGAGCTGTCTCCCTTGACATATCACGTGCCTTCAATACGGTCTGGCACCCCGCTCTGGTCACCAAAATCTCCTCCTGTGGTATATATGGAAATCTCCACACATGGCTTGCGGACCTCCTTTCTTGTCGAAGTCAACGTGTGGCCCTGAATGGGTTTCTCTCATCTCCTCCTCCTGTTCAGGCTGGAGTTCCCCAAGGCAGTGTTCTGGGCCCTGTGCTTTTTCTGGTCTTCATCAATCATTCATTCATCAATGATCTCTCCGACTCTCTGGAAAATCCTCTCTATCTCTTTGCTGATGACTCCACTCTCTGCCGCTCCATTCCTCATCCCTCCGATCGGCAGTCTGCAGCCTCCTCACTCTCTGCAGACCTGGACAAAATCACAGACTGGTCAAACAAGTGGAACTTGTCTTTCAATCCTGACAAATCTCACACTCTTACTTTGTCTCTCCGAAAAGACCGACTGGAAAACCCTCCCATCTGCTTTCTAAACAATCCTCTCCAAGAAGTTCTGTCGCTCAACCTTTTGGGTCTCACTATCTGCCGTGATCTTTCTTGGGAAACCACATTTCCAAGCTGGCCTCCAAAGCCAGTCGCTGACTGGGCATCCTCCGTCGTGCGAAGTCCTTCCTTGGCACACCTGAGCTCCTCACCATATGCAAGGCTTTCATCCACAGCTCAATGGAATACTGTTCCCCCCCCTCTGGGCCGGTGCTCCTGCCTCACACCTAGCTCGGCTTCACACTGTGGAAAACATAGCTTTCAGAATAATTGGAATCTCCTGCGATGACGCTAACTCCAAAGGGCCTTTCATTCACTCACCGCAGGCAGGTTGATGGTCTTTCTGTCTTCTACCGACTCCTCTCCGGCCTTGCTCCCCCAGCTCTCTCTGGGCTCTCTGGGAATTTTAAAAATGCTGACACGGCAAACACTTTACTTTACTGAAATGCAGACACGAACATTCAGTGCATTCAGAAAGTATTCAGACCCCTTGACGTTTTTCACATTTTGTTATGTTGCAGCCTTATGCTGAAATCGTTTAAATTAACTTTTTCCCTCATCAATCTACACTCAATACCCCATAATGACAAAGAGAAAACAGAATTTTAGAAAGTTTTGCAAATTTATTGAAAAGAAAAAACTGAAATATCACATTGACATAAGTATTCAGACTCTTAACCCATTACTTAGTTGAAGCACCTTTGGCAGCGATTGCAGCCTCGGGTCTTCTTGGGTATGACGCGACAAGCTTTGCACACCTGGATTTGGGGATTTTCTGCCATTCTTCTCTGCAGATCCTCTCAAGCTCTGTCAGGTTGGATGGGGACCGTTGGTGGACAGCCATTTTCAGGTCTCTCCAGAGATGTTCGATTGGGTTCAAGTCAGGGCTCTGGCTGGGCCACTCAAGGACCTTCACAGAGTTGTCCCTGAGTCACTCCTGCGTTGTCTTGGCTGTGTGATTGTGATCTACTTTTTGTGTGATTAATGTTTGCTCTTTCACGAGCCTCGATCTTGTATACAAAAAACAAAAAAAAACAAACTGAAAGGGAGAAGCTCAGGTTGTGCTCTTTTACCAAGCTGCTCGCTAGCGCTTGCGAAGCCAGCCGTTCCTTCACGGTTTTGAATGGAGTGCTTGCTGAAATGCTTAAACCACTTGGCGATCTCTTCACAAGAAACTTGGTAAATGAACCCAATGTTATTGAGACCCGATCATAGATCGACTGTAATCTATAAACCCTGTTGAAGAATAATTTAGCCTTGAACTAATTGACAAACTCAAGAATCAATGTCCAAACGTCAGAAGATGATTGACTGATTTTTAATTCGCGCGGAGGACTTCACAGAGGTTACATGAAAGATATACATCAAAGGAATACAGAAAACCACTTGGGAAGAATCCAAATCCAAGAAGAAGTTTGGGTGTACGTGTAGATGTGTGTGGGTGTACATGTGTATGTGTATATGTGTGTGGGTGTACATGTGTATGTGTGTGTGTATGTGTGTGTATATATGTGCGTGGGTGTGCGTGTGTGTGTTGTTACGGATTCGTAACATAAGTCATCCATAACTTTTTTAAATATCATGTTGTATAATCGTTTTTCGCCCGATCTCTCAGTATTGAAGTCACTTTTTTTTTTTTTTTTTTTTTTTTTTGTATACAAGATCGAGGCTCGTGAAAGAGCGAAAAAATTAAATAACTCCTGTGTTCGAATCCATATTTAGATATTCACCAAAATCGAATCGATTCGTCCTTGTTACACACCCAACCGGTTCACCAAGTTTCGTTCAAATCCGTCCATAATTTTTTGAGATATCCTGGTTGAGCGACGTATAGGCCCTCTGCCCTGCTCGGAGCATCTAAACCGGTGGGCCGTGTGACCACTTTAATCGTGGTTTGCCAGGATTCGGACAGGAAACTGGCCTGGTCTTTAGCGTCATGTATGCCAACATGACGCTAAAGAAATTTAATCTTGATCAGATGAAGTTTTGTACTTGTCGAATTATGACGTCATAATGGAGGCACCTATGACATCATGAACATATTTTATTCCCCATGAAGAGTTCTTTACAATGAACCATGTCTCAATTTTTTCTGTTCAGCGCTTTCGGAGGTACAGAAGTGCAATGTTTTTCGGTTTTTCCAAGATGGCGGCCGAACCACATGACCTATGACGTCATAATTATCATTGAAAAATAAAACAGGTGGAGTTGCACCGATGGTGACAATTTCCTGTCAATCGGACCAACAGTTGCAGAGAAAATCATATTTATTCTGTGCGGACAAACAGACAGACAGACAGACAAACGGACTCAAATGCAATACGCTCTTCTCTGGCGAGGGTAAATATGTTCTTGAAGTGTTCGAGAGTACATACACAATGGCTCGAGATTCGCCCCTAGGTAAGACAGCTCACAGGTGAGTGCGCAAACTTCTAAGCTCTGCCATCCCTGAGATGTAGTTTCTCAATATTCATTTCCACCACACAAACCAGTGCAATGTGTGTTACTAGTCACACAAAAAGTACACCGTGAGGATTCCTCCATCGACTTGACCAGGAAGGACATTTTGCCTTGATGGGACAAATTCCAACTTCGCTTGATGGGGAAAGTTAACCCTAAAACCTGCACTTTCCAACCAAAGATAAACTCTCTCTTTATATTCCTCATCACAACCTCACGGCAAAGATGGATCGCAACGATTAAAAGGTTAGACAAGGAAGATTAAATTTGGGATTTCAACTGTGTACTCACTGGCCTACTCATTTTTAAAGGCTACTCCTGGAATATTTAATTTCCACCACAAAGTGCCGTTAGACAAGACAGCCGACTTAAGAGGGATGAAAATTAACAAATCAGTGGGACCTGATGAGATACCAGTGGAAGTATGGACCTGCCTTGGTGAATATGGGGTACTTAACTGTGTTAGGAAATTCCAAGGGAATGGAGGCAAAGCATTTTGGGACCAATATTTCACAGTCCAATTGCCAGATGCATATATGTTAGACCGGTATATGAAGCTGGGAACATCCAATGTTTTTCAATAGTTTCTGGTAATTTTTTTCCCCTCATTTGCACATATCATCACTGGCTCGCAACAACAACACGGAGCTGTGCGTTCTGCATTCGTCACACACATGTCCGATATTGAGCCATTAATACTGTTACAGACGCGGTTTTAGATGTTATATTGACCGAGCGGTGGTGTATTACTGCGTCCGAACAGTTACTCCCCGATTAGCCCGATTCCACCCGACGTTGACCAGATCGCCCCACAGATATTCAATCGGGAAACCTCTAAAGCGACCGAAAGAGAAGGAAAAGAGAAGAGGAAGACAGAGTACGGAGGAAGAACAGATTTATTATACACACACAAGCAAAAAGAAGAACGACCAAAATTATTTACAAGCAATGGATGGAAAAAGCAGTCACACAGTGAATCGTTAACTTATTCTATTCAATTTATTAATCCCAAGACAACGAGTAGGACAGGACGTTCACACTTACACAGGGGATATTGCAGGCAGGTAGGGCTTGAGGTGGATTGCTTGAGAGGGAGGCAAGGTCGGAGGCAGCAGCTCTCAATTCCTCGCGGTTTTTGGCGGGAAAACCCTCCGTCGCGTATCCGCTGCTGTAGACGTCACGCGCTGGTTCGGCACACCTGCTCCTCTTCTTCTGGTGGAGCCGTCTCCCTCCTTTCAGCGCGTCTCTCCAAAGCTGGTTTCCTTGCCGAGTACCTCTCCTCTTTGGCTTGGAGTGTTACGCATCTCACCGCTCCTCTTGGTGCCGCCTCTTTGCTCATCTCCCAGGTCATCTCGTAAAGCAGTCCCTTACAGTCGCTTTTATAACTCGCGGCGGAATCAAGCCGCCGGCTGCGAGGGCACGCCTACCGGTTCGCTCACCGCGGTGCTGATTGGCCATGCGACCCTCTGGCTCACTCCTCCCCTCTATGACGAGGTGGAGACACGCCTTTCTTCTCCGAGATTAGCACATGGGCAATGGCGGCTTGCGGGATTGAACACAACTCGCACCCTTTTGAAAGGAACTTTGGAGAGCGGAGATGTTTGGGGAAATTGCAAGGGCCTACTCTTATTTTGTTTGATACAATGCAAAGTCAATCTAGTGGGAAACACAGATTTAGCCTACATGGAATAAGGAAATACACTATTTAAAAAGATATATCGTGACCTGCGTGTAGGTTTCATGGAATTAACTAGGAGGACGGCTGCGACCATTATTTACATTAACAGGGTGTTACCATACTTTTGTAACGTTCACATTGTAACGTTTTCACATTCGTTACACTTCCTCCAAAATTGTTACACTTCTCAAAAAAACCGTTACACTTCTCAAAACCGTTACACTGCACCCACCTTTCTTCAGGCCCGTCCTCGGGCCTACTAAACTTTAACTTAGTGTGACACGTAGGTGTAATTCCCTCTACAATTAACCTGACCCTGAGTGTGACAATTTTAAAACACAAATAAGTATGTCCCCCTATTGCATTGCACCCTGTCTAACAGACTCAAGCCCACAGCTAACCGCATTACGGAATTATTCTCAAACTATACATTTACGGTGGGGAGCATTATTTACAGTGACGTGATTTCTTATTTACAACGCAACCCAGGACCTGTGTTTTTTTTTTTTTCTTTCTTAGGGAACAAGAAAAAGAAATTCCTGTTGGGAGGGAGGAGACAGCACGCATTGCATCGATGCACCAGTACCAAAAGCACCACAAGCACCACAAAGCACCAAAAGCACCACTCGGTGCGCAGTCACCATGGTTCTTAATAAATACAACAAAACAACTGTGGTGGTCTTCACTTTCTCTGCTGGGCCGATGTTCTTCCCGACGTCTTCTGGCTTCATGCGGCCTATTTGGAAATATAAAAAAGCACAACTTGTGTTCGTTTTTTTATTTAGGGCCTCAGGGGCCAACTAAGGGTGGTCCACCTGTTTGGCATAGGTGCCACCTTACCGAGGTCCGCAAGCAAGATTCCCTGGCCACTATGGCCGGTCTCCAACAGAGGTGCCCTGCCCCAGAACCTGGGGTCCATCAAGTGGTACTTGGCCGCAGAACAGCGGTCCATAAAGTGGTACATCAACGCAATGCATGCTGGTTCTGGGAATCTCGGGCGCACAATGGCCACCTCACGCACGCTCCCCTCGGCACCCAATGGCGCACAGGTCATGTGGGAGACAAAAGAAAGACAATTGAGCGAGGGGTAAGGTCACAAGGGTACACGTCATTAAGGCAATGCAAGGCAAAATGCGTACGGAGGGCGAAGTGAGGAAGCTCGTCCCTACCGTACGTCACCCCCCTGTCACCTACACTACCCTTGCCCTTACCCCATATGTACAAGATCTACACATTACCAATTCGTCACTACTGTCACGTCTTCCCCATATTTCCCCTATACCAAATTCGTCTCCACAATCCCTCTACTTCAAAATTTGCCATCACCAATTCATCATCAATCCTCATAAGGAGGGAGAGATGGAATTACGCACAATGTCACACCCACGTCATGATGCGTCTCACAATCCAAACATTTGCATCAAAAATAATTAAACATGGCATGGTGCGGAGTACCTGTCACCTCAGGTGAGTGGATGCAGATGGTGCGAGGAGATCATTCATCCTAACTATCCTCTAAATGATTTTAACACACTTTACACTACCCGGGGTCTTTCCCTGCCAATCCATTGGCCACTTACACTATGGGTTCTAAAAACCAATTCCCATTGACCAAACTGTGGTGCTTCTCAATTTGGGGTCTCACTCCCCCGATTCATCTCCCGGTGCCTTCGCACAATTTCTGGGCTGCGACGTGTAGCTCTCCCAGCAGGTCTACCCACCTGCACACCTCCACCACTGTAGTTGCCACCCGAGCTTACCTGCTCCTCACCCTAACCTAACTAACTGGGGAAGGCCCTCTCCTGGCTCTGTCACCCCACTGGTGCCCTCTGGCACTGGGCTACCCGGGTCCGTCCTCCGGATCCTCGGGCCCCATCCGCAACAACTACTACCGGCTCCCAGAGCCCACCTGCGGCCTCACCTGGCCGACATCCTCACAGTGGTGGAGTGCCCAAACCAACTACACACACTAACAGGCTACACGCCCAGCCATTTCCACAACACTAATGCACCCATCCAAAGACCATTCTTTCACCCGCACCACAGATGCCAATATCCAACCACAATTTACCTGTACCCTCTACCTAACACTTACACTACCCGCCCCGGGTATCCGTGATGGGGGTCCACTCTTCCCCCATTCACACCTTCGCACCATCCACTCCACTCCACAATTTCCACCATACTCACTCCACGACCATCCATTTCAATACTCCATTTATTCCACACTACCATTTATTCCACACAGCCACATACACCTGTTGTTGCACACCTGTGCCCTCACACCTGGTGCCACCTGCACCCTCCTTTCTTCCTGGACCCTTTGGTCAGCACAACACGCAATCACCACTACTCCCTCATACACTGCTCCATTCACCTGTTCAGTTGCACACCTGTGCAATCACACCTGTTCAATCCTCACACAGCATCATCTCATCTAACTACTCCCCTCTGAAACTTGCGCTTCCCAGTCGTCCCTTTAAACTATTGCGCTCCCTCGTCACTATCATCCACACTAATCTACCTGCGTCCCCACTACAGGTATCAGTCACTATCTAAACCTTAACGTTACCTAATGTCATCTTTGCTAGATCCCTATCAATATAACCAAGCCCTCCCTGGCTCGGTTGTCATAGCCACCCCATAAACTATTGCGCATTTGCCCCACCCTTCTGTGAGGGATGACAGCGTTGCCATCCCACCACAGCAGGGCATCTCTCACTACCATCCCCCCAGTCCTCTGACGCTACGAGCCCCCGTCGCAAGAGGTACTGGGTCCTGCCGAGGCGATCCATGAGGGCGCCTGCTCGCCGGCATAAGGTCTTATCCGGTCGGCATGGACGATCCGAGGGGGGGTCCGTGGCCCCATTTTGATCTTAATGACCACGTCACAGATTTGCGACAGGACGACTCCTGGGCCTTGCCAGGGGGAGGTGAGTTTTGGGCACCTTCCCTTCCGCCTCCGGGGATTAAAGAACCAAATCTTCATCCCCGGAGCGTATTGACTCCCCTGGCTCCGGTCGTCGTACCTGCGCTTCATCTTGGCCCCCGCCAGATGGAGCTGGCGGCGGGCGAAGGCATGGACCCGCTCCATGCCTTCCTCCAGGTGACGTGCGTAACCCTCCCTCGGCGGTGTGTCCGTGGTGTCTGGCACGGGACCGCATAGCAAGTCGGCGGGAGCCCGTAACTCCCGCCCATACATAAGCAACGCTGGACTGCATGCGGTGGCCCCGTGCTGGCTAGTTCGGTAGGCCATCAACAGGTACGGGAGATGTTCGTCCCAGTCATCCTGACGGGTGGTGGTGAACAAGGCCTGTTGTTGGATCAATGTTCGATTGAACCTTTCCACCATCCCGTCAGATTGTGGCCGCAAGGGCGTGGTCCTGGTTTTTCAAATTGACAGGAGTCTGCACACATCTTGTAGTAATTGACTTTCAAAATTTCGACCCTGATCGGTGTGCAGCTCCTGTGGAATCCCGTGCCGACATACAAATCCTTCTACGAAGGACTGTGCTACCACCCCTGCTTCTTGGTTGGGGAGGGCATAGGCCTCCGGCCACTTGGTGAAATAGTCCATCACAACGAGGATATACTTATTACCTTGGCGGGTGCGGGGCAGCGGTCCTAGAATATCCATAGCCACCCGCTCAAGGGGGGGCCCCACCTGATGTAATTGAAGGGGGGCCCTCATCCTCCGTGCTGGTCCCTTTTTGGCAGAACAGGCGTCGCATCTCCGACACCAGTCCTGTATGTCGCGCCCCATATTCACCCAATAGAACCTCCGGCGGACCCGAGATATTGTCTTTGTCCTGCCCAAATGGCCGCCGGAGCGGGTACCATGCACCTGTTGCAATATGACGTTCTTGAATTTGTCAGGGACTATCACCAGCCAGGAAGTTCTATCAGAGGGAACCTCCACACACTTGCGATACAAGATGTTGCCTTTCAATTCCAGGGTCTGCCACTGAGCCCAATACGCCTTTGTTTGCGCCCCGAGGGGGGTGACCTCTTCCCCCTTTGGTCTTTGCCCCAATTTGACCCATTGGAACACCGGCCCCAGAACAGGATCCTCCTGCTGGGCCGTGCTCCAAGCCAACTCTCCAAATTCCTCGTCCGCGGTTAGTGGCAAAATTGGCCCTCTCACCCGGGTTGCCCGGACGACGAGAATCGGGGCGGAATCGCCCAATTGCTCCCTCTCCTCGTGTCTCGCACAAAATTTACAGTTTTCCCCCAGACAAGGACGCCGAGAGAGTGCGTCCGCATTACCATGGGCCTTCCCGGCCCTATGGGCCACATCAAAATCGTACTGCTGCAACTTTTCCAACCACCTTGCAATTTGGCCCTCCGGTTCCTTGAACCGAAGGAGCCATTGCAAGGAGGAATGGTCAGTTCTAACCAAAAATTTCCGCCCGTACAGGTACGGGTGGAAATGGTTCATGGCAGCCAGCATGGCCAATAACTCTTTGCGAGTGACGCAATAATTTCGCTCGGGCCTACTTAAGGCCCGACTATAGTAACCAATCACTCTCTCCACGCCCTCCTGTGTCTGAGACAAAACTGCGCCCAATCCTTCCTGGCTCGCATCCGTGTCCAGGGTAAATGCCCCGTCACTAGTGGGGTAAGCTGGAAGGGGTGCGGATGTTAGACACCCCTTCAATTTTTGGAAGGCCTCGTGGCACTCCCGTGTCCAATTAAATCACGTCCCCTTCTCCGTAAGCCGGTGGAGGGGACGGGCCAACTCCGCAAATTTCGCCACAAAGCGCCGGTAGTAGGAGCAGAGTCCCAAAAATCCCCGCACCTCCTTGATGGTACATGGTGCGGGCCACTCCTCTACCGCTTTAATTTTGTCTGGGTCCATTTTTACCCCCTCGCGGCCGATCACGTGACCTAGATAGGCCACCTCTCTTGCAAACAAAGTGCACTTACTCGGGTTCAGCTTCAACCCTGCCTGTCTGAGGCACCCGAACACCTGGTCCAAATTAGCTACTGCCTGGGGGAACGTTTTGGCATGTACTCGGACGTCATCCAGGTATACCAGGCATGATTGCCATGGCATGCCGCCTAGTACATGCTCCATCAATCTTTCAAAGGTGGCGGGGGCGTTACACAAACCAAACGGCATCACAGTAAACTGATACAGTCCCTTACCTGTGGAAAATGCCGTTTTCTCCTTCCCTGCCCTATCCATTTCCACCTGCCAATACCCACTCTTGAGGTCCAAAGTCGAGAACCAATTTGAGCCCGCAACGGCATCGAGGGTGTCATCAATTCTTGGCAGGGGATATGAGTCCTTGAGTGTCACGTTGTTTAGCTGGCGATAGTCCACGCAGAACCGCGTGGTCCCATCCTTCTTTTTGACCAGCACAACAGGTGACATCCAAGGACTTCCCGAGGGCTCGATCACACCTGCGTCGAGCATTTTTTCAACCTGCTCGTCAGCTTCCGCCCTCTTGCTCCAAGGGAGCCGTCGGGCGGCCTGACGAATAGGCCGGGCCTCACCGGTGTGGATCTGATGTTTCACCAGGCCCGTACGTCCAATATCCTCGGTGGACAAGGAGAAGAGGTCCAAATGGGACCCAACCAGTTTGTGTAAGGCCTCCCTCTGGGTACCTCCCAACTCTACACTACTACGATTTACCATCTCGCAAATGGGATCGGGCCAATTCCTAGAACTTATTGAAGGCTCCACCTGGGGCCGGCTCGGCTGGACGTTCTCGCCCCTCACTGACGCGACTTCTCTAACTGGGGTGCAGCCAGCTACCTTCGTGCCCCTCACGATAGTGCGTGGTTCTGTGCTAATATTAATTACTCGGACGGCCACCACCGGCCCGTCCGTTTTTACAAGGGTACGGCCCACGATTAAACCAGGTATGGATAGCGCTGCCACCGGTTCGACCAGGCCGCAGGATTCCTGCCATGTCGGGCGAGCTGACCATCGGGCCGGCACGATGGCCTCGGCCCCTGGAGGGATGGTCACGGCCTCAGGAGCCTCCAGCTCCACCCTCTCGGCCGTGCTCACCCCCTCCAATGGTAGCTCCTCCACTCCCCATCGCAGGATCCCCCGACTCAAGTCGATTTTACAACCGCTGGCAGTCAACAAATCCAACCCTATTAAGCATGGGTCGCACACCTCCGCCACCCAAACCTCTATCTCTTGCTTTACCGATCCCAACTTGAGGGTCACAAAACTACGCCCTATGATCGGAGCCGTTGCCCCGGTAGCCAACTGCAAACTATGATTTTCCAGACGCTGGATTTTACCCCAGCCGTCTGCACTCGAATTAAGGACCACGGGGCTGATGATCGTGGCGCTGGCTCCCGTGTCCACCACGGCGTCTACCCCCACGCCGGCAATTTTGCACCGAATTGTCAAACTACCCGTCCCAATTCGGCCACAATGAATGACCTGTCGCGTCAACGAGGGCTTCTCCCCATCCCCTACTGCCGAACACCGCCCTGCATGCCCGGCACGTTCTAGTTTCCCGGGCCCTGGCGGGGGGGGGGGGGGGGGGGTGTCTGAGGTCGGCTAGGCCGATCTATACGGGGCGGAGTTGAGGGCATCGGTTGGCGGGAAACGTCCCGGCGCGGAGCTCGACACTCCCATGCACGGTGACCCATCCGAGCACAATTATAGCACCTCACCTGGTAAGGTGCTTGCCTCCGGTATTCCAAATTCCCCCCCCCTGTATGTCCGAATTGGGGTACTCTGTCGGGGACTACCGGGTGCCACCGCTGGGGCCGCCTGCCATGGTCCAGGTCCCGCCAGGCACCGATCCACTAACCTCTGGACCATGCTCTCCAGGTCAGGGGGGCCGCCCCCCATCACGGGCCCCATCTGATGCACCGCCACTGCGTGGCGCTCGCCTCCCCGGGCCAGGGGCCTCGCTGCTTCCCAACCGGCTGCAGCGTCGGCCGCCTGACTCATGGTTTGTGGGCGCCACATGGCGAGCTGTTGCCGGAGCTCCAGATCCGGAAGGGCCTGAATAAAGTGATCCAGCGCCAGGCTTTCCTGGGAACTCGCTGCCATGTCCGCGTGTGCAATCCCGACCGCGCGGCGAATATCATGAGCAAGTTCCCCGATGGTCTCCTGGGGCTTGCGTTTTCGCTGCGCAAGTTGGGCTTTAACAAGCTCGCTTTGCTGTTCAATGCCGAACCGATTAATTAATGCCGCACGGAGAGCTGGCAGGGTGAGAGCACCCGGTGGTAAAGCCGTCAGCACCTCCGCCGCCGCACCGCGCAGTGCCCCCACCAGGTGCACTCCACCTTCGTCCGGATTCCAACCGTTGCCTTTACACACGTACTCAAACTGCGCCAGGTACGCCCTCAAGTCACTCTTGCCGTCATACGGCGCAAGTGGGACCTTGTGGGCGCCCGAAGGTCGGACCCCGCGCGTCACTCCTTGCGGGATCAACGTGGGACCAACCCGCTCGGGCTCCCACAGTACGTTATTCCCGGGGGGCTCCCGCGCGTCCCCCGTCCCTCCAAACACTACCCCTCCTGGTGTCGATGCCTGGGTCGCCCCTCCGCAACCCGCTACCCACGCCATACCCCCACATCCTTGCTCACCAGCACCCCCCTCACTCCCCATAGCCAAACCTCCTTGCACACCTCCCCTGTCCATCCACTCCGGACCAGTCATACATCTTACCATTGGTCCCTCACGAACACCCGGGTCTACACCACCCCCCAAGCCGACTGAATCTCCCCTCACATCATATACATTGCCACTCACCTCCGTACCTCGTCGTCGCACCTCCTCTGCCACCTGCAAACTTTGTATTTGGTTAGTGAGCACCTCATCATGATTTGAACACAGACCTTGTACATATTGCATGACTTCCTCCTTTATCTCCCTCTTAGTTTCCCTCCGTCTCTTCTTAATTTCACTCACCCCCTCTTCCACCTCCTCTAATTTTTCCTTTACCTCCTTCATCTCCCGGTGCGCCCCCTCTATCTCTTCCTCTAACGCCACCTTAACCGTTTCTATGTGCGTCCTCACCTCTTGGTCCTTCGTCTCCATCACTTCTGTCACCTCCTCCAACTTCTTCGTCAACCCCTCATGTACCATCTGACATTCCTTTTGTGTTGCTATTAATTCGTTTTTAATGTCCTTTTGTGTCGCTTTCAAACCCCCGATGATTGGAGTGTTCTTTTCCACTTGGTCCGCTAGTTCCCTTTGTCTGACTGTCAGCTGTTCTACTCCCTTCGTCAGATCTTCTATTCCCCCCTGTAACCTAGCCATATTATTCCTCACCTCTTTCTCCATACGCTTCTCACCTCGCTTTACCTCCTCGCGTAGCCCCGAGACCTCCTCACCCACACCTCGTCGTATCTCCTCCTTCATCTCCTCCCTTTCTTTTGTAGATGCCGCCCTCATCTGTCCCAATTCATCCCTATGAGCATCCAGTTTGGTTTCTACCCCGATTTTTACCTCCTCTATCTGCTCTCCCATTTGTTTAATTTCTCGGGCGGATTGCTCCCCTATCTCCCGCAATTTGTCCTCCATCCTATTTTCTAACCCCATTAACCCATTTTTCACCCCCTCTATCTGATTCTCCTGGGCAGCCATTCTATTTTCCACCCCCGTTAACCCATGTTTCACCCCTTCTATCCCATTGTCTAACCCCTCAAATTTCTTGTCTAATCCCTGAAATTTCTTTTCTAATCCCTCACCGGTACCCCTCGCTTCGTCCCTCATTACCCCCAATTGCTCACCCTGAGCATCCATCCGGTTCCCCATTTGTCCCATTTGGCCCTCCAATCGCTCACCCAGTCGCTCAATTTGGCTCCCCATACTCATCTGTACAGCTGCCTGTAGCTGCGCAATGAGGGCCTGCATGTCAATCCCTCCCACTTGTGCAGCGGGCGCGGCCGCCATAGCCATGTGCGAGGCGCCATTTTGTGCGTCTGATACCCCCTCAACCGCCTCCTCATTGCTCTCCTCCTCCCTTTCTTTCCCTAAGTCCTGGGTTACCCCTAACCCGTCTATCTCCCCCACCGACATCCGATCGCCTTGATTGTCCATGGCGCGATCTCAAAATTCGGGTTTTATAAAACAAAATAAATTTCGGCAGCTTGTAATTTTGAGCGCGTTAAGCGCGCTTCGGGTCCGATCTCACTCCTCGACACCAATTGTTACTCTAATAGTACAATTGGTGTTCCAAAATTTGGGCCTAACAAATTTAGTCCCAGGTCCGAATCCAACTCCTGACAACCAATTGTTACAGACGCGGTTTTAGATGTTATATTGACCGAGCGGTGGTGTATTACCACGTCCGAACAGTTACTCCCCGATTAGCCCGATTCTACCCGACGTTGACCAGATCGCCCCACAGATATTCAATCGGGAAACCTCTAAAGCGACCGAAAGAGAAGGAAAAGAGAAGAGGAAGACAGAGTACGGAGGAAGAACAGATTTATTATACACACACAAGCAAAAAGAAGAACGACCAAAATTATTTACAAGCAATGGATGGAAAAAGCAGTCACACAGCGAATCGTTAACTTATTCTATTCAATTTACTTAATCCCAAGACAACGAGTAGGACAGGACGTTCACACTTACACAGGGGATATTGCAGGCAGGTAGGGCTTGAGGTGGATTGCTTGAGAGGGAGGCAAGGTCGGAGGCAGCAGCTCTCAATTCCTGGTGGTTTTTGGCGGGAAAACCCTCCGTCGCGTATCCGCTGCTGTAGACGTCACGCGCTGGTTCGGCACACCTGCTCCTCTTCTTCTGGTGGAGCCGTCTCCCTCCTTTCAGCGCGTCTCTCCAAAGCTGGTTTCCTTGCCGAGTACCTCTCCTCTTTGGCTTGGAGCGTTTCGCATCTCACCGCTCCTCTTGGTGCCGCCTCTTCGCTCACCTCCCAGGTCATCTCGTAAAGCAGTCCCTTACAGTCGCTTTTATAACTCGCGGCGGAATCAAGCCGCCGGCTGCGAGGGCACGCCTACCGGTTCGCTCACCGCGGTGCTGATTGGCCATGCGACCCTCTGGCTCACTCCTCCCCTCTATGACGAGGTGGAGACACGCCTTTCTTCTCCGAGATTAGCACATGGGCAATGGCGGCTTGCGGGATTGAACACAACTCGCACCCTTTTGAAAGGAACTTTGGAGAGCGGAGATGTTTGGGGAAATTGCAAGGGCCTACTCTTATTTTGTTTGATACAATGCAAAGTCAATCTAGTGGGAAACACAGATTTAGCCTACATGGAATAAGGAAATACACTATTTAAAAAGATATATCGTGACCTGCGTGTAAGTTTCATGGAATTAACTAGGAGGACGGCTGCGACCATTATTTACATTAACAGGGTGTTACCATACTTTTGTAACGTTCACATTGTAACGTTTTCACATTCGTTACACTTCCTCCAAAATTGTTACACTTCTCAAAAAAACCGTTACACTTCTCAAAACCGTTACAATACTTTCCACTGGTGTGTCCAGTGTTGAAGCCGACATAAGAGCTTCTCGTATGGACAGTGCAGATACTTGGGGTGCAGAAAACGAAATTCTTACTGTCGCTCATTTGCTGATTACCCCAGTGTATGTGTACAACAGTGAGAGTATGGAATGGGTGAGGTACTCCCCGATGCATGTTGACGAAAATTTGCATGAAAATGTCACGCAGATGGCTATGTACATACAATCATACATCGGGCTGCAGCATGATCACTTTGATGTTGTTCTTTGACTATTTTGTAACTATTTTGGCCGTTTCTAAGTGCAGGTCCTTGTGTGGCATGAGGCTGGACGAAGACATTACTCTTTGAGAAACGAGCAATAGGACAGAGCTGCAAGATACAGTCAGGGTTACGTAAGACAATATAGGAACATGTGCAGTGTTTGACTTTGCTGACTAAGATATGTTGGCACTTTTGCTCCAAGATTGGATATATGGGTATCCTCTGAGTACCATACACCATTGTGTTATCCTCTGAGTAATAATAATAATAATAATTCATTTATTTTGTATAGCGCTTTTCCAGAAGCCCAAAGGCGCTTTGACAGAGTGGCAAACATAATGCATAACAATACATGAAAACAACAATTGCAAAAAAGACAAGAATCAATAGGGAAATATTTAAAGCAAAAGGAGGGAGAAGGAGAAGAGATAGTCAGGGGTTAAATGCTGTGGGTTGAATGTTGAATGCAGTGTTGAACAGGTGGGTCTTTAGTGATGTTTTGAATGTGGTGAGTGAGGAGGAGTCTCTGATGGTGTGAGGTAGTGAGTTCCAGAGGGTGGGCGCAGCGATGGAGAAGGCCCTGTCCCCCCAGGATCTGAATTTGGTCCGGATGGAGGGGGTCAGGAGGTTTGTACCAGCAGAGCGGAGGTTGCGGGTGGGAGTGTGTCTGGAGAGGAGGTCAGCCAGGTAGGATGGGGCCAGGTTATGGAGGGCTTTGTATGTCAAGAGGAGGATTTTGTACTGGATTCTCTGGGGGATGGGGAGCCAGTGAAGCTTGTAAAGGACGGGGGTGATGTGGTCACGGGTCCGGGAATGGGTGAGTAGACGGGCAGCGGAGTTCTGAATGTATTGGAGTTTATTGGTGATTTTTGAGGGTGAACCATAGAGGAGGCTATTGCAGTAGTCCAGACGGGAGGTGATGAAGGCGTGGATGAGGGTTTCTGCAGCCGTGGAGGAGAGGGATGAGCGGAGACGGGCAATGTTTTTCAGGTGAAAGAAGGCTGACTTTGTGATCTGTTTAGTGTATTTGTCGAAGGAAAGGGTTTGGTCAAAGATGACGCCAAGATTCCGGATGTGAGGGGAGGTGGATACTGGGATACCGTCGATGTTGAGGGCAAAGTTATGGGTGGATTTTGTGAGCGTTTTTGGGCCAATGATGATTATTTCAGATTTATCACAGTTAAGCTTGAGGAAGTTGATTTGAAGCCAGGATTTTATTTCAGTGATGCAGTTTGTCAGGATAGAGTGGGTGTCGGTGGAGACGAACTTGGTGGAGATGAAAAGCTGGATGTCATCGGCGAAGCAGTGGAATTGGAGACCATGATGGCGGATTAAGTGACCGAGCGGGGACAGGTAAAGGATGAAGAGGAGGGGGCCAAGAACTGAACCTTGGGGGACACCTTGGGGGAGGGGAGCAGTGGGGGATTTGCAGTTATTGATGGAGATGAACTGGCATCTGTCATAGAGGTATGATTTAATCCAAGAGAGGGCAGTGCCGGTAGCGTTAAAGGTGGATTCAAGTCGGGTGAGGAGGATAGTGTGATCGATGGTGTCAAAGGCAGCGCTGAGGTCGAGGAGGACGAGAATGTTGAGGTTGCCAGCGTCAGAGGAGAGGAGAAGGTCGTTGGTGATTTTGAGGAGAGCAGTTTCAGTACTGTGGTTGGACCGGAATCCGGATTGGAATGTTTCATACAGGTTATTGGCAGAGAGATGATGTTTGAGTTGAGTGGCTACAGCGCGTTCCAAAACTTTTGACAGAAAGGGTAGGTTGGAGATGGGTCTGAAGTTGTTTAGGGTGTCAGGGTTTAGACCAGGTTTTTTTAGAATGGGGGTAACAGCAGCAATTTTGAGGGAAGGTGGGACGATGCCTGTAGACAGGGAGGAGTTTATTGTTGCAATGATAAGTGGAGAGAGAGCAGGGAGGGAGGCTTTGACAAAGCTGGAGGGGATGGGGTCAAGAGTGCAGGTGGCAGTTTTCATTCCTATGAGGAGTTCAGAGAGGTCAGTAGGGGAGATTGGGGAGAACCGAGACAGGGGATGGCAGGACAAGGGGGGGCAGGTGGTTGGAGGGGGAGCGGGTGCGGCGGTGGTCAAGCTGTTGTAGATGTTGTCAATTTTGCGTTGGAAGAAAGAGAGGAAGGAGATGCAGTTGTCTACTGTGAATGACTGGGTGGTGGTGTTCAGGGGGCGGAGGAGTTTGTTTATTGTCGAGAAGAGTGCTTTTGGGTTTCCGGAGCCAGAGTGGATAATTTGAGAGTAGTAGGCAGAGCGGGCGCGGGAGAGGGCATCTTTGTAGTGTTGTAGGTGGTCCTTGTAGGCTTGGGAGTGAACTGTGAGACCCGTTTTATTGCGGAGTCTTTCAAGTTGGCGAGCACGAGTTTTCATCAGGTGGAGTTCAGGGGTAAACCAGGGAGCAGAATGGGTGAAAGAAACTGTTTTGGTTTTTACAGGCGCAAGCTGGTCAAGGCAGGAGGAGAGAGTGTGGTTGTAGTAGTCAGTGAGGTCAGAAGGGGTGTGGAGGTCAATGAAGGGAGAAGTGGACATTTTTTCAGAGAGGGTGGATGAGAATGAGGTAGGTGAAAGAGCGTTTAGCTTACGGAAGTTGATTGTGCGATAATGCCTTGGTGTTGGGGCGGGGATGTTGATGGTCAGAGTGATGGCTGAGTGGTCAGAGAGGGTGAGGTCAGAGCCATAGAGATGGTGCAAATTTAATCCAGTGGAGCAGACAAGGTCCAAAATGTGACCACGGATATGGGTAGGAAAGTCGACATGTTGAGTGAGGTTAAAGCAGGTGAGTAAATCAGTGAAGTCAGTGGTTATTGTGGAGTCAGTGGAGTCCATGTGGATATTGAAATCACCAAGGAGGAGGATTGAGGGGGAGAGGGAACATAGCTGGGTCAGAAAGTAGGAGAAGTCAGACAGGAATGATGGGTGTGGTTTGGGAGGGCGGTAGACGACAGCCATGACTGACTGCGTGCGACCAGAGAGTTTTAAAGCCAGGTGTTCAAATGATGGAGCAGATGAGATGGAGATGAGGTTGGTCTTGATGTCTTGACGGTGGATAACGGCAATTCCACCACCTCGGCCCTCCGAGCGTGGTTTATTGACGTAGGAATATCCATTGGGTGTGGTGAGGTTAAGTGTGTAGTAGTCCAGAGGTTGTTGCCAGGTTTCGGTGAGACAGAGAAAGTCCAGTTTGTTATCCAGGATGTATTCGTTCAGGATGAGGCATTTGTTGTTGAGGGACCGGGTGTTGAACAGGGTGAGCTTGATGTTGTTTTGAACAGCAGGGATGAATTCAGGTGATTTAGCCAGGGTTCGTAGGCAGGAGGTGCGATCGTGTGCGTTGCTGTGACCAGGTGCGCTGGGACGAAGAGTGAGAGTGCGCTGAGCCGACCAGAGGACGGGGATGGAGTGACCTGATTGCAAATAAACAAACTTACGACCGGAGCCACGGTGAATGTACCTGGGTCGTCGGAGGAGTCCATTTGATTTGATGGCAGAGATGCATGATGGGGTGGAGCGGGTATTGAGCAGAAGAAGCCTTGCGGCGGAGTACCTCAGAGCCATGCCAGGCAGGAGCGAAGGGACGAGTACGAGGCCAAGGTCGAGGAGGCAAAGCGGCAAACGCAGCGGCAAACGACTGCAGCCGCTAATCAAGACCACAGCGGCAAACAGCCACCGCCGCAAACAACGGGAGCGGGCCTGAGGAAACAGTGGAGGAGCCAGGCAGGCGAAGCCAGGAGCAGAGCCGGGACCGAGCAGAGGGCAGACCCAACGGTCAAAAATCCGCCACGACCACCAGAAAAGCAAACTATGTACAATGGCCCAGTCGGAGAAGCGGCGAACAAGTAACGCCAGCGTCCTCTCCAGACCGGACCGGAAGCGGAAGCGGAGTACCATATACCATTGTGTTATTCCACATTGTAAAAAATTACAGAAACAAGTGAACACAAAAATTTATGCTTAATTAAAAAGGCAATGTCGGGATGACAAACTACAGTCCAAAAAAGTCCGAAACAAGAAAGGGATGATGATGGTTTAGAGAGTAGCTGACTGTATTGCCATCACATAACAATCCCTACATCATTGTCTCCAGACTATTGTCTAGAGCTAGGCCGAGCTAAAAGTATTAGAAACTCCTATATTTCATTTCTGCCATAAAAGTATTAACTATAAATATTAACGATACTATAAAAGTATTTTTACTTTCTATAAAAGTATTAGAAGCTCCTATATTTCATTTCTGCATAAGTACAAGAAGCTCCAATATAATTTCAGGGACTTCTTGCAGCTTCAGTTGTCTTTCCTACTTTTCTTTTTTTTATCAACTTAGAGTAACCAATCACAAATGGAGATAATTATAGAATGCTGTTATTGGAGATGTTCATGCAGTTTGTAAGAAGTTGAGGATCATGTACTGATAATATAACATTGTACTCCGGCTGCTAATTTGTAGAGTCTCAGTATGTGGCCACACTACAAGAGTAATCAAGTACTGTTGTAACCACGGGAGTGTTTGTAGAAGCCTGAAGCAGTAACTGATGAAGTGTAAATGAGGCAGTGATGTAGGGATTGTTATGTGATGGAAATACTGTGAGCTACTCTCTTAACCAACATCATCCCGATCTTGTTTGGGATCTTTTTTAGACTGTAGTTTGTCATCCCGACATTGCCTTTTTTAATTAGCATAAATTTTTTTATTCACTTGTTTCTGTAATTTTTTACAATGTGGAATTACACAATGGTATATGGTACTCAGAGGATACCCATATACCCAATGTTGGAGAATTTCTGGAGTGGTGTGTACGCGATCATACCTTCAGAGTGGAAGTCGGAAGGAAGTTGTAAACTTCCTTCCAATAAGAGTTGAAAAACTCCACAATCTTCCGAGGAACAAGTTCCTGTGTTATGGACACAATAAAACAAGAATGGAGAATTAATTGGTGTTGATAATTGTCAAATAATGACAATTGGTGTCAGGAGTGGGATGTTGCGGATCTCAAACTTCCGCCTCCCCCTTATCAAGGGGGGGGGGGGGGGATTAATAACCCTTGTCTTTTTACTAGCCGACGCGATCCGGGGCTATCACGTTCCTTCCGGTCGGTGTTAAAAAGGGTTGGAAGCCGAATTAGTCTTATTACCTAAGTACTAACACCGGCCGTGAAGCAAGGAAATAACCCCACCTGAACCACGGTTTCAGTGGACACGCCGAGCGATAGCGAGCCGCGATTCGCGCCGTTAACGGGAACTAACCCGATTGGAGCGGTTGTGATCGTGCCACGCTTACCCAATGGAGAAATCACTAAGACGGTCGAATTAAGAGGAAAACAGGAAGAACAGGTAATTTTTGCACACTTTGTACAAAGAAGAGGAAGAAGAAGCAGAAATGTACAGTGAAGAGGAAGAAGCAGATACACAGGGCAGCCTTATACAGTCTTATCCTTATCCCTGGACACGGGCCCGTTCACACTCAGTCACACTCTCAGACTCACTCACACGGGGTTTGTAGATTGTCGGGTTGATGGTCCACAGATGGCGTCCACAGCTCGCTCCAGTGCCCGACTCGTACCACGAAGCAGCTGGTGATGGTAGACGGCAGGCAAGATCGCCCCGTGTCGGTGGCGCGGATCGGACAATTATATTGGGGGGGATCGGTAAGCTGGCGATTATACTGGCGTACGTAATAGTTGGACCGGCGCCTTATACGCGCTCCGGTATAGTTCGGTACAATGCGCCACTTCCACAAGTCCTTTGCCACTGCCATATGCACGCGAGTCCTCTTGGTAAAACGCAATCGTGCAAGTCTTTCTCATATATCGAGTGCCGTTCAGTGCTTGGGCAGTCCTCTCCCTTCTCATAACTGAGGTAGGGGCCTCGCGCAAAGGATTTTATTGCCACGCCCAGCGAACCCTCTCGAACCTCTAGCCACACCCTGTCAGGTGATGTCGCCTCAGCCCTGATTGGCTGGTGGGGTCTTACCGGCTCCGCCCTTGATGTCTGCTTGACGTGGCCACACCCCCGACCTTGCGCTCCGCCCCCCTTTTCGGGCCTTACCTCATGGCATTTGGGCTGGTTTGAGCAAAATCCTTAGGGCAGCGAACACTACTGGCAAGCAAGGTGCAACAAACTGCGAGCATCCTAACGCGAGGGGCAATGGGGTGCAGACTGGATGGGCGCAATGGGGGCATGGGGTGCAGACTGGATGGTGTGCAATGGAGTCGATTGGAGGGAGGGCTGCAGAATGAACGGGGCCTACTCTTATTTGTTTTACACAACGCAGATGATAACTATTGGAAATGGCGTTATCTCACATATACTAAGAAATAACTAACGTTCTAAGGTGACCTACGTGTTGCATGTGGCCTAACTATGGGGGCAGAACCTTTAACCTTTATTAATCAAATATGTACACTTTCAGAACCGCAACACTGCACCCCTCCTTTCGCCAGGCTCGTCCCCGAGCTGAACCCACTTACCAGTGAGCCCGACCGGTTCTGCTGCCAGGGTCAGGACTACTTTTCAAGAATTAGTGTGACACTTAGATGTAGTTTCCCTCTACATTTAACCTAACACCCTGGGTGCGACAGTTTTAAACACTAATTATGTCCCACCTGCTGCGTTGTGTACTAACTAACTGACTCACGCCCACAATTAACCGAATTACGGAATTTTTTTCAAACTACACATAAAGCCGGTGGGGAGCATGTTATGTACAAGACTACTAATTATTTACAATACTACAACCCAGGACCTGTCTTTTGTGGGAAAGAGGAGAGATTTTGAAAAGAAGAAACACCGAATGCACTGCACTGCACCAATACACCATACACCATATGCATTAAAAATATATATATCCTGTTCCTAAATTTCCTAAAATCCTGTTCTTCCGCTCTTTCACTCCCTCTCTCTGTTCTCTTCACCCTCTCTTTTGCTCAAGGTCAACTGCCATCTGCTTGGAAATCAGCCAACATCACCGCTTTGCACAAAAAAGGTGCAAAAACAGATCCTAGCAACTACAGACCAATCAGCCTTCTCCCAATTATCAGCAAAGTCATGGAATCCATCATTGCTTCGGATATGAAATCTTTCCTCTTCTCCAATGGCTTGATCTCTGATCATCAATTTGGTTTCAGACCAGGTCACTCTACTCTGGACATGCTGCTTCTGCTGTCTCAACAATGGATGGAGGTCCTCAATGCCAAACAGGAAATTAGAGCTGTCTCCCTCGACATATCACATGCCTTCGATATGGTCTGGCACCCCGCTCTGCTCACCAAACTCTCCTCCTTTGGTATCCATGGAAATCTCCACGCATGGCTGGCGGACTTCCTCTCTAGTCGTAGTCAACGTGTGGCCCTGAATGGGTTTCTCTCATCTCCTCTTCCTGTTCAGGCTGGAGTTCCCCAAGGCGGTGTTCTGGGTCCGTGCTTTTGCTGGTCTTCATCAATGATCTCTCTGACTCCCTTGAAAATCCTCTCTATCTCTTTGCTGATGACTCCACTCTCTGCCGCTCCATTCCTCATCCCTCAGATCGGCAGTTTGCAGCCTCCTCACTGTCTGCAGACATGGACAAAATCACAGACTGGGCAAACAAGTGGAACATGTCTTTCAATCCTGACAAATCTCACTCTTACGATGTCTCTCCGAAAAGACCGACTGGACAACCCTCCCATCTACTTTCTGAATAATCCTCTCCAAGAAGTTCTGTCACTCAAGCTTTTGGGTCTCACTATCTGCCATGATCTTTCCTGGGAAAACCACATTTCCAAGCTGGCATCCAAAGCCAGTCGCCGACTGTGCATCCTCCATCGTGCGAAGTCCTTCCTTGGGACACCTGAGCTCCTCACCACATACAAGGCTTTCATCCGCAGCTCAATGGAGTACTGCTCTCCCCTCCGGGCTGGTGCTCCTGCCTCACACCTAGCTCGTCTTCACGCTGTTGAAACCAAAGCATTCAGAATCAATTGAATCTCCCGCGATGACGCTATCTCCGAGGGCCTTTCACTTAATCACCGCAGGCAGGTTGGTGGTCTTTCCGTCTTCTACCGACTCCTCTCCGGCCTTGCTCCCCCAGCTCTCTCTGGGCTCTGTCCCCCAAATATCCCTGCAGGTCGCACAAGATCTGCCTGCAACCCTCTTATGGTTAAACTGCCAAAATCAAGACTCTCTGCTCACCTTCACTGCTTCATTCCTCTTTTCTCCCGCCTCTGGAACAAACTCCCTCTCTCTTCAATCCCACTCCTCCCTCCAGGTCTTTAAAACGGCTGTTCACCACCATCTCTTATCTTCCCCAATCCAAAACCTTGATCTTTTCTACCCCCGGTAATTTCACCCCAAATCCACTTTTTTTAGGTGACTTTTGACTTCTTTCCTGGAAGTCCTTGGTGTCCTTGCGTTTTATACCTATCCTGCCTCCCCCCAGGCCCTCTCCCTCCAAAAACATCTCCCGATGTCCCTGCTCTCAAATGTTGTGTTTGTGTGCTTCCTCCCCTTCTCTCCCCATCTTGTCGACCGCTCCCCTTTTTATATACTTTGTTTGCTTGTTTGTTTGATTTGTTTGTTTGATAAATGTTAGCTCTTTCACGAGCCTCGACTCTGTATACAAAAAACAAAACAAAAAAAAAACAGAGTTCACTTGGTCACAACATAGAATTGCGCAGCATAACGGTAGAGCACGTCCGTCGTCCTTCCAACTCCCAGCTTTCTGACTTCCTTTTATGCATGTAAAAGTCCTTGGAAGTCCCTCTCAAGGGAAAGAGGGCGGTTTGCACACATTATGGTTCCATCTGGCTTTGCTCCTGCAAACCATGAGAACTCGTAGGTATGCTTTGAGAAAATTGCGCACAGATGTTTTGTAGAAAAAAGTTCCTTTCGGGTCTCCCTGAGGAAACATTACTTCTTTATAATAGTTAACATGATTCTCACTGCAGTACTCCCTTTGGATTTCTGTCAGCCTGGCGAATGTATATCTGATTTCATACAAGCATTGCTGAAAAAGAATTCGGTTCGACCACATGTTCTTTCCACCTCACAATTCCCAATACAGCATTACTCATTATTCAGTTCAAGGAATGCATTTTCCATATGTATAAAGAGATGAAATGGTTCAGACATTTTATACAAACTTTCTGTGATTTTCCTGCAAGAACTACAATTAATTCAAGATAAAAGAAAATAAAAAAACCACGTTTAGAGGCCATTTTTCCCCGCAAAGCGGGGGTTGGCATTTTTCGGGCCCCGTGGTTGTTGTTGTTTTTGTTTGTCCCCTTTTTGAAGCAATGTTTTATGGCCAGATGCCCTTCCTGCCGCCAACCCTGTTTGTCGCCTTTTACGACAAACAGGGAATTACCAGTGAACTGATACTCAATTAGCCGACCCCAGAAGGATGAACAGGCTGAGGCAACCCCCCTGGCGTTAATTCAGCGATCGACCGGGATTCAAACCCAGGTTCCTCTGATCCTAAGCTGGCACCCTGACCGCTAAGCCAACACCAGGCTTAATTATTAAGCCAGGAATGAATTGAAGATAGTCTTAATTAATTAATCCATGTAGAAGTCCTACTTCTACACTCCTCCCTTTTTCTGGCCTTTTCATAGGGCAATTAGAAGGTCTTCAATTTACCTATTTGGATATCAAAATTTTCCATTACCTGAGGCATACACCATTTCCATTGAAGAATCTACTCATCAGAAGGCGTTCTCTTGTTCGTCGAATTCACCAATTTTTAACAGTTCAGTTTATTGCATTTACATCAGTTAGCATCCCAAGTGTCTCTGCAACCAAACCTCACCTTATACAACTGCACAAAATTCCAGACCATCATGAAGATTATTACTGTAATGTGCTTTATTCATTTCACCATTATCTTGGTAATACTATCAGCATGATTTCATGTTAAAACATCTGAAACATTCAGCCATGTTGATTCCAAGGTGCTTGTTGCAGAGTGAATGCTGAACTTCTGTTTGAAAAAGCTGATCACTTATATGGTTGAAATTCAAGTATGAACCACATTCTTCTGGTGTCTTCATAGCACCTACACTATTCCACGTAGGTTTTTCCGCTATCATGGTAGGTGGGCAAGATCACAAACTGACCCTGCTCCACATGTAGCATCCTTGCCACTCTTGCCATGAGCCGTAACAGATCTTGAACAAGGCTGTCGTCCAGTTGTCGTTGACCTGCCTCCTCACTCATCGTGAGTGGGCAGCAAGTGTTGTGATGTTGGTCGACCGGCAGGACGTGGACCCGAGATAACAGGTCCATCCATAGAGGTGTTAGGACCGTGGTGTTCAAGTTGTCCCTGGTCCATGCCAGGAAAAGCCAGCGGAATTATGGAAGCCCAGTGAAGAAAAAAGAGGCAAGGCCATCCACTTACAACTCCGCGTTGATTCCCTGGCCGTTGTTGGAGCAATGACATCAAGTCACAGTGTCCAGTAGAAGATGCAAGTAGCATGTTGTCATCCAACAATTGCTGATGTGTTTGATGTTCCAGGCACTGAACAGGAGCAAGTGATCGCGTTTCGCTCACTCATTACAATGTGACCCAGGCCAGTGGTCACAAAATTTTCTTGGTGAAGGTGAACATCCTTTCCAATCTTACAGAGGAAGATGCCTTTGCCATTCTTCAAAGGGAGCGTGTATGCCACACGTAATCTCATCTCTTGCCAAATTTTTTTGTTGTTGTTTGCTCTCTTTCCAAAGCAGTCATCGCTTCATTTCTTAGCTGTTAACTGGTTGTTCTTCATTCAGGCATATCTGAATCTGCTCTCAAACACACTCTGGATCAGGTAGGGTACACCTTGGCATGATGTTACGATGTTCTAACTGATCATGTATATCTTATAACAGCTTCACATTCAACAGTTTGCTGTTTTTCCTTTAACCATTCAAAAGGTTATATTTATTCATATACTTCACAAAGGTTAACATAAAGTTTATAAAAAATTAAAGTTAAAGTTATAAAAGTTTTAAAAGTTCCTCATAAAAATTAAAGTTGTATAAAGTCGCTTTCAGGTTAACATAGTTCGAAAAATTAAATCATGTAGTCTTTGTAATGCAAATCAAAAAGGAATAAGTTCCTTCGTAATAGGTAAATATAACTAAAATCATAAACAGGAATATCTAATCCCACACAAACTATGCATAATGTATTCATTATCATAGATTCCTCACTTTTTTCTTCTTTTTTTTTAACTTGAATTATTTTAATAGCTTATACTGGTAGTATTTTATCTTCAAAAATGGTGCTTTATGCCACACCAATTTTCATGGTTTCAGACTTCTGGTGACATCAGTTCACAGGCCTTTTAAGACTGGCACAATTCATAACATTCTTTTTTATTATTATTATTCCGACCCTATCTAGTCCATTTGTATCAGTATGTGATTCAGTCTTTTTATTTCTGTTTCCAAGTTACCATAAAGGTCTTTCTCATTGGAATTCACATTTGGTTCCTCTTTCAACGCCATTTCATGGTCAGTTATTTTGTTCAGACACACCGTCACCAAAGCTTTTAGGCAAGCCACCACTAAACATTTCCAATTACAATGGCCATCAATCATCTGGACTGGTCTCCCATCTCTACCGCCTCTGACATCAACTCATCCTGGGAATTCTTCCAAAGTAAATTGCTCTCTCTCTCTCTCATGCACAGATTTATCCCATCTCGTCTTCAGTTGTCATACCCTTCCTCCCGTCCATGGTGCACGGAATCTTGTGGTGAGGCTATTGCCCAGAAACAACTTGCTTTCGTCTCTTGGAAAGCAAATCCAACGGAAGGAAATCTCATTTCCTTTCACAAAGTCCGAAACAAGTGTGTGTCCACCCTCAGGAGAGCCAGGGAACAATATCTCTCCATTCTCAGGACAGAACTCTCTTATCTGTCTCCCTCTTCCAAATCCTGGTGGCATCTGGTCAAATCTGTTTCTGGTGTTTGTTCCCCCTCCATTCCCTCCCTCACCTCAAACGGCCACACGGCTGACTCCGCACGTAAAAAAGCTGAATGCCTCAACTCTGTGTTTGCCTCTAAATCTTGTGTCCCAAACCCATCCCTCTCTGTACCCACCGTACCCAGTCGTACCCAGCTGCTCCTGGACTCTGTGTCATTTCCTCCTGACAAGGTGGAAAGTTTCTGTCAACCCTCGACTCTGATTCTGCAACTGGACCTGACGGCATCAGCCCACGGGTCCTAAAATCCTGTTCTTCCGCTCTTTCACTCCCTCTCTCTGTTCTCTTCACCCTCTCTTTTGCTCAAGGTCATCTGCCATCTGCTTAGAAATCTGCCAACATCACCGCTTTGCACAAAAAAGGTGCAAAAACATATCCCAGCAACTACAGACCAATCAGCCTTCTCCCAATTTTCAGCAAAGTCATGGAATCCATCATTGCTTCAGATATGAAATATTTCCCCTTCTCCAATGGCTTGATCTCTGATCATCAATTTGGTTTCAGACCTGGTCACTCTACTCTGGACATGCTGCTTCTGCTTTCTCAACAATGGATGGAGGTCCTCAAATTCAAAACAGGAAATTAGAGCTGTCTCCCTTGACATATCACGTGCCTTCGATACGGTCTGGCACCCCGCTCTGCTCACCAAACTCTCCTCTTTTGGTATCCATGGAAATCTCCACGTATGGCTGGCAGACTTCCTCTCTAGTCGTAGTCAACGTGTGGCCCTGAATGGGTTTCTCTCATCTCCTCTTCCTGTTCAGGCTGGAGTTTCCCAAGGCAGTGTTCTGGGCCCTGTGCTTTTTCTGGTCTTCATCAATGATCTCTCTGACTCTCTTGAAAATCCTCTGTATCTCTTTGCTGATGACTCTACTCTCTGTCGCTCCATTCTTCATCCCTTAGATCAGCAGTCTGCAGCCTCCTAACTCTCTGCAGACCTGGACAAAATCACAGACTGGGCAAACCAGTGGAACATGTCTTTCAATCCTGACAAATCTCACACTCTTACGATGTCTCTCCGAAAAGACCGACTGGACAACCCTCCCATCCACTTTCTGAATAATCCTCTCCAAGAAGTTCTGTCACTCAAGCTTTTGGGTCTCACTATCTGCCATGATCTTTCCTGGGAAAACCACATTTCAAATCTGGCCTCCAAAGCCAGTCGCCGACTGGGCATCCTCCGTCGTGCGAAGTCCTTCCTTGGCACACCTGAGCTCCTCACCACATACAATGCTTTCATCTGCAGCTCAATGGAATACTGCTCTCCCCTCTGGGGTGGTGCTCCTGCCTCACACCTAGCTCGTCTTCATGCTGTTGAAACCAAAGCATTCAGAATCATTGGAATCTCCTGCGATGAAGCTAACTCCAAGGGCCTCTCACTCACTCACCGCAGGTTGGTGGTCTTTCCGTCTTCCACCAACTCCTCTCTGGCCTTGCCCCCCCCCCCCAGCTCTCTCTGGGCTATGTCCCGCAAATATTCATACAGGTCGCACAAGATCTGCCTGCAACCCTCTTATGGTTAAACTGCCAAAATCAAGACTCTCTGCTCACCTTCATTCCTCTTTTCTCCCACCTCTGGAACAAACTCCCTCACTCTCTTCAATCCCACTCCACCCTCCACGTCTTTAAAACAGCTGTTCACCACCATCTCTTATCTTCCCCCATCCAAAACCTTGATCTTTCCTATCCCCGCTAATTTCACCCCAATTCCACTTTTTTGAAATACCAACTTCTGTCCTGGAAGTCCTTGGTGTCCTTGTGTTTTATACTTCTCCCACCACCCCCCCCCCCCTTCCCATGCCTCCCCCCCCCAAGCCCTCTCCCTCCCACACATCTCCCTGCTCTTAAATGTTGTGTGCTCTCAAGTGTTTGTGTGCTTCCCCTTCTATTGTCTTCCGCTCCCTCTTTT
The DNA here is from genome assembly GCF_964187855.1 of Myxine glutinosa. Classification (NCBI taxonomy): domain Eukaryota; kingdom Metazoa; phylum Chordata; class Myxini; order Myxiniformes; family Myxinidae; genus Myxine; species Myxine glutinosa. The sequence continues at coordinate 76,442,609 of NC_136274.1, read as the reverse complement.
TATATATTTTGTTTGTCTGGTTGATTTGTTTGTGAAGTAAATGTCAGCTCTTTCACGAGCCTCGATTCAGTATACAAAAAAAAAAAGAAAAAAGAAAAAAAAACCACCACTAAACATTTCCAATTACAATAGATAACATAAATTATTATCAACTAGCCGAAACCCGTGGAACATCCACGGAAGGGAGGATGTGGTGTATGGATAGAGTGTACCATTATGGATGGCAAAGGGGATTTGCTTGTCTGAGTAAGAGTTAGGAAGAAAGATGAGAATGAAGAGTGCGTATATGAACAACGATCGGCGACACCGGCACAAATGCATGCTCTGGATTGTCCACTTATTGGACGGCTTGCTTTCACCTTCGCCTGTCCAATCAGCGGACGGCTTGCTTCGCCTTTGCCCAGCAGGCGCCAATACGATGGCGTCGTAAGATGGCGTCGTATCGGCAGTTAATCGGATGCTTTTGGGCCCCAACGTCGGCTAATTCAGATTTTTCGAGTATGGCTGTACATGATGAACAAAGAGCGCGGTTCGTAGATCGTAAATCCATTCGTGCCGTGGGCATCGGGTCACTGGGTGCGGCGTAAAAGGGATAACAAAGTCGAGTCCTTACGCTATTATTATATAGATGTAAACAATTTAATTCAAAATGTTAGTTAAACAAAAGTTTGAACAAGTAAATTCAGAGTCAACAAATTCATTTAATAAACAGAACTTGGAATATTTTACCTACTACTCTTCCAAATATATTTATCTCAACCTTGCAAACATTTGTGCAATCATAGAATGTTGCTCCCTTATCTCTTAACTCTTATACGTTTTATTTACAATCATACTAATACAGATCTTATTCATCCAATGGGTCTTTTCCCTTGACAATTGTCACACTGTAACATTTGAATAGACCTTTGGAAATATTTTCCAAATAAAGTTTGTTTACCAAAATTGGTTTACCAAAATACTCATCTGCAACTTACGTATGTAATTACAGTTTTTTCCCCAATTTGTTTGGCCTTTATGGCTGTAGAAGTTTCTGTTTACATGCGGTACCTTTTTATCTACCAAGCAATTATACTTCCACATGAGACCTCCACCAGATATCAAACCTGGGATTTCTAATCATATTGATGCATAACCTCAGTACAATTCGGCTGCAGGTAAAATTCCACTATCATTTCCTGCCATAAATGCGTTATATTATATTATTACTAGCGGGGTCACCCGTGGGAATCCCACGGGTGACCCCGCAAGTTTGCATTGACGTTCGTCGATGGACTCGTTCGCCCGTCTCATTCGTTTTCTTGCTGCATCCTGTTCAAGTCTGCGTTCTTCATCGATCGTCTCATTCATTTTGGAAATAGAAGTTTCCACGCAGCGCATGAATTGTCACGATCCTCAAGAGGAATTTGTCTCGTAATCATCTATCTATAATTCCACTAATCTCTGTGTGTATGTATGTATGTATGTATGTTTGTTTGTCTGTGACCGCTGTTTCTCGACAACCACGGGTCCGATATACTTGAAACTTGCCAGGTATATTGCTGGGGACCCGAGGATGTGCCTTTTCAAGGTTTCATATTAATCGGAGAAGTACTTACCGAGCTATGTCCAAAAAACGCTTCAACCAATCAGAGAGCAGCGAGCTATCGCGTGTGCCGAACGTGGCGAACACACTCTGCCTCGGACGGCACATTTGACAGCGTATTCATTTATTTCACGTTGGAAAACTATGTTGCCGCTATGTTGGCGTTAAACTATGTTTTAAAACTAATGAAAACCATTTCATGTAAATAGAGGGGGGGGGGGGGGGGGGGGATTGTCACTGTACTCGCAAGCCGTTCGCCGTTCGCTTTGGCGTTGCGAATGAACCAAAACATTTCATGGACCAAACCATTTCATGTAAAGCGTTCGCCGTTCGCTTTGGCGTTGCGAATGGACCAAAACATTTCATGAACCAAACCATTTCATGTAAATAGAGGGGGGGGGGGGGGGATTGTCACCGTACTCGCACCCACGTACCCACGTACCCACGTACGGGCATTGCACCCACGTACGGGCATGCCCTAGTCAAATGATAAATGGCAAGTAAATTATATTGTGGAAAATTAAAGATTTCAAATAAACCTATTTAAAGTGTATTCGCACATAACTAATTTTAAAAAACGAAGAAATATCTCTCGGTAATTTCCTGAAACATATTTTACTTCCGGCTAATAATGTTGAATTAAATAAAAACGAAGAAATATATGTCGGCATCATTGTTGACGTTTTTGTGACGACTGTCATCAAACGAAAAAGTAATATATCTTAACGGAAAAGCAAAAGCGAATTTTTAATATATATCGACACGTTGCCGTCGGTGTCATGTTGGGCGGTGTATGATACATCATGACGCGATTTTTAAAAATATATCTCTGCATTTTCCCACGTGTGTGGAATGTTCTCAATTATTGCTGACACCGAGTCCAAAACCATCGATAAAAATGAAATCATATGGTGAGTTAGATTGGAGATAAAGGCGTGAGAGAGACTCAATGGCCTTGAAGTTGAAGTTACAGGCGTTTGAGAATTCATTTCGTTCTATAAACGGCAACTTTCATTGGATTTCCTTCCCGTTTTTTTTCAACCGAGTCGAAAACTATGTTAGCGACTGTGAAAAATGAAATGATATATCGAATTTTTAATATGTATCGACACGTTGCCGTCGGTGTCATGTTAGGCGGTGTATGATACACCATGACGCGATTTTAAAAAATATATCTGCATTTTCCTGCGTGTGTGGAATGTTCTCAATTATTGCTGACACCGACTCTAAAACCATCGATAAAAATGAAATCATATGGTGAGTTATATTGGAGATAAAGGCGTGAGAGAGACTCAATGGCCTTGAAGTTACAGGCATTTGAGAATTCATTTCGTTCTATAAACGGCAACTTTCATCGGATTTTCTTCTCGTTTTTTTTCAACCGAGTCTAAAACTATGTTAGCGACTGTGAAAAATGAAATGATATATCGAATTTAAAATAGATATCGACACATTGCCGTCGGTGTCATGTTGGGCGGTGTATGATACACCATGACGCGATTTTAAAAAATATATCTCTGCATTTTCCCGCGTGTGTGGAATGTTTGTGGAAAATTAAAGATTTCAAATAAACCTATTTAAAGTGTATGCGCACATAACTAATAAAAAAAACGAAGAAACATATTTTACTTCCGGCTAATATGTTGAATGAAATAAAAACGAAGAAATATATGTCGGCATCATTGTTGACGTTTTTGTGACGACTATCATCAAACGAAATAGTAATATATCATAACGGAAAAGCAAAAGCGAATTTTTAATATATATCGACACATTGCCGGCGGTGTCATGTTGGGCGGTGTATGATACACCATGACGCGATTTTAAAAAATATATCTCTGCATTTTCCCGCGTGTGTGGATTGTTCTCAATTATTGCTGACACCGAGTCTAAAAGTAAAACCATCGATAAAAATGAAATCATATGGTGAGTTAGATTGGAGATAAAGGCGTGAGAGAGACTCAATGGCCTTGAAGTTACAGGCCTTTGAGAATTCATTTCGTTCTATAAACGGCAACTTTCATCGGATTTTCTTCCCGTTTTTTTTCAACCGAGTCTAAAACTATGTTAGCGACTGTGAAAAATGAAATGATTTATCGAATTTGATTTGAAATAAAACTGGGGGAGAGCAAGACACCACGGGCCTACAAAACAGGACTCAAAGCTATGCGAGTTAATAAAATGGTGGATATTTGTTTATAGCCACTCCCAGAATGGGTGGAGCTATGGGTGGAGCTACTCTGCAAACCGAGTAAGCCACACCCCGGACAGACACCCAACAGATAGACAGACAGACAGACAGACAGAATCATCTACGGCTATTATAATATAGATTGTTGTTTTATTTTTTTACAAACAAAATATATCATCCATACTTTAGTTTATTATCGATCCATTGATTTGGAGCTGTCGTCCAACTTCCCTAAGGAAGAATCATAACTCTGAGTCTTAGTAATATCTCATTTAATTTAACCAGCTTCATAAAATTATTCACTCATTCCGTCATTCTACTTCATAAGTCAAGATACATTGAGGTCTACCATTACCATTTCTTGTGTTATCCATTCAACAATTTTGTCTCTACCCAGAACCAATTCCCTGGTACTTATCAAAATATTACTATTCTCAAGGAGTATTTTAAAATCTCCTTTCATAAATCATCCGGCTCATCTTAGTGAGCTCTTCCCCATTTTCACATCTGTCTTTGCTTGTTAAAACATATTATCTACCCCTAATACCCACCCATTCCTACAGCACAATTTTACATTCTGATAAAATCCAAATTTATATGTATCAGAAATTCGTGAGCAGAGAGACTCTCCAAGAGACTCTGCTAAGTCCGTGTAAGATCCCTTACAAATTTGACTAATTTTACTCCCAAAGGCATATCATTACCTTTTAATTTTATGAAGCTCATATCCATAAATAGCTTTGTGTCCTCATGTAAGCATTATCCAAAAATAATGGATAATGACAAATGTGTCCCTGGGTAACGGGACTTCCGTTTCCGGTCTTGCTGGCGACGGTTCGTTTTTTCGCAGGTCTCCACGCTCTCCATCGAAATCGAAGTTAAGTCATTGTTCCAATTTGTATTTTCGTTATAACTGTATTTCTTTTATGGTGTATGTACGTATATTGTCCCGTCAAAGATTTTCGGTGCAAATCTTTCATACCTGTATTGAAAATCGCGTTAATTCGTGTCGTCTCGAGGTCTTGTACAGTGTACACTGTACAAGTACAACCTTGAGGCTTTGTTTTTCTCTCAGCGCCTGTCGTTTGTGATCCAATAACTTTCGTTCTCTGTTTTCGCAGTCTTTCCACCCCAAAGCCTACTTCCTTATGTAAATCTCAACTCAAAAAAAACAAAAAAAAAAGACTACCTTCTCTGTGCTCATTCGTTTATTCATTCTTATTCGTTCGTTCGTTCTTCGACCACGTGTTTCTCCCCCATTTCCCCAGATAGATTGTCAAATTTCAATTCGTTATTTTATCGTCCATGTGATATTGTTTGATTATAGTTAGTTTTGGTTTGAATTTCCTGTAACTCGTAATTAATTAATCGTGTTCTGCTCCTCGTGTGTGGCCCTGTAGTTGTACCCCCGTCGGTGTTTTGTTAACTTAAGTGTGTTTTGCTTGGCTCTTGGTTTTTTCCCTTCTACCCCGAACATAATACTGTCAAACGTTCTAAATCCCCACCCCCCCCCCAAAAAAAACAAAAAAAAACAAAAACATTTATTTTATTTTCTCCACGTGTACTGTTGTCTCATCCTGTATTTTCTGTCCAGGTGTGCTGTTCGCCCCACCCCCATTATCTCCTTGCCATCCACCGTTTGCCCTGTTCACGTGACTCGTGGTGGTCCCTCTCGGCTCTCCCCCCGTTGGTATTTTTGTGCATATAAGATTGTTCATAGTTCTGTTTAAATATTTTTAAATATGTTTAACCTTTCCCCTTCTGTTTTTTATTCAGTGGTATATTACAACACGCTGTTTTTCTTCCTATTTAAAAGGCTTTTCTCAATTTCCTCTCCAACTCATTCCACTTCAAAAAAAAGAAATTCAATATCTTATACGTCTCCCTCACTACATGGTCTAAATTCACATTCATTCCATCCCTCCTCCATCATCCTGAACCGGATTGCTAACTTGAAAATCACAACAAACCCAATTTGTTATCAATGTTCGTCTTTCATTAATCATCCACTTTCTAAACTCCCCTCTTGCCCCTCCCATCCAAATCCCCCCCCTTGCACCTACACTCCGAAACTTCCCCCTTGCCCCTCCACTCTTAAACTCCCCCCTTGCCCCTCCACTCCTGAACTCCCCCCTTGCCCTTCCCCTCCTAAACTTCCCCTTTGCCCCTCCCCTCCTAATCCCCCCCCTTGCCCCTCCACTCCTGATCTCCCCCCTTTCCCCTTCCCTCCGAAACTCCCCCCTTGCCCCTCCCCTCCTAAACTCCCCCCTCACTCCTCCCCTTCAAAACTCCCCCCCAATCCCTCCCATTCAATTCTCCCCCCATACCATTCCTCTCCAATTCTCTCTCCTCCCCCCTCCTCCTCCAAGCTGCCTCCTCCCCACTTCGTCTCCCTTCTATCTCATACCTCCACCCCCCCAAACCTTCTACTTTCCTCTGCCCCCCCCTCAAACAACCCCTCACTGTGCTGCATCCCTTCACCAGCAAACCTTTCATCCTCCTCATCCTTCCCTTTCTTGGAACTCTTCTGCAACATCTGAAACACTATCAACTGCTCTCCCTACCTCCCCCTCTCATCCTTCATCTTACCCTACTCCTCCCCTCCCCTGTCCTGTACTCGATGCTCCCCCTCTCTCTTCATTAACGGTATGGACCTCAAACATCCGGGGCCTTCGCTCAAACCTGACTGATCTCTCCATACAGGTTGCTTCTGACAATCCAGACTTGATCTGCTTAACAGAGACTTTCCTCCTTCAAGATGTCTCTGATTCCTTAATATCTCTTCCTGGTTACTCCCTCCTCCGGTATGATAGACCTGAGCCTCGGCCTGGTGGTGGGGTGGCTATCTTTGTCAAAAACTCTCTTCCTCACTCTCCTTGCACTGCTCTCTTTCCTCCTCACCCGCAGGAGTACCTCTGGTTACGGCTTCCTCTCCGCTCCCACCTTTTGTTCATATGTGTTCTGTACCGTCCCCCAAACAGTGATGACTCCATCTACATTTCAATGTCTGACAACATGGACCAACTTCTATCCACTCATCCCAACTCTCTCTTCCTCATATGTGGTGACTTCAACTGTCATCATGCCACCTGGTTGGGTGTGGGTTCCTCTCTCACTAGTCATGGCACCTCAGCAAAGGACTTCTGTGACTCACTGGGATTGACACAATCTGTCAATTTCCCGACCCGGATCTCAGCCAATGGAGTATCTTCTCTTCTAGACTTGGTTATGACAAACTTCCCTGCTAATGTCTGCTGCTCTTCTTCTGCTCCAATCGGTTCTTCTGATCATGTGCTTGTCAAAGTGGACATCTCTCTGGCCATTCTCAGAGAGCCTCCTCAGCGTCGACGAGTCTGGCATTTCACTCAGGCCGACTGGGACGGTCTTCAAGCAGCCATCAATCGTCTGGATTGGTCTCCCATCTCCACTGCCTCTGACATCAATTCTTCCTGGGAATTCTTCCAAAGCAAACTGATCTCTCTCATGCACAGATTTATCCCATCTCGCCTTCAATTGTCTTACCCTTCCTCCCGTCCATGGTACACTGAATCTTGTGGTGAGGCAGTTGCCCTGAAACAACTTGCCTTTGCCTCTTGGAAGGCTAATCCAACTGAAGGAAATCTCAGTTCCTTCCACCAAGCTCGGAACAAGTGTGTGTCTACCCTCAGGAGTGCCAGGAAGTGTAGAGTGCCAGGGTGTGCCAGGATCTCTCCTCACTCAAGAATGAACTCTCAAACCTGTCTCCTTCCTCCAAATCCTGGTGGCGTCTGGTCAAATCCGTTTCTGGTGTTTGTTCCCCCTCCATCCCCTCCCTTACCTCAAATGGCCACACAGTTGACATCGCACGTGACAAAGCCGAATGCCTCAACTCGGTGTTCGCCTCGAAATCCTTAGTCCCAAACCCATCTCTCTCTGTTCCCACCTTTCCCAGTCGAACCCAACTGCTCCTGGACTCTGTGTCCTTCTCTCCTGACAAGGTGGAGGAGTTTTTGTCAAACCTCGACTCTGATTCTGCAACTGGACCAGACGGCATCAGCCCACGGGTCCTAAAATCCTGCTCTGCCGCTCTATCTCACCCTCTCTCTGTTCTTTTCACCCTATCTTTTGCTCAAGGTCATCTGCCAGCATCCTGGAAATCAGCTAACATTACCGCTTTACACAAAAAAGGTGCAAAAACAGATCCTTGCAACTACAGACCAATCAGCCTGCTCCCAATTATCAGCAAAGTCATGGAATCCATCATTGCTTCGGATATGAAATCTTTCCTCTTCTCCAATGGCTTGATCTCTGATCATCAATTTGGTTTCAGACCAGGTCACTCTACTCTGGACATGCTGCTTCTGCTGTCTCAACAATGGATGGAGGTCCTCAATGCCAAACAGGAAATCAGAGCTGTCTCCCTTGACATATCAAGGGCCTTTGATATGGTCTGGCACCCAGCTCTGCTCACCAAACTCTCCTCCTATGGTATCCATGGAAATCTCCATGCATGGCTTGCGGACTTCCTCTCTGGTCGTAGTCAACGTGTGGCCCTGAATGGATTTCTCTCATCTCCCCTTCCTGTTCAGGCTGGAGTTCCCCAAGGAAGTGTGCTGGGTCCTGTGCTTTTTCTGGTCTTTATCAATGATCTCTCTGACTCTCTGGAAAATCCTCTCTATCTCTTTGCTGATGACTCCACTCTCTGCCGCTCCATTCCTCTTCCCTCAGATCGGCAGTCTGCAGCCTCCTCACTCTCTGAAGACCTGGACAAAATCACAGACTGGTCAAACAAGTGGAACATGTCTTTCAATCCTGCCAAATCTCACTCTCTTACTATGTCTCTCCGAAAAGATCGACTGGACAACCCTCCCATCTACTTTCTCAACAATCCTCTCCAAGAAGTTCTGTCACTCAAGCTTTTGGGTCTCACTATCTGCCATGATCTTTCTTGGGAAAACCACATTTCCAAGCTGGCCTCCAAAGCCAGTCGCCGACTGGGCATCCTACGTCGTGCGAAGTCCTTCCTCGGCACACCTGAGCTCCTCACCACATACAAGGCTTTCATCCGCAGCTCAATGGAATACTGTTCTCCCCTATGGGCTGGTGCTCCTGCCTCACACCTGGCTCGGCTTCACGCTGTTGAAGCCAAAGCTTTCAAAATCATTGGAATCTCCCGCGATGAAGCTATCTCTGAGGGCCTTTCACTCACTCACCGCAGGCAGGTAGGTGGTCTTTCTGTCTTCTACCGACTCCTCTCCGGCCTTGCTCCCCCAGCTCTCTCTGTGCTCTGTCCCCCAAATATTCCTACAGGTCGCACAAGATCTGCCAGCAACCCTCTGATGGTTAAACTGCCGAAATCTCGGCTCTCTGCTCACCTTCACTCTTTCATTCCTCTTTTCTCCCGCCTGTGGAACAAACTCCCACACTCCCTTCAATCCCTCTCCTCCCTCCAGGTCTTTAAAACAGCTGTTCACCACCATCTCTTATCTTCCCCCATCCATAACCTTGATCTTTTCTACCCCCACTAATTCACCCCAGATCCACCTTGTTTGAAATTCCAACTTATTTCCTGGAAATCCTGGCAGTGTCCATATGTTTATACCTCTCCCACCCCCCCCTTCACATGCCTCCCCCCCTTCACATGCCGCCCCCCCTTCACATGCCTCCCCCCCAAAGCCCTCTCCCTCCCACAGATCTCTCGATGTCTCCATGTCTCTCGGTCCCTGCTCTCAAATGTTGTGTTTGTGTCCTTCCCCCTCTCTCCCCATCTTGTCTACCGCTCCCGATGTTATTTGTTTTATGTGTCTGTTTGTCTTTCTGTGTGATTAATGTTCGCTCTTTCACGAGCCTCGATCTTGTATACAAAAAAAAAAAAAAAAAAAAAAAAAAAAATGGAATCCCAAGGTTACTCACAATTTCATACTGTTAATTAATGGCTGCTTGTAACTCAGCACATCAAAAGAGGAGCAATCTTTGCATTTCCATCTGCTTTTTCAATTGAGATAACCTTCATAAACAAATTATGTCTTTTATTTCATGGATATTTTATCCCAACCATATCATGTTATTTATTTCGAGACAGGTATACTGCCGTTTTCAGCAATCTTTTGAAAGTTACACAAACTCATGCATTATGTACACTAGTTTGCATCTGAAGCATTATTTCCATATCGGGGTGGGTGTCATTTCTGTAAAGTTTGTCCATCAATTTTCGTCCATTAATTTTTAGAAACACAGACACAATTTTTTAAACACAGAGAATGTCCACATTTGTCCATTAATGTCCACATTTAGAGCAACGTTTTGTCCCACAATAGATTATCCAGTTTTTTTTCCATCTGGTCTATCCTTATTAAAATGTGCAGTTCCCTTTTTACTTCATGGTCAATTATTGCCATATTATTTAACCCAAAATTGATTAAAACACACACTCATATACCATATGAACAATGTCAATTTGTCCCACAAACCCACATTATCATCATCCATGGCGTTCCCCACCAATTGGTAAATCAATTGTTCCCAAAAATTTGTCTTTTATTTCAAGTCTCCATGATGCCCCATAAACACACGTTTGCAGTTGTCAAGTATAGGATTTCTTGAACTATATCCAATAATTAAGTCCAATTTGGGGTCCTTTTACTTCAATTTTCCAGACTTCCCAATATCTTCCCAATATCTTTCACGAGCCTCGATTCAGTATACAAATCTGCATTCAATTTTAATCTCTTCCTTTTCTGGGAATTTTATGGAACTTAAACAATTAAGCATTACATTGCCAATGAACAAAAATGAGTTATTCTTGATCAGAAGAGTTTGCAGCCAAAGGAACCACAGACATTTGCTCATCTTGGTCTAGTTATAGTTATAGGGTTTAGATGTCCATCTAGTCTGTTGAGGCCAATCCTCGTTTTGGGTCTGCAACAACGGAGGCCTGTCCGTTGTCTGAGGTGCGGGTGATTGCTGGTACCCTCGATCTTGTTTTTCCCCGCCAAATTGTCTCCTATTGGAATACGGACAGTTTCTTTTCCAGTGTCCTCGTTCTCCACACCTGAAACACTGATCAGTATCATACTTTGTTCAAGTATTAATTAATTAATCCATGTAGAAGTCCTACTTCTACAGTGCCATAATTATGACGTCATAATTCGACAGGGACAACGCTTTGTCTGATCAGTTTAAAATGTATTGAGCGTGATCTATGCAACAATTATTTGGAGAATATAAATATGATGTCATCGCTCACGTGGTCGGGCAGCCATATTGGATCAAAAAAAAAGAAACGTTCAAAAACAGAAGAGTTGGCTCACACCAAGTTGACTGTGCAGGGTAAGTATTCTATGAATACCATCGAGAATTTAGCGATTCTTCACCATTGGGAGATCGGGCTAAAACCGATATAGCGGGATATCTCACAAAGTTGTGGACGGATTTGAATTAGAGTTCGTGGACACGTTGGGTGTCTGATAAGGACTAATCGATTCGATTTTGATTGAAGATCTGAATATGAATTCGCATACTATAATTATTTGATTTCTAAAGTGATTCTTCACCATTGTGAGATCGGGACAAAAACGATATGTAGCAGGCTATTCTAAAAAGTTGTGACGGATTTGGATCCCGTTTAGAATATAATGCGGGTATAGGCAACTTGCGACTTCCAATAGTACTGAATTAATGGACGAAATTGATGGACGCAGTCGTGGTCCAATAATACATAATTTATAGCAGGGGTGGATCGAGGCTTTCCAATAAGGGGGAGGAGGGGCCACAACTGATGAGGGCGAAGCTCCAACTCGTGGGCCGAAGGCCCGAAGCCTGTAGCAGGGGGTCTGGCTGGGGATGCTCTCCCAGGAAAATTTGAAAATTATACTGCTTGAGATGCGTTTTCCTGCAATCTGGTGAGAAATATTCATGCCTCAATTTTAGGTATTTTATCCCCATATCTTTTGACTTTAGGGATTGATTTTGAAAAACGGGATTCGAAATTAGATGGAAAACATACACAGTCAGGGAGAAAAAGTACTTGTGCGAGTGATAAAACAAAAAGATTTATTTGGTAGACGTGCTCAGTCAAGAGGGTTTATGAATGATTATCCAGAGCATCACGTTATGGAAATAATTAATCCACAGTCACTGAAATCCTGTACCCGTGGAACAATACAATCGGACCAGTTTTAAAATCACCACTGATTCATCACCACCGTGGCATTTTTCGGAGCAAACTTTTGAAATATCTAATTAAGATAAGATTGCTGCATGGGCGAGAGCGTGTATCCCGGCCCAGAGGTGACGTGACATTTAGGTAAACGGTATTAGACGGCAGACACTGAAGCACGTGGTTAACTGGTTGGCATCTGCAGTAGATTAGCAATCTGCTGCCCCCACAAAGTTATTCATGCTCGGTTGCCTCAGGCCCTGTAAGTTTGAGGTTAACTGAGGCTAACACCTCTTCTTAGATCTGAAACCCGGGGCCCGCCACAATATAGACAGTTATGAAGATGTCAATTATAAAGGCTGAGGGATTGACCTGCTCTGAAATGACTGGTAACCATGGTGACGACTTTAAAACAACAGAATCCGACTATAACATATAGCACAATAATTATAATGGGAAATGTTTGGAAACAAATGATGAGCGTTCATCATCATCAATGGGATAACAAATGTACTCGAAATAAAATACCGTTTTTATGTCGATTATTCGAACTGACAGCCAACAGAACCCTTAATTGTGATGTCACAAATGGGCGTCACTGTGAGGGTGTGACGTCACAGAGCGATGATTCTTTATCGCATTTGAAACTTTGCTTCAAGATGGCGAGGACGTGTGTCTTTCTTGGTGCTTTGTTTTGCTGTTTCATACTTTACTTCAACCTCGGTTACCTTCTAGAACTTCAGCAGGTGAACTTTAAACAAGTGCGAAGGTTTACGTGAACGTTTTAACCGGTTTAAAAGTGCGGTTAGAGAACCTTCCTGTGGATGGTGAAATATGCAGCTGCTCATTTCCACCTCGCTGAAGCTGAGTATTCCAAACCGACTTCGTCGTGTGTGTGTGTGTGTGTGTGTGTGTGTGTGTGTGTGTGTGTGTGTGTGTCCGTTTTCACCACCAATTGGTCCAAATAATTTTTCCTGTTCCAATATGTTTTTTGCATCCATCTCTCTCATATAGAAACTTCAAGGATATTACGTAAACATCTCCGAGAGCCTCGTAAACCTTATTCCCTTTCAGGTATAGACATACTCACGGTCCAACTAGGCCTGACACGATGACCTCGATGTCCGCACGCTCACTTCAAACATGTCTCGTCTGTGCCTGAATCCCGACCCAGCTATAACTTGCAACCACGATTCTCAACTCTGTGTTTGCTTTAAAATATTGTGTCCCAAACTCGTCTCTCGCCTGAATCCCAATAGCTCGCCCAGTCTTCGCGAGGACACCGTGGGGTCTTTAACGTCCACAAACGAATGTCGGGAGACGGGACACCCGGCTTAACGTCCGTCTGAGGAATGTCAAACACATCATGAGGAACCGCAAACAAATTATGAATCACCTTCCCTGTGAAACACCAGGATGGCATTTTATAGCGGCGTCAGGAATCGAACCCAGGCGAGACAGTTGTTGTTAGCCTCCCCTCACAACCCGGTAGGAACATGGGGCTCCTCATCCCAGGGTTGTGGGTTCGAGCCCCACGTTGGGCGGGTTTATTTATGTTTGAGCAAAACGCGGGATTATGAAACAATTGGTTCCCTTGTGTCCACATGTTTGTCCCTGTGGGTGTAAATGTCAGTTTGTGATCGAGGAGCGATTCGATTTCAATTGATTTGAATGTTTTGTTTTATCTTAAACTGTATCGATGTCCATGACGTCATCACAGTGGTGACGTAATCAACGGCAAGTTTTTCTCGCAACGCCACCGATAATATAATTTATGCACATCTCACTTCAGACTCGTCAGAAAACGAATTTGAAGAAGATTTTTCTGATCCAAATCTTATAATAGCGCAAACGTCTATGGTGATGTGGTGGAAAGTCTTCCCAGAAGAGTGGAGGCTGTTATGGCAGCAAAGGGCGGGGAGTGAGGAAGGGGGGGGGGGGGGGGGGTTAGGCCGCTTAATAGTAAGCCGCTTGATAAGCAATAGAAAACTGTTTGGTCAGCAATAGTAAGCCACCTGGAAAGCGATAGTAAGCTGCTTCGTAAGCGATAGTAAGCTGCTTGGGAGGAAATAGTAAGCCGCTTGGTACGTGATAGCCAATTGGTAAGTGATAGAAAGCCAATTGGTAAGCGATAGTAAGCCCCCTAGTAAGCGATAGTAAGCCACTCGTTAAGCGATAGTCAGCCACTTGGTAAGCGATAGTAAGCCCCTTAGTAAGCGATAGTAAGCCACTCGTTAAGCGATAGTAAGCCCCTTAGTAAGCGATAGAAAGCCATTTAGTACGTGATAGTACGCCACTTGGTAGGTGATTGTAAGCCACTCGTTAAGCGATAGTAAGCCACTGGGTAAGCGATAGTAAGCCACTTGGTAACAGAGCACACACCTGTTTATTTGTTGTTGTCCTGGGGTTATTTACAGATTTAATGGTTGAAAAACATCAGGAATTACTTTCTGATCAATGAACATCCGTTGCCATAGCGATGAAATGACGACGGAATGAATTATTTAATGGCAATGAGAATGTTGCCTGATTCGTTCAATTGAAGGATATATGATGAAAATTATAGATGAAAACAGCCGTTTATTATTTAAAGTGTTCATCCAGTAAATGTTAATTATTTTAATTGTGAATTATCTTTTTTTAATGTATAATTTTCACCATTATCATGAAACTGTTCAGAGCTAGTTATGCATTGCTCGCCGTGTCCGCTCTGTCTCCATGGTTACAATTGTTCTCGCTGGTACATATTTGAACGCACAATCGCTGTTCCTCTCATTGTTCGTGAGAAGAGAAACATGAAGGTTGTATCTTGTCTCATCGCGCTCTTTTTGCTCGTACTATCAACATTTACCATCTTTCACCCCATTTCCCACCATGCACCGGGTGACATCTTCAAACAGGTGAGTTGTAAACGGACGGTTTCTTCATGTATTTCCTCGGACATTTATCGACTGAGTTCTCCGTCCAATGTTGTAGATTAAATGAATGGGGTGTTGATGTAATGGAGGCTTGATGGGACAAATAACGTCCTCCTGCGTCAAAGTTCCTCTCGCGTCCTTCAGGTGTTCAAGTACCGAGAAGGTTCCGTCTTTCCGACTCGTTCCGAAAATCCGAGAAGGTTTTTCTTCAAAAACGAAACTCCACAAAATGTCCGCTTTGTCCGGTGGTCGTTGCGTGTTACCTGGACGTATTCGGTGTCTGCATTTGCGACGTGTCGACGTCATGGCGTCGTGCCGTAACGCATTCAAATTTTGCGTCCTTCTCTCGAGGTTTGAACGGTTCGTTTCGTGCGGTGGAACCTTCCAGAAGTTCACGGTCTCACGTCTCGCGTTTGGTTGTTGCGAGGACGTTATGAGGTGAAGAACAGGTTTTCGTATTCGGTGTCCGCATTAAAACTGATATCGACAAAATGCTCACCTGAGTGTCTCTTCGCCCTCAACATTGATCACAATTTCAGTGAAATATCGTTGATTAATTCCCCATTCTTGTTTTCTTGTGTCCATAACACAGGAACTTGTTCCTCGGAAGATTGTGGAGTTATTCAACTCTGATTGGAAGGAAGTTCACAACTTCTTTCCGACTTCCACTCTGAAGGTGTGATCGCGCACACACCACTCCAGAAACACGCACACCTCAATCCCAGAGGGTATAAATGATACCAGGACAGACACGTGTATATATATATCACTGTCCACACTTTCCAACAGACGAGGATAAACACATATGTGACGAGTCGTTCCACACAGCTAGTTTCTTCATTCCTTGCTTATTCATTCTTAAATTTATTCTTTCCTGTTTCGTTCGATTACAAAGAAAAAGGTTTCCCTTGTCAAGCGGCACGATGGCCACAGGTACACACACTCGGTGGTCTCTGAGCTATCTCGCCTGGGTTCGAATCCCGACCGAGTCATCCTGGTGTTTCACAGGTATGGTGATTCATGAATGTGTGTGCCGTCCCTTGGATGGACGTTAAGCCGGGTGTCCCATCTGCTAGCATTAGTTGGTGGACGATAAATATCTCAGGGTGTCCTTAGCCAAGAGTAGGCGAGCGATCACCGGCATCCTGGACAAATGACAAATTGTTGCCATGACTGAATGTTGGGAAAGGCAATGGCAAACCACCCAGTGCCACAGTTCTCAATCAGCCACACAACAGACCAAATCTTCTCAATCTGTTTCTCCATTTTTTCATTCACCGTTGTTATCCTTTCTAATTCTCTACTCTCTTGATGGTGTGCACTTCTGGAGTGGATGGTGTGCACATCTGGTGTGGATGGTGTGCACATCTGGTGTGGATGGTGTGCGCATCTGGTGTGGATGGTGTGCGCATCTGGTGTGGATGGTGTGCGCATCTGGTGTGGATGGTGTGCGCATCTGGGGTGGATGGTGTGCGCATCTGGTGTGGATGGTGTGCACATCTGGTGTGGATGGTGTGCACACCTGGTGTGGATGGTGTGCACACCTGGTGTGGATGGTGTGCACATCTGGTGTGAATGGTGTGCGCATCTGGTGTGGATGGTGTGTACATCTGGTGTGAATGGTGTGCACATCTGGTGTGGATGGTGTGCACATCTAGTGTGAATGGTGTGCACATCTGGTGTGGGTTGTGTGCACATCTGGTGTGGATGGTGTGCACATCTAGTGTGAATGGTGTGCCAACATTTCTCATTTTCCTTCTTCCAGTTCTTTCAAAGTTCTCCATTCTGTCACGACCGATGTGTTTGTTCTTGTCACTTGCTCTGTGCGCCTCAAATTAAACACCCATCAGTGTGAACCTTTACTCACTCATTACACTTCGTTTGGTCTTGGTTTCTGCGACATGTTTTTAAGTAAAATCGATCCTGTCTCATTGTATGGTTATTCAAACGCGTTGCAAGATCTTAAATAATTAATCAATAAATGTAATCTCCATTTTGAGCTGTTGCAGAGAAAGAGCTCGTATCAGAAAACGGACACATGACGCTTCACGCACGATGGGCGCAGGTTTGGAGCGACCTCTCCCTTTGGATACAAAATGGCTTCTAATTCCAAATTGTCACTCCTAGTACAGAGAGACCCAAGACATGTCCCCCCTTCCACCTTTTCGAGTATCCTCCACTCCTGCACAAGGGAGCGAATGGAAGAGTTTTATTTGGTCGGAGGAGAAAATTGAAATCGCTGTGATATATCGGATTGAGGCCTTTGGGGTGAGAGGGGAAGGGTGAGGACCTGGGGTTTGGAGGTGGAGGTTGAGGACTTGGGGTGGGCAGGCAGAGGTTGAGCTCTTTGGGTTGAAGGGGAAGGGTGAGGACCTGGGGTTTGGAGGTGGAGGTTGAGGACTTGGGGTGGACAGGCAGAGGTTGAGCTCTTTGTGCTTGTGAGGGGAAGGGTGAGGACCCGGGGGTTTGGAGATGGAGGTTGAGGACTTGGGGTGGACAGGCAGAGATTGAGCTCTTTGTGCTTGTGAGGGGAAGGGTGAGGACCTGGGGTTGGGAGGTGGAGGTTGAGGACTTGGGGTGGACAGGCAGAGGTTGAGCTCTTTGTGCTTGTGAGGGGTGTGGCAGAGTTGAGGAGTTGAAATCATATTTTACATGATGTGGAAATTACACGGGTCCCTGCTCCTGACTAATATTGTGAGTTTGGTGTAAAATTACTGAATAATGCTGCGGGTTTTGTGTTTAATCATTCAGAAGTGTTGGTGTGTTTGATGTGAAATAAATTCAACAAGTGATGTGTCTGTTTGTTTCCTACAGAACGTTTGGGGATTTACTTTTTCCATCTTCCTTCAAATCTCCAACAAACTTCCACACCAACTACGTTTTATCAAGGTACGGAAGCATTCATTCTTCCACAAACACTTTCCTGAGAATGAAGAGAAATGTGTTCTTAGTTTGAATGTTTGACGTTATAATCTGTTCAGACCTATGGTGGTTGATGCTGGAATCCCAGGTGGGAGCACGCCACCCTCTGTCGTTCTTTATTTCAGTGAAATAACTGATTATCCATGTTTGATGTTCTTGTGTCTCTCACATAGAATCCCATTCTTGAGAAACCACAGGGATTTTTAGGATCTTTGTGGGCAAACATTGCCAGCATCTTACCCACTTCTTTCCTGAAGGTAATCAAACGCTTCCTTCCAGAAACCACAACACTCATTAATTGCATGGATTGCTTCACTCCTGAAACACGTGTACGGTACTTTAATCTCCTGGGATGTATCTGCACACCCGGACACATATATGCACATACCGTCCCACAAAATTCGATACCCTAACATGTCCAAACTACATATCAGGCCTACCCATCCACTTGGAAACCAGGCACCTCCTCATCCTACAAATAAACATACTCAACTGCTGAGGGCCAAACAACCCACACTAGTTGCAACCAGATTAGTGTCATACCTATGTGTAGTTGGAGATAGTCGTGGCCAAACATATTGGCACCCTTGCACTTTTTTCAAATAATGCACCATTTCTTCCAGGAAATTGTTGAAATTTACAAATCTTTTGGTGTTAACATTTGTATTTCTTTGGTTTGCAGTGGAACAAAACAAAAAAAGCTTAAAACATTTCTAAATGTTAGCTTATTCCACACAGAAATCATAAAATGGCCCGGACAATATTATTGGCACCTTTTAGAAGTTGTTAGAAATCTTTAGATTTCAAGCAGGTGATTCTCCTTTACTTTGGAATTGAGCTCACCCGTGGTGAGTTGCAGGTGCCTACAATATAAAAACCACTCATTCATCCAGATTGAATGGAGAAAATGAGTCATTCTGCTGTTTTGTGTCACTGTGTGCACCGCAATGATCATGGAGAAAATAAAGAAAACGAGAGAATTATCTGAGGTCAGAAGCAAGAAAATAAAAAATTAACTTTTACCAACATTCGTGACATCAACAAATATTTAAATCCGGATGTGGAGTAGTTCCGTACGGTTGGGTGAATACAATTACGAATTCAAAATTGTAATTGTCTTTCCTCAATTCCAATCATCATTCCAATCATAAATTGATACTTTTTAAAAATTCTGTTTTAAATGATGATTGTTTTGAGATATTATCAAACCAGCTCATTGTCGTCATCTGTCCACTTCCGGATTTGCGGCAGGTTCGTCTCGAGTTAATTTCAAAATCATAATTTTATTGAGGAATTTATGAAACCTCCTACCTACCTTGCAACATCCGCTGGGACCCAAAAACGTTCCACAGGAGGTTTGGCGGGTCTAGCGACAAAACTGAGGGAGTAGTTTGGGGACAGAGACGGACGGACACTCCTGTTTTATAATAAAGATTCCGCCCCACAAAAGCAGATACCCAAACATGTCCACACCAAATATCAGGCCTACACATGCATTTGGAAACCAGGGAACAAAAATGGAGTCACCAAAGTTTGGGTTTTTATTCTCAACATGATGGGGTCGGCAAAACCAAACCAACCGCAAGGCCACACTGCATGCCAAATGCCTGTCGATCAGCATGACTTCCGGCACCACCTGCGTGGCGTTGTACCTCAACAAAGCTGCCATCCTTGGCTTGGTTCTCATTCCCATAGAGATGCAAAGTGAAATGGCATTGGGATTTGTGGATCTTGAGAAGGCCGATGACCCTGTCCTGAGAGAGATGGTACTGGCGGCACTGAGATGGA
This sequence comes from Myxine glutinosa, assembly GCF_964187855.1. Classification (NCBI taxonomy): domain Eukaryota; kingdom Metazoa; phylum Chordata; class Myxini; order Myxiniformes; family Myxinidae; genus Myxine; species Myxine glutinosa. The sequence continues at coordinate 76,423,068 of NC_136274.1, read as the reverse complement.
TGGGAGTGCTGGAAGCAGAAGCTAGTTTGGTGGAAGGGATGCACAAGGAAAAGAAAGGAAGAGTTCTAGTTTGTCATCGGACGTCAGAGTTGCCCAATGGTCGCATCCTGGGGGAAGGGTGGAGTGGTCAGGTAACGGGGTACTATATTGACGGTGCATTGTGTACGGACTCACTGCCTCATACAGACCAATTATAATACTCTCTTGTCCCTTCTGGGAAAGCCAAGGCTAAAATTTGTTCGACAAATTGATGAAATGTTTCAGAAGTTTGGAGGAATCCAAATCAGAGGACCAAGTTTATGATGTCATTGAAAAATCATGAGGACTAATATTTGGTGTTTGGTGTAAATTACTGAATAATGTCGAGGGTTTGGTGTGGAATAATGTTGAAGTGTTGGTGCGGTGTACCTGTGTGTGGCCTACAGAACGTTTGGGGATTTACTTTTTCCATCTTCCTCAAAATCTCCAACAAACTTCCACCACAACTGCGTTTTATCAAGGTGCGGAAGCATTCATTCCTCCACAAACACTTTCCTGAGAATGAAGAGAAATCTGTTCTTGGTTTGAATGTTTGACGTTATAATCTGTTCAGACCTGTGGTGGTTGATGCTGGAATCCCAGGTGGGAGCACGTCACCCTCTGTCGTTCTTTATTTCAGTGAAATAACTGATTGTCCATGTTTGATGTTCTTGTGTCTCTCACATAGAATCCCATCCTTGAGAAACCACAGGGATTTTTAGGATCTTTGTGGGCAAACATTGCCAGCATCTTACCCACTTCTTTCCTGAAGGTAATCAAACGCTTCCTTCCAGAAACCACAACACACATGAATTGCATGGATTGCTTCACTCCTGAAACACGTGTACGGTACTTTAATCTCCTGGGATGTATCTGCACACCCGGACACATATATGCATATACCGTCCCACAAAATTAGATACCCTAACATGTCCAAACTACATATCAGGCCTACCCATCCACTTGGAAACCAGGCACCTCCTCCCACCTCATCACCTCATGCCCCACAAGCACACATCCTCAAGTGTTGAAGGAAAAACTACATGCAATAGTTGTGACTCGGCCCTAGTTTGGGTGTAGTGGTGCCCACCTCCTCTCATTTGTTCCTCTTTTTTTTCTGCCTATGGAACCAACTTCCACATTCTCTTTAATCTCATTCTTTCCTCCAGTTCATCAGGACAGTTTAAGCTCCGCAAAGTTTAAAAAAAACGTTCACCATCGGTTGAGTTATTGTGCTTCATGTGTTTCATGGCCAAATTAATCAGGGGCAAAGGTTTTCCCAAAGCTTGGATGTGTCAAAACGTTGGACACTTTGTCGTGGGAGCGATGTTATAACAAAACAGGTTAAAGGCAAAACACACCTGTATGAATTGCTGAATACAGCAAGGTTCAGAGGAGAGATGAACTTTGCAACCATTTTGTATTCAGATTTAGTGAATTATCTCAGGACATTGGGGGGTAGGGGTGGTGTAGAGGGGGATGGGGAGAGTAATGGGGGAGAGAGGGGAGGGAATGAGAGGAGGGAGTGTGGGAAAGAGAGGGGAGAGGGGGATAGGGAGGGATAAGAAGTTTCCTTCTGTATCCACCCTGCCCCATCCCCCCCCGACATTTGAGGGACACCCTCTCCCAAAATTATCTCGAATGTTTTGCAAACATTCAGAGTAAGACAAAAGTCCCCACACCACTTATTCAATGTGTCAATCTCATCGCGGTAAAGACACAAAGGATGATTGATCGGAAAGACAGCCAATAATGGCGATATTGTCTGTGCACTTAATAAAGTTACAAACTTCTTTAAGAGCCACACATCCATTGGTGCACAAACTGAACAGCAGAGGTGACAATACACAGCCTTGTGGAGCACCAGTATTCAAGATTGATAACTTTGATAAGCGACCATTCACCCTCACCTGCTAAGTAATGTTGATGCCAGATTGTATTGCACAACCAGGATGTGTGGTCCTCTTTTTAGCCAATATCCAACCTCCGCAGCCCTATGTTGCACCACCATTTTGCAGTTGGCGCCACAAGCATCTCAGATATTTTGTTCTCAGCAAAACCACGAGTGCAACACAATTGACCTTTTTAAAGTCCATGAAATAATATTTAAATTGAGAGATTCACTTAAACCTTTCCTGTCACTTGGGACGGGTACTCCTCCGAGTTTATTAAAAAACTTACCTGTGAGGATTATAGCTGTTAAATGCCGCGTCGTGCAAAATGAGTGTGTGGTATTTTTCTACCTGGAGGGTGGGCTCAGGTGTGGCAAAACATCTCGTATTGTTGCACGAGTCTTGCATCTGCGCAGGATGGCCGATGGCATTTTCTGTTTGTATAAAAATGAACCAAAGTTTCTAAATTTACTTTTTGTTATCATAAACTTTAACTTTTGACTTGTGGATACATGAGTGACCTCAGAATGTTTAATATTTTTATGTCTTGGTTTCCTTTCAGTTCCTGGATGAAGTAACTTCAATTCCAGGCAGATGTAAGTGACTTTTCATCATCTGATACATAAAGCTCTTTCTAACCACTGACTCTCTCACTCACTGATAGATAATGTTTAATACCTTCGATTTGGGGTAGAAAGCTGAAATTTTGCAAATTGCTGCAACTCAAAGCCAATATCCCAGGAAAAATCGCAATACAGTCGGAAATTTTCCATGAATGAAAATATCAGGGAATAAAAGATGGTTGCTGGAGACTCAGTATGACCACGGCAAGTCTTGTGACCCCAGACAAAGGAATACTTCGCAGAATATTGCGGTGACAACAATTGATATTGTCACGGTTGTCTGGTTTGTTCCGGTTGCCCGGGACAAATCCAGCGAGTCATGTTAAAACAATCGTGACAGTCACCCGCTTCAAAGACTCCCTGCTGGATCTGCATCTGAAGACCGCATTACCAGGCAGATTGCAGTTCCCAAAGCGGGCGAGTGTGCTGCCAAGAGATGACCAAAAGACTGATCTAATAAGGCCAAGGAAACCTTGATCATGTGACGCGATCTTCTCCAATAGCGAATCAATCCTTGACGGGGATTACGAGAACCACCAGATGAAGCCACCAGGACAAAGAGAATTCACCCGAGACCAAGTCAGGTTTAATGACAAGAATGGCTCGGTGAGGGAACAGGATGAGCAAGTGCAAATAACAGTCGATAAGAAACAATAAATCTATCATAACGTGAACGGCACTCAGTAGAGAGCATACCTCCGCCTAGTTGGCCATATCACTCAATGGTGAAGAAGCACTTTTTAAAATTCCACGAGCTAGATCCGGATCTGGATCTTCACCAAATTTGAATTGAATCTTCCTTGTCACACACAACCTGTCCAAAAACTTTTTTCCAAATCCATCCATTACTTTTTGAGATAGCCTGTTATGTGTCGTTTTTGTGTCTATATCCTTATGGTGAAGAATCTCTTCAAAAATTAAATAATTCTCCTATCCGAATCCATATTCAGATCTTCACCAAAATCGAATCGAATCGTCCTTGTCAGACCCGCAACTGGTCCACCAAGTTTCGTCCAAATCCGTCCACAGCTTTTTGAGATATCCTGCTATGTATCGTTTTTGGCCCCATCTCCCAATGGTGAAGAATCACTTTAAAAATTATAGTAGTCGGATCCGAATCCGGATCTTCATCAAAATCTAATCATTTCGTCGGTGTCACATACGCTACATCTCTGCCAAATTTCGTCCGTATCCATCGACAACGTTTTGAGATATTTTGTTCACAAACGGATAGACAAGTTGTGAAAACTTAACCTCCATCCACCTTTGGTGGCGGAGGTAATAAGTGTGTGTGTCAGTGTGTGCCGGTGTGTCTCCTCCATAACTCCAAAACCATGAAAGCTGGTGGCTCGCAACTTTGCATGAAAAATGAAGGAAACTTAGGGGAGTTCATAAATGAAAACTGTGTATTTGTGTAAACTAGTACACCCGCTCACGACGGGAGCGGCAAGATGGGTCATGCCGCTTTGGGGTATAAAGATTACAGTTGATCTATGGTCGGGTCTCAAGAACATTGGGTGTGTGTTCATTTAACAAGTTTCTTGTGGAGAGATCGCCAAGTGGTTTAAGCATTCGAGGAAGCACTCCATTAAAAACCATTAAGTAACGGCTGGCTTGGCAATCACGAGCTAGCTGCTTGGTAAAAGAGCACAACCCGGGCTTCCTCCCTTTCAGTTTTGTGTTAAAAAGCAGGAGCGAGTTTCAAAAGTTTGCTCCAAAAAATGCCACGGTGGCGCCAGAAAGGGCCATGTTATTAATCCAACATTTATTTGTGGGGTACATACAGTACCGTAGATTTTCGCTCAGTTTGGAAGGTAAACCTTACTTCACGGATGTTGGGATTCCTCCAAATTTCTTTTTTTTAGTGATTATAATGGGCATTAGCGACTGTTTAAAAAGCTAATCATACGTGTTTGTGGTTTATAATATTTTTACTTCCTTCAGCAGCCATTGCTCCCACGGAAACGCCATAACAACTATAAGCTATTTACACAAATTCTCAATGCAGGAAAAACGCTTTGGGGAAATGGGACATTATTATAACTAGCCGAAACCCGTGGAACATCCACGGAAGGGAGGATGTGGTGTATGGATAGAGTGTACCATTATGGATGACATAGGGGATAATAATATGACATAGAATGACATAGAATATAATACAATGAACGCAGTATCAGAGGTTGAAATTATTTTAAAACTTCTGGATAAACAATGTTTGGGGTAATAGTCAAGCCTCTGACGACTCCTTGCGTACTCGTATTATCAACCTTGATATACACATCTTTGAACGACCGTGCTCTTGAACATGCCACATATAACTGGCCGTGTGAGAAGACAGGAGCAGGCAAATAGATACCCAGTTTACGGAATGTTTAGAAATTATGGTAAACCCACCTGATGAGGTTAGCGTACACTGCGATCACCGACAACGGAACAAATGCATGCTCAGGATTGTCCAATCAGCGGACGGCTTGCTTCGCCTTCGTCCAGCAGACGCCAATACGATGGCGTCGTAAGATGGCGTCGTATCGGCAGTTAATCGGATGCTTTTGGGCCCCAACGTCGGCTAATTCAGATTTTTCGAGTATGGCTGTACGTGATAAACAAAGAGCGCGGTTCGTAGATCATAAATCCATTAGTGCCGTGGGCATCGGGTCACTGGGTGCGGCGTAAAAGGGATAACAAAGTCGAGTCCTTACGCTATTATTATATAGACTTCCCGAAACCCGTGGAACATCCACGGAAGGGAGGATGTGGTGTATGGATAGAGTGTACCATTATGGATGGCATCGGGGATTTGCTTGTCCGAGTAAGAGTTAGGAAGAAAGATGAGAATGAAGAGTGCGTATATGAACAACGATCGCCGACACCGGCACAAATGCATGCTCTGGATAGTCCACTCAGTGGACGGCTTGTTTTGCCTTCACCCAGCAGACGCCAATACAATGGCGTCGTAAGATGGCGTCATATCGGCAGTTAATCGGATGCTTTTGGGCCCCAACGTCGGCTAATTCAGATTTTTCGAGTATGTCTGTACGTGATAAATAAAGAGCACGGTTCGCAGATCGTAAATCCATTAGTGCCGTGGGCATCGGGTCACTGGGTGTGGCGTAAAAGGGATAACAAAGTCGAGTCCTTACGCTATTATTATATAGATACTCCCCGTCGATGTGCTTCTGTGGTAATCGCGAATATGAGTCACATACACGGTCACAGTGCCTGATGCCACTGTGACCGTGTTTTGATTAATAAATCTACGAGTCACAAAACACGAACCGAACTCACCTCAAGCAGTAAAAAGGTACAAATCGCTCCTAGAAACCACCTCATCTCTTCAGACCTCAACACACCTCAATAAGTATAAGTGACGGCAGCGCTCATGGGATCTTCTTCTTCCGTTAAGCTCCAATTTTTTCTCTTTAAGTTAAGTCCAATCAGTCCTCTCTGCTCGAAGTGCTCAGGCCATGCCTTCCCGCTCTCATACTTTTATTGCCGTTCGGTGTAGAAAGGGATTGACATATCGTTCGTCTGTTTCAGCTCGTTAACTTTAAGCTTCCTTACGTCTCACCACCTGCTACACCTCTCTGAGTTACGAGGATTTATGCAACGCACCCCGAGTATCGCAACGTCACTCCATTTAACTTTATTAAAATGACGATAAAGACGTTTCCTTATATATCCTAATTTAAAATGTTCAAGGGAATAAAAAGACCATTTGGTTCACACCACCCATGTTCACACCACTTGACTGTCCAATCAGCGGACGGCTTGCTTCGCCTTCGCCCAGCAGACGCCAATACGATGGCATCGTAAGATGGCGTTGTATCGGCAGTTAATCGGATGCTTTTGGGCCCCAACGTCGGCTAATTCAGATTTTTCGAGTATGTCTGTACGTGATAAACAAAGAGCGCGGTTCGTAGATCGTAAATCCATTAGTGCCGTGGGCATCGGGTCACTGGGTGTGGCGTAAAATCGATAACAAATTCGAGTCCTTACGCTGTTATTATATAGATATTGTTGTCTTAACATTAATAATATGTGATTATTATTCATTTTGTTATTGAAAGTGTCTTTGGAAAAACGCCACAATAAATCTTCTTCTTTGGAGAAACGCCACGATAATGCTAATTTAACATTGATATACACATGCAAACCCATTGATGGAAATGGCGGGAAAACCCGCTCGGTGGAGAAACCCCCCTTTGGGGATGGGGGGGGGGGGGGGGGGGAAATGAATGCGCTACAACCTTCATTGTGTAATCCTTAGTCATCCTGTCAAGTTTGGTTGAGATTGGATAAGTAACGACGGAATGTATTGGGGTCAAAAATTAATCAGACAGACAGACACCAAATGGCATGTTTTAGTTTGATGATGATGATGGAATCACCGCTTTTGAAGATAATTAATGGGGTACTCTCATCATAAAATACCAAAAAAGGCTTACCCTTAGTTATCGCACGTTAACCTCGCAGGGGCCTGAATCTGCCATTTTGTGTTGGCCTGATCAAAAATGCCTTGCCTTGGAACAGGTCGCAACGGTTTCTGCATGAAGCTTCACACCTACGAATCGCTTTATACATCGCTGATCGCCAATCTCCATACCCTTCCTTGCTCCCCCTTCCTCTCCCTTCCTCTCCTCACTCTCCCCTCCTCACTTTCCCTTTTCTCACTTTTTTATCGCTCCCACCCCCCTCGTCCCACCACTCCCTCCCAGAGTGTATTGTGTTCTGAGAGATTTCTCTCCCCCTTCCTCGCTGTTCTCCCCCTCCCCCTTCGTTGCTCTCCCCACTTCCTTGCTGTCCCCCCTTCCTTGCTCCCCCACACCTTCCTCCCCCTCCAACCCTCCTCGCCCCATCCTCATTCTTCCCTTCCCCATCCTCACTCTCCTACCCCTCCTCTATCCCTCCTCCCTATTAATATCCCCATTGTATTTGCTTGTCAATAATAAAACCCCTCACCTTTGAACCGATCACACCCACCTATGAGTCAAGGAAGAATGGGAACCATGATTATCGAAAACGCCTTCAGACTCAAACCACGAGGGAAAGACAAAGCAAAATCACAAGACAAGAAATATTCTTCCTCGATTTCTCACACACATGTTCTGGTGCTGTGGCCTGATCTGAATTGTGGAGGTGCTTTTCCCGTATAAATATAAACTAGGGGCTGATGGCCTACACAGACACGAAAAAGAACATTTATGACTGAAAACAGAGGGGGGAAACATCGAATAAAGGCTCAAATGTGAATATGCAGTAGTTTGCTCCACTCTCACATGATCATGGAGATACCATGGTTTGGTAACAAGTGGTACAAAGTCCTTGGTGGATGAGCTGAGATGGTTTGTTGAAATGATCCACACAGATGTTCTCTTTTACAGGTATGTGGAATGATGAGGTAATGAATGGTGTGTGCAGAACCGTCATCCTCCTGCTTTGTTTGGCTTTGATCCTGCGGATCCTCGGACCCATCATCAAGGTATGGATGTAATGAATAATGCTGTGCAAAAGTCTCAGAAAATTTGCATTTTTAGCCGCGTCACAAGACGCTGGTCATAGAGTGCCCTCTGCTATTGTTCTTGTTCTTCTTGTTCTACTTGCAGAGAAGACAAAACCTCAAAGCTCCACCCATTCTGGGAACCATAGCTCCATCCATTGTGGGAGAGGCTTCATATAAACAAATATCCACCATTTTATTAACTCGCATAGCTTTGAGGCCTGTTTTGTAGGCCCGTGGTGTCTTCCTCTCTCACACAGTTTTATTTCAAATCAAATTCGATATATCATTTCATTTTTCACAGTCGCTAGCATAGTTGTAGACTCGGTTGAAAAAAAACGGGAAGAAATTCCGATGAAAGTTGCCCTTTATAGAACGAAATGAATTCTCAAAGGCCTGTAACTTCAAGTCCATTGAGATATTTTTTTTTTAAATCGCGGCATGGTCAGTCATACACCGCCCGAAATAACAGACGGGAAAATGCCGAGATATATTAAAAATTCGTCCATTTGATGACTATCGTCACGATGAAATATTTAATTTATACGTCGTCACAATAATGTGGAGAGAGGAGCATAGCTTCGTTCACGTGTCGCCACACACGGGAAATTGCCGAGATATATTTTTTTAAAATCGCGGCATGGTCAGTCATACACCGCCTGAAATAACAGATGGGAAAATGCCGAGATATATTAAAAATTCGTCGCCACACACGGGAAATTGCCGAGATATATTTTCACTTTGCACAAAAATAACATCAAGTAATCGAATCAATAGGAATGTCCTGTGCCTATAACATCGACGTTATAGGCACAGCTGCATCTAGGCATTGTGTAACATCGACGCGGCTTTTGTTTTAATTAAAACTTTTTGTACTTGTTTCTCTTCTGATGCAGAAGGAAACGGAAACTTTGTGTTCAATGCAAATAATCTTGATGAAAATAGTCTTATTGAAATATCTAGATTTAAACACAACTATCTGAAGTACCCAGCATTGCCTGGATAAATACAATAAAATATGTTTAAATATTTCCTGCATCACAAATTGGGGAATGTTGGCCTCATGGTTTCGTATGAATTACAAATTTTAGGCGTTGGAAAATGCTCTTGGACCACTTTCCCTTCTTTTTATTAATTGTATATTTTAAATACAGTTATCCCCCGCTTAACGAAGGCATTACATACCTTTATATCCCTTCGTCATGCCATCCTTCATTACGTAGGAGCTCGTTTTACATTATTTCTTGTCAGAAAATTCCACTGTTTCCTCACCGTAAATTTTCATTCTTCGAGCAAAGCCATGTGCACCGTATGTGGATGGTTTTAGTGCAAGTGACATGAAATATTATTATTCACCTGATGATAGAGACAGGAACACAAGAATAAAGTTAATTTAGTTTTAACACCGACCAAAAGAGTGTGCCAACTTCTGGGCGAACCTGTCAGATTAATCGTCCCACACAGCTTCAATTATATTCACATCTGGGCCTTGAGGGGGCTGTGAGTATTGTTCTATATATTAAAGGACTTTGCTTCATCTTTCTTTTGGAAATAAGTTTTAATTATTCCAGCTGAGTGCCTGGGATCATTTCATTGCTGTGAGACGAGGTTTGGACCAACAAACATTGCACCACTGTGGAGAGAGAGCATGATGGATGAAACTTTGTTTGGACCAACAAACATTGCACCACTGTGGAGAGAGAGCATGATGGATGAAACTTTGTTTGTGCGTTGCACAGTCAATATCCACGATGCAGGGTCTCTACAAAACAAAGTCTTGTTCCGGTTTGGTTGTAATCAAAGTTGTAATAAACAGCACCAACATGTTGTGGGCACCCTGTACTGTTACACTTGCGGAATTCTAAACACGCCGATGAACCGCCAGGCTGGAAGGGGATGACAGGTCACCACATCCACCCGTAATTTCATGCTGGTCGTCGAAAATGTAAGATCCGCGTGCATTGATGTGCCCTGTTTAACTTTCTTCCTGAAAATGAAAGTAATCTTCCTTTTCCTTCAGGTATACATGATACCCACCATTGTGAAGAAGAAACGCCCACGATCAAGTCAGCAGCTGGTATGTATGATTTATACTTCCCATCACAATGTCCATGCAAATGAAGGAATATTTATTAAACGTTAATTTAGTGTTTTTAATGTGATTGTTTGTTGATGCGTTTTTAGCTCACGTGGAACGTAGTTCAGGGGGAGGTATTAGCATGGTGCGGTGTCAGTCAGTCAGGCTGTAGGTAAACACTCAGATATCAAAGTTTGTTCATGGCATCAAAAAAAATTGGGGTCTAAAGGGGTCACCGGTGTTGAAAGTGGGTCCATCTTTGGCCCCCCAAAATAGGTACTTGCTCTCTTCTTTGAAACTACAAACACAATTCTGATGAAGCTTGGCCACAACCTTCATCACCCATGATGGACGAACGTTTGTTCACAGCATTAAATAAATAGCACCGGAAAGCGGGCGTAACCCCTCAGCCCATGCATGGTGAAAGGAAGCCGTGGCGGCCATATTGAAAATTGCAGTACTCCCATTTTCGAAAGCAACCTTCCACTACTCACCCCCAACACACACTCCAAACATGGATTTAATCGGACAAGCCGTTCTGCTCGAAATTGACGGAAACCAAAAGTTTACGGACGCCGGACGCCCACCCGCCTGCCCGGACGACAATACCCCTTATCCCATTGGGCTGACGGGTGAAAAGGAGGGGATCTAAAGGGGGTTTGTGGGGGTATTGGAGGTTGACCCTCCTCTCCCCCAAAAATAGGTATTTTCTCTTTTCTCTGAAACTAAAAACACACGTTTGACGAAACTTGACCACAGCCTTGATGTACCAATGTTTGTTCACAGCATCAAAAAAACATCAGGGGTTTGTCCTCCAAAGGTGTTTACTTTCTTCTCCGTGACATATTTTGTGGGTCGTCCACGCTTACCAGTGGTTACCTGGTTCTACCAGGTGAGCCCAGGGACATTACCGCTCTATTTTCTTCTGCCTGGCAGTTCGTCGGGGAGGTTAGAATTCCGCAAATGTAACAGTACAGGGTGTCCACAAAGTCTTGTTTCAGTTTGGTTGTAACAAGTTTTTAAAACCACAACAATACTTTGTGGACACCCTGTACTGTTAGTCGTGGAATTCTATCCACCCTGAGGAATCGCAAAGATGGAAGGGGACAAAAGATCACCACATCCACCCTTAATTTGGTGCTGCTTGTTCGCAGTTTAAGATCCATGTGCATTCATGTGTCCTGTTCAAGTTTGTTCCTGCAAATGAAAGTAATCTTCTTTTTCCTTCAGATTAGCAACATTCAGATGTCGAAAAACACACCATCAGGACAGCAGGCAGTACGTATGAATTATGCTTCCCACAACAATGTCCATGTAAATGATGGAATATTTATTAAACGTTAATTTAGTGTTTTTGACATAATTGGTTCTTTGATGCATTTTTAGCTCACCTGGAACGAACTTCAGGGGAGGTATCAGCATCGCATGGTGTCCGTCAGTCAGGCTGTATATGAATTCTTTGATCTCCTTTTTTTTTTTTTTTGTTGTTGTACACAAGATCGAGGCTCGTGTGAGACGTAACATTAATGATAAAAAAACAAACAGACACATAAGACGAAATTAAAGGAGCGGCAGAAAGATGGGGAGAGGGGGGGAAGCACACAAGTTTAACATTTGAGAGCAGGGACATCGGGAGATTTGTTGGAGGGAGAGGGCTTGGGGGGAGGAGGCGTGGGGAGGGGGGTGGGGTTGGGAGAAGTTAAAAACACATGGACACAGCGAGGACCTCCAGGAAAGAAGTCGGTATTTCAGAAAAGTGGATCTGGGGTGAACTAACAGGGGTAGAAAAGATCAAGCTTTTGGATGGGGGAAGATAAGAGATGGTGGTGAACAGCTGCTTTGAAGACCTGGAGGGATGAGTGGGATTGAAGAGAGTGAGGGAGTTTGGTCCAGAGGCGGGAGAGAAGAGGAATGAAAGAGTGAAGGTGAGCAGAGAGTCTTGTGCGACCTGCAGGAGTATTTGGAGGACAGAGCACAGACAGGGCTGGGGGTGGGGGGGGGGGGGGGGGCTAGGCCGGAGAGGAGTCGGAAGAAAACAGAAATACCACCAACCTGCCAGCGGTTGTTGGAAGAAGACACCTCTCGCTGGGTTCAAAAGCCGCCATTTTGTTTCGGCCTACTGAAACTTGCCTTGCCTTGGAAACACGATCGATTATCATTACATAAGTGAAGCATATCATCAACATCTGGATTCGGATATGATGATTGGATGCTGTAGACTAAATAATGTCCAAATCTGGAGTGAAATGTGACAGAATTTACCACATCGAGCGATTGGTGAACGCTATTCAGGCTGCTTTTAAAAGCCATGGCGTTACAGTAGACAGACCTCCCTTTTTGTTTTTATTCACAAGGCCGGGGAAGTTTTGTTGTGTTTATAACAGCCATTTAAAAAATATATTTGTTTGCTCCCAGTCGTTGGCACATTATTTGATGCGTTAAATCGATCTGTTTTTAAAATTCCAAAACCATTTCACCAAGAAGCAATCGGCTTGCTATCGCTTGCCAAGCCAGCCGTTCCTTATCACCAATTTCGCTGGAGTGCTTAAGTTCCTTGGTGAAGGCTCCACAAATGAAGTGAGAAATGCCTGTGTACTTCATTAATTAGTGACAAGGCCGGGGAAGTTTGGGTGTGTTATAACACTCTCTTTGAATATGATTAACGAGGTGAACCACCACTTAGTAACCACTATTCAGGCTGCTTTTGCAAGCCATGGCGTTATAGTAGACAGAGCTGCCTTTTTGTTTTCACGTACCCATTTTTCCATTGATGAACATTTTTTGTACGATATAGTAACTCCCCTCCCCCTGCTTCCTCGCTCCATCCTCCCTCCTCTCTTCCTCTTTCCCCTTCCACCCTCCCTTCTTCGCACCGCCTCCCACTCCACTCCCTTCCCCTCTCCCCTCCTCCTCTCTCCCTCCTCCTGCTCCAGCCTCTCTTGCGCCCTCTCCCTCCCTACCTCCTCTTCCCCAACCCGCTCGCTTTATATTCCCGTCACGAAGCGGCTCATTGTGAATAGTTTACGTTTTGTATCCCGGAGTACACCAGAAAATCACAATACAGAATCACGTTCAATCAAAATCATCCGTCTAAAACTTTTTGAGATATCCTGCGATGTTTCGTTTTTGGCCGAATCTGCCAATGGTGAAGAATTGCTTGAAAAATTGTACTAGCCGGATGCGGATCCGGATCTTCACCAAAATCTAATTATTTAGTATTTGTCACATACTCTCCCTCTCTGCAAAATTTCGTCCGAATCTGTCCATAACGTTTTGAGATATTTTGTTCACAAACGGACAGACAGATATGGGTGAAAACATAACCTCCATTCACCTTTGGTGGCGCAGGTAATGACCCTTCCTGCCGCTCCCATCGTGAACGCGTGCACCAGTCAACACAAAATGAGACTTTTCCACCTTTATTGACACATCGGAACCCAGCACTTCCAAGTGAAAAACAAATTCTTAAAATTTCAGAAAATTAATTAGAAATACAAAACTAGAATATCTTGTTTATACATATTGTTACGGACACGACTTTGATGTTATGGTGGGCCGAGCGGAATGGCCGCCGTGTCCGCACAAGTTACCCGATTATACTCGAACCTTGGCCGAGTCGCGCTACGCTAGATCAATGAAGGAAAAGGACACAACGGCTGGGTTAAAAATGATACGACACCAGGGGTACGGTTCTCAAGACCTCCGGAGGAGGTTATAATATGGCGGAAGGTTAGATTACAGGAATGAGAGGGACAGCATAGGAAGATAGGCACTTAGACACACTTATCTTATTCCCGACAGACCACAGATAAACGGGACAAAACTGACTCACACGGGGATTGATGGCAAGGAAAGCGGGTATTCGATGGCTCAAGGTGCACCTTGGCTCAGGGGCAAAATCGACCCGGTCCGGTCCAATGATGCGGGAAGGTCGCTCAGCGCTTGGAGGTCACGACTTGTCTTTTCAAGCTGGGGGCGCATCTCACGTCACGTCCGGTAAGTCGCTGCGTATATCCGGCGGGGAGTGACACGCCCTCGGCTAGTTAGCTCCGCCCCAGATGGAATCGGTCCGCCCTTCTTATTGGGTGTGGGGGGGGGGGGGTTACTGGCTCCGCCCCTGACGATGAGCTGACAGCCAGCCCCTTCGTGGTAACCCCGTGGAGCGCATGGGCAATGGCGGCTAACCACGCCGGAGTGAGGACGCACACTCCCCGCGCCGCGCCGCCCCCAATCTCCTCTGTTGTTGTAGTTGTTGTTGTTGTTGTTGTTGTTGTTGTTGTTGTTTCATGGGGAAGATGGGAGGAGGGATGGGGAGGTCCTAAACTCACTACTGGTGCCATACAATCACATTCTGGTGCAACGAAGAGTCAGAATTAATGGAAACGAGTCCTTAACTGACATAGACTAAGAATAACTAGCAAGATGTCCGAAAGTTGTCTACGTGAGATGCGGTGGACCTGGGCACGACATTTAATGGGGGAAAAAGGGGAAGGTCGGTTCTACAGAGTGTTATTTACAGGCAATGGGACTAGGGAATGGGGGATTGGGGATAGTTGGGGAGTATTGGGGAAATAGGGGAATATTTACAAGCGGATATGGAGGCCAAATGCCATATCCGCAACATTGCACCCTTCTCTACCCTCGGGGCGTCCCGACCCGATAAATTTTTACCTATTTTAGTGTGGCACTCAGATGTAGTTCCCTCTACTATTAACTCTACCCTGAGTGCGACAGTTTTACAGATATTCACAAATGAGTAAATATGTCCCCCTGCGACGTTGCACCCTTCTCCTCACAGAAACACGCCCACAGGATAACCGAATCGCGGAAAGAATTCGCAAACTAAACATACAGCCGGTAGGGAGCATTATTTACACAAGACTACGCTGATATTTACACTACGATCCAGGACCTGTTTTTGGAGGAACACATGCAGATGTTATGCATAGAGAGAGCACGCATGCCAGCATCGATACACCAACCCACGAGTGCTCTGTGGCCTTACGGCCTTTAATAATGTGCAGAGCACCCCATCCAAGCACCAAAAGCACCACCCCATAACACAGTCAGCACCATCCGGTGCACCAATAAAGTGTTTATAAATCACCGGTGGTGTCGCAGCCGGCCGATGTTCTGCCGCTGGTCTTGCCTTCGTGTGGTGCACTTGGTGTTCTTGCCTCTTTCAAAAAAATAAAGAAAGGCGCCAACCGCGTCCATTTCTGTATTGTGGCCGTCACGGGGCCAACTATAAGTGGTTCACCTTGTATGGCATAGGTGCCCCGTTGACCCATAGGTCCATCCACGGGTGGTGCTTGGCCGCAAAAGAACTGCGGTCCATTGTGGGTGGCCACAAACATTGCGGTCCATATGGTGTATCGATCCAGGCAGCAAGCAGCGAAAGTGCAGGCCCACAACTGCGGAGCCAGCACCTCTCTCTCCTCTCTCTCTGCCCCAAAGCCAGATCCTCGGAGGTGGGAGACAAAAGAAAAGACAAGTGAGTAAGGTGGTAAGGGCGCAAAAGTGCATGCAATACAAGGTGATGCACACTGGGGGCACATGGGAACCAGGTGAGACAGGTACGTTCCTACCGTATGCCCCCCCCCCCACCAGGTAACCTACATGGCCCCTCCCTTACCCCTTACTGTATCCACAAAACACAACTCTACCCATAAACATCTACTTTACAAATCACAAACATCCCTACTGTCTTCCCCGTTCCTCCCATAAACCAAATTCGTCTTCTCTCCCTCCTAACCAATCAAATTTGCCATTTTCAACTCTCATCAAAATTTGCCATCTCCAACTCAACATCATAATTTGCTATCACCAATTCATCATCAGTCCCTCCTAGGGAGGGAGAGATGGAATCACCCCAATGTCTCATCCACGTCGTGATGCGTCTCACAAATCCTCACAGCAATTCTCATTTCCTGCACCAAAACAAAGAAAACACAGGTGTGGAGTCATCATCATCACCACAGGTAAGTGGCTGCGTATGGTGCGACAGGTTCATCAATCCTAACTATTTCCTAAATGACTTTAACAACTTTACACTACCCGGGGTCTTTCTCCGGCCAAACCATTGGCCCTCTTACACTATGGGTTCTAAAAACCAATTCCCATTGGCCAAACTGTGGTGCTTTTCAATTTGGGGTCTCACTCCCCCGATTCATCTCCCGGTGCCCTCGCACAATTTCTGGGCTGTGGCGTGTACCTCTCCCAGTGGGTCTACCCACCTGCACACCTCCACCACTGCAGTTGCCTCCGAGCTTACCTGCTCCTTACCCTAACCTAACTACCTGGGGAAGGCCCTCTGGCGCTCTCCCCACTCGGTGCCCTCTCTGGCACTGGGCTACCCGGGTTCGTCCTCCGGATCCTCGGGCCCCATCCACAACTCTACCGGCTCCCAGAGCCCACCTGCGGCCTCACCTGGCCGACATCCTCACAGTGGTGGAGTGCCCAACCAACTACACACACTAACAGGCTACACGCCCAGCCATTTCCACAACACTAATGCACCCATCCACAATACCATTCTGCAACCCGCACCACAGATGCCAATATCCAACCACAATTTACCTATACCCTCTACCTAACACTTACACTACCCGCCCCAGGTACTCGTGAAAGGGGTCCACTCTTCCCCCATTCACACCTTCGCACCATGCACACCACTCCGTACCACTTACTCCAACTCTCTCCACACACCTGTACTTGCACACCTGTGCTCTCACACCTGGTGCCACCTGCACCCTTCTCTCCCCAAGCGCATTCGCGCTGATCCACAACACTCACTACTCATACACTGCTCCACACACCTGTCCAGTTGCACACCTGTGCAATCACACCTGTTCAACTCTCAACCACACGGCATCATCTCATCTAACTACTCCCCTCTGAAACTTGCGCTTCCCAGTCGTCCCTTTAAACTATTGCGCTCCCTCGTCATTACCATCCATACTAATCTACCTGCGTCCCCACTACAGGTATCAGTCACTAACTAAACTTAACGTTACCTAATGTCATCTTCTAGGGCCCTATCAATATAACCTAACCCAACCGGGCTAGTTTTCACTGCCATAAACCCCATAATCTATAGCGCATTTGCCCCCCATGGGAAGGGCGGCAGGGATGCCAGCCTTACCCACCGGGCCCATCGCTCACTACCAATTTTGCACATCAAATTTCAACAAATTAAAAATTTGCCAATCACTACCCATCATCTGCCAATCACTACTGCCAATCCCTTGCCAATCATCAAATTTTGTTTTTCTCTAATTTTGGGTCCAAAACACTAACCTCATCACCCAGTCTACTCACTAATGCCTCTCGGTGCGCCAATTCCTGTCCAAAGCCCGGCTTCGTAAAGCCAAGCCATGAATGCGGGTTGTTCTGTGCCAGCGGCTGGATGCGTCCGGCACTCGGTGCAGGGACGGGGGCTTACCCGGGCCGAGATCCCACGCACCATCTCGGCGTGGAGCCATCCAATGTCCCGATCTCGACCTGCCGGACCGCCTCAACAAAAAGTGGTCGCCATGACGACCCTTTCTATCGGGCTGCCCGCTCCGCCTAGTGGAGCACGGACGCGGCCGTTCGAAGCGAGGCCCAGCACGCACCGAGGGCCCGATTCGGCTAAAAGTCGCTCTAACCTCTAACCCGGTTACCTTCGATGCCTCACCTGCATGCTTACACCACGCAGCCCGTTCCTTGCTCACACATCCAGCCGTTCCCATGCTCCTCGTACCTTTCCTTACACACCCAGGTACCCTCATTCCACTCACAGCCTTGGTCACACACCTGACCACCGAACACTTTGGCACACATTCGTTGGTCGCACACCTCACCAACACACCTCTTCGCGCCCCCTCCTCTGTCACCTCCTCTGTGACAATCACAGGTGTGCTCTCCTTCGCACACCCAACCACGTGCCTCACCACCAACTCCAGCGTGCATTCCCACTCATGCTCTACCATTCCAGGTGTGCATCCTTCCATCCCAGGTGTACATCCTCGCTCACCTGTCACAACCAACTCACTCTCCTTGTCACTCTCACTACTCTCACCTCCATTCTTGACAGCGCACTCACCTTTACTCTTGACAGCGCACTCTTTCCTCATGCACCTGTCCATCACACACCTTTCTTGCGCACACTCTTGCGCACACTCTCCCGTCACACCCTCTGTAACACTCACCACACCGCACTTCCATGTGCTCCCTCGCACACGCGCTACGACCGACTCACTCTCGCCAGCACCCTCACTCCTTGGCACGCACTTTTTCCTCACACACCCCAGAGTCGGACTTTCTTGCACACCTCCTTTTTCGCACACCAGACCTGTCGCACACTTCACCAACGGCCTCTCACGAACACCCGGGTCTATCTCGACCCCCAAGCTTATTAAATCCCCTGGCGCATCATACGCACGACCATATTGGTCACCACTTACACAGGGTCCTCTGCCTCTTCGCTTCTCCTCCATCACCTGCGAATCCCTCATCCGGTTAATGAGCACATCATCACGATCCAAACACAGACTTTGGACCAATTCTTTTATCTCCTCTTTTATCTCCTTCTTATCCTCTCTCCGTCTCTTAATTTCGCTCACCCCTTCTTCCACTTCTTCTAATTTCTGCTTCACCTCTTTTATTCCCCGGTACGTCTCCTCAAGCTCGTCCTCCAAGGCTACCTTGACCGTTTCCATGTGCGTCCTCACCTGCCGGTCCTTCGTCTCCATTACCTCTATCACCTCGTCCAACCTCGTTGTCAGTCCCTCACGTACCATCTGACATTCCCTCTTTGTCGCTATTAAGTCGTTTTTTATGTCGTTTTGTGTCGCTTTTAACCCTCCTAATACCGCAGTGTTCCTTTGAACCTGCTCCGTTAGTCCTTTTTGTCCCTCCGTCAGCTGTTCCACCTCCTGCGTCAGGTCCTCTATGCCCCCTTGTAACTTTACAGTCCCCTTTCTCACCTCCTTCTCCATGCGCTCCTTACAGTGCCTCACCTCCTCGCGCACTCCTCCGACCTCCTCACTCACACCTCTTCTGATCTCCTCTCCCATCACTTGCATCTCCTGCCCAGATGCCACCCTCATCTGCTCCATTTCCTCCCTGTGAGCATCCAGTTTAGTTTCTACCCCCATTCTGACCCCCTCTATCTGCTGCCCCATTTGGTTAACTTCCCTTTCCGCTTGGTCCCTCATGTCCCTCAATTTGCCTTCCATCCTGTTTTCTAACCCCATTAACCCATTTCTCACCTCTTTTATCCCGTTGTCTAACCCTTCACCGGTACCCCTCGCTTCGTCCCTCATTACCCCCATTTGGCCCTCTAATCGCTCACCCTGAGCATCCATCCGGTTCCCCATTACCCCCATTTGGCCCTCCAATCGCTCACCCTGAGCCCTCATTCCCACAATTTGGTCTCCCATTCGTTCCATAAGGGCCCTCATTTGCAACATAAAAAGGTTCGGATCCACCAGGGGCGCTGCCACGGTCGCGGGCGCGGTGACCAGCGAGGCGCCATTTTGCGTGCCCGCAACGTCGGGCGCAACGACGCTATTTTGTGCGTCTGCTACCCTCACTGCTTCGCTCTCCTCACGTCCCTCAATTTGGTCCTGGACCGACCCTGCCTCACTCTCCTCTACCGGAACCCAGCCGACTTGGTCTGCCATAGCGCGACTTTCAAAATTCGGGTTTTTATTTTCGTAAAACAAAATCAAATTTCGCCGTTATAATTTCGAGCACGGGAAACGCGCTCCGGATCGAATTCTACTTCCCAACACCAAAATGTTACCCTAATGGTACACTTGGTGTTCCAAAATTTGGGCTAAATGAATTTAGTCCCAGGTCCGAATCCCACTCCTGACACCAATTGTTACGGACACGACTTTGATGTTATGGTGGGCCGAGCGGAATGGCCGCCGTGTCCGCACAAGTTACCCGATTATACTCGAATCTTGGCCGAGTCGCGCTACGCTAGATCAATGAAGGAAAAGGACACAACGGCTGGGTTAAAAATGATACGACACCAGGGGTACGGTTCTCAAGACCTCCGGAGGAGGTTATAATATGGCGGAAGGTTAGATTACAGGAATGAGAGGGACAGCATAGGAAGATAGGCACTTAGACACACTTATCTTATTCCCGACAGACCACAGATAAACGGGACAAAACTGACTCACACGGGGATTGATGGCAAGGAAAGCGGGTATTCGATGGCTCAAGGTGCACCTTGGCTCAGGGGCAAAATCGACCCGGTCCGGTCCAATGATGCGGGAAGGTCGCTCAGCGCTCGGAGGTCACGACTTGTCTTTTCAAGCTGGGGGCGCATCTCACGTCACGTCCGGTAAGTCGCTGCGTATATCTGGCGGGGAGTGACACGCCCTCGGCTAGTTAGCTCCGCCCCAGATGGAATCGGTCCGCCCTTCTTATTGGGTGCGGGGGGGGGGGGGGGGGGTTACTGGCTCCGCCCCTGATGAGGAGCTGACAGCCAGCCCCTTCGTGGTAACCCCGTGGAGCGCATGGGCAATGGCGGCTAACCACGCCGGAGTGAGGACGCACACTCCCCGCGCCGCGCCGCCCCCAATCTCCTCTGTTGTTGTAGTTGTTGTTGTTGTTGTTGTTGTTGTTTCATGGGGAAGATGGGAGGAGGGATGGGGAGGTCCTAAACTCACTACTGGTGCCATACAATCACATTCTGGTGCAACGAAGAGTCAGAATTAATGGAAACGAGTCCTTAACTGACATAGACTAAGAATAACTAGCAAGATGACCGAAAGTTGTCTACGTGAGATGCGGTGGACCTGGGCACGACATTTAATGGGGGAAAAAGGGGAAGGTCGGTTCTACAGAGTGTTATTTACAGGCAATGGGACTAGGGAATGGGGGATTGGGGATAGTTGGGGAGTATTGGGGAAATAGGGGAATATTTACAAGCGGATATGGAGGCCAAATGCCATATCCGCAACATTATACATACATGTTACATTATTACGTTCTGATAACTTTCAGATTTTTCATGAAATTAATGTATTTGTTTTCTCTGCAGGAAATACCAGGCAACATGATCGGCTTCAGTGTTACCTGCAGATCTGTTCTCACCGAAATGATTTGCGTCCTGCATGGAAGCCGACTCACTGTAAAGGTAGAAGGTCCAAACTGTTTCCAGCTATTTGATTTTCTTCATGAAGCATATTTCACGACACTGTGGCTGTTGATCATGTGCTGTCCAGGAAAAAGGTATTTCCTGGTGGTGTTCATATTTCTATCTCACATGGAAGTTCTTATGTTTTACAGGAGATAATGAGGGCCACTTGGGTGAAACAGTTCACGTGTACTCCTTCGAAACTTACACGTTTGAAAGGTACTACAGCCCTCTTTTACAACGATCATAATTTTTTTTTAAATACTTGGGCTGTGGCTTGTCATGGAAACACACACACACACACACACACACACACACACACACACACACACACACACACACACACACACACGGACACACACACACACACACACACACATGGACACACACACACACACACACACACACACGGACACATTGACGAGACAAACAAAACAGCCAGTGAGCTTGGGGAAACTTCTGTCACTTCCAGGGATACTCTGGGTTCCAGCGACATCATAACAATGGCTCCGCATTTGTCACCGTTCTCAACCGGGCATTTCCTCAAGAGGAATTTCCCCCTCCCCAGGATGCCCACCAATGGGAATTGTCCGTGCTCCATCCTTTTCAAGCAAGGAAGCAGCACGGACCATTTTAAAAGTCTTTGGTATGACTTGAACCTGTCCAAACCGCATGGGTGTTTTTTAGGAGACACCATCTACTTGCTGGATAGTCGTTGGCTCCCTACTGGAGCTCATCTGCCCTTTGCCAGGTGTTGTTTTTGGACCTGGCAGGGTGTCACACCTACCCTCCCCACGAGCAAAGCCAGTGAGGTGTGTCAGTTTAGTCGCCGACAACCCTCCCCGTGCGGCAGGTCGCACTGGGTTACATTTTAAGTCAGCACACAGACATCATGATTTGTTCCCTTGGATCTATCTTGGAAATCATTGTCTTCCATTTCATGTAGATTGCAATTTTCACAAGTTTTATACAAGGGACATTCCGACGATTCCACAAATGAGGTGCTCACAATGGTCTAATAAATGTCAACATCATTTTCCATAAATAAGGATATAAAGTTTGAAAGACAAAGTTTTATTTTCTTCACAATTATATATATCTTTGTTACAACAACAACAACAACAACAATAGGCATTCTAAGGCCATTTTCCCTGCTCGGGCGGCGGTTAGCCTTGCGATCCCCATGACAATCTTCTCCATTTTGCCCTATTTTCTGCATCTCCCCTTCTTAACCCCTTTGCCCGCATATCTTCTTCGACCATCTTTAGCCAAGTCTTTCTCGGTCTTCCCCGTCCTCTACTTCCTTCCACATTCATTTCCATCACTCTTCTCAATCAGTCACTTGCATCCTTCCTCAACACACGTCCAAACCATCTCAACCTGTTCCTCTTCACAGCATCCATCACAGGCTCTATTCCCATCATCTTTCACAATTCATCATTTGTCTTCCTCTCTCTCAACGATACTCCACACATCCACCGAACCATTCGCATTTCCAGTCTTCGTTGCTGCTCTACGTTCATTACCCATGTCTCGCTCCCATAAATCATAACACTTCTCACACATGCAGCATACACCTTTCCCTTCAGCTTCAACGACACTCCCCTCCTCGTCAGCACGCCACTCAGTTCCCAAAACTTCTTCCATACACATCTCACTCCAGCAACCGTTGCCGAGTCTGATCCACCTTCTCCATTCAGCATGTCTCCGAGGTAGCAAAATGTTTTCACACCGTCCAGCTTCATGCCGTCTCCAAGATCCAACTCAACATTTCCTCCATCTGCAGCTCCCTCTGTGCACACCTTACATTTGAATGTAGCTGCCACACTGGTTAATGACCCTCTCAAACCACTACATTTTTGATGAACCCACTCAGCGCACATTGTACATTGAATGGAGTTCACTCCGACACCCTTCCTGCACACAGCACACGGCCACTTCCCAGTTCTTTACACCTCACAACATGCTTTACCACTTGCCATCACCTTCGTTTTTCCGATATTCACCTTCAGACCTTTTGTCTCCATACATTCCTTCCACTTGTTCATCTTCTCCTTCAGTCCTTCAGTATCTTTGTTAATTGAAAAATAAATGAATGTTGCTTTTTTATTGGACTATTTTGAGTATCTCATTCATTGTACTTTTTTACACCTCACATATAAACAGAAACCTTCCATTCCAGATTGTCCAAAGGAAATACTGAAATCAAACCTCTTGAATGAGACTTTGATACTTTAAAACATTCCATTGATGTAATTTAATAGCATCATCATTTAAATTCATAACTTTATTACCCTGCACCTTGTCCGCCACGATGTCACCTCCAGACAACCTCAAGTATTCGTGGTTTTGTTCATTCACATAATCGCCTTCTTTTTGTGCGTTGGTTCGACCACGAGAAGTTTAGTCTTCATCCGTGACGTCATCAACTTCAATGTACAAGGTGGCTTGAGTCACTTTTCCCTTCCCCAGGAAAGCATTCCTTCTTAAACTCTTTTAATATGCAGGTTATATTGTGCAGTACTTACAATATCTTGTGTAGCATTTCTGGAGTCACTAAGAACGAATGCTTTGCTCTCGAGGGGTAAAGTAACTTTCAGGCGAGCCTGAAGATTCCTGTTCGACCCACTCCGGCTATGTTTCTGTGAAGTGCATTTTCACCTGGCACGAGGACAGCGACCGAGGGTCGGAACACACCTCGAAAAAAAAGTGTTGCAGTCCTATTGCAGGTTTCCTTTTAATATTTACTTGTTTTCATAACATTCATACTTTTCAATAGTTTAGGGGTGAAGTCTTAATGGTCCTGCTGTCATTCTCTTCACTCTTCACCGTCAGCAACTTCATTATTCTTTTCTTCATATCAACATGATTCAGAGATACGAGAATGCAAACTTTGGCTAAAATTATGAATTTAATTAACACCTTATTTGTAACTTACAAAACAAATGATATGCTTTCCACAGTGCACATCATCGAACATGTTCATACCCCGTGCCTTGCGGACCCCGTGCTGAACCTCATCATTCATCGGGTGCTCCTTGCATTTGCAACACCTCAGCAGCCTTGGGGACCTCGTGCTGAACCTCATCATCATCGGGTGCTCCTTGCGACACCTCAGCCTCCTTGTGGGCCCCGTGCTGAACACCAGCATCATCGGGTGCTCCTTGCGACACCTCAGCGGCCCCGTCCTGAACACCACCATCATCAGGTGCTTCGTGCGCCACCTCAGCAGCCGTGGGGACCTCGTGCTGAACCTCATCATCATCGGGTGCTCCTTGCGACACCTCAGCGGCCCCGTCCTGAACACCACCATCATCAGGTGCTTCGTGCGCCACCTCAGCAGCTGTGGGGACCTCGTGCTGAACCTCATCATCATCGGGTGCTCCTTGCAACACCTCAGCAGCTTTGGGGACCTTGTGCTGAACCTCATCATCCGGTGCTCCTTGCGACACCTCAGCCTCCTTTTGGGACCCGTGCTGAACACCAGCATCATCGGGTGCTCCTTGCGACACCTCAGCGGCCTCGTCCTGAACACCACCATCATCAGGTGCTTCGTGCGCCACCTCAGCGGCCTTGGGGACCTTATGGTGAACACCACCACCATCAGGTGCTTCGTGCACCACCTCAGCGGCCTTGGGGACCTCGTGGTGAACACCAGCATCATCGGGTGCTCCTTGCGACACCTCAGCGACCTTGCGGGGCCAAAGTGACACCTCAGCAGCCTTGGGGGCCCCGTGTGACACCTGATCATCGGGTGCTTCTTGCGACACCTCAGCGGCCTTGGGGGCCCCATGTGACACCTCATCATCGGGTGCTCCTTGCGACCCCTCAGCGGCCTTGCGAGGCCCAAGTGACACCTCAGCAGCCTTGGGGGCCCCGTATGAACATGTCACACACCTTTCTTCCTTGAACTGCCTTTCTTCCTTGAACTGCCTTTCTGCCTTTCTTCCTTGAACATCTGACAAATGTAACATATCAAATAATAAAATCAAATAACAAATCAAATAATAGTTTTTCCCTCTTATCACAGACTTTGTTCCTTCTGCATCCCAGTTTAGCTTGGTGGTCTCTTTGTTTTCTTCTCTCTTTTCTCCAACATTTCTCCCTCTGCTCTTTCAGTCCTGTCAACCCTCGACTCTGATTCTGCAACTGGCCCTGACGGAATCAGCCCACGGGTCCTAAAATCCTGCTCTGCCACTTTATCTAACCCTTTCTATGTTCTCTTCCCCCTCTCTTTTGCTCAAGGTCATCTGCCATCAGCTTGGAAATCAGCCAACATCACCGCTTTACACAAAAAATGTGCAAAACCAGATCCTTGCAACGACAGACCAATCAGCCTTCTCCCAATTATCAGCAAAGTCATGGATTCCATCATTGCTTCGGATATCAAATCTTTCCTCTTCTCCAATGGCTTGATCTCTGACCATCAATTTGGTTTCAGACCAGGTCATTCTACTCTGGACATGCTGCTTCTGCTGTCTCAACAATTGATGAAGGTCCTCAATCCCATACGGGAAATTAGAGCTGTCTCCCTTGACATATCACGTGCCTTCAATAATGTCTGGCACCCCGCTCTGGTCACCAAAATCTCCTCCTGTGGTATATATGGAAATCTCCACACATGGCTTGCGGACCTCCTTTCTTGTCGAAGTCAACGTGTGGCCCTGAATGGGTTTCTCTCATCTCCTCCTCCTGTTCAGGCTGGAGTTCCCCAAGGCAGTGTTCTGGGCCCTGTGCTTTTTCTGGTCTTCATCAATCATTCATTCATCAATGATCTCTCCGACTCTCTGGAAAATCCTCTCTATCTCTTTGCTGATGACTCCACTCTCTGCCGCTCCATTCCTCATCCCTCCGATCGGCAGTCTGCAGACTCCTCACTCTCTGCAAACCTGGACAAAATCACAGACTGGTCAAACAAGTGGAACTTGTCTTTCAATCCTGACAAATCTCACACTCTTACTTTGTCTCTCCGAAAAGACCGACTGGAAAACCCTCCCATCTGCTTTCTAAACAATCCTCTCCAAGAAGTTCTGTCGCTCAACCTTTTGGGTCTCACTATCTGCCGTGATCTTTCTTGGGAAACCACATTTCCAAGCTGGCCTCCAAAGCCAGTCGCTGACTGGGCATCCTCCGTCGTGCGAAGTCCTTCCTTGGCACACCTGAGCTCCTCACCATATGCAAGGCTTTCATCCACAGCTCAATGGAATACTGTTCCCCCCCTCTGGGCCGGTGCTCCTGCCTCACACCTAGCTCGGCTTCACACTGTGGAAAACATATCTTTCAGAATCATTGGAATCTCCTGCGATGACGCTAACTCCAAAGGGCCTTTCATTCACTCACCGCAGGCAGGTTGATGGTCTTTCTGTTTTCTACCGACTCCTCTCCGGCCTTGCTCCCCCAGCTCTCTCTGGGCTCTCTGGGAATTTTAAAAATGCTGACACGGCAAACACTTTACTTTACTGAAATGCAGACACGAACATTCAGTGCATTCAGAAAGTATTCAGACCCCTTGACGTTTTTCACATTTTGTTATGTTGCAGCCTTATGCTGAAATCGTTTAAATTAACTTTTTCCCTCATCAATCTACACTCAATACCCCATAATGACAAAGAGAAAACAGGATTTTAGAAAGTTTTGCAAATTTATTAAAAAGAAAAAACTGAAATATCACATTGACATAAGTATTCAGACCCTTAACCCATTACTTAGTTGAAGCACCTTTGGCAGCGATTGCAGCCTCGAGTCTTCTTGGGTATGACGCGACAAGCTTTGCACACCTGGATTTGGGGATTTTCTGCCATTCTTCTCTGCAGATCCTCTCAAGCTCTGTCAGGTTGGATGGGGACCGTTGGTGGACAGCCATTTTCAGGTCTCTCCAGAGATGTTCGATTGGGTTCAAGTCAGGGCTCTGGCTGGGCCACTCAAGGACCTTCACAGAGTTGTCCCTGAGTCACTCCTGCGTTGTCTTGGCTGTGTGATTGTGATCTACTTTTTGTGTGATTAATGTTTGCTCTTTCACGAGCCTCGATCTTGTATACAAAAAACAAAAAAAAAAAAACTGAAAGGGAGAAGCTCAGGTTGTGCTCTTTTACCAAGCTGCTCGCTAGCGCTTGCGAAGCCAGCCGTTCCTTCACGGTTTTGAATGGAGTGCTTGCTGAAATGCTTAAACCACTTGGCGATCTCTTCTCAAGAAACTTGGTAAATGAACCCAATGTTATTGAGACCCGATCATAGATCGACTGTAATCTATAAACCCTGTTGAAGAATAATTTAGCCTTGAACTAATTGACAAACTCAAGAATCAATGTCCAAACGTCAGAAGATGATTGACTGATTTTTAATTCGCGCGGAGGACTTCACAGAGGTTACATGAAAGATATACATCAAAGGAATACAGAAAACCACTTGGGAAGAATCCAAATCCAAGAAGAAGTTTGGGTGTACGTGTAGATGTGTGTGGGTGTACATGTGTATGTGTATATGTGTGTGGGTGTACATGTGTATGTGTGTGTGTATGTGTGTGTATATATGTGCGTGGGTGTGCGTGTGTGTGTTGTTACGGATTCCTAACATAAGTCATCCATAACTTTTTTAAATATCACGTTGTATAATCGTTTTTCGCCCGATCTCTCAATATTGAAGAGTCACTTAAAAATTAAATAACTCCTGTGTTCGAATCCATATTTAGATATTCACCAAAATCGAATCGATTCGTCCTTGTTACACACCCAACCGGTTCACCAAGTTTCGTTCAAATCCGTCCATAATTTTTTGAGATATCCTGCTACATATCGGTTTTAGCCCGATCACTCAATGGTGAAGAATGACTTTAAAATTCTGGTCGCCGGATCCGTATATGGATCTTCAACAAAATCGAATAATTTCATCCTTGTCACATACGCTACCTCTCTGCCAAATTTCGTCTGAATCGGTCCACAAATTTGAGATATGTTGTTCACAGACAGACAGACAAATGGACAGACAGGGGTGAAAACATAACCTCCATCCACCTTTGGTGGCAGAGGTAAACATGTTCCACGAGTGTTGCAATGCTATAGGATACGGAATCTCGAGTGTGCAGATGTAATTTAAACAAGGTTCGAGGATGAGTGTGGAACGATGAACAATGAACCCAAAACATAAAACAAGAAAGAGCAATCAGAGATTGTAAACCCACGCCAGGATGTATTTTCAGTGTTTTTTAAGGCTTTTGTGTTAAAACAAATATGGCGGCCGAACCACGTGACCGATTACGTCATCATTATTATTTTTTTCTTCACTAATTTATTCCTAGATTATGCTCAAGAAATTTCATCTTGATCGGATGAAGTTTTGTACTTGTCAAATTATGACGTCATATAATAGAGGCACCTATGACATCATCATTAACAGATGTTGTTCCACATGGAAAGTTCTTTACAATGAGCCACGTCTCAATTTTTGCTATTCAGCGCTTTCGGGAATATAGAGGTGCAAAGTTTTTCGGTTATTCTAAGATGGCGGCCGAACCACGTGACCTATGACGTCATAATGATCATTAAGAAACTATACAGGTGGAGATGCACCTATCGTGAGAATTTCCTGCCAATCGGACCAACGTTTTCAGAGAAAATCATATTTATTCTGTGCGGACAAACAAACATTTAGAAAAATGGACTCAAATGCAATACCCTCTCCGCTGGCGAGGGTAACAAGCAAATACTTCATCATTGTCATCATCAGATTTCTTTAACCACATTCCACCTATTTCATGTGGTTGGTCGATTGATGGAATATCACCATTTGCATCTTCTTTCTGCAAACTTACAATCTTCTCAATCGTTACGATGAAAAGTGCCGCCAATTCGGTGCCAGGCATGAGGGAAGTACCAGCACATCGCTCGACCATCTCAGACGTTCCACCCAAGTACGGTTGAGCGAGGTATAGGCCCTCTGCCCTGCTCGGAGCATCTAAACCGGTGGGCCGTGTGACCACTTTAATAGTGGTTTGCCAGGATTCGGACAGGAAACTGGCCTGGTCTTTAGCGTCATGTATGCCAACATGACGCTAAAGAAATTTCATCTTGATCAGATGAAGTTTTGTACTTGTCGAATTATGACGTCATAATGGAGGCACCTATGACATCATGAACATATTTTATTCCCCATGAAGAGTTCTTTACAATGAACCATGTCTCAATTTTTTCTGTTCAGCGCTTTCGGAGATACAGAAGTGCAACGTTTTTCGGTTTTTCCAAGATGGCGGCCGAACCACATGACCTATGACGTCATAATTATCATTGAAAAATAAAACAGGTGGAGTTGCACCGATGGTGACAATTTCCTGTCAATCGGACCAACAGTTGCAGAGAAAATCATATTTATTCTGTGCGGACAAACAGACAGACAGACAGACAAACGGACTCAAATGCAATACGCTCTTCTCTGGCGAGGGTAAATATGTTCTTGAAGTGTTCGAGAGTACATACACAATGGCTCGAGATTCGCCCCTAGGTAAGACAGCTCACAGGTGAGTGCGCAAACTTCTAAGCTCTGCCATCCCTGAGATGTAGTTTCTCAATATTCATTTCCACCACACAAACCAGTGCAATGTGTGTTACTAGTCACACAAAAAGTACACCGTGAGGATTCCTCCATCGACTTGACCAGGAAGGACATTTTGCCTTGATGGGACAAATTCCAACTTCGCTTGATGGGGAAAGTTAACCCTAAAACCTGCACTTTCCAACCAAAGATAAACTCTCTCTTTATATTCCTCATCACAACCTCACGGCAAAGATGGATCGCAACGATTAAAAGGTTAGACAAGGAAGATTAAATTTGGGATTTCAACTGTGTACTCACTGGCCTACTCATTTTTAAAGGCTACTCCTGGAATATTTAATTTCCACCACAAAGTGCCGTTAGACAAGACAGCCGACTTAAGAGGGATGAAAATTAACAAATCAGTGGGACCTGATGAGATACCAGTGGAAGTATGGACCTGCCTTGGTGAATATGGGGTACTTAACTGTGTTAGGAAATTCCAAGGGAATGGAGGCAAAGCATTTTGGGACCAATATTTCACAGTCCAATTGCCAGATGCATATATGTTAGACCGGTATATGAAGCTGGGAACATCCAATATTTTTCAATAGTTTCTGGTAATTTTTTTTCCCTCATTTGCACATATCATCACTGGCTCGCAACAACAACACGGAGCTGTGCGTTCTGCATTCGTCACACACATGTCCGATATTGAGCCATTAATACTTTCCACTGGTGTGTCCAGTGTTGAAGCCGACATAAGAGCTTCTCGTATGGACAGTGCAGATACTTGGGGTGCAGAAAACGAAATTCTTACTGTCGCTCATTTGCTGATTACCCCAGTGTATGTGTACAACAGTGAGAGTATGGAATGGGTGAGGTACTCCCCGATGCATGTTGACGAAAGTTTGCATGAAAATGTCACGCAGATGGCTATGTACATACAATCATACATCGGGCTGCAGCATGATCACTTTGATGTTGTTCTTTGACTATTTTGTAACTATTTTGGCCGTTTCTAAGTGCAGGTCCTTGTGTGGCATGAGGCTGGACGAAGACATTACTCTTTGAGAAACGAGCAATAGGACAGAGCTGCAAGATACAGTCAGGGTTACGTAAGACAATATAGGAACATGTGCAGTGTTTGACTTTGCTGACTAAGATATGTTGGCACTTTTGCTCCAAGATTGGATATATGGGTATCCTCTGAGTACCATACACCATTGTGTTATCCTCTGAGTACCATATACCATTGTGTTATTCCACATTGTAAAAAATTACAGAAACAAGTGAACACAAAAATTTATGCTTAATTAAAAAGGCAATGTAGGGATGACAAACTACAGTCCAAAAAAGTCCGAAACAACAAAGGGATGATGATGGTTTAGAGAGTAGCTGACTGTATTGCCATCACATAACAATCCCTACATCACTGTCTCCAGACTATTGTCTAGAGCTAGGCCGAGCAAAAAGTATTAGAAACTCCTATATTTCATTTCTGCCATAAATGTATTAACTATAAATATTAACGATACTATAAAAGTATTTTTACTTTCTATAAAAGTATTAGAAGCTCCTATATTTCATTTCTGCATAAGTCCAAGAAGCTCCAATATAATTTCAGGGACTTCTTGCAGCTTCAGTTGTCTTTCCTACTTTTCTTTTTTTTATCAACTTAGAGTAACCAATCACAAATGGAGATAATTATAGAATGCTGTTATTGGAGATGTTCATGCAGTTTGTAAGAAGTTGAGGATCATGTACTGATAATATAACATTGTACTCCGGCTGCTAATTTGTAGAGTCTCAGTATGTGGCCACACTACAAGAGTAATCAAGTACTGTTGTAACCACGGGAGTGTTTGTAGAAGCTTGAAGCAGTAACTGATGAAGTGTAAATGAGGCAGTGATGTAGGGATTGTTATGTGATGGAAATACTGTGAGCTACTCTCTTAACCAACATCATCCCGATCTTGTTTGGGATCTTTTTTAGACTGTAGTTTGTCATCCCGACATTGCCTTTTTAAATTAGCATAAAATTTTTTATTCACTTGTTTCTGTAATTTTTTACAATGTGGAATTACACAATGGTATATGGTACTCAGAGGATACCCATATACCCAATGTTGGAGAATTTCTGGAGTGGTGTGTACGCGATCATACCTTTAGAGTGGAAGTCGGAAGGAAGTTGTAAACTTCCTTCCAATAAGAGTTGAAAAACTCCACAATCTTCCGAGGAACAAGTTCCTGTGTTATGGACACAATAAAACAAGAACGGAGAATTAATTGGTGTTAATAATTGTCAAATAATGACAATTGGTGTCAGGAGTGGGATGTTGCGGATCTCAAACGTCCGTCTCCCCCTTATCAAGGGGGGGGGGGGGGGATTAATCCCCTTGTCTTTTTTACTAGCCGACGCAATCCGGGGCTATCACGTTCCTTCCGGTCGGTGTTAAAAAGGGTTGGAAGCCGAATTAGTCTTATTACCTAAGTACTAACACCGGCCGTGAAGCAAGGAAATAACCCCACCCGAACCACGGTTTCAGTGGACACGCCGAGCGATAGCGAGCCGTGATTCGCGCCGTTAATGGGAACTAACCCGATTGGAGCGGTTGTGATCGTGCCACGCTTACCCAATGGAGAAATCACTAAGACGGTCGAATTAAGAGGAAAACAGGAAGAACAGGTAATTTTTGCACACTTTGTACAAAGAAGAGGAAGAAGAAGCCGAAATGTACAGTGAAGAGGAAGAAGCAGATACACAGGGCAGCCTTATACAGTCTTATCCTTATCCCTGGACACGGGCCCGTTCACACTCAGTCACACTCTCAGACTCACTCACACGGGGTTTGTAGATTGTCGGGTTGATGGTCCACAGATGGCGTCCACAGCTCGCTCCGGTGCCCGACTCGTACCACGAAGCAGCTGGTGATGGTAGACGGCAGGCAAGATCGCCCCGTGTCGGTGGCGCGGATCGGACAATTATATTGGGGGGGGGGGGGTCGGTAAGCTGGCGATTATACTGGCGTACGTAATAGTTGGACCGGCGCCTTATACGCGCTCCCGGTATAGTTCGGTACAATGCGCCACTTCCACAAGTCCTTTGCCACTGCCATATGCACGCGAGTCCTCTTGGTAAAACGCAATCGTGCAAGTCTTTCTCATATATCGAGTGCCGTTCAGTCCTTGGGCAGTCCTCTCCCTTCTCATAACTGAGGTAGGGGCCTTGCGCAAAGGATTTTATTGCCACGCCCAGCGAACCCTCTCGAACCTCGAGCCACACCCTGTCAGGCGATGTCGCCTCAGCCCTGATTGGCTGGTGGGGTCTTACCGGCTCTGCCCTTGATGTCTGCTTGACGTGGCCACACCCCCGACCTCACGCTCCGCCCCCCTTTTCGGGCCCT
The DNA here is from genome assembly GCF_964187855.1 of Myxine glutinosa. Classification (NCBI taxonomy): domain Eukaryota; kingdom Metazoa; phylum Chordata; class Myxini; order Myxiniformes; family Myxinidae; genus Myxine; species Myxine glutinosa. Next base: position 76,389,891 of record NC_136274.1, on the reverse strand, counting down.
ACCTCATGGCATTTGGGCTGGTTTGAGCAAAATCCTTAGGGCAGCGAACACTACTGGCAAGCAAGGTGCAACAAACTGCGAGCATCTTAACGCGAGGGGCAATGGGGTGCAGACTGGATGGGCGCAATGGGGGCATGGGGTGCAGACTGGATGGTGTGCAATGGAGTCGATTGGAGGGAGGGCTGCAGAATGAACGGGGCCTACTCTTATTTGTTTTACACAACGCAGATGATAACTATTGGAAATGGCGTTATCTCACATATACTAAGAAATAACTAACGTTCTAAGGTGACCTATGTGTTGCATGTGGCCTAACTATGGGGGCAGAACCTTTAACCTTTATTAATCAAATATGTACACTTTCAGAACCGCAACACTGCACCCCTCCTTTCGCCAGGCTCGTCCCCGAGCTGAACCTACATACCAGTGAGCCCGACCGGTTCTGCTGCCAGGGTCAGGACTACTTTTCAAGAATTAGTGTGACACTTAGATGTAGTTTCCCTCTACATTTAACCTAACACCCTGGGTGCGACAGTTTTAAACACTAATTATGTCCCACCTGCTGCGTTGTGTACTAACTAACTGACTCACGCCCACAATTAACCGAATTATGGAATTTTTTTCAAACTACACATAAAGCCGGTGGGGAGCATGTTATGTACAAGACTACTAATTATTTACAATACTACAACCCAGGACCTGTCTTTTGTGGGAAAGAGGAGAGATTTTGAAAAGAAGAAACACCGAATGCACTGCACTGCACCAATACACCATACACCATATGCATTAAAAATATATATATCCTGTTCCTAAATTTCCTAAAATCCTGTTCTTTCGCTCTTTCACTCCCTCTCTCTGTTCTCTTCACCCTCTCTTTTGCTCAAGGTCAACTGCCATCTGCTTGGAAATCAGCCAACATCACCGCTTTGCACAAAAAAGGTGCAAAAACAGATCCTAGCAACTACAGACCAATCAGCCTTCTCCCAATTATCAGCAAAGTCATGGAATCCATCATTGCTTCGGATATGAAATCTTTCCTCTTCTCTAATGGCTTGATCTCTGATCATCAATTTGGTTTCAGACCAGGTCACTCTACTCTGGACATGCTGCTTCTGCTGTCTCAACAATGGATGGAGGTCCTCAATGCCAAACAGGAAATTAGAGCTGCCTCCCTCGACATATCACATGCCTTCGATACGGTCTGGCACCCCGCTCTGCTCACCAAACTCTCCTCCTTTGGTATCCATGGAAATCTCCACGCATGGCTGGCGGACTTCCTCTCTAGTCGTAGTCAACGTGTGGCCCTGAATGGGTTTCTCTCATCTCCTCTTCCTGTTCAGGCTGGAGTTCCCCAAGGCGGTGTTCTGGGTCCGTGCTTTTGCTGGTCTTCATCAATGATCTCTCTGACTCTCTTGAAAATCCTCTCTATCTCTTTGCTGATGACTCCACTCTCTGCCGCTCCATTCCTCATCCCTCAGATCGGCAGTCTGCAGCCTCCTCACTGTCTGCCGACACGGACAAAATCACAGACTGGGCAAACAAGTGGAACATGTCTTTCAATCCTGACAAATCTCACTCTTACGATGTCTCTCTGAAAAGACCGACTGGACAACCCTCCCATCTACTTTCTGAATAATCCTCTCCAAGAAGTTCTGTCACTCAAGCTTTTGGGTCTCACTATCTGCCATGATCTTTCCTGGGAAAACCACATTTCCAAGCTGGCATCCAAAGCCAGTCGCCGACTGTGCATCCTCCGTCGTGCGAAGTCCTTCCTTGGCACACCTGAGCTCCTCACCACATACAAGGCTTTCATCCGCAGCTCAATGGAGTACTGCTCTCCCCTCCGGGCTGGTGCTCCTGCCTCACACCTAGCTCGTCTTCACGCTGTTGAAACCAAAGCATTCAGAATCAATTGAATCTCCCGCGATGACGCTATCTCCGAGGGCCTTTCACTTAATCACCGCAGGCAAGTTGGTGGTCTTTCCGTCTTCTACCGACTCCTCTCCGGCCTTGCTCCCCCAGCTCTCTCTGGGCTCTGTCCCCCAAATATTCCTGCAGGTCGCACAAGATCTGCCTGCAACCCTCTTATGGTTAAACTGCCAAAATCAAGACTCTCTGCTCACCTTCACTGCTTCATTCCTCTTTTCTCCCGCCTCTGGAACAAACTCCCTCTCTCTTCAATCCCACTCCTCCCTCCAGGTCTTTAAAACGGCTGTTCACCACCATCTCTTATCTTCCCCAATCCAAAACCTTGATCTTTTCTACCCCCGGTAATTTCACCCCAAATCCACTTTTTTGAGGTGACTTTTGACTTCTTTCCTGGAAGTCCTTGGTGTCCTTGCGTTTTATACCTATCCTGCCTCCCCCCAGGCCCTCTCCCTCCAAAAACATCTCCCGATGTCCCTGCTCTCAAATGTTGTGTTTGTGTGCTTCCTCCCCTTCTCTCCCCATCTTGGCGACCGCTCCCCTTTTTATATACTTTGTTTGCTTGTTTGTTTGATTTGTTTGTTTGATAAATGCTAGCTCTTTCACGAGCCTCGACTCTGTATACAAAAAAAACAACAAAAAAAAAAACAGAGTTCACTTGGTCACAACATAGAATTGCGCAGCATAACGGTAGAGCACGTCCGTCGTCCTTCCAACTCCCAGCTTTCTGACTTCCTTTTATGCATGTAAAAGTCCTTGGAAGTCCCTCTCAAGGGAAAGAGGGGGGTTTGCACACATTATGGTTCCATCTGGCTTTGCTCCTGCAAACCATGAGAACTCGTAGGTATGCTTTGAGAGAATTGCGCACAGATGTTTTGTAGAAAAAAGTTCCTTTCGGGTCTCCCTGAGGAAACATTACTTCTTTATAATAGTTAACATGATTCTCACTGCAGTACTCCCTTTGGATTTCGGTCAGCCTGACGAATGTATATCTGATTTCATACAAGCATTGCTGAAAAAGAATTCGGTTCGACCACATGTTTTTTCCACCTCACAATTCCCAATACAGCATTACTCATTATTCAGTTCAAGGAATGCATTTTCCATATGTATAAAGAGATGAAATGGTTCAGACATTTTATACAAACTTTCTGTGATTTTCCTGCAAGAACTACAATTAATTCAAGATAAAAGAAAATAAAAAACCACGTTTAGAGGCCATTTTTCCCCGCAAAGCGGGGGTTGGCATTTTTCGGGCCCCGTGGTTGTTGTTGTTTTTGTTTGTCCCCTTTTTGAAGCAATGTTTTACGGCCAGATGCCCTTCCTGCCGCCAACCCTGTTTGTCGCCTTTTACGACAAACAGGGAATTACCAGTGAACTGATACTCAATTAGCCGACCCCGGAAGGATGAACAGGCTGAGGCAACCCCCCTGGCGTTAATTCAGCGATCGACCGGGATTCAAACCCAGGTTCCTCTGATCCTAAGCTGGCACCCTGACCGCTAAGCCAACACCAGGCTTAATTATTAAGCCAGGAATGAATTGAAGATCGTCTTAATTAATTAATCCATGTAGAAGTCCTACTTCTACACTCCTCCCTTTTTCTGGCCTTTTCATAGGGCAATTAGAAGGTCTTCAATTTACCTATTTGGATATCAAAATTTTCCATTACCTGAGGCATACACCATTTCCATTGAAGAATCTACTCATCAGAAGGCGTTCTCTTGTTCGTCGAATTCACCAATTTTTAACAGTTCAGTTTATTGCATTTACATCAGTTAGCATCCCAAGTGTCTCTGCAACCAAACCTCATCTTATACAACTGCACAAAATTCCAGACCATCATGAAGATTATTACTGTAATGTGCTTTATTCATTTCACCATTATCTTGGTAATACTATCAGCATGATTTCATGTTAAAACATCTGAAACATTCAGCCATGTTGATTCCAAGGTGCTTGTTGCAGAGTGAATGCTGAACTTCTGTTTGAAAAAGCTGATCACTTATATGGTTGAAATTCAAGTATGAACCACATTCTTCTGGTGTCTTCATAGCACCTACACTATTCCACGTAGGTTTTTCCGCTATCATGGTAGGTGGGCAAGATCACAAACTGACCCTGCTCCACATGTAGCATCCTTGCCACTCTTGCCATGAGCCGTAACAGATCTTGAACAAGGCTGTCGTCCAGTTGTCGTTGACCTGCCTCCTCACTCATCGTGAGTGGGCAGCAAGTGTTGTGATGTTGGTCGACCGGCAGGACGTGGACCCGAGATAACAGGTCCATCCATAGAGGTGTTAGGACCGTGGTGTTCAAGTTGTCCCTGGTCCATGCCAGGAAAAGCCAGTGGAATTATGGAAGCCCAGTGAAGAAAAAAGAGGCAAGGCCATCCACTTACAACTCCGCGTTGATTCCCTGGCCGTTGTTGGAGCAATGACATCAAGTCACAGCGTCCAGTAGAAGTTGCAAGTTGCATGTTGTCATCCAACAATTGCTGATGTGTTTGATGTTCCAGGCACTGAACAGGAGCAAGTGATCGCGTTTCGCTCACTCATTACAATGTGACCCAGGCCAGTGGTCACAAAATTTTCTTGGTGAAGGTGAACATCCTTTCCAATCTTACAGAGGAAGATGCCTTTGCCATTCTTCAAAGGGAGCGTGTATGCCACACGTAATCTCATCTCTTGCCAAATTTTTTTGTTGTTGTTTGCTCTCTTTCCAAAGCAGTCATCGCTTCATTTATTAGCTGTTAACTGGTTGTTCTTCATTCAGCCATATCTGAATCTGCTCTCAAACACACTCTGGATCAGGTAGGGTACACCTTGGCATGATGTTACCATGTTCTAACTGATCATGTATATTGTTACGGACACGACTTAGATGTTACTTGACCGAGCGGAATGGCCGCCGTGTTCGCACAAGTTACCCGATTACACTCGAACGTTGGCCGAATCGCGCTATGCTAAATCAATGAAGGAAAGGACACAACGGCTGGGTTAAATGACACGACACCAGGGGTACAGTTCTCAAGACCTCCGGAGGAGGATATAATATTGGGTATGCAGAACGTTTAGATTACACGGCACAAGAGGTACAGCACAGAAAGGTGGGCACTTAGACACGGTCTTATCTTAGCCCCGACAGACCACAGACAAACGGGACAAGACTGACTCACACAGGGATTGATGGCAAGGAAGGGCAGGTAGTCGATGGCTCAAGGTGCACCTTGGCTCAGGGGCAGAATCGACTCGGTCCGGTCCAGAGATGCGGGAGGTATCTCTCAGCACTAGGAGGTGGCGTCCTTTCTTCTTCGTAGCTGAGGCGCATCTGACGTCACCTCCGTCTTCCTGCGCATGTCCAGCGGGGAGTGACACGCCCTCGGCTCGTTAGCTCCGCCTCAGATGGAATCGGTCCGCCGCTTCTTATTGGGTGCGGGGGGTTACCGGGCTCCGCCCTTGACGAGGAGCTGACAGTGAGCCCCTGAGTGGTAACCCCGTCGGAGCACATGGTCAATGGCGGCTAACCAAGCCGGAATGAGGACGTGCACTCCCCGCGCCGCTGTTGTTGTTGTTGGTGTTGTTGTTTCATGAGGAAGAGATGCGGGGAGGTACTGGGAGGTCCTAAACTTACTACTGGTGCCATACAATCACATTCTGGTGCAACGAAGAGTCAGAATTAATGGAAACGAGTCCTTAACTGACATAGACTAAGAATAACTAGCAAGATGTCCTATAGTTGTCTACGTGAGATGCGGTGAACCTGGGTACGACATTTAATGGGGGACAAAGGGGAAGGTCGGGGCTACAGAGTGTTGTTTACAGACAATGGGACTAGGGAATGGGGGGATTGGGGATAGTTGGGGAGTATTGGGGAAATAGGGGAATATTTACAAGCGGATATGGATGGAGGCCAAATCCTATATCCGCAACATTGCACCCTTCTCTACCTCGGGGCGTCCCGACCCGATAAATTTTTACCTACTTTAGTGTGGCACTCAGATGTAGTTCCCTCTACTATTAACTCAACCCTGAGTGCGACAGTTTTACAGATGTTCACAAATGAGTAAATATGTCCCCCTGCGACGTTGCACCCTTCTCCTCACAGAAACACACCCACAGGATAACTGAATCGCGGAAAGAATTCTCAAACTAAACATACAGCCGGTAGGGAGCATTATTTACACAAGACTACACTGATATTTACACTACGATCCAGGACCTGTTTTTGGAGGAACACATGCAGATGTTATGCATAGAGAGAGCACGCATGCCAGCATCGATACACCAACCCATGAGTGCTCTGTGGCCTTACGGCCTTTAATAATGTGCAGAGCACCCCATCCAAGCACCAAAAGCACCACCCCATAACACAGTCAGCACCATCCGGTGCACCAATAAAATGTTCATAAATCACCGGTGGTGTCGCAGCCGGCCGATGTTCTGCCGCTGGTCTTGCCTTCATGTGGTGCACTTGGCCTTCTTGCTTCTTTAAAAATAAAGAAAGGCGCCAACCGCGTCCATTTCTAAATTGTGGCCGTCAGGGGGCCAACTATTAGTGGTTCACCTGTATGGCATAGGTGCCACGTTGACCAATAGGTCCATCAACGGGTGGTGCTTGCCCGCAAAAGAACTGCGGTCCATGGTGGGCGGCCACAAACATTGCGGTCCATATGGTGTATCGATCCAGGCAGCAAGCAGCGAAAGTACAGGCCCACAACTGCGGAGCCAGCACCTCTCTCTCCTCTCTCTCTGCCCCAAAGCCAGATCCTCGGAGGTGGGAGACAAAAGAAGAAGACAAGTGAGTAAGGTGGTAAGGGCACAAAAGTGCATGGAATATAAGGTAATGCACACTGGGGGCACATGGGAACCAGGTGAGACAGGTACGTTCCTACCGTACGCCCCCCCCCCCCCCACCAGGTAACCTACATTGCCCCTCCCTTACCCCTTACTGTATCCACAAAACACAACACTACCCATAAACATCTACTTTACAAATCAACAAACGTCCCTACTGTCTTCCCCGTTCCTCCCATAAACCAAATTCGTCTTCTCTCCCTCCTAACCAATCAAATTTGCCATTTCCAACTCTCATCAAAATTTGCCATCTCCAATTCATCATCAGTCCCTCCTAAGGAGGGAGAGATGGAATCACCCCAATGTCTCATCCACGTCGTGATGCGTCTCACCAATCCAACCAGCAATTCTCATTTCCTGCAACACAGAACAAAGAAAACACAGGTGTGGAGTCATCATCATCACCTCAGGTAAGTGGCTGCGTATGGTGCGACAGGTTCATCAATCCTAACTATTTCCTAAATGACTTTAACAACTTTACATTACCTGGGGTCTTTCCCTGCCAATCCATTGGCCAACTTACACTATGGGTTCTAAAAACCAATTCCCATTGACCAAACTGTGGTGCTTCTCAATTTGGGGTCTCACTCCCCCGATTCATCTCCCGGTGCCTCGCACAATTTCTGGGCTGCGACGTGTAGCTCTCCCAGCAGGTCTACCCACCTGCACACCTCCACCACTGCAGTTGCCTCCGAGCTTACCTGCTCCTTACCCTAACCTAACTACCTGGGGAAGGCCCTCTGGCGCTCTCCCCACTCGGTGCCCTCTCTGGCACTGGGCTACCCGGGTCCGTCCTCCGGATCCTCGGGCCCCACTGACACTAACGGCTCCCAGAGCCCACCTGCGGCCTCACCTGGCCGACATCCTCACAGTGGTGGAGTGCCCAACCAACTACACACACTAACAGGCTACACGCCCAGCCATTTCCACAACACGAATGCACCCATCCACAATACCATTCTGCAACCGCACCACAAATGCCAATATCCAACCACAATTTACCTATACCCTCTACCTAACACTTACACTACCTGCCCCGGGTACTCGTGAAAGGGGTCCACTCTTCCCCCATCCACACCTTCGCACCATGCACACCACTCCGTACCACTTACTCCAACTCTCTCCACACCACTCATTCCAATACTCCATGTATTCCACACACCTGCACTTGCACACCTGTGCGCTCACACCTGGTGCCACCTGCACCCTTCTCTCCCCAAGCACTTTCGCGCTGATCCACCACACTCACTACTCATGCACTGCTCCACACACCTGTCCAGTTGCACACCTGTGCAATCACACCTGTTCAATTCTCAACCACACGGCATCATCTCATCTAACTACTCCCCTCTGAAACTCGCGCTTCCCAGTCGTCCCTTTAAACTATTGCGCTCCCTCGTCATTATAATCCACACTAATCTACCTGCGTTCCCACTACAGGTATCAGTCACTAACTAAACTTAACGTTACCTAATGTCATCTTCGCTAGATCCCTACCAATATAACCTAACCCACCCGGGCTAGTTTTCACTGCCATCAACCCCATAAGCTATAGCGCATTTGCCCCACATGGGAAGGGTGGCAGGGATGCCACCCTTACCCACCGGGCCCATCGCTCACTACCAATTTTGCACATCAAATTTCAACAAATCAAAAATTTGCCAATCACTACCCATCATCTGCCAATCATTACTGCCAATCCTTTGCCAATCATCAAATTTTGTTTTTTTCTAATTTTGGGTCCAAAACACTAACCTCATCACACAGTCTACTCACTAATGCCTCTCGGTGCGCCAATTCCTGTCCAAAGCCCGGCTTCGTAAAGCCGAGCAATGAATGCAGGTTGTTTGGTGCCAGCGGCTGGATACGTCCCGCATTCGGTGCAGGGAAGGAGGTTTACCCGGGCCGAGGTCCCACGCACCATCTCGGCACGGAGCCATCCCATGGCTCGATCTCGACCTGCCGGAATGCCTCAACAAAAAGTGGTGGCCATGACGACCCTTCCTATCCAGCTGCCAGCTCCGCCTAGTGGAGCACAGACGCGGCCGTTCCAAGCGAGGCACAGCGTGGATCGCGTACGGCGGTTCTTTCGAAACCGCCGTGGTTCGGATCCCCGCTGGTCCTCGCGGCACGCGAAGCTGCCCGACGCGCACCGAGGGCCCGATTCGGCTACAAGTCGTTCTAACCTCTAACCCGGTTATCGTCGATGCCTCACCTGGATGCTTACAAGCATACGCTACCCCTTTCTTGCTCATACATGCAACCGTTTCCATGCTCCTCGTCGTACCTTTTCTTACACACCTCGGTACACTCATTCCACTCACCGACTTGGTCACACACCTGACCACCGAACACCTTGGCACACATTCGTCGCTCGCACACCTCACCAACACACCTCTTCGCGCCCCTTCCTCGGTGACCTCCTCTGTGACAACCACAGGTGTGCTCTCACTCGCACACCCAACCACGTGCCTCACTACCAATTCCAGCGTGCATTCCCACTCACACTCTACCATTCCAGGTGTGCATCCTTCCATTCCAGGTGTACATCCTCGCTCACCTGTCACAACCAACTCACGCTCCTTGTCACTCTCACTACTCTCACCACTACTCTTGACAGCGCACTCACCCTTACTCTTGACAGCGCACTCTTTCCTTATGCACCCATCCGTTACACACCTCTCTCGTGCACACTCTTGCGCACACTCTCCCGTCACACCCTCTGTAACACTCACCACAGGTGTACACTCGTCCTTACTTTTGACAGCGCACTCTTTCCCCATGCACCTGTCCGTCACACATCTTTCTCGCACACCCTCTCCCGTTACATCCTTTGTAACACTCACCACAGGCGTGCATTCTCCCTTTACACCCTCCGTAACACTCCTCACTACGCGCTCCCATGTGCTCCCTCGCACACGCGCTACAACCGACTCTCCCTCGCCAGCACCCTCACTCCTTGGCACGCACTTTTTCCTCACACACCCCAGAGTCGGACTTTCTCGCACACCTCCTTTTTCGCACACCAGACCTGTCGCACACTTCACCAACGGCCTCTCACGAACACCCGGGTCCATCTCGACCCCCAAGCTCATTAAATCACCTGGCGCATCATACGCACGACCATATTGGTCACCACTTACACCGGGTCTTCTTCCTCTTCGCTTCTCCTCCATCACCTGCGAATCCCTCATCCGGTTAATGAGCACATCATCACGATCCAAACACAGACTTTGGACCAATTCTTTTACTTCCTCCTTTATCTCTTTCTTATCCCCTCTCCGTCACTTCTTAATTTCGCTCACCCCTTCTTCCACTTCTTCTAATTTTTGCTTCACCTCTTTTATTTCCCGGTACGTCTCCTCAAGCTCGTCCTCCAAGGCTACTTTGACCGTTTCCATGTGCGTCCTCACCTGCCGGTCCTTCGTCTCCATTACCTCTGTCACCTCGTCCAACCTCGTTGTCAGTCCCTCACGTACCATCTGACATTGCCTCTTTGTCGCTATCAAGTCGTTTTTTATGTCGTTTTGTGTCGCTTTTAACCCTCCTAATACCGCAGTGTTCCTTTGAACCTGCTCCGTTAGTCCTTTTTGTCCCTCCGTCAGCTGTTCCACCTCCTGCGTCAGGTCCTCTATGCCCCCTTGTAACTTTACAGTCCCCTTTCTCACCTCCTTCTCCATGCGCTCCTTACAGTGCCTCACCTCCTCGCGCACTCCTCCGACCTCCTCACTCACACCTCTTCTGATCTCCTCTCCCATCACTTGCATCTCCTGCCCAGATGCCACCCTCATCTGCTCCATTTCCTCCCTGTGAGCATCCAGTTTAGTTTCTACCCCCATTCTAACCCCCTCTATCTGCTGCCCCATTTGGTTAACTTCCCTTTCCGCTTGGTCCCTCATGTCCCTCAATTTGCCTTCCATTCTGTTTTCTAACCCCTCTAACCCATTTTTCACTCCCTCTATCTGATTCTCCTGGGCAGCCATTCTATTTTCCACCCCCATTAACCCATGTTTCACCCCTTCTATCTGATTCTCCTGGGCAGCCATTCTATTTTCCACCCCCATTAACCCATGTTTCACCCCTTCTATCCCATTGTCTAACCCCTCTAATTTCTTGTCTAATCCCTCACCGGTACCCCTCGCTTCGTCCCTCATTACCCCCATTTGGTTTCCCATTACCCCCAATTGCTCACGCTGAGCCCTCGCTTCGTCCCTCATTTCCCCCATTATTCTGTTTTCCATTTCTTCATTATTCTTGTCCATAAGGGCCTTCATTTGCATTAAAAAAAGGTTCAAATCCACCGGTGGCACTACCACGGGCGCGGTCGCCGTGGCCATGTGCGAGGTGCCATTTTGCGCGCCCGTAACCTCGTGCGCGACGACGCCATTTTGCGACCCTGCTACCCTCACTGCTTCGCTCTCCTCATGTCCCTCAATTTGGTCCTGGATCGACCCTGCCTCACTCTCCTCTACCGGAACCCAGCCGTCTTGGTCTGCCATAGCGCGAATTTCAAAATTCGGGTTTTTTTTTTTTTTTGTAAAACACAATCAAATTTCGCCGTTATAATTTCGAGCGCGTGAGACGCGCTCCGGGACCGATCCCACTTCCCGACACCAATTGTTACGGACACGACTTAGATGTTACTTGACCGAGCGGAATGGCCGCCGTGTTCGCACAAGTTACCCGATTACACTCGAACGTTGGCCGAATCGCGCTATGCTAAATCAATGAAGGAAAGGACACAACGGCTGGGTTAAATGACACGACACCAGGGGTACAGTTCTCAAGACCTCCGGAGGAGGATATAATATTGGGTATGCAGAACGTTTAGATTACACGGCACAAGAGGTACAGCACAGAAAGGTGGGCACTTAGACACGGTCTTATCTTAGCCCTGACAGACCACAGACAAACGGGACAAGACTGACTCACACAGGGATTGATGGCAAGGAAGGGCAGGTAGTCGATGGCTCAAGGTGCACCTTGGCTCAGGGGCAGAATCGACTCGGTCCGGTCCAGAGATGCGGGAGGTATCTCTCAGCGCTAGGAGGTGGCGTCCTTTCTTCTTCGTAGCTGAGGCGCATCTGACGTCACCTCCGTCTTCCTGCGCATGTCCAGCGGGGAGTGACACGCCCTCGGCTCGTTAGCTCCGCCCCAGATGGAATCGGTCCGCCGCTTCTTATTGGGTGCGGGGGGTTACCGGGCTCCGCCCTTGACGAGGAGCTGACAGTGAGCCCCTGAGTGGTAACCCCGTCGGAGCACATGGTCAATGGCGGCTAACCAAGCCGGAGTGAGGACGCGCACTCTCCGTGCCACTGTTGTTGTTGTTGGTGTTGTTGTTTCATGAGGAAGAGATGCAGGGAGGTATTGGGAGGTCCTAAACTTACTACTGGTGCCATACAATCACATTCTGGTGCAACGAAGAGTCAGAATTAATGGAAACGAGTCCTTAACTGACATAGACTAAGAATAACTAGCAAGATGTCCTATAGTTGTCTACGTGAGATGCGGTGAACCTGGGTACGACATTTAATGGGGGACAAAGGGGAAGGTCGGGGCTACAGAGTGTTGTTTACAGACAATGGGACTAGGGAATGGGGGATTGGGGATAGTTGGGGAGTATTGGGGAAATAGGGGAATATTTACAAGCGGATATGGATGGAGGCCAAATCCCATATCCGCAATGTAGCATCCACATGTAGCATCCACATCCACATGTAGCATCCTTGCCACTCTTGCCATGAGCCGTAACAGATCTTGAACAAGGCTGTCGTCCAGTTGTCGTTGACCTGCCTCCTCACTCATCGTGAGTGGGCAGCAAGTGTTGTGATGTTGGTCGACCGGCAGTACGTGGACCCGAGATAACAGGTCCATCCATAGAGGTGTTAGGACCGTGGTGTTCAAGTTGTCCCTGGTCCATGCCAGGAAAAGCCAGCGGAATTATGGAAGCCCAGTGAAGAAAAAAGAGGCAAGGCCATCCACTTACAACTCCGCGTTGATTCCCTGGCCGTTGTTGGAGCAATGACATCAAGTCACAGCGTCCAGTAGAAGTTGCAAGTAGCATGTTGTCATCCAACAATTGCTGATGTGTTTGATGTTCCAGGCACTGAACAGGAGCAAGTGATCGCGTTTCGCTCACTCATTACAATGTGACCCAGGCCAGTGGTCACAAAATTTTATTGGTGAAGGTGAACATCCTTTCCAATCTTACAGAGGAAGATGCCTTTGCCATTCTTCAAAGGGAGCGTGTATGCCACACGTAATCTCATCTCTTGCCAAATTTTTTTTGTTGTTGTTTGCTCTCTTTCCAAAGCAGTCATCGCTTCATTTCTTAGCTGTTAACTGGTTGTTCTTCATTCAGCCATATCTGAATCTGCTCTCAAACACACTCTGGATCAGGTAGGGTACACCTTGGCATGATGTTACCATGTTCTAACTGATCATGTATATCTTATAACAGCTTCACATTCAACAGTTTGCTGTTTTTCCTTTAACCATTCAAAAGGTTATATTTATTCATATACTTCACAAAGGTTAACATAAAGTTTATAAAAAATTAAAAATTAAAGTTAAAGTTATAAAAGTTTTAAAAGTTCCTCATAAAAATTAAAGTTGTATAAAGTTGCTTTCAGGTTAACATAGTTCGAAAAATTAAATCATGTAGTCTTTGTAATGCAAATCAAAAAGGAATAAGTTCCTTCGTAATAGGTAAATATAACTAAAATCACAAACAGGAATATCTAATCCCACACAAACTATGCATAATGTATTCATTATCATAGATTCCTCACTTTTTTTTCTTTTTTTTTTACTTGAATTATTTTAATAGCTTCTACTGGTAGTATTTTATCTTCAAAAATGGTGCTTTATGCCACACCAATTTTCATGGTTTCAGACTTCTGGTGACATCAGTTCACAGGCCTTTTAAGACTGGCACAATTCATAATATTCTTTTTTATTATTATTATTCCGACCCTATCTAGTCCATTTGTATCAGTATGTGATTCAGTCTTTTTATTTCTGTTTCCAAGTTACCATAAAGGTCTTTCTCATTGGAATTCACATTTGGTTCCTCTTTCAACGCCATTTCATGGTCAGTTATTTTGTTCAGACACACCGTCACCAAAGCTTTTAGGCAAGCCACCACTAAACATTTCCAATTACAATGGCCATCAATCATCTGGACTGGTCTCCCATCTCTACCGCCTCTGACATCAACTCATCCTGGGAATTCTTCCAAAGTAAATTGCTCTCTCTCTCTCATGCACAGATTTATCCCATCTCGGTTTCAGTTGTCATACCCTTCCTCCCGTCCATGGTGCACGGAATCTTGTGGTGAGGCTATTGCCCAGAAACAACTTGCTTTCGTCTCTTGGAACGCAAATCCAACGGAAGGAAATCTCATTTCCTTTCACAAAGCCCGAAACAAGTGTGTGTCCACCCTCAGGAGAGCCAGGAAACAATATCTCTCCATTCTCAGGACAGAACAATCTTATCTGTCCCCCTCTTCCAAATCCTGGTGGCATCTGGTCAAATCTGTTTCTGGTGTTTGTTCCCCCTCCATTCCCTCCCTCACCTCAAACGGCCACACGGCACGTAAAAAAGCTGAATGCCTCAACTCTGTGTTTGCCTCTAAATCTTGTGTCCCAAACCCATCCCTCTCTGTACCCACCGTACCCAGCTGCTCCTGGACTCTGTGTCCTTTCCTCCTGACAAGGTGGAAAAGTTTCTGTCAACCCTCGACTCTGATTCTGCAACTGGACCTGACGGCATCAGCCCACAGGTCCTAAAATCCTGTTCTTCCGCTCTTTCACTCCCTCTCTCTGTTCTCTTCACCCTCTCTTTTGCTCAAGGTCATCTGCCATCTGCTTAGAAATCTGCCAACATCACCGCTTTGCACAAAAAAGGTGCAAAAACATATCCCAGCAACTACAGACCAATCAGCCTTCTCCCAAATTTTCAGCAAAGTCATGGAATCCATCATTGCTTCAGATATGAAATATTTCCTCTTCTCCAATGGCTTGATCTCTGATCATCAATTTGGTTTCAGACCTGGTCACTCTACTCTGGACATGCTGCTTCTGCTTTCTCAACAATGGATGGAGGTCCTCAAATTCAAAACAGGAAATTAGAGCTGTCTCCCTTGACATATCACGTGCCTTCGATACGGTCTGGCACCCCGCTCTGCTCACCAAACTCTCCTCTTTTGGTATCCATGGAAATCTCCACGCATGGCTGGCAGACTTCCTCTCTAGTCGTAGTCAACGTGTGGCCCTGAATGGGTTTCTCTCATCTCCTCTTCCTGTTCAGGCTGGAGTTTCCCAAGGCAGTGTTCTGGGCCCTGTGCTTTTTCTGGTCTTCATCAATGATCTCTCTGACTCTCTTGAAAATCCTCAGTATCTCTTTGCTGATGACTCTACTCCCTGTCGCTCCATTCTTCATCCCTTAGATCAGCAGTCTGCAGCCTCCTAACTCTCTGCAGACCTGGACAAAATCACAGACTGTGCAAACCAGTGGAACATGTCTTTCAATCCTGACAAATCTCTCACTCTTACGATGTCTCTCCGAAAAGACCGACTGGACAACCCTCTCATCCACTTTCTGAATAATCCTCTCCAAGAAGTTCTGTCACTCAAGCTTTTGGGTCTCACTATCTGCCATGATCTTTCCTGGGAAAACCACATTTCAAATCTGGCCTCCAAAGCCAGTCGCCGACTGGGCATCCTCCGTCGTGCGAAGTCCTTCCTTGGCACACCTGAGCTCCTCACCACATACAATGCTTTCATCTGCAGCTCAATGGAATACTGCTCTCCCCTCTAGGGTGGTGCTCCTGCCTCACACCTAGCTCGTCTTCATGCTGTTGAAACCAAAGCATTCAGAATCATTGGAATCTCCTGCGATGAAGCTAACTCCAAGGGCCTCTCACTCACTCACCGCAGGTTGGTGGTCTTTCCGTCTTCCACCAACTCCTCTCTGGCCTTGCCCCCCCCAGCTCTCTCTGGGCTCTGTCCCGCAAATATTCATACAGGTCGCACAAGATCTGCCTGCAACCCTCTTATGGTTAAACTGCCAAAATCAAGACTCTCTGCTCACCTTCACTCCTTCATTCCTCTTTTCTCCCACCTCTGGAACAAACTCCCTCACTCTCTTCAATCCCACTCCACCCTCCACGTCTTTAAAACAGCTGTTCACCACCATCTCTTATCTTCCCCCATCCAAAACCTTGATCTTTCCTATCCCCGCTAATTTCACCTCAATTCCACTTTTTTGAAATACCAACTTCTGTCCTGAAAGTCCTTGGTGTCCTTGTGTTTTATACTTCTCCCACCACCCCCCCCCCCCTTCCCACGCCTCCTCCCCCCCAAGCCCTCTCCCTCCCACACATCTCCCTGCTCTTAAATGTTGTGTGCTCTCAAGTGTTTGTGTGCTTCCCCTTCTATTGTCTTCTGCTCCATCTTTTTATATATTTTGTTTGTCTGGTTGATTTGTTTGTGAAGTAAATGTCAGCTCTTTCACGAGCCTCGATTCAGTATACAAAAAAAAAGAAAAAGAAAAAAAAAACCACCACTAAACATTTCCAATTACAATGGATAACATAATTATTATCAACTAGCCGAAACCCGTGGAACATCCACGGAAGGGAGGATGTGGTGTATGGATAGAGTGTACCATTATGGATGGCAAAGGGGATTTGCTTGTCCGAGTAAGAGTTAGGAAGAAAGATGAGAATGAAGCGTGCGTATATGAACAACGATCGCCGACACCGGCACAAATGCATGCTCTGGATTGTCCACTTAGTGGACGGCTTGCTTTCGCCTTCGCCTGTCCAATCAGCGGACGGCTTGCTTCGCCTTCGCCCAGCAGACGCCAATACGATGGCCTCGTAAGATGGCGTCGTATCGGCAGTTAATCGGATGCTTTTGGGCCCCAACGTCGGCTAATTCAGATTTTTCGAGTATGGCTGTACATGATGAACAAAGAGCGCGGTTCGTAGATCGTAAATCCATTCGTGCCGTGGGCATCGGGTCACTGGGTGTGGCGTAAAAGGGATAACAAAGTCGAGTCCTTACGCTATTATTATATAGATGTAAACAATTTAATTCAAAATGTTGGTTAAACAAAAGTTTGAACAAGTAAATTCAGAGTCAACAAATTCATTTAATAAACAGAACTTGGAATATTTTACCTACTACTCTTCCAAATATATTTATCTCAACCTTGCAAACATTTGTGCAATCATAGAATGTTGCTCCCTTATCTCTTAACTCTTATACGTTTTATTTACAATCATACTAATACAGATCTTATTCATCCAATGGGTCTTTTCCCTTGACAATTGTCACACTGTAACATTTGAATAGACCTTTGGAAATATTTTCCAAATAAAGTTTGTTTACCAAAATTGGTTTACCAAAATACTCATCTGCAACTTACGTATGTAATTACAGTTTTTTCCCCAATTTGTTTGGCCTTTATGGCTGTAGAAGTTTCTGTTTGCATGCGGTACCTTTTTATCTACCAAGCAATTATACTTCCACATGAGACCTCCACCAGATATCAAACCTGGGATTTCTAATCATATTGATGCATAACCTCAGTACAATTCGGCTGCAGGTAAAATTCCACTATCATTTCCTCCCATAAATGCGTTATATTATTGTTGCGGAAATGGCCCTTAGTGGTTTATTAAATATAGAATTAGTTCAGGTCCCCTCTTAGATGTATGTTTACCATAGATCGTCTGTACTGGCATGGTAGTTTTGTGTCGGAAGGTGTAGCAGGCTGTTTTGTGTGGTGCATTGGTGGTGTACAAGAGACGGTTCCCTTTTAATTACATCTTGACAATCAAACAAGGTGCAAGTTCCATTAAGACCGGCCTCGGTTGCAATGCCATGATCGAGGCAATGGATTGACGTGAGAAAGCGCGATTGAGCGGGCAAAAACGACAAGCGCCGTCAAAAACCGGAAGCGGCGTTTTCGAGGGGTCGCTGAGCACGTGCGAGGGAGGAGGTGGAAAAAAGATGCATGCGCGGATGGCGTGTGGACAGGCCTTCGCGGCGGGTTCCCGCCGGAGAGCTCTCTCCGCGCGTGGTTGAGCGGGAGAAACGGAAAATCGTGCTGATCGCGTGGCCGATAAGGAGAGCGGGTGGCCGCCATTTCGCGACGCTTGATGCGTGGCCGATAAGAGGGCGGGCCGCCATTTGGCAGACTGCAGGCCCAAGCGGGGCGTTCGAATCCGGCGACATCGGCTTGTTACGAGCTGCATTCGCCCTTTTCACATCTTCACCTCTCGTCCATCAACACCACCAAGTACCCCCTGTCTTGTATGAATGTTGTCCAGGCCTAAGGTTTATCTCGTTAGGGTCACCCCGCGAAACCCTTAATTGTAGCTCCCTAGATAAGAGCGGGTTATTACTCATAGTTGAATTATAATGTTATCGTGAACGCCTTGCTTGTTTTGTGTACCCTAATGTTCCCCCATTAAATCTGGTTGATTCGTATGGAAGTTGCCGCACTGCATTCATCTGTGTCGCATTGAAGAGCAATCCGCTCGATTTGTAATTAAAACCAAGCTGGCTACAGGTTGCGGCAGACTTCGCTCGGTCTCTGACAAACCCAACCTGTAGCGACGGGTGTCTCCCCAACTGGCAAGGCACAGGTGTAATTTGGTATCGCGATAGAGGCGCGTAACCTGAGATCTGTGTCGAACCAGCCGGCGTTGCACCCGTGGGACGGCCGTGCCGGGAGACGCGACCCGTCACCTACAACACTGGTGTCAGGAGTGGGAATTTCGCACCCCGAACATCGATTGTGAGAGGCGCGTAAAGAGAAAAAAAAAAAAAAAAACACGTCGCTCGCAAATTCCAAATTTGGTTTCATTTTTATTTTGAGTGGATTGGGTGTCAAACTTCGTAATTTATAAAGGAAGATGGAGTCGCAAAATGGCTGCGCGGCTCAGCAGCGTGACACGAGGTGGGAGAGAATCGGTATTAAGAGTGCAACGAGCCGCACATCACGAAGAAAACGCTCCCACCCACCGATCCAAACCACGGCACTACAGCAGGCAAGTGAGGTTCAGGAAAATGAGGAGCAAAGGGAGTCACAACAATTGGTCGATGCACAGGAACGAATTCACTGGACGGAAATGGCCTTGGCCGGCGCATTGCGAGACAACACAGATTCCAGATGGGAACGAGCACGGATTCTCGAATTGGAAGGCATAGGGAATCAATTGGTGGAAAAAGTCCAGGTACTACGGGGAGAAAAGAGGAAAGTAGAGGGGAGTACCCATGAGTTGGAACAACTGAAGGAAAAGGTAAGATCCGGTGATCAGACAAGAGAAAGCCTAGAACAGAAGATAAAAAGAGGGGAGGAATACATGGAACAAGAGAAGAGCAAACTGAACAAGAGAATAGAGAAAGAACAAAGCAGAAACGCCCGGGATCGGGAGAACTTGAAAAAGGAAAGAGAGGAACACGATTTGGAATTGGAACAACTGAAGGGAGAATTGTCTGAGAAATCAAGCCAGTTTCGGGAATCAGAGTACAGAGGAAATGAACTGGCACGTCAAATGGAAAGTAGCAAGGAATACGTGAAGAGGATGGACAAAAGGAGAGAGGAAGCACGCAAAAGAGTAGAGGAGATAAGTGAGGAAAAAGAGAGGATGGAGAGTGAAATGTTAAGGAAACACACTGGGCAGATTGAGCAGATAGAAGGTAAAGCAAGACTAAAAAATGAGATGGAGTTACAGAAACACCAAAACAAAGAAAGGGAATTACAAAACAAGCTGAGGATGTTGAGTGAGGAAAGAGAGAGGACAGAGAAGGAAACGTTAAGGAACCACACTGTGCAGATTGAACAGATGGAAGCCAAAGCCAGGTTAAAGAATGAGATGGATGAACGTGTAATGAAAGAACAACGAATGAAGCAGGAAAAGGAAATCAATCAATTGAGAGAAACGACGAGATTGGAGAATGAAGCACAAGAGGGACGGTGGCATAAGAAACAAGAGGAATATGAATCGGAAATTGACCAATTAAAGGAGAAAGCAAGGGTGGAGTCCGCAGAGATGGAAAGACTCCGGAAAGGTAACGAACAACTAAAAAGGCTCAGAGAGGAAGAACGACTCAACTGGGAAAGAAAATGGAGCCAGGAAGTAGGGCAGCACAATAATGTGGGATGTGTGACGTCATCACAGGGAGGAATGTTAGTGGTGCAGGACTTGATTGGCATCACTCGTCAAATGAAACAACAATTGGAGCAAACCCTGGTGCTGGAGACATGGAGGGAGTATACGGGGTTGTTGACTCATGAAACACATTTTGAGCAGGTCCAGCAAGTGAAGCTGACAGGCCCAGAGGAGTGTGGCGAACCAATGATGAGCGACCGGACCGATGTGACTTTGGAACGAAGCAGGTACGTGGGCATCTGCATACATGGTGCGGACGATGAGCTTAAGTTCGCAATTGGATTTGATGTTAATCAAGAGACTCTGTCCGATGGGGTGCACGTATGCGTGACACCTGAATGTGTGGATGGAATGCCTGTGGATGAATGCTGTGAGCCCATAGTCCAGTTTACAGCACCGGGGTGTGCTGTCAAGGCCGAAACGTGTGTGAGTGCGGAGCATGGAATGAGTGGTGACGTAGGAAATAGGTTCGAGGTGCAAGGGGAAATAGAAATTCCACCAGGAGCAGGCTTTAGAAAGGGGATTGTAATTTCTCCCTCAGCTTCACAGGAACTTCGAGGTAGAGCGCAGATGCGTAGCAGGCGGCGTTGGCATGCATCACATACTCCCTGGACCCATTTTCGAACAAGAGGGGCCCAGCAACGACACCGCCAGGTGTCCCTTGGTCATCGGACCTCTCTGAGGACACGAGGGGTTCGGCTAGCTAAATGGGATTTACCTGTCTTCAGGGAATTAAAGAGAAGAGGGGGAGGCCGCTCCCCCAAGTGGGGTCTACCTGACTTCCGCGAACCCTGGAGAAAAGGAGGGGTGGACCACGACCCCAATTGAGACGTGACCCTTATGAGCCGTGGCGGAAAGGCGGCGGGGCCATGTAAGGGGTAATGAGGGATTCCTTCCCTCACTCCCTTTCCAATGAGCCACAGAAGCAGGCCAGATTGAAAAAAAAAGAAAAAAAAAGTGAGAGAAATAGTGGGGACATGACAGACAGGGCGTTAAACACCCCTGCAAAAAGTGGAAGGTGTTGGATGGTGTTGTGGACTGGGTGTGTGGCACTGTGGAATGAATGACGAAGGTGTTTGGGATGAATGGCGTGATTGTGTGAATGAGGAGAGTGAGTGCGAACAATGTACCCTGTTGGTAGGAGTCTCCTAACCAAGTGAGTGTAGGTTAGGGGGACTTAGTGGATTTGACGTGGATTCTGGCTGCTGTTCCATTGTGCAGGCGGACTGCTAGGGGTAGGTGCAGCCAAGGTATGGTGGTACTGGCTGGGAGTGTGACATGGTATTGGAAGTTGGTGAGTCAGGAGGGGACACCAGACAGTAGGGTTTAGAGTGCTAAGAGAGCACAGTGCGGGGGCTAGAGAGCCACCCGGTTAGAGTGCTTGGAGAGCACAGTGTGGGGGCTAGAGAGCCACCCCTTATTTAGGAGCGCCAGAGGCGCGCTCTGGTGAACCCCGAGGTCGCTGGGTGTCCCCCACCACCTATTGGAAGCAGGCAAAGAGGCCTAGTTGTAGTCACACTCCCCAGCCAATGAGTTATGCCTGGCACCACCAAGTGAAGAAAAAGAGACAAATAAGGGCCTTGCCCAGGTTTAAAAGAATGGAACAGTGTGCGAGGTTGGGAAAAATGGGTCATTAGGATCATTGTGGCAATGGCAGGGTTTGTGCCATTGGTTAGAGCTTCAAGTAAAAGGTTAGGTTCGATGAACTCTCCTCCGCACCATTCATGTGTGACACCTGGTACGAGTCGTGTTGATGGGAAAGTTGTGAACAAGGGCCAGGTTCGGTCGCCCTCTCCAAGTGCCAGAGAAGCCACCAGTGTGTCATGAGCACACAGATAACAATTGATTAAGAAGCACACCATCCTGTCAGCTAAAAAGTGAAAGGACTTTTTAAAAAGACCATACTAAAACAAGTCGTACCAAGATAAGTCAGGCAAGGAAGGTTAAGGGTACTCTTCATTTTGCCTGGGCTGAGGTCATCACCCCCACTTGCACCCTCAAGAATGCCTCCAGACTGCATTTGCTTACCATCGGTAGAACTGTGCCACCTGCTGTCCAAGGCAGGGCTTGTTGCCTGCTGCTGCTCGGTTGTGTGCCATGTGGGCCGAAGCATTTTTTGGGCCATGGAGGCCAAAGTGCTTTTGCGGGCTGTTGCAGCCGAAGATTCATGCCGTCTTGTTGGCTCAGTGGGCCGAAGGACTCTTTGTGAGATTAGGCCACTGGGCCGACTGAACTCACCTGGTGAGAGGCCAATAAGGCCACGAAGTAAGGAAACCCCTCTGGGGTGAAGACACAACACTGCCGGGAGGAGGCGTGAAGGAGCGAACACGTCAAGAAGCTTTGAAACTCTGAATGTCTTGCTCCGATGTGAATATTGGTGTTGAAAGTAACATTGAATGCCCTCCTGCGCAAATGCATCTATCTATAATTCCAGTAATCTCTGTGTGTATGTTTGTATGTTTGTATGTATGTATGTATGTATGTATGTATGTATGTATGTATGTATGTTTGTCTGTGACCGCTGTTTCTCGACAACTACCGGACCGATATACTTTAAACTTGCCAGGTATATTGCTGGGGACCCGAGGATGTGCCTTTTCAAGGTTTCATATTAATCGGAGAAGTACTTACCGAGCTATGTCCAAAAAACGCTTCAACCAATCAGAGAGCAGCGAGCTATCACGTGTGCCGAACGTGGCGATCAGACTCTGCCTCGGACGGCACATTTGAGAGCGTATTCATTTATTTCACGTTGGAAAACTATGTTGCCGTTAAACTATGTTTTAAAACGAATTCAAACTGCGATTAAATTAAAACGATTCATCGTAACTGCGATTTGCGAACTTCCGGACAGTGAAGACTTCACTTCCGGCAGCCAATCACAGAACGCTTTGTTGCGTAGGCGTGGCCGATGTGAGAGCGAGCGGAGCTGAGCGCATGCGCCATTACGGTACGGTTCGTAATTCGATTTCTTCCGGAGAAAATAATAATTTCTCGATTTCTTATGCGCATTATTTCTCCCAATTCAGTCAGAGCGAAGGGCGGAAGCGAAGAGCGTTGTTTTTTTTGTTTACGGGCGTACGGGCGGGGTAGAGCGTACGGGTAGCGTTTTTTTTTTTTTTGGCAAGGAACGGGCACCCACGTACGGGCAATGCCCTAGTAATTAGAATGTTAAGTATTGTGCATAGAGTGTGGATGTGTTTGTTAGATTAGTGATCCGACACACTAGGATAGGGACATGCCAATCTTACTGATACTTTGCTTCTTGGAGTTAAGTGCTTGCAATGTTGTGGGTTAGAGTAAATGGGAGATTTGTGCTGTACGTTAGACAGGGCCATTCCCGCGGGCTGCCCCTAGTGGAGGCTCGGGAGAGCCTCGGGAGAAAGGTGGGGGTAGTGTTGCGGAAATGGCCCTTAGTGGTTTATTAAATATAGAATTAGTTCAGGTCCCCTCTTAGATGTATGTTTACCATAGATCGTCTGTACTGGGATGGTAGTTTTGTGTCGGAAGGTGTAGCAGGCTGTTTTGTGTGGTGCATTGGTGGTGTACAAGAGACGGTTCCCTTTTAATTACATCTTGACAATCAAACAAGGTGCAAGTTCCATTAAGACCGGCCACGGTTGCAATGCCATGATCGAGGCAATGGATTGACGTGAGAAAGCGCGATTGAGCGGGCAAAAACGACAAGCGCCGTCAAAAACCGGAAGCGGCATTTTCGAGGGGTCGCTGAGCACGTGCGAGGGAGGAGGTGGAAAAAAGATGCATGCGCGGATGGCGTGTGGACAGGCCTTCGCGGCGGGTTCCCGCCGGAGAGCTCTCTCCGCGCGTGGTTGAGCGGGAGAAACGGAAAATCGTGCTGATCGCGTGGCCGATAAGGAGAGCGGGTGGCCGCCATTTCGCGACGCTTGATGCGTGGCCGATAAGAGGGCGGGCCGCCATTTGGCAGACTGCAGGCCCAAGCGGGGCGTTCGAATCCGGCGACATCGGCTTGTTACGAGCTGCATTCGCCCTTTTCACATCTTCACCTCTCGTCCATCAACACCACCAAGTACCCCCTGTCTTGTATGAATGTTGTCCAGGCCTAAGGTTTATCTCGTTAGGGTCACCCCGCGAAACCCTTAATTGTAGCTCCCTAGATAAGAGCGGGTTATTACTCATAGTTGAATTATAATGTTATCGTGAACGCCTTGCTTGTTTTGTGTACCCTAATGTTCCCCCATTAAATCTGGTTGATTCGTATGGAAGTTGCCGCACTGCATTCATCTGTGTCGCATTGAAGAGCAATCCGCTCGATTTGTAATTAAAACCAAGCTGGCTACAGGTTGCGGCAGACTTCGCTCGGTCTCTGACAAACCCAACCTGTAGCGACGGGTGTCTCCCCAACTGGCAAGGCACAGGTGTAATTTGGTATCGCGATAGAGGCGCGTAACCCGAGATCTGTGTCGAACCAGCCGGCGTTGCACCCGTGGGACGGCCGTGCCGGGAGGCGCGACCCGTCACCTACAACATTATTATTGTTGTTTTATTTTTTTACAAACAAAATATATCATCCATACTTTAGTTTATTATCGATCCATTGATTTGGAGCTGTCGTCCAACTTCCCTAAGGAAGAATCATAACTCTGAGTCTTAGTAATATCTCATTTAATTTAACCAGCTTCATAAAATTATTCACTCATTCCGTCATTCTACTTCATAAGTCAAGATACATTGAGGTCTACCATTACCATTTCTTGTGTTATCCATTCAACAATTTTGTCTCTACCCAGAACCAATTCCCTGGTACTTATCAAAATATTACTATTCTCTAGGAGTATTTTAAAATCTCCTTTCATAAATCATCCGGCTCATCTTAGTGAGCTCTTCCCCATTTTCACATCTGTCTTTGTTTGTTAAAACATATTATCTACCCCTAATACCCACCCATTCCTACAGCACAATTTTACATTCTGATAAAATCCAAATTTATATGTATCAGAAATTCGTGAGCAGAGAGACTCTCCAAGAGACTCTGCTAAGTCCGTGTAAGATCCCTTACAAATTTGACTAATTTTACTCCCAAAGGCATATCATTACCTTTTAATTTTATGAAGCTCATATCCATAAATAGCTTTGTGTCCTCATGTAAGCATTATCCAAAAATGGAATCCCAAGGTTACTCACAATTTCATACTGTTAATTAATGGCTGCTTGTAACTCAGCACATCAAAAGAGGAGCAATCTTTGCATTTCCATCTGCTTTTTCAATTGAGATAACCTTCATAATCAAATTATGTCTTTTATTTCATGGATATTTTATCCCAACCATATCATGTTATTTATTTCGAGACAGGTATACTGCCGTTTTCAGCAATCTTTTGAAAGTTACACAAACTCATGCATTATGTACACGAGTTTGCATCTGAAGCATTATTTCCATATCGGGGTGGGTGTCATTTCTGTAAAGTTTGTCCATCAATTTTCGTCCATTAATTTTTAGAAACACAGACACAATTTTTTAAACACAGACAATGTCCACATTTGTCCATTAATGTCCACATTTAGAGCAACGTTTTGTCCCACAATAGATTATCCAGTTTTTTTTCCATCTGGTCTATCCTTATTAAAATGTGCAGTTCCCTTTTTACTTCATGGTCAATTATTGCCATATTATTTAACCCAAAATTGATTAAAACACACACTCATATACCATATGAACAATGTCAATTTGTCCCACAAACCCACATTATCATCATCCATGGCGTTCCCCACCAATTGGTAAATCAATTGTTCCCAAAAATTTGTCTTTTATTTCAAGTCTCCATGATGCCCCATAAACACACGTTTGCAGTTGTCAAGTATAGGATTTCTTGAACTATATCCAATAATTAAGTCCAATTTGGGGTCCTTTTACTTCAATTTTCCAGACTTCCCAATATCTTCCCAATATCTTTCACGAGCCTCGATTCAGTATACAAATCTGCATTCAATTTTAATCTCTTCCTTTTCTGGGAATTTTATGGAACTTAAACAATTAAGCATTACATTGCCAATGAACAAAAATGAGTTATTCTTGATCAGAAGAGTTTGCAGCCAAAGGAACCACAGACATTTGCTCATCTTGGTCTAGTTATAGTTATAGGGTTTAGATGTCCATCTAGTCTGTTGAGGCCAATCCTCGTTTTGGGTCTGCAACAACGGAGGCCTGTCCGTTGTCTGAGGTGCGGGTGATTGCTGGTACCCTCGATCTTGTTTTTCCCCGCCAAATTGTCTCCTATTGGAATACGGACAGTTTCTTTTCCAGTGTCCTCGTTCTCCACACCTGAAACACTGATCAGTATCATACTTTGTTCAAGTATTAATTAATTAATCCATGTAGAAGTCCTACTTCTACAGTGCCATAATTATGACGTCATAATTCGACAGGGACAACGCTTTGTCTGATCAGTTTAAAATGTATTGAGCGTGATCTATGCAACAATTATTTGGAGAATATAAATATGATGTCATCGCTCACGTGGTCGGGCAGCCATATTGGATCAAAAAAAAAGAAACGTTCAAAAACAGAAGAGTTGGCTCACACCAAGTTGACTGTGCAGGGTAAGTATTCTATGAATACCATCGAGAATTTAGCGATTCTTCACCATTGGGAGATCGGGCTAAAACCGATATAGCGGGATATCTCACAAAGTTGTGGACGGATTTGAATTAGAGTTCGTGGACACGTTGGGTGTCTGATAAGGACTAATCGATTCGATTTTGGTTGAAGATCTGAATATGAATTCGCATACTATAAATTATTTGATTTCTAAAGTGATTCTTCACCATTGTGAGATCGGGACAAAAACGATATGTAGCAGGCTATTCTAAAAAGTTGTGACGGATTTGGATCCCGTTTAGAATATAATGCGGGTATAGGCAACTTGCGACTTCCAATAGTACTGAATTAATGGACGAAATTGATGGACGCAGTCGTGGTCCAATAATACATAATTTATAGCAGGGGTGGATCGAGGCTTTCCAATAAGGGGGAGGAGGGGCCACAACTGATGAGGGCGAAGCTCCAACTCGTGGGCCGAAGGCCCGAAGCCTGTAGCAGGGGGTCTGGCTGGGGATGCTCTCCCAGGAAAATTTGAAAATTATACTGCTTGAGATGCGTTTTCCTGCAATCTGGTGAGAAATATTCATGCCTCAATTTTAGGTATTTTATCCCCATATCTTTTGACTTTAGGGATTGATTTTGAAAAACGGGATTCGAAATTAGATGGAAAACATACACAGTCAGGGAGAAAAAGTACTTGTGCGAGTGATAAAACAAAAAGATTTATTTGGTAGACGTGCTCAGTCAAGAGGGTTTATGAATGATTATCCAGAGCATCACGTTATGTAAATAATTAATCCACAGTCACTGAAATCCTGTACCCGTGGAACAATACAATCGGACCAGTTTTAAAATCACCACTGATTCATCACCACCGTGGCATTTTTCGGAGCAAACTTTTGAAATATCTAATTAAGATAAGATTGCTGCATGGGCGAGAGCGTGTATCCCGGCCCAGAGGTGACGTGACATTTAGGTAAACGGTATTAGATGGCAGACACTGAAGCACGTGGTTAACTGGTTGGCATCTGCAGTAGATTAGCAATCTGCTGCCCCCACAAAGTTATTCATGCTCGGTTGCCTCAGGCCCTGTAAGTTTGAGGTTAACTGAGGCTAACACCTCTTCTTAGATCTGAAACCCGGGGCCCGCCACAATATAGACAGTTATGAAGATGTCAATTATAAAGGCTGAGGGATTGACCTGCTCTGAAATGACTGGTAACCATGGTGACGACTTTAAAACAACAGAATCCGACTATAACATATAGCACAATAATTATAATGGGAAATGTTTGGAAACAAATGATGAGCGTTCATCATCATCAATGGGATAACAAATGTACTCGAAATAAAATACCGTTTTTATGTCGATTATTCGAACTGACAGCCAACAGAACCCTTAATTGTGATGTCACAAATGGGCGTCACTGTGAGGGTGTGACGTCACAGAGCGATGATTCTTTATCGCATTTGAAACTTTGCTTCAAGATGGCGAGGACGTGTGTCTTTCTTGGTGCTTTGTTTTGCTGTTTCATACTTTACTTCAACCTCGGTTACCTTCTAGAACTTCAGCAGGTGAACTTTAAACAAGTGCGAAGGTTTACGTGAACGTTTTAACCGGTTTAAAAGTGCGGTTAGAGAACCTTCCTGTGGATGGTGAAATATGCAGCTGCTCATTTCCACCTCGCTGAAGCTGAGTATTCCGAACCGACTTCGTCGTGTGTGTGTGTGTGTGTGTGTGTGTGTGTGTGTGTGTGTGTGTGTGTGTGTGTGTGTGTGTGTGTGTGTGTGTGTGTGTGTGTGTGTGTGTGTGTGTGTGTGTGTGTGTGTGTGTCCGTTTTCACCACCAATTGGTCCAAATAATTTTTCCTGTTCCAATATGTTTTTTGCATCCATCTCTCTCATATAGAAACTTCAAGGATATTACGTAAACATCTCCGAGAGCCTCGTAAACCTTATTCCCTTTCAGGTATAGACATACTCACGGTCCAACTAGGCCTGACACGATGACCTCGATGTCCGCACGCTCACTTCAAACATGTCTCGTCTGTGCCTGAATCCCGACCCAGCTATAACTTGCAACCACGATTCTCAACTCTGTGTTTGCTTTAAAATATTGTGTCCCAAACTCGTCTCTCGCCTGAATCCCAATAGCTCGCCCAGTCTTCGCGAGGACACCGTGGGGTCTTTAACGTCCACAAACGAATGTCGGGAGACGGGACACCCGGCTTAACGTCCGTTTGAGGAATGTCAAACACATCATGAGGAACCGCAAACAAATTATGAATCACCTTCCCTGTGAAACACCAGGATGGCATTTTATAGCGGCGTCAGGAATCGAACCCAGGCGAGACAGTTGTTGTTAGCCTCCCCTCACAACCCGGTAGGAACATGGGGCTCCTCATCCCAGGGTTGTGGGTTCGAGCCCCACGTTGGGCGGGTTTATTTATGTTTGAGCAAAACGCGGGATTATGAAACAATTGGTTCCCTTGTGTCCACATGTTTGTCCCTGTGGGTGTAAATGTCAGTTTGTGATCGAGGAGCGATTCGATTTCAATTGATTTGAATGTTTTATCTTAAACTGTATCGATGTCCATGACGTCATCACAGTGGTGACGTAATCAACGGCAAGTTTTTCTCGCAACGCCACCGATAATATAATTTATGCACATCTCACTTCAGACTCGTCAGAAAACGAATTTGAAGAAGATTTTTCTGATCCAAATCTTATAATAGCGCAAACGTCTATGGTGATGTGGTGGAAAGTCTTCCCAGAAGAGTGGAGGCTGTTATGGCAGCAAAGGGCGGGGAGTGAGGAAGGGGGGGGGGGGGGGGGGGTTAGGCCGCTTAATAGTAAGCCGCTTGATAAGCAATAGAAAACTGTTTGGTCAGCAATAGTAAGCCACCTGGAAAGCGATAGTAAGCTGCTTCGTAAGCGATAGTAAGCTGCTTGGGAGGAAATAGTAAGCCGCTTGGTACGTGATAGCCAATTGGTAAGTGATAGAAAGCCAATTGGTAAGCGATAGTAAGCCCCCTAGTAAGCGATAGTAAGCCACTCGTTAAGCGATAGTCAGCCACTTGGTAAGCGATAGTAAGCCCCTTAGTAAGCGATAGTAAGCCACTCGTTAAGCGATGGTAAGCCCCTTAGTAAGCGATAGAAAGCCAATTAGTACGTGATAGTACGCCACTTGGTAGGTGATTGTAAGCCACTCGTTAAGCGATAGTAAGCCACTGGGTAAGCGATAGTAAGCCACTTGGTAACAGAGCACACACCTGTTTATTTGTTGTTGTCCTGGGGTTATTTACAGATTTAATGGTTGAAAAACATCAGGAATTACTTTCTGATCAATGAACATCCGTTGCCATAGCGATGAAATGACGACGGAATGAATTATTTAATGGCAATGAGAATGTTGCCTGATTCGTTCAATTGAAGGATATATGATGAAAATTATAGATGAAAACAGCCGTTTATTATTTAAAGTGTTCATCCAGTAAATGTTAATTATTTTAATTGTGAATTATCTTTTTTTAATGTATAATTTTCACCATTATCATGAAACTGTTCAGAGCTAGTTATGCATTGCTCGCCGTGTCCGCTCTGTCTCCATGGTTACAATTGTTCTCGCTGGTACATATTTGAACGCACAATCGCTGTTCCTCTCATTGTTCGTGAGAAGAGAAACATGAAGGTTGTATCTTGTCTCATCGCGCTCTTTTTGCTCGTACTATCAACATTTACCATCTTTCACCCCATTTCCCACCATGCACCGGGTGACATCTTCAAACAGGTGAGTTGTAAACGGACGGTTTCTTCATGTATTTCCTCGGACATTTATCGACTGAGTTCTCCGTCCAATGTTGTAGATTAAATGAATGGGGTGTTGATGTAATGGAGGCTTGATGGGACAAATAACGTCCTCCTGCGTCAAAGTTCCTCTCGCGTCCTTCAGGTGTTCAAGTACCGAGAAGGTTCCGTCTTTCCGACTCGTTCCGAAAATCCGAGAAGGTTTTTCTTCAAAAACGAAACTCCACAAAATGTCCGCTTTGTCCGGTGGTCGTTGCGTGTTACCTGGACGTATTCGGTGTCTGCATTTGCGACGTGTCGACGTCATGGCGTCGTGCCGTAACGCATTCAAATTTTGCGTCCTTCTCTCGAGGTTTGAACGGTTCGTTTCGTGCGGTGGAACCTTCCAGAAGTTCACGGTCTCACGTCTCGCGTTTGGTTGTTGCGAGGACGTTATGAGGTGAAGAACAGGTTTTCGTATTCGGTGTCCGCATTAAAACTGATATCGACAAAATGCTCCCCTGAGTGTCTCCTCGCCCTCAACATTGATCACAATTTCAGTGAAATATCGTTGATTAATTCCCCATTCTTGTTTTCTTGTGTCCATAACACAGGAACTTGTTCCTCGGAAGATTGTGGAGTTATTCAACTCTGATTGGAAGGAAGTTCACAACTTCTTTCCGACTTCCACTCTGAAGGTGTGATCGCGCACACACCACTCCAGAAACACGCACACCTCAATCCCAGAGGGTATAAATGATACCAGGACAGACACGTGTATATATATATCACTGTCCACACTTTCCAACAGACGAGGATAAACACATATGTGACGAGTCGTTCCACACAGCTAGTTTCTTCATTCCTTGCTTATTCATTCTTAAATTTATTCTTTCCTGTTTCGTTCGATTACAAAGAAAAAGGTTTCCCTTGTCAAGCGGCACGATGGCTACAGGTACACACACTCGGTGGTCTCTGAGCTATCTCGCCTGGGTTCGAATCCCGACCGAGTCATCCTGGTGTTTCACAGGTATGGTGATTCATGAATGTGTGTGCCGTCCCTTGGATGGACGTTAAGCCGGGTGTCCCATCTGCTAGCATTAGTTGGTGGACGATAAATATCTCAGGGTGTCCTTAGCCAAGAGTAGGCGAGCGATCACCGGCATCCTGGACAAATGACAAATTGTTGCCATGACTGAATGTTGGGAAAGGCAATGGCAAACCACCCAGTGCCACAGTTCTCAATCAGCCACACAACAGACCAAATCTTCTCAATCTGTTTCTCCATTTTTTCATTCACCGTTGTTATCCTTTCTAATTCTCTACTCTCTTGATGGTGTGCACTTCTGGAGTGGATGGTGTGCACATCTGGTGTGGATGGTGTGCACATCTGGTGTGGATGGTGTGCGCATCTGGTGTGGATGGTGTGCGCATCTGGTGTGGATGGTGTGCGCATCTGGTGTGGATGGTGTGCGCATCTGGGGTGGATGGTGTGCGCATCTGGTGTGGATGGTGTGCACATCTGGTGTGGATGGTGTGCACACCTGGTGTGGATGGTGTGCACACCTGGTGTGGATGGTGTGCACATCTGGTGTGAATGGTGTGCGCATCTGGTGTGGATGGTGTGTACATCTGGTGTGAATGGTGTGCACATCTGGTGTGGATGGTGTGCACATCTAGTGTGAATGGTGTGCACATCTGGTGTGGGTTGTGTGCACATCTGGTGTGGATGGTGTGCACATCTAGTGTGAATGGTGTGCCAACATTTCTCATTTTTCTTTTTCCAGTTCTTTCAAAGTTCTCCATTCTGTCACGACCGATGTGTTTGTTCTTGTCACTTGCTCTGTGCGCCTCAAATTAAACACCCATCAGTGTGAACCTTTACTCACTCATTACACTTCGTTTGGTCTTGGTTTCTGCGACATGTTTTTAAGTAAAATCGATCCTGTCTCATTGTATGGTTATTCAAACGCGTTGCAAGATCTTAAATAATTAATCAATAAATGTAATCTCCATTTTGAGCTGTTGCAGAGAAAGAGCTCGTATCAGAAAACGGACACATGACGCTTCACGCACGATGGGCGCAGGTTTGGAGCGACCTCTCCCTTTGGATACAAAATGGCTTCTAATTCCAAATTGTCACTCCTAGTACAGAGAGACCCAAGACATGTCCCCCCTTCCACCTTTTCGAGTATCCTCCACTCCTGCACAAGGGAGCGAATGGAAGAGTTTTATTTGGTCGGAGGAGAAAATTGAAATCGCTGTGATATATCGGATTGAGGCCTTTGGGGTGAGAGGGGAAGGGTGAGGACCTGGGGTTTGGAGGTGGAGGTTGAGGACTTGGGGTGGGCAGGCAGAGGTTGAGCTCTTTGGGTTGAAGGGGAAGGGTGAGGACCTGGGGTTTGGAGGTGGAGGTTGAGGACTTGGGGTGGACAGGCAGAGGTTGAGCTCTTTGTGCTTGTGAGGGGAAGGGTGAGGACCCGGGGGTTTGGAGATGGAGGTTGAGGACTTGGGGTGGACAGGCAGAGATTGAGCTCTTTGTGCTTGTGAGGGGAAGGGTGAGGACCTGGGGTTGGGAGGTGGAGGTTGAGGACTTGGGGTGGACAGGCAGAGGTTGAGCTCTTTGTGCTTGTGAGGGGTGTGGCAGAGTTGAGGAGTTGAAGTCATATTTTACATGATGTGGAAATTACACGGGTCCCTGCTCCTGACTAATATTGTGAGTTTGGTGTAAAATTACTGAATAATGCTGCGGGTTTTGTGTTTAATCATTCAGAAGTGTTGGTGTGTTTGATGTGAAATAAATTCAACAAGTGATGTGTCTGTTTGTTTCCTACAGAACGTTTGGGGATTTACTTTTTCCATCTTCCTTCAAATCTCCAACAAACTTCCACACCAACTACGTTTTATCAAGGTACGGAAGCATTCATTCTTCCACAAACACTTTCCTGAGAATGAAGAGAAATGTGTTCTTAGTTTGAATGTTTGACGTTATAATCTGTTCAGACCTATGGTGGTTGATGCTGGAATCCCAGGTGGGAGCACGCCACCCTCTGTCGTTCTTTATTTCAGTGAAATAACTGATTGTCCATGTTTGATGTTCTTGTGTCTCTCACATAGAATCCCATTCTTGAGAAACCACAGGGATTTTTAGGATCTTTGTGGGCAAACATTGCCAGCATCTTACCCACTTCTTTCCTGAAGGTAATCAAACGCTTCCTTCCAGAAACCACAACACACATTAATTGCATGGATTGCTTCACTCCTGAAACACGTGTACGGTACTTTAATCTCCTGGGATGTATCTGCACACCCGGACACATATATGCACATACCGTCCCACAAAATTCGATACCCTAACATGTCCAAACTACATATCAGGCCTACCCATCCACTTGGAAACCAGGCACCTCCTCATCCTACAAATAAACATACTCAACTGCTGAGGGCCAAACAACCCACACTAGTTGCAACCAGATTAGTGTCATACCTATGTGTAGTTGGAGATAGTCGTGGCCAAACATATTGGCACCCTTGCACTTTTTTCAAATAATGCACCATTTCTTCCAGGAAATTGTTGAAATTTACAAATCTTTTGGTGTTAACATTTGTATTTCTTTGGTTTGCAGTGGAACAAAACAAAAAAAGCTTAAAACATTTCTAAATGTTAGCTTATTCCACACAGAAATCATAAAATGGCCCGGACAATATTATTGGCACCTTTTAGAAGTTGTTAGAAATCTTTAGATTTCAAGCAGGTGATTCTCCTTTACTTTGGAATTGAGCTCACCCGTGGTGAGTTGCAGGTGCCTACAATATAAAAATCACTCATTCATCCAGATTGAATGGAGAAAATGAGTCATTCTGCTGTTTTGTGTCACTGTGTGCACCGCAATGATCATGGAGAAAATAAAGAAAACGAGAGAATTATCTGAGGTCAGAAGCAAGAAAATAAAAAATTAACTTTTACCAACATTCGTGACATCAACAAATATTTAAATCCGGATGTGGAGTAGTTCCGTACGGTTGGGTGAATACAATTACGAATTCAAAATTGTAATTGTCTTTCCTCAATTCCAATCGTCATTCCAATCATAAATTGATACTTTTTAAAAATTCTGTTTTAAATGATGATTGTTTTGAGATATTATCAAACCAGCTCATTGTCGTCATCTGTCCACTTCCGGATTTGCGGCAGGTTCGTCTCGAGTTAATTTCAAAATCATAATTTTATTGAGGAATTTATGAAACCTCCTACCTACCTTGCAACATCCGCTGGGACCCAAAAACGTTCCACAGGAGGTTTGGCGGGTCTAGCGACAAAACTGAGGGAGTAGTTTGGGGACAGAGACGGACGGACACCCCTGTTTTATAATAAAGATTCCGCCCCACAAAAGCAGATACCCAAACATGTCCACACCAAATATCAGGCCTACACATGCATTTGGAAACCAGGGAACAAAAATGGAGTCACCAAAGTTTGGGTTTTTATTCTCAACATGATGGGGTCGGCAAAACCAAACCAACCGCAAGGCCACACTGCATGCCAAATGCCTGTCGATCAGCATGACTTCCGGCACCACCTGCGTGGCGTTGTACCTCAACAAAGCTGCCATCCTTGGCTTGGTTCTCATTCCCATAGAGATGCAAAGTGAAATGGCATTGGGATTTGTGGATCTTGAGAAGGCCGATGACCCTGTCCTGAGAGAGATGGTACTGGCGGCACTGAGATGGATGGGAGTGCTGGAAGCAGAAGCTAGTTTGGTGGAAGGGATGCACAAGGAAAAGAAAGGAAGAGTTCTAGTTTGTCATCGGACGTCAGAGTTGCCCAATGGTCGCATCCTGGGGGAAGGGTGGAGTGGTCAGGTAACGGGGTACTATATTGACGGTGCATTGTGTACGGACTCACTGCCTCATACAGACCAATTATAATACTCTCTTGTCCCTTCTGGGAAAGCCAAGGCTAAAATTTGTTCGACAAATTGATGAAATGTTTCAGAAGTTTGGAGGAATCCAAATCAGAGGACCAAGTTTATGATGTCATTGAAAAATCATGAGGACTAATATTTGGTGTTTGCTGTAAATTACTGAATAATGTCGAGGGTTTGGTGTGGAATAATGTTGAAGTGTTGGTGCGGTGTACCTGTGTGTGGCCTACAGAACGTTTGGGGATTTACTTTTTCCATCTTCCTCAAAATCTCCAACAAACTTCCACCACAACTGCGTTTTATCAAGGTGCGGAAGCATTCATTCCTCCACAAACACTTTCCTGAGAATGAAGAGAAATCTGTTCTTGGTTTGAATGTCTGACGTTATAATCTGTTCAGACCTGTGGTGGTTGATGCTGGAATCCCAGGTGGGAGCACGTCACCCTCTGTCGTTCTTTATTTCAGTGAAATAACTGATTGTCCATGTTTGATGTTCTTGTGTCTCTCACATAGAATCCCATCCTTGAGAAACCACAGGGATTTTTAGGATCTTTGTGGGCAAACATTGCCAGCATCTTACCCACTTCTTTCCTGAAGGTAATCAAACGCTTCCTTCCAGAAACCACAACACACATGAATTGCATGGATTGCTTCACTCCTGAAACACGTGTACGGTACTTTAATCTCCTGGGATGTATCTGCACACCCGGACACATATATGCACATACCGTCCCACAAAATTAGATACCCAAACATGTCCAAACTACATATCAGGCCTACCCATCCACTTGGAAACCAGGCACCTCCTCCCACCTCATCACCTCATGCCCCACAAGCACACATCCTCAAGTGTTGAAGGAAAAACTACATGCAATAGTTGTGACTCGGCCCTAGTTTGGGTGTGGTGGTGCCCACCTCCTCTCATTTGTTCCTCTTTTTTTTCTGCCTATGGAACCAACTTCCACATTCTCTTTAATCTCATTCTTTCCTCCAGTTCATCAGGACAGTTTAAGCTCCGCAAAGTTTAAAAAAAACGTTCACCATCGGTTGAGTTATTGTGCTTCATGTGTTTCATGGCCAAATTAATCAGGGGCAAAGGTTTTCCCAAAGCTTGGATGTGTCAAAACGTTGGACACTTTGTCGTGGGAGCGATGTTATAACAAAACAGGTTAAAGGCAAAACACACCTGTATGAATTGCTGAATACAGCAAGGTTCAGAGGAGAGATGAACTTTGCAACCATTTTGTATTCAGATTTAGTGAATTATCTCAGGACATTGGGGGGTAGGGGTGGTGTAGAGGGGGATGGGGAGAGTAATGGGGGAGAGAGGGGAGGGAATGAGAGGAGGGAGTGTGGGAAAGAGAGGGGAGAGGGGGATAGGGAGGGATAAGAAGTTTCCTTCTGTATCCACCCTGCCCCATCCCCCCCCGACATTTGAGGGACACCCTCTCCCAAAATTATCTCGAATGTTTTGCAAACATTCAGAGTAAGACAAAAGTCCCCACACCACTTATTCAATGTGTCAATCTCATCGCGGTAAAGACACAAAGGATGATTGATCGGAAAGACAGCCAATAATGGCGATATTGTCTGTGCACTTAATAAAGTTACAAACTTCTTTAAGAGCCACACATCCATTGGTGCACAAACTGAACAGCAGAGGTGACAATACACAGCCTTGTGGAGCACCAGTATTCAAGATTGATAACTTTGATAAGCGACCATTCACCCTCACCTGCTAAGTAATGTTGATGCCAGATTGTATTGCACAACCAGGATGTGTGGTCCTCTTTTTAGCCAATATCCAACCTCCGCAGCCCTATGTTGCACCACCATTTTGCAGTTGGCGCCACAAGCATCTCAGATATTTTGTTCTCAGCAAAACCACGAGTGCAACACAATTGACCTTTTTAAAGTCCATGAAATAATATTTAAATTGAGAGATTCACTTAAACCTTTCCTGTCACTTGGGACGGGTACTCCTCCGAGTTTATTAAAAAACTTACCTGTGAGGATTATAGCTGTTAAATGCCGCGTCGTGCAAAATGAGTGTGTGGTATTTTTCTACCTGGAGGGTGGGCTCAGGTGTGGCAAAACATCTCGTATTGTTGCACGAGTCTTGCCTTGCATCTGCGCAGGATGGCCGATGGCATTTTCTGTTTGTATAAAAATGAACGAAAGTTTCTAAATTTACTTTTTGTTATCATAAACTTTAACTTTTGACTTGTGGATACATGAGTGACCTCAGAATGTTTAATATTTATATGTTTTGGTTTCCTTTCAGTTCCTGGATGAAGTAACTTCAATTCCAGGCAGATGTAAGTGACTTTTCATCATCTGATACATAAAGCTCTTTCTAACCACTGACTCTCTCACTCACTGATAGATAATGTTTAATACCTTCGATTTGGGGTAGAAAGCTGAAATTTTGCAAATTGCTGCAACTCAAAGCCAATATCCCAGGAAAAATCGCAATACAGTCGGAAATTTTCCATGAATGAAAATATCAGGGAATAAAAGATGGTTGCTGGAGACTCAGTATGACCACGGCAAGTCTTGTGACCCCAGACAAAGGAATACTTCGCAGAATATTGCGGTGACAACAATTGATATTGTCACGGTTGTCTGGTTTGTTCCGGTTGCCCGGGACAAATCCAGCGAGTCATGTTAAAACAATCGTGACAGTCACCCGCTTCAAAGACTCCCTGCTGGATCTGCATCTGAAGACCGCATTACCAGGCAGATTGCAGTTCCCAAAGCGGGCGAGTGTGCTGCCAAGAGATGACCAAAAGACTGATCTAATAAGGCCAAGGAAACCTTGATCATGTGACGCGATCTTCTCCAATAGCGAATCAATCCTTGACGGGGATTACGAGAACCACCAGATGAAGCCACCAGGACAAAGAGAATTCACCCGAGACCAAGTCAGGTTTAATGACAAGAATGGCTCGGTGAGGGAACAGGATGAGCAAGTGCAAATAACAGTCGATAAGAAACAATAAATCTATCATAACGTGAACGGCACTCAGTAGAGAGCATACCTCCGCCTAGTTGGCCATATCACTCAATGGTGAAGAAGCACTTTTTAAAATTCCACGAGCTAGATCCGGATCTGGATCTTCACCAAATTTGAATTGAATCTTCCTTGTCACACACAACCTGTCCAAAAACTTTTTTCCAAATCCATCCATTACTTTTTGAGATAGCCTGTTATGTGTCGTTTTTGTGTCTATATCCTTATGGTGAAGAATCTCTTCAAAAATTAAATAATTCTCCTATCCGAATCCATATTCAGATCTTCACCAAAATCGAATCGAATCGTCCTTGTCAGACCCGCAACTGGTCCACCAAGTTTCGTCCAAATCCGTCCACAGCTTTTTGAGATATCCTGCTATGTATCGTTTTTGGCCCCATCTCCCAATGGTGAAGAATCACTTTAAAAATTATAGTAGTCGGATCCGAATCCGGATCTTCATCAAAATCTAATCATTTCGTCGGTGTCACATACGCTACATCTCTGCCAAATTTCGTCCGTATCCATCGACAACGTTTTGAGATATTTTGTTCACAAACGGATAGACAAGTTGTGAAAACTTAACCTCCATCCACCTTTGGTGGCGGAGGTAATAAGTGTGTGTGTCAGTGTGTGCCGGTGTGTCTCCTCCATAACTCCAAAACCATGAAAGCTGGTGGCTCGCAACTTTGCATGAAAAATGAAGGAAACTTAGGGGAGTTCATAAATGAAAACTGTGTATTTGTGTAAACTAGTACACCCGCTCACGACGGGAGCGGCAAGATGGGTCATGCCGCTTTGGGGTATAAAGATTACAGTTGATCTATGGTCGGGTCTCAAGAACATTGGGTGTGTGTTCATTTAACAAGTTTCTTGTGGAGAGATCGCCAAGTGGTTTAAGCATTCGAGGAAGCACTCCATTAAAAACCATTAAGTAACGGCTGGCTTGGCAATCACGAGCTAGCTGCTTGGTAAAAGAGCACAACCCGGGCTTCCTCCCTTTCAGTTTTGTGTTAAAAAGCAGGAGCGAGTTTCAAAAGTTTGCTCCAAAAAATGCCACGGTGGCGCCAGAAAGGGCCATGTTATTAATCCAACATTTATTTGTGGGGTACATACAGTACCGTAGATTTTCGCTCAGTTTGGAAGGTAAACCTTACTTCACGGATGTTGGGATTCCTCCAAATTTCTTTTTTTTAGTGATTATAATGGGCATTAGCGACTGTTTAAAAAGCTAATCATACGTGTTTGTGGTTTATAATATTTTTACTTCCTTCAGCAGCCATTGCTCCCACGGAAACGCCATAACAACTATAAGCTATTTACACAAATTCTCAATGCAGGAAAAACGCTTTGGGGAAATGGGACATTATTATAACTAGCCGAAACCCGTGGAACATCCACGGAAGGGAGGATGTGGTGTATGGATAGAGTGTACCATTATGGATGACATAGGGGATAATAATATGACATAGAATGACATAGAATATAATACAATGAACGCAGTATCAGAGGTTGAAATTATTTTAAAACTTCTGGATAAACAATGTTTGGGGTAATAGTCAAGCCTCTGACGACTCCTTGCGTACTCGTATTATCAACCTTGATATACACATCTTTGAACGACCGTGCTCTTGAACATGCCACATATAACTGGCCGTGTGAGAAGACAGGAGCAGGCAAATAGATACCCAGTTTACGGAATGTTTAGAAATTATGGTAAACCCACCTGATGAGGTTAGCGTACACTGCGATCACCGACAACGGAACAAATGCATGCTCAGGATTGTCCAATCAGCGGACGGCTTGCTTCGCCTTCGTCCAGCAGACGCCAATACGATGGCGTCGTAAGATGGCGTCGTATCGGCAGTTAATCGGATGCTTTTGGGCCCCAACGTCGGCTAATTCAGATTTTTCGAGTATGGCTGTACGTGATAAACAAAGAGCGCGGTTCGTAGATCATAAATCCATTAGTGCCGTGGGCATCGGGTCACTGGGTGCGGCATAAAAGGGATAACAAAGTCGAGTCCTTACGCTATTATTATATAGACTTCCCGAAACCCGTGGAACATCCACGGAAGGGAGGATGTGGTGTACGGATAGAGTGTACCATTATGGATGGCATCGGGGATTTGCTTGTCCGAGTAAGAGTTAGGAAGAAAGATGAGAATGAAGAGTGCGTATATGAACAACGATCGCCGACACCGGCACAAATGCATGCTCTGGATAGTCCACTCAGTGGACGGCTTGTTTTGCCTTCACCCAGCAGATGCCAATACAATGGCGTCGTAAGATGGCGTCATATCGGCAGTTAATCGGATGCTTTTGGGCCCCAACGTCGGCTAATTCAGATTTTTCGAGTATGTCTGTACGTGATAAATAAAGAGCACGGTTCGCAGATCGTAAATCCATTAGTGCCGTGGGCATCGGGTCACTGGGTGTGGCGTAAAAGGGATAACAAAGTCGAGTCCTTACGCTATTATTATATAGATATTGTTGTCTTAACATTAATAATATGTGATTATTATTCATTTTGTTATTGAAAGTGTCTTTGGAAAAACGCCACAATAAATCTTCTTCTTTGGAGAAACGCCACGATAATGCTAATTTAACATTGATATACACATGCAAACCCATTGATGGAAATGGCGGGAAAACCCGCTCGGTGGAGAAACCCCCCTTTGGGGATGGGGGGGGGGGGGGGGAAATGAATGCGCTACAACCTTCATTGTGTAATCCTTAGTCATCCTGTCAAGTTTGGTTGAGATTGGATAAGTAACGACGGAATGTATTGGGGTCAAAAATTAATCAGACAGACAGACACCAAATGGCATGTTTTAGTTTGATGATGATGAT
This sequence comes from Myxine glutinosa, assembly GCF_964187855.1. Taxonomy (NCBI): domain Eukaryota; kingdom Metazoa; phylum Chordata; class Myxini; order Myxiniformes; family Myxinidae; genus Myxine; species Myxine glutinosa. The sequence goes on along the minus strand of NC_136274.1, from coordinate 76,348,763 downwards.
GGAATCACCGCTTTTGAAGATAATTAATGGGGTACTCTCATCATAAAATACCAAAAAAGGCTTACCCTTAGTTATCGCACGTTAACCTCGCAGGGGCCTGAATCTGCCATTTTGTGTTGGCCTGATCAAAAATGCCTTGCCTTGGAACAGGTCGCAACGGTTTCTGCATGAAGCTTCACACCTACGAATCGCTTTATACATCGCTGATCGCCAATCTCCATACCCTTCCTTGCTCCCCCTTCCTCTCCCTTCCTCTCCTCACTCTCCCCTCCTCACTTTCCCTTTTCTCACTTTTTTATCGCTCCCACCCCCCTCGTCCCACCACTCCCTCCCAGAGTGTATTGTGTTCTGAGAGATTTCTCTCCCCCTTCCTCGCTGTTCTCCCCCTCCCCCTTCGTTGCTCTCCCCACTTCCTTGCTGTCCCCCCTTCCTTGCTCCCCCACACCTTCCTCCCCCTCCAACCCTCCTCGCCCCATCCTCATTCTTCCCTTCCCCATCCTCACTCTCCTACCCCTCCTCTATCCCTCCTCCCTATTAATATCCCCATTGTATTTGCTTGTCAATAATAAAACCCCTCACCTTTGAACCGATCACACCCACCTATGAGTCAAGGAAGAATGGGAACCATGATTATCGAAAACGCCTTCAGACTCAAACCACGAGGGAAAGACAAAGCAAAATCACAAGACAAGAAATATTCTTCCTCGATTTCTCACACACATGTTCTGGTGCTGTGGCCTGATCTGAATTGTGGAGGTGCTTTTCCCGTATAAATATAAACTAGGGGCTGATGGCCTACACAGACACGAAAAAGAACATTTATGACTGAAAACAGAGGGGGGAAACATCGAATAAAGGCTCAAATGTGAATATGCAGTAGTTTGCTCCACTCTCACATGATCATGGAGATACCATGGTTTGGTAACAAGTGGTACAAAGTCCTTGGTGGATGAGCTCAGATGGTTTGTTGAAATGATCCACACAGATGTTCTCTTTTACAGGTATGTGGAATGATGAGGTAATGAATGGTGTGTGCAGAACCGTCATCCTCCTGCTTTGTTTGGCTTTGATCCTGCGGATCCTCGGACCCATCATCAAGGTATGGATGTCATGAATAATGCTGTGCAAAAGTCTCAGAAAATTTGCATTTTTAGCCGCGTCACAAGACGCTGGTCATAGAGTGCCCTCTGCTATTGTTCTTGTTCTTCTTGTTCTACTTGCAGAGAAGACAAAACCTCAAAGCTCCACCAATTCTGGGAACCATAGCTCCACCCATTGTGGGAGAGGCTTCATATAAACAAATATCCACCATTTTATTAACTCGCGTAGCTTTGAGGCCTGTTTTGTAGGCCCGTGGTGTCTTCCTCTCTCACAGTTTTATTTCAAATCAAATTCGATATATCATTTCATTTTTCACAGTCGCTAGCATAGTTTTAGACTCGGTTGAAAAAAAACGGGAAGAAATTCCGATGAAAGTTGCCCTTTATAGAACGAAATGAATTCTCAAAGGCCTGTAACTTCAAGTCCATTGAGATATTTTTTTTTAAAATCGCGGCATGGTCAGTCATACACCGCCCGAAATAACAGACAGGAAAATGCCGAGATATATTAAAAATTCGTCCATTTGATGACAATCGTCACGATGAAATATTTAATTTATACGTCGTCACAATAATGTGGAGAGAGAAGCATAGCTTCGTTCACGTGTCGCCACATACGGGAAATTGCCGAGATATATATATTTTAAATCGCGGCATGGTCAGTCATACACCGCCTGAAATAACAGACGGGAAAATGCCGAGATATATTTAAAATTCGTCCATTTGATGACGATCGTCACGATGAAATATTTAATTTATACGTTGTCACAATAATGTCGAGAGAGGAGAATAGCTTCGTTCACGTGTCGCCACACACGGGAAATTGCCGAGATATATATTTTTTAAATCACGGCATGGTCAGTCATACACCGCCTGAAATAACAGACGGGAAAATGCCGAGATATATTAAAAATTCGTCGCCACACACGGGAAATTGCCGAGATATATTTTCAATTTGCACAAAAATAACATCAAGTAATCGAATCAATAGGAATGTCCTGTGCCTATAACATCGACGTTATAGGCACAGCTGCATCTAGGCATTGTGTAACATCGACGCGGCTTTTGTTTTAATTAAAACTTTTTGTACTTGTTTCTCTTCTGATGCAGAAGGAAACGGAAACTTTGTGTTCAATGCAAATAATCTTGATGAAAATAGTCTTATTGAAATATCTAGATTTAAACACAACTATCTGAAGTACCCAGCATTGCCTGGATAAATACAATAAAATATGTTTAAATATTTCCTGCATCACAAATTGGGGAATGTTGGCCTCATGGTTTCGTATGAATTACAAATTTTAGGCGTTGGAAAATGCTCTTGGACCACTTTCCCTTCTTTTTATTAATTGTATATTTTAAATACAGTTATCCCCCGCTTAACGAAGGCATTACATACCTTTATATCCCTTCGTCATGCCATCCTTCATTACGTAGGAGCTCGTTTTACATTATTTCTTGTCGGAAAATTCCACTGTTTCCTCACCGTAAATTTTCATTCTTCGAGCAAAGCCATGTGCTCCGTATGTGGATGGTTTTAGTGCAAGTGACATGAAATATTATTATTCACCTGATGATAGAGACAGGAACACAAGAATAAAGTTAATTTAGTTTTAACACCGACCAAAAGAGTGTGCCAACTTCTGGGCGAACCTGTCAGATTAATCGTCCCACACAGCTTCAATTATATTCACATCTGGGCCTTGAGGGGGCTGTGAGTATTGTTCTATATATTAAAGGACTTTGCTTCATCTTTCTTTTGGAAATAAGTTTTAATTATTCCAGCTGAGTGCCTGGGATCATTTCATTGCTGTAAGATTAGGTTTGGACCAACAAACATTGCACCACTGTGGAGAGAGAGCATGATGGATGAAACTTTGTTTGGACCAACAAACATTGCACCACTGTGGAGAGCATGATGGATGAAACTTTGTTTGGACCAACAAACATTGCACCACTGTGGAGAGAGAGCATGATGGATGAAACTTTGTTTGGACCAACAAACATTGCACCACTGTGGAGAGAGAGCATGATGGATGAAACTTTGTTTGTGCGTTGCACAGTCAATATCCACGATGCAGGGTCTCCACAAAGTCTTGTTCCGGTTTGGTTGTAATCAAAGTTGTAATAAATAGCACCAACACGTTGTGGGCACCCTGTACTGTTACACTTGCGGAATTCTAAACACGCCGATGAACCGCCAGGCTGGAAGGGGATGACAGGTCACCACATCCACCCGTAATTTCATGCTGGTCGTCGAAAATGTAAGATCCGCGTGCATTGATGTGCCCTGTTTAACTTTCTTCCTGGAAATGAAAGTAATCTTCCTTTTCCTTCAGGTATACATGATACCCACCATTGTGAAGAAGAAACGCCCACGATCAAGTCAGCAGCTGGTATGTATGATTTATACTTCCCATCACAATGTCCATGCAAATGAAGGAATATTTATTAAACGTTAATTTAGTGTTTTTAATGTGATTGTTTGTTGATGCGTTTTTAGCTCACGTGGAACGTAGTTCAGGGGGAGGTATTAGCATGGTGCGGTGTCAGTCAGTCAGTCAGTCAGGCTGTAGGTAAACACTCAGATATCAAAGTTTGTTCATGGCATCAAAAAAAATTGGGGTCTAAAGGGGTCACCGGTGTTGAAAGTGGGTCCATCTTTGGCCCCCCAAAATAGGTACTTGCTCTCTTCTTTGAAACTACAAACACAATTCTGATGAAGCTTGGCCACAACCTTCATCACCCATGATGGACGAACGTTTGTTCACAGCATTAAATAAATAGCACCGGAAAGCGGGCGTAACCCCTCAGCCCATGCATGGTGAAAGGAAGCCGTGGCGGCCATATTGAAAATTGCAGTACTCCCATTTTCGAAAGCAACCTTCCACTACTCACCCCCAACACACACTCCAAACATGGATTTAATCGGACAAGCCGTTCTGCTCGAAATTGACGGAAACCAAAAGTTTACGGACGCCGGACGCCCACCCGCCTGCCCGGACGACAATACCCCTTATCCCATTGGGCTGACGGGTGAAAAGGAGGGGATCTAAAGGGGGTTTGTGGGGGTATTGGAGGTTGACCCTCCTCTCCCCCAAAAATAGGTATTTTCTCTTTTCTCTGAAACTAAAAACACACGTTTGACGAAACTTGACCACAGCCTTGATGTACCAATGTTTGTTCACAGCATCAAAAAAACATCAGGGGTTTGTCTTCCAAAGGTGTTTACTTTCTTCTCCGTGACATATTTTGTGGGTCGTCCACGCTTACCAGTGGTTCCCTGGTTCTACCAGGTGAGCCCAGGGACATTACCGCTCTATTTTCTTCTGCCTGGCAGTTCGTCGGGGAGGTTAGAATTCCGCAAATGTAACAGTACAGGGTGTCCACAAAGTCTTGTTTCAGTTTGGTTGTAACAAGTTTTTAAAACCACAACAATACTTTGTGGACACCCTGTACTGTTAGTCGTGGAATTCTATCCACCCTGAGGAATCGCAAAGATGGAAGGGGACAAAAGATCACCACATCCACCCTTAATTTGGTGCTGCTTGTTCGCAGTTTAAGATCCATGTGCATTCATGTGTCCTGTTCAAGTTTGTTCCTGCAAATGAAAGTAATCTTCTTTTTCCTTCAGATTAGCAACATTCAGATGTCGAAAAACACACCATCAGGACAGCAGGCAGTACGTATGAATTATGCTTCCCACAACAATGTCCATGTAAATGATGGAATATTTATTAAACGTTAATTTAGTGTTTTTGACATAATTGGTTCTTTGATGCATTTTTAGCTCACCTGGAACGAACTTCAGGGGAGGTATCAGCATCGCATGGTGTCCGTCAGTCAGGCTGTATATGAATTCTTTGATCTCCTTTTTTTTTTTTTTTTTGTTGTACACAAGATCGAGGCTCGTGTGAGACGTAACATTAATGATAAAAAAACAAACAGACACATAAGACGAAATTAAAGGAGCGGCAGAAAGATGGGGAGAGGGGGGGAAGCACACAAGTTTAACATTTGAGAGCAGGGACATCGGGAGATTTGTTGGAGGGAGAGGGCTTGGGGGGAGGAGGCGTGGGGAGGGGGGTGGGGTTGGGAGAAGTTAAAAACACATGGACACAGCGAGGACCTCCAGGAAAGAAGTCGGTATTTCAGAAAAGTGGATCTGGGGTGAACTAACAGGGGTAGAAAAGATCAAGCTTTTGGATGGGGGAAGATAAGAGATGGTGGTGAACAGCTGCTTTGAAGACCTGGAGGGATGAGTGGGATTGAAGAGAGTGAGGGAGTTTGGTCCAGAGGCGGGAGAGAAGAGGAATGAAAGAGTGAAGGTGAGCAGAGAGTCTTGTGTGACCTGCAGGAGTATTTGGAGGACAGAGCACAGACAGGGCTGGGGGTGGGGGGGGGGGGGGGCTAGGCCGGAGAGGAGTCGGAAGAAAACAGAAATACCACCAACCTGCCAGCGGTTGTTGGAAGAAGACACCTCTCGCTGGGTTCAAAAGCCGCCATTTTGTTTCGGCCTACTGAAACTTGCCTTGCCTTGGAAACACGATCGATTATATCATTACATAAGTGAAGCATATCATCAACATCTGGATTCGGATATGATGATTGGATGCTGTAGACTAAATAATGTCCAAATCTGGAGTGAAATGTGACATAATTTACCACATCGAGCGATTGGTGAACGCTATTCAGGCTGCTTTTAAAAGCCATGGCGTTACAGTAGACAGACCTCCCTTTTTGTTTTTATTCACAAGGCCGGGGAAGTTTTGTTGTGTTTATAACAGCCATTTAAAAAATATATTTGTTTGCTCCCAGTCGTTGGCACATTATTTGATGCGTTAAATCGATCTGTTTTTAAAATTCCAAAACCATTTCACCAAGAAGCAATCGGCTTGCTATCGCTTGCCAAGCCAGCCGTTCCTTATCACCAATTTCGCTGGAGTGCTTAAGTTCCTTGGTGAAGGCTCCACAAATGAAGTGAGAAATGCCTGTGTACTTCATTAATTAGTGACAAGGCCGGGGAAGTTTGGGTGTGTTATAACACTCTCTTTGAATATGATTAACGAGGTGAACCACCACTTAGTAACCACTATTCAGGCTGCTTTTGCAAGCCATGGCGTTATAGTAGACAGAGCTGCCTTTTTGTTTTCACGTACCCATTTTTCCATTGATGAACATTTTTTGTACGATATAGTAACTCCCCTCCCCCTGCTTCCTCGCTCCATCCTCCCTCCTCTCTTCCTCTTTCCCCTTCCACCCTCCCTTCTTCGCACCGCCTCCCACTCCACTCCCTTCCCCTCTCCCCTCCTCCTCTCTCCCTCCTCCTGCTCCAGCCTCTCTTGCGCCCTCTCCCTCCCTACCTCCTCTTCCCCAACCCGCTCGCTTTATATTCCCGTCACGAAGCGGCTCATTGTGAATAGTTTACGTTTTGTATCCCGGAGTACACCAGAAAATCACAATACAGAATCACGTTCAATCAAAATCATCCGTCTAAAACTTTTTGAGATATCCTGCGATGTTTCGTTTTTGGCCGAATCTGCCAATGGTGAAGAATTGCTTGAAAAATTGTACTAGCCGGATGCGGATCCGGATCTTCACCAAAATCTAATTATTTAGTATTTGTCACATACTCTCCCTCTCTGCAAAATTTCGTCCGAATCTGTCCATAACGTTTTGAGATATTTTGTTCACAAACGGACAGACAGATATGGGTGAAAACATAACCTCCATTCACCTTTGGTGGCGCAGGTAATGACCCTTCCTGCCGCTCCCATCGTGAACGCGTGCACCAGTCAACACAAAATGAGACTTTTCCACCTTTATTGACACATCGGAACCCAGCACTTCCAAGTGAAAAACAAATTCTTAAAATTTCAGAAAATTAATTAGAAATACAAAACTAGAATATCTTGTTTATACATATTGTTACGGACACGACTTTGATGTTATGGTGGGCCGAGCGGAATGGCCGCCGTGTCCGCACAAGTTACCCAATTATACTCGAACCTTGGCCGAGTCGCGCTACGCTAGATCAATGAAGGAAAAGGACACAACGGCTGGGTTAAAAATGATACGACACCAGGGGTACGGTTCTCAAGACCTCCGGAGGAGGTTATAATATGGCGGAAGGTTAGATTACAGGAATGAGAGGGACAGCATAGGAAGATAGGCACTTAGACACACTTATCTTATTCCCGACAGACCACAGATAAACGGGACAAAACTGACTCACACGGGGATTGATGGCAAGGAAAGCGGGTATTCGATGGCTCAAGGTGCACCTTGGCTCAGGGGCAAAATCGACCCGGTCCGGTCCAATGATGCGGGAAGGTCGCTCAGCGCTCGGAGGTCACGACTTGTCTTTTCAAGCTGGGGGCGCATCTCACGTCACGTCCGGTAAGTCGCTGCGTATATCCGGCGGGGAGTGACACGCCCTCGGCTAGTTAGCTCCGCCCCAGATGGAATCGGTCCGCCCTTCTTATTGGGTGCGGGGGGGGGGGGGGGGGGGGTTACTGGCTCCGCCCCTGACGAGGAGCTGACAGCCAGCCCCTTCGTGGTAACCCCGTGGAGCGCATGGGCAATGGCGGCTAACCACGCCGGAGTGAGGACGCACACTCCCCGCGCCGCGCCGCCCCCAATCTCCTCTGTTGTTGTAGTTGTTGTTGTTGTTGTTGTTGTTGTTTCATGGGGAAGATGGGAGGAGGGATGGGGAGGTCCTAAACTCACTACTGGTGCCATACAATCACATTCTGGTGCAACGAAGAGTCAGAATTAATGGAAACGAGTCCTTAACTGACATAGACTAAGAATAACTAGCAAGATGTCCGAAAGTTGTCTACGTGAGATGCGGTGGACCTGGGCACGACATTTAATGGGGGAAAAAGGGGAAGGTCGGTTCTACAGAGTGTTATTTACAGGCAATGGGACTAGGGAATGGGGGATTGGGGATAGTTGGGGAGTATTGGGGAAATAGGGGAATATTTACAAGCGGATATGGAGGCCAAATGCCATATCCGCAACATTGCACCCTTCTCTACCCTCGGGGCGTCCCGACCCGATAAATTTTTACCTATTTTAGTGTGGCACTCAGATGTAGTTCCCTCTACTATTAACTCTACCCTGAGTGCGACAGTTTTACAGATATTCACAAATGAGTAAATATGTCCCCCTGCGACGTTGCACCCTTCTCCTCACAGAAACACGCCCACAGGATAACCGAATTGCGGAAAGAATTCGCAAACTAAACATACAGCCGGTAGGGAGCATTATTTACACAAGACTACGCTGATATTTACACTACGATCCAGGACCTGTTTTTGGAGGAACACATGCAGATGTTATGCATAGAGAGAGCACGCATGCCAGCATCGATACACCAACCCACGAGTGCTCTGTGGCCTTACGGCCTTTAATAATGTGCAGAGCACCCCATCCAAGCACCAAAAGCACCACCCCATAACACAGTCAGCACCATCCGGTGCACCAATAAAGTGTTTATAAATCACCGGTGGTGTCGCAGCCGGCCGATGTTCTGCCGCTGGTCTTGCCTTCGTGTGGTGCACTTGGTGTTCTTGCCTCTTTCAAAAAAATAAAGAAAGGCGCCAACCGCGTCCATTTCTGTATTGTGGCCGTCAGGGGGCCAACTATAAGTGGTTCACCTTGTATGGCATAGGTGCCCCGTTGACCCATAGGTCCATCCACGGGTGGTGCTTGGCCGCAAAAGAACTGCGGTCCATTGTGGGTGGCCACAAACATTGCGGTCCATATGGTGTATCGATCCAGGCAGCAAGCAGCGAAAGTGCAGGCCCACAACTGCGGAGCCAGCACCTCTCTCTCTCCTCTCTCTCTGCCCCAAAGCCAGATCCTCGGAGGTGGGAGACAAAAGAAAAGACAAGTGAGTAAGGTGGTAAGGGCGCAAAAGTGCATGCAATACAAGGTGATGCACACTGGGGGCACATGGGAACCAGGTGAGACAGGTACGTTCCTACCGTATGCCCCCCCCCCCACCAGGTAACCTACATGGCCCCTCCCTTACCCCTTACTGTATCCACAAAACACAACTCTACCCATAAACATCTACTTTACAAATCACAAACATCCCTACTGTCTTCCCCGTTCCTCCCATAAACCAAATTCGTCCTCTCTCCCTCCTAACCAATCAAATTTGCCATTTTCAACTCTCATCAAAATTTGCCATCTCCAACTCAACATCATAATTTGCTATCACCAATTCATCATCAGTCCCTCCTAGGGAGGGAGAGATGGAATCACCCCAATGTCTCATCCACGTCGTGATGCGTCTCACAAATCCTCACAGCAATTCTCATTTCCTGCACCAAAACAAAGAAAACACAGGTGTGGAGTCATCATCATCACCACAGGTAAGTGGCTGCGTATGGTGCGACAGGTTCATCAATCCTAACTATTTCCTAAATGACTTTAACAACTTTACACTACCCGGGGTCTTTCTCCGGCCAAACCATTGGCCCTCTTACACTATGGGTTCTAAAAACCAATTCCCATTGGCCAAACTGTGGTGCTTTTCAATTTGGGGTCTCACTCCCCCGATTCATCTCCCGGTGCCCTCGCACAATTTCTGGGCTGTGGCGTGTACCTCTCCCAGTGGGTCTACCCACCTGCACACCTCCACCACTGCAGTTGCCTCCGAGCTTACCTGCTCCTTACCCTAACCTAACTACCTGGGGAAGGCCCTCTGGCGCTCTCCCCACTCGGTGCCCTCTCTGGCACTGGGCTACCCGGGTTCGTCCTCCGGATCCTCGGGCCCCATCCACAACTCTACCGGCTCCCAGAGCCCACCTGCGGCCTCACCTGGCCGACATCCTCACAGTGGTGGAGTGCCCAACCAACTACACACACTAACAGGCTACACGCCCAGCCATTTCCACAACACTAATGCACCCATCCACAATACCATTCTGCAACCCGCACCACAGATGCCAATATCCAACCACAATTTACCTATACCCTCTACCTAACACTTACACTACCCGCCCCAGGTACTCGTGAAAGGGGTCCACTCTTCCCCCATTCACACCTTCGCACCATGCACACCACTCCGTACCACTTACTCCAACTCTCTCCACACACCTGTACTTGCACACCTGTGCTCTCACACCTGGTGCCACCTGCACCCTTCTCTCCCCAAGCGCATTCGCGCTGATCCACAACACTCACTACTCATACACTGCTCCACACACCTGTCCAGTTGCACACCTGTGCAATCACACCTGTTCAACTCTCAACCACACGGCATCATCTCATCTAACTACTCCCCTCTGAAACTTGCGCTTCCCAGTCGTCCCTTTAAACTATTGCGCTCCCTCGTCATTACCATCCATACTAATCTACCTGCGTCCCCACTACAGGTATCAGTCACTAACTAAACTTAACGTTACCTAATGTCATCTTCTAGGGCCCTATCAATATAACCTAACCCAACCGGGCTAGTTTTCACTGCCATAAACCCCATAATCTATAGCGCATTTGCCCCCCATGGGAAGGGCGGCAGGGATGCCAGCCTTACCCACCGGGCCCATCGCTCACTACCAATTTTGCACATCAAATTTCAACAAATTAAAAATTTGCCAATCACTACCCATCATCTGCCAATCACTACTGCCAATCCCTTGCCAATCATCAAATTTTGTTTTTCTCTAATTTTGGGTCCAAAACACTAACCTCATCACCCAGTCTACTCACTAATGCCTCTCGGTGCGCCAATTCCTGTCCAAAGCCCGGCTTCGTAAAGCCAAGCCATGAATGCGGGTTGTTCTGTGCCAGCGGCTGGATGCGTCCGGCACTCGGTGCAGGGACGGGGGCTTACCCGGGCCGAGATCCCACGCACCATCTCGGCGTGGAGCCATCCAATGTCCCGATCTCGACCTGCCGGACCGCCTCAACAAAAAGTGGTCGCCATGACGACCCTTTCTATCGGGCTGCCCGCTCCGCCTAGTGGAGCACGGACGCGGCCGTTCGAAGCGAGGCCCAGCACGCACCGAGGGCCCGATTCGGCTAAAAGTCGCTCTAACCTCTAACCCGGTTACCTTCGATGCCTCACCTGCATGCTTACACCCCGCAGCCCGTTCCTTGCTCACACATACAGCCGTTCCCATGCTCCTCGTACCTTTCCTTACACACCCAGGTACCCTCATTCCACTCACAGCCTTGGTCACACACCTGACCACCGAACACTTTGGCACACATTCGTTGGTCGCACACCTCACCAACACACCTCTTCGCGCCCCCTCCTCTGTCACCTCCTCTGTGACAATCACAGGTGTGCTCTCCTTCGCACACCCAACCACGTGCCTCACCACCAACTCCAGCGTGCATTCCCACTCATGCTCTACCATTCCAGGTGTGCATCCTTCCATCCCAGGTGTACATCCTCGCTCACCTGTCACAACCAACTCACTCTCCTTGTCACTCTCACTACTCTCACCTCCATTCTTGACAGCGCACTCACCTTTACTCTTGACAGCGCACTCTTTCCTCATGCACCTGTCCATCACACACCTTTCTTGCGCACACTCTTGCGCACACTCTCCCGTCACACCCTCTGTAACACTCACCACACCGCGCTTCCATGTGCTCCCTCGCACACGCGCTACGACCGACTCACTCTCGCCAGCACCCTCACTCCTTGGCACGCACTTTTTCCTCACACACCCCAGAGTCGGACTTTCTTGCACACCTCCTTTTTCGCACACCAGACCTGTCGCACACTTCACCAACGGCCTCTCACGAACACCCGGGTCTATCTCGACCCCCAAGCTTATTAAATCCCCTGGCGCATCATACGCACGACCATATTGGTCACCACTTACACAGGGTCCTCTTCCTCTTCGCTTCTCCTCCATCACCTGCGAATCCCTCATCCGGTTAATGAGCACATCATCACGATCCAAACACAGACTTTGGACCAATTCTTTTATCTCCTCTTTTATCTCCTTCTTATCCTCTCTCCGTCTCTTAATTTCGCTCACCCCTTCTTCCACTTCTTCTAATTTCTGCTTCACCTCTTTTATTCCCCGGTACGTCTCCTCAAGCTCGTCCTCCAAGGCTACCTTGACCGTTTCCATGTGCGTCCTCACCTGCCGGTCCTTCGTCTCCATTACCTCTATCACCTCGTCCAACCTCGTTGTCAGTCCCTCACGTACCATCTGACATTCCCTCTTTGTCGCTATTAAGTCGTTTTTTATGTCGTTTTGTGTCGCTTTTAACCCTCCTAATACCGCAGTGTTCCTTTGAACCTGCTCCGTTAGTCCTTTTTGTCCCTCCGTCAGCTGTTCCACCTCCTGCGTCAGGTCCTCTATGCCCCCTTGTAACTTTACAGTCCCCTTTCTCACCTCCTTCTCCATGCGCTCCTTACAGTGCCTCACCTCCTCGCGCACTCCTCCGACCTCCTCACTCACACCTCTTCTGATCTCCTCTCCCATCACTTGCATCTCCTGCCCAGATGCCACCCTCATCTGCTCCATTTCCTCCCTGTGAGCATCCAGTTTAGTTTCTACCCCCATTCTGACCCCCTCTATCTGCTGCCCCATTTGGTTAACTTCCCTTTCCGCTTGGTCCCTCATGTCCCTCAATTTGCCTTCCATCCTGTTTTCTAACCCCATTAACCCATTTCTCACCTCTTTTATCCCGTTGTCTAACCCTTCACCGGTACCCCTCGCTTCGTCCCTCATTACCCCCATTTGGCCCTCTAATCGCTCACCCTGAGCATCCATCCGGTTCCCCATTACCCCCATTTGGCCCTCCAATCGCTCACCCTGAGCCCTCATTCCCACAATTTGGTCTCCCATTCGTTCCATAAGGGCCCTCATTTGCAACATAAAAAGGTTCGGATCCACCAGGGGCGCTGCCACGGTCGCGGGCGCGGTGACCAGCGAGGCGCCATTTTGCGTGCCCGCAACGTCGGGCGCAACGACGCTATTTTGTGCGTCTGCTACCCTCACTGCTTCGCTCTCCTCACGTCCCTCAATTTGGTCCTGGACCGACCCTGCCTCACTCTCCTCTACCGGAACCCAGCCGACTTGGTCTGCCATAGCGCGACTTTCAAAATTCGGGTTTTTATTTTCGTAAAACAAAATCAAATTTCGCCGTTATAATTTCGAGCGCGGGAAACGCGCTCCGGATCGAATTCTACTTCCCAACACCAAAATGTTACCCTAATGGTACACTTGGTGTTCCAAAATTTGGGCTAAATGAATTTAGTCCCAGGTCCGAATCCCACTCCTGACACCAATTGTTACGGACACGACTTTGATGTTATGGTGGGCCGAGCGGAATGGCCGCCGTGTCCGCACAAGTTACCCGATTATATTCGAATCTTGGCCGAGTCGCGCTACGCTAGATCAATGAAGGAAAAGGACACAACGGCTGGGTTAAAAATGATACGACACCAGGGGTACGGTTCTCAAGACCTCCGGAGGAGGTTATAATATGGCGGAAGGTTAGATTACAGGAATGAGAGGGACAGCATAGGAAGATAGGCACTTAGACACACTTATCTTATTCCCGACAGACCACAGATAAACGGGACAAAACTGACTCACACGGGGATTGATGGCAAGGAAAGCGGGTATTCGATGGCTCAAGGTGCACCTTGGCTCAGGGGCAAAATCGACCCGGTCCGGTCCAATGATGCGGGAAGGTCGCTCAGCGCTCGGAGGTCGCGACTTGTCTTTTCAAGCTGGGGGCGCATCTCACGTCACGTCCGGTAAGTCGCTGCGTATATCTGGCGGGGAGTGACACGCCCTCGGCTAGTTAGCTCCGCCCCAGATGGAATCGGTCCGCCCTTCTTATTGGGTGCGGGGGGGGGGGGGGGGGGGTTACTGGCTCCGCCCCTGACGAGGAGCTGACAGCCAGCCCCTTCGTGGTAACCCCGTGAAGCGCATGGGCAATGGCGGCTAACCACGCCGGAGTGAGGACGCACACTCCCCGCGCCGCGCCGCCCCCAATCTCCTCTGTTGTTGTAGTTGTTGTTGTTGTTGTTGTTGTTTCATGGGGAAGATGGGAGGAGGGATGGGGAGGTCCTAAACTCACTACTGGTGCCATACAATCACATTCTGGTGCAACGAAGAGTCAGAATTAATGGAAACGAGTCCTTAACTGACATAGACTAAGAATAACTAGCAAGATGACCGAAAGTTGTCTACGTGAGATGCGGTGGACCTGGGCACGACATTTAATGGGGGAAAAAGGGGAAGGTCGGTTCTACAGAGTGTTATTTACAGGCAATGGGACTAGGGAATGGGGGATTGGGGATAGTTGGGGAGTATTGGGGAAATAGGGGAATATTTACAAGCGGATATGGAGGCCAAATGCCATATCCGCAACATTATACATACATGTTACATTATTACGTTCTGATAACTTTCAGATTTTTCATGAAATTAATGTATTTGTTTTCTCTGCAGGAAATACCAGGCAACATGATCGGCTTCAGTGTTACCTGCAGATCTGTTCTCACCGAAATGATTTGCGTCCTGCGTGGAAGCCGACTCACTGTAAAGGTAGAAGGTCCAAACTGTTTCCAGCTATTTGATTTTCTTCATGAAGCATATTTCACGACACTGTGGCTGTTGATCATGTGCTGTCCAGGAAAAAGGTATTTCCTGGTGGTGTTCATATTTCTATCTCACATGGAAGTTCTTATGTTTTACAGGAGATAATGAGGGACACTTGGGTGAAACAGTTCACGTGTACTCCTTCGAAACTTACACGTTTGAAAGGTACTACAGCCCTCTTTTACAACGATCATAATTTTTTTTTAAATACTTGGGCTGTGGCTTGTCATGGAACACACACACACACACACACACACACACACACACACACACACACACACACACACACACGGACACACACACACACACACACACACATACACACACACACACACACACACACACGGACACATTGACGAGACAAACAAAACAGCCAGTGAGCTTGGGGAAACTTCTGTCACTTCAGGGATACTCTGGGTTCCAGCGACATCATAACAATGGCTCCGCATTTGTCACCGTTCTCAACCGGGCATTTCCTCAAGAGGAATTTCCCCCTCCCCAGGATGCCCACCAATGGGAATTGTCCGTGCTCCATCCTTTTCAAGCAAGGAAGCAGCACGGACCATTTTAAAAGTCTTTGGTATGACTTGAACCTGTCCAAACCGCATGGGTGTTTTTTAGGAGACACCATCTACTTGCTGGATAGTCGTTGGCTCCCTACTGGAGCTCATCTGCCCTTTGCCAGGTGTTGTTTTTGGACCTGGCAGGGTGTCACACCTACCCTCCCCACGAGCAAAGCCAGTGAGGTGTGTCAGTTTAGTCGCCGACAACCCTCCCCGTGCGGCAGGTCGCACTGGGTTACATTTTAAGTCAGCACACAGACATCATGATTTGTTCCCTTGGATCTATCTTGGAAATCATTGTCTTCCATTTCATGTAGATTGCAATTTTCACAAGTTTTATACAAGGGACATTCCGACGATTCCACAAATGAGGTGCTCACAATGGTCTAATAAATGTCAACATCATTTTCCATAAATAAGGATATAAAGTTTGAAAGACAAAGTTTTATTTTCTTCACAATTATATATATCTTTGTTACAACAACAACAACAACAACAATAGGCATTCTAAGGCCATTTTCCCTGCTCGGGCGGCGGTTAGCCTTGCGATCCCCATGACAATCTTCTCCATTTTGCCCTATTTTCTGCATCTCCCCTTCTTAACCCCTTTGCCCGCATATCTTCTTCGACCATCTTTAGCCAAGTCTTTCTCGGTCTTCCCCGTCCTCTACTTCCTTCCACATTCATTTCCATCACTCTTCTCAATCAGTCACTTCCATCCTTCCTCAACACACGTCCAAACCATCTCAACCTGTTCCTCTTCACAGCATCCATCACAGGCTCTATTCCCATCATCTTTCACAATTCATCATTTGTCTTCCTCTCTCTCAACGATACTCCACACATCCACCGAACCATTCGCATTTCCAGTCTTCGTTGCTGCTCTACGTTCATTACCCATGTCTCGCTCCCATAAATCATAACACTTCTCACACATGCAGCATACACCTTTCCCTTCAGCTTCAACGACACTCCCCTCCTCGTCAGCACGCCACTCAGTTCCCAAAACTTCTTCCATACACATCTCACTCCAGCAACCGTTGCCGAGTCTGATCCACCTTCTCCATTCAGCATGTCTCCGAGGTAGCAAAATGTTTTCACACCGTCCAGCTTCATGCCGTCTCCAAGATCCAACTCAACATTTCCTCCATCTGCAGCTCCCTCTGTGCACACCTTACATTTGAATGTAGCTGCCACACTGGTTAATGACCCTCTCAAACCACTACATTTTTGATGAACCCACTCAGCGCACATTGTACATTGAATGGAGTTCACTCCGACACCCTTCCTGCACACAGCACACGGCCACTTCCCAGTTCTTTACACCTCACAACATGCTTTACCACTTGCCATCACCTTCGTTTTTCCGATATTCACCTTCAGACCTTTTGTCTCCATACATTCCTTCCACTTGTTCATCTTCTCCTTCAGTCCTTCAGTATCTTTGTTAATTGAAAAATAAATGAATGTTGCTTTTTTATTGGACTATTTTGAGTATCTCATTCATTGTACTTTTTTACACCTCACATATAAACAGAAACCTTCCATTCCAGATTGTCCAAAGGAAATACTGAAATCAAACCTCTTGAATGAGACTTTGATACTTTAAAACATTCCATTGATGTAATTTAATAGCATCATCATTTAAATTCATAACTTTATTACCCTGCACCTTGTCCGCCACGATGTCACCTCCAGACAACCTCAAGTATTCGTGGTTTTGTTCATTCACATAATCGCCTTCTTTTTGTGCGTTGGTTCGACCACGAGAAGTTTAGTCTTCATCCGTGACGTCATCAACTTCATTGTACAAGGTGGCCTGAGCCACTTTTCCCTTCCCCAGGAAAGCATTCCTTCTTAAACTCTTTTAATATGCAGGTTATATTGTGCAGTACTTACAATATCTTGTGTAGCATTTCTGGAGTCACTAAGAACGAATGCTTTGCTCTCGAGGGGTAAAGTAACTTTCAGGCGAGCCTGAAGATTCCTGTTCGACCCACTCCGGCTATGTTTCTGTGAAGTGCATTTTCACCTGGCACGAGGACAGCGACCGAGGGTCGGAACACACCTCGAAAAAAAAGTGTTGCAGTCCTATTGCAGGTTTCCTTTTAATATTTACTTGTTTTCATAACATTCATACTTTTCAATAGTTTAGGGGTGAAGTCTTAATGGTCCTGCTGTCATTCTCTTCACTCTTCACCGTCAGCAACTTCATTATTCTTTTCTTCATATCAACATGATTCAGAGATACGAGAATGCAAACTTTGGCTAAAATTATGAATTTAATTAACACCTTATTTGTAACTTACAAAACAAATGATATGCTTTCCACAGTGCACATCATCGAACATGTTCATACCCCGTGCCTTGCGGACCCCGTGCTGAACCTCATCATTCATCGGGTGCTCCTTGCATTTGCAACACCTCAGCAGCCTTGGGGACCTCGTGCTGAACCTCATCATCATCGGGTGCTCCTTGCGACACCTCAGCCTCCTTGTGGGCCCCGTGCTGAACACCAGCATCATCGGGTGCTCCTTGCGACACCTCAGCGGCCCCGTCCTGAACACCACCATCATCAGGTGCTTCGTGCGCCACCTCAGCAGCCGTGGGGACCTCGTGCTGAACCTCATCATCATCGGGTGCTCCTTGCGACACCTCAGCGGCCCCGTCCTGAACACCACCATCATCAGGTGCTTCGTGCGCCACCTCAGCAGCTGTGGGGACCTCGTGCTGAACCTCATCATCATCGGGTGCTCCTTGCAACACCTCAGCAGCTTTGGGGACCTTGTGCTGAACCTCATCATCCGGTGCTCCTTGCGACACCTCAGCCTCCTTTTGGGACCCGTGCTGAACACCAGCATCATCGGGTGCTCCTTGCGACACCTCAGCGGCCTCGTCCTGAACACCACCATCATCAGGTGCTTCGTGCGCCACCTCAGCGGCCTTGGGGACCTTATGGTGAACACCACCACCATCAGGTGCTTTGTGCACCACCTCAGCGGCCTTGGGGACCTCGTGGTGAACACCAGCATCATCGGGTGCTCCTTGCGACACCTCAGCGACCTTGCGGGGCCAAAGTGACACCTCAGCAGCCTTGGGGGCCCCGTGTGACACCTGATCATCGGGTGCTTCTTGCGACACCTCAGCGGCCTTGGGGGCCCCATGTGACACCTCATCATCGGGTGCTCCTTGCGACCCCTCAGCGGCCTTGCGAGGCCCAAGTGACACCTCAGCAGCCTTGGGGGCCCCGTATGAACATGTCACACACCTTTCTTCCTTGAACTGCCTTTCTTCCTTGAACTGCCTTTCTGCCTTTCTTCCTTGAACATCTGACAAATGTAACATATCAAATAATAAAATCAAATAACAAATCAAATAATAGTTTTTCCCTCTTATCACAGACTTTGTTCCTTCTGCATCCCAGTTTAGCTTGGTGGTCTCTTTGTTTTCTTCTCTCTTTTCTCCAACATTTCTCCCTCTGCTCTCTCAGTCCTGTCAACCCTCGACTCTGATTCTGCAACTGGCCCTGACGGAATCAGCCCACGGGTCCTAAAATCCTGCTCTGCCACTTTATCTAACCCTTTCTATGTTCTCTTCCCCCTCTCTTTTGCTCAAGGTCATCTGCCATCAGCTTGGAAATCAGCCAACATCACCGCTTTACACAAAAAATGTGCAAAACCAGATCCTTGCAACGACAGACCAATCAGCCTTCTCCCAATTATCAGCAAAGTCATGGATTCCATCATTGCTTCGGATATCAAATCTTTCCTCTTCTCCAATGGCTTGATCTCTGACCATCAATTTGGTTTCAGACCAGGTCATTCTACTCTGGACATGCTGCTTCTGCTGTCTCAACAATTGATGAAGGTCCTCAATCCCATACGGGAAATTAGAGCTGTCTCCCTTGACATATCACGTGCCTTCAATAATGTCTGGCACCCCGCTCTGGTCACCAAAATCTCCTCCTGTGGTATATATGGAAATCTCCACACATGGCTTGCGGACCTCCTTTCTTGTCGAAGTCAACGTGTGGCCCTGAATGGGTTTCTCTCATCTCCTCCTCCTGTTCAGGCTGGAGTTCCCCAAGGCAGTGTTCTGGGCCCTGTGCTTTTTCTGGTCTTCATCAATCATTCATTCATCAATGATCTCTCCGACTCTCTGGAAAATCCTCTCTATCTCTTTGCTGATGACTCCACTCTCTGCCGCTCCATTCCTCATCCCTCCGATCGGCAGTCTGCAGCCTCCTCACTCTCTGCAAACCTGGACAAAATCACAGACTGGTCAAACAAGTGGAACTTGTCTTTCAATCCTGACAAATCTCACACTCTTACTTTGTCTCTCCGAAAAGACCGACTGGAAAACCCTCCCATCTGCTTTCTAAACAATCCTCTCCAAGAAGTTCTGTCGCTCAACCTTTTCGGTCTCACTATCTGCCGTGATCTTTCTTGGGAAACCACATTTCCAAGCTGGCCTCCAAAGCCAGTCGCTGACTGGGCATCCTCCGTCGTGCGAAGTCCTTCCTTGGCACACCTGAGCTCCTCACCATATGCAAGGCTTTCATCCACAGCTCAATGGAATACTGTTCCCCCCCTCTGGGCCGGTGCTCCTGCCTCACACCTAGCTCGGCTTCACACTGTGGAAAACATATCTTTCAGAATCATTGGAATCTCCTGCGATGACGCTAACTCCAAAGGGCCTTTCATTCACTCACCGCAGGCAGGTTGATGGTCTTTCTGTTTTCTACCGACTCCTCTCCGGCCTTGCTCCCCCAGCTCTCTCTGGGCTCTCTGGGAATTTTAAAAATGCTGACACGGCAAACACTTTACTTTACTGAAATGCAGACACGAACATTCAGTGCATTCAGAAAGTATTCAGACCCCTTGACGTTTTTCACATTTTGTTATGTTGCAGCCTTATGCTGAAATCGTTTAAATTAACTTTTTCCCTCATCAATCTACACTCAATACCCCATAATGACAAAGAGAAAACAGGATTTTAGAAAGTTTTGCAAATTTATTAAAAAGAAAAAACTGAAATATCACATTGACATAAGTATTCAGACCCTTAACCCATTACTTAGTTGAAGCACCTTTGGCAGCGATTGCAGCCTCGAGTCTTCTTGGGTATGACGCGACAAGCTTTGCACACCTGGATTTGGGGATTTTCTGCCATTCTTCTCTGCAGATCCTCTCAAGCTCTGTCAGGTTGGATGGGGACCGTTGGTGGACAGCCATTTTCAGGTCTCTCCAGAGATGTTCGATTGGGTTCAAGTCAGGGCTCTGGCTGGGCCACTCAAGGACCTTCACAGAGTTGTCCCTGAGTCACTCCTGCGTTGTCTTGGCTGTGTGATTGTGATCTACTTTTTGTGTGATTAATGTTTGCTCTTTCACGAGCCTCGATCTTGTATACAAAAAACAAAAAAAAAACAAACTGAAAGGGAGAAGCTCAGGTTGTGCTCTTTTACCAAGCTGCTCGCTAGCGCTTGCGAAGCCAGCCGTTCCTTCACGGTTTTGAATGGAGTGCTTGCTGAAATGCTTAAACCACTTGGCGATCTCTTCTCAAGAAACTTGGTAAATGAACCCAATGTTATTGAGACCCGATCATAGATCGACTGTAATCTATAAACCCTGTTGAAGAATAATTTAGCCTTGAACTAATTGACAAACTCAAGAATCAATGTCCAAACGTCAGAAGATGATTGACTGATTTTTAATTCGCGCGGAGGACTTCACAGAGGTTACATGAAAGATATACATCAAAGGAATACAGAAAACCACTTGGGAAGAATCCAAATCCAAGAAGAAGTTTGGGTGTACGTGTAGATGTGTGTGGGTGTACATGTGTATGTGTATATGTGTGTGGGTGTACATGTGTATGTGTGTGTGTATGTGTGTGTATATATGTGCGTGGGTGTGCGTGTGTGTGTTGTTACGGATTCCTAACATAAGTCATCCATAACTTTTTTAAATATCACGTTGTATAATCGTTTTTCGCCCGATCTCTCAATATTGAAGAGTCACTTAAAAATTAAATAACTCCTGTGTTCGAATCCATATTTAGATATTCACCAAAATCGAATCGATTCGTCCTTGTTACACACCCAACCGGTTCACCAAGTTTCGTTCAAATCCGTCCATAATTTTTTGAGATATCCTGCTACATATCGGTTTTAGCCCGATCACTCAATGGTGAAGAATGACTTTAAAATTCTGGTCGCCGGATCCGTATCTGGATCTTCAACAAAATCGAATAATTTCATCCTTGTCACATACGCTACCTCTCTGCCAAATTTCGTCTGAATCGGTCCACAAATTTGAGATATATTGTTCACAGACAGACAGACAAATGGACAGACAGTGGTGAAAACATAACCTCCATCCACCTTTGGTGGCAGAGGTAAACATGTTCCACGAGTGTTGCAATGCTATAGGATACGGAATCTCGAGTGTGCAGATGTAATTTAAACAAGGTTCGAGGATGAGTGTGGAACGATGAACAATGAACCCAAAACATAAAACAAGAAAGAGCAATCAGAGATTGTAAACCCACGCCAGGATGTATTTTCAGTGTTTTTTAAGGCTTTTGTGTTAAAACAAATATGGCGGCCGAACCACGTGACCGATTACGTCATCATTATTATTTTTTTCTTCACTAATTTATTCCTAGATTATGCTCAAGAAATTTCATCTTGATCGGATGAAGTTTTGTACTTGTCAAATTATGACGTCATATAATAGAGGCACCTATGACATCATCATTAACAGATGTTGTTCCACATGGAAAGTTCTTTACAATGAGCCACGTCTCAATTTTTGCTATTCAGCGCTTTCGGGAATATAGAGGTGCAAAGTTTTTCGAAGATGGCGGCCGAACCACGTGACCTATGACGTCATAATGATCATTAAGAAACTATACAGGTGGAGATGCACCTATCGTGAGAATTTCCTGCCAATCGGACCAACGTTTGCAGAGAAAATCATATTTATTCTGTGCGGACAAACAAACATTTAGAAAAATGGACTCAAATGCAATACCCTCTCCGCTGGCGAGGGTAACAAGCAAATACTTCATCATTGTCATCATCAGATTTCTTTAACCACATTCCACCTATTTCATGTGGTTGGTCGATTGATGGAATATCACCATTTGCATCTTCTTTCTGCAAACTTACAATCTTCTCAATCGTTACGATGAAAAGTGCCGCCAATTCGGTGCCAGGCATGAGGGAAGTACCAGCACATCGCTCGACCATCTCAGACGTTCCACCCAAGTACGGTTGAGCGAGGTATAGGCCCTCTGCCCTGCTCGGAGCATCTAAACCGGTGGGCCGTGTGACCACTTTAATAGTGGTTTGCCAGGATTCGGACAGGAAACTGGCCTGGTCTTTAGCGTCATGTATGCCAACATGACGCTAAAGAAATTTCATCTTGATCAGATGAAGTTTTGTACTTGTCGAATTATGACGTCATAATGGAGGCACCTATGACATCATGAACATATTTTATCCCCCATGAAGAGTTCTTTACAATGAACCATGTCTCAATTTTTTCTGTTCAGCGCTTTCGGAGATACAGAAGTGCAACGTTTTTCGGTTTTTCCAAGATGGCGGCCGAACCACATGACCTATGACGTCATAATTATCATTGAAAAATAAAACAGGTGGAGTTGCACCGATGGTGACAATTTCCTGTCAATCGGACCAACAGTTGCAGAGAAAATCATATTTATTCTGTGCGGACAAACAGACAGACAGACAGACAAACGGACTCAAATGCAATACGCTCTTCTCTGGCGAGGGTAAATATGTTCTTGAAGTGTTCGAGAGTACATACACAATGGCTCGAGATTCGCCCCTAGGTAAGACAGCTCACAGGTGAGTGCGCAAACTTCTAAGCTCTGCCATCCCTGAGATGTAGTTTCTCAATATTCATTTCCACCACACAAACCAGTGCAATGTGTGTTACTAGTCACACAAAAAGTACACCGTGAGGATTCCTCCATCGACTTGACCAGGAAGGACATTTTGCCTTGATGGGACAAATTCCAACTTCGCTTGATGGGGAAAGTTAACCCTAAAACCTGCACTTTCCAACCAAAGATAAACTCTCTCTTTATATTCCTCATCACAACCTCACGGCAAAGATGGATCGCAACGATTAAAAGGTTAGACAAGGAAGATTAAATTTGGGATTTCAACTGTGTACTCACTGGCCTACTCATTTTTAAAGGCTACTCCTGGAATATTTAATTTCCACCACAAAGTGCCGTTAGACAAGACAGCCGACTTAAGAGGGATGAAAATTAACAAATCAGTGGGACCTGATGAGATACCAGTGGAAGTATGGACCTGCCTTGGTGAATATGGGGTACTTAACTGTGTTAGGAAATTCCAAGGGAATGGAGGCAAAGCATTTTGGGACCAATATTTCACAGTCCAATTGCCAGATGCATATATGTTAGACCGGTATATGAAGCTGGGAACATCCAATATTTTTCAATAGTTTCTGGTAATTTTTTTTCCCTCATTTGCACATATCATCACTGGCTCGCAACAACAACACGGAGCTGTGCGTTCTGCATTCGTCACACACATGTCCGATATTGAGCCATTAATACTTTCCACTGGTGTGTCCAGTGTTGAAGCCGACATAAGAGCTTCTCGTATGGACAGTGCAGATACTTGGGGTGCAGAAAACGAAATTCTTACTGTCGCTCATTTGCTGATTACCCCAGTGTATGTGTACAACAGTGAGAGTATGGAATGGGTGAGGTACTCCCCGATGCATGTTGACGAAAGTTTGCATGAAAATGTCACGCAGATGGCTATGTACATACAATCATACATCGGGCTGCAGCATGATCACTTTGATGTTGTTCTTTGACTATTTTGTAACTATTTTGGCCGTTTCTAAGTGCAGGTCCTTGTGTGGCATGAGGCTGGACGAAGACATTACTCTTTGAGAAACGAGCAATAGGACAGAGCTGCAAGATACAGTCAGGGTTACGTAAGACAATATAGGAACATGTGCAGTGTTTGACTTTGCTGACTAAGATATGTTGGCACTTTTGCTCCAAGATTGGATATATGGGTATCCTCTGAGTACCATACACCATTGTGTTATCCTCTGAGTACCATATACCATTGTGTTATTCCACATTGTAAAAAATTACAGAAACAAGTGAACACAAAAATTTATGCTTAATTAAAAAGGCAATGTAGGGATGACAAACTACAGTCCAAAAAAGTCCGAAACAACAAAGGGATGATGATGGTTTAGAGAGTAGCTGACTGTATTGCCATCACATAACAATCCCTACATCACTGTCTCCAGACTATTGTCTAGAGCTAGGCCGAGCAAAAAGTATTAGAAACTCCTATATTTCATTTCTGCCATAAATGTATTAACTATAAATATTAACGATACTATAAAAGTATTTTTACTTTCTATAAAAGTATTAGAAGCTCCTATATTTCATTTCTGCATAAGTCCAAGAAGCTCCAATATAATTTCAGGGACTTCTTGCAGCTTCAGTTGTCTTTCCTACTTTTCTTTTTTTTATCAACTTAGAGTAACCAATCACAAATGGAGATAATTATAGAATGCTGTTATTGGAGATGTTCATGCAGTTTGTAAGAAGTTGAGGATCATGTACTGATAATATAACATTGTACTCCGGCTGCTAATTTGTAGAGTCTCAGTATGTGGCCACACTACAAGAGTAATCAAGTACTGTTGTAACCACGGGAGTGTTTGTAGAAGCTTGAAGCAGTAACTGATGAAGTGTAAATGAGGCAGTGATGTAGGGATTGTTATGTGATGGAAATACTGTGAGCTACTCTCTTAACCAACATCATCCCGATCTTGTTTGGGATCTTTTTTAGACTGTAGTTTGTCATCCCGACATTGCCTTTTTAAATTAGCATAAAATTTTTTATTCACTTGTTTCTGTAATTTTTTACAATGTGGAATTACACAATGGTATATGGTACTCAGAGGATACCCATATACCCAATGTTGGAGAATTTCTGGAGTGGTGTGTACGCGATCATACCTTTAGAGTGGAAGTCGGAAGGAAGTTGTAAACTTCCTTCCAATAAGAGTTGAAAAACTCCACAATCTTCCGAGGAACAAGTTCCTGTGTTATGGACACAATAAAACAAGAACGGAGAATTAATTGGTGTTAATAATTGTCAAATAATGACAATTGGTGTCAGGAGTGGGATGTTGCGGATCTCAAACGTCCGTCTCCCCCTTATCAAGGGGGGGGGGGGGGATTAACCCCCTTGTCTTTTTTACTAGCCGACGCAATCCGGGGCTATCACGTTCCTTCCGGTCGGTGTTAAAAAGGGTTGGAAGCCGAATTAGTCTTATTACCTAAGTACTAACACCGGCCGTGAAGCAAGGAAATAACCCCACCCGAACCACGGTTTCAGTGGACACGCCGAGCGATAGCGAGCCGTGATTCGCGCCGTTAATGGGAACTAACCCGATTGGAGCGGTTGTGATCGTGCCACGCTTACCCAATGGAGAAATCACTAAGACGGTCGAATTAAGAGGAAAACAGGAAGAACAGGTAATTTTTGCACACTTTGTACAAAGAAGAGGAAGAAGAAGCCGAAATGTACAGTGAAGAGGAAGAAGCAGATACACAGGGCAGCCTTATACAGTCTTATCCTTATCCCTGGACACGGGCCCGTTCACACTCAGTCACACTCTCAGACTCACTCACACGGGGTTTGTAGATTGTCGGGTTGATGGTCCACAGATGGCGTCCACAGCTCGCTCCGGTGCCCGACTCGTACCACGAAGCAGCTGGTGATGGTAGACGGCAGGCAAGATCGCCCCGTGTCGGTGGCGCGGATCGGACAATTATATTGGGGGGGGGATCGGTAAGCTGGCGATTATACTGGCGTACGTAATAGTTGGACCGGCGCCTTATACGCGCTCCCGGTATAGTTCGGTACAATGCGCC
This sequence comes from Myxine glutinosa, assembly GCF_964187855.1. Taxonomy (NCBI): domain Eukaryota; kingdom Metazoa; phylum Chordata; class Myxini; order Myxiniformes; family Myxinidae; genus Myxine; species Myxine glutinosa. The sequence goes on along the minus strand of NC_136274.1, from coordinate 76,322,531 downwards.
ACTTCCACAAGTCCTTTGCCACTGCCATATGCACGCGAGTCCTCTTGGTAAAACGCAATCGTGCAAGTCTTTCTCATATATCGAGTGCCGTTCAGTCCTTGGGCAGTCCTCTCCCTTCTCATAACTGAGGTAGGGGCCTCGCGCAAAGGATTTTATTGCCACGCCCAGCGAACCCTCTCGAACCTCGAGCCACACCCTGTCAGGCGATGTCGCCTCAGCCCTGATTGGCTGGTGGGGTCTTACCGGCTCTGCCCTTGATGTCTGCTTGACGTGGCCACACCCCCGACCTCACGCTCCGCCCCCCTTTTCGGGCCCTACCTCATGGCATTTGGGCTGGTTTGAGCAAAATCCTTAGGGCAGCGAACACTACTGGCAAGCAAGGTGCAACAAACTGCGAGCATCTTAACGCGAGGGGCAATGGGGTGCAGACTGGATGGGCGCAATGGGGGCATGGGGTGCAGACTGGATGGTGTGCAATGGAGTCGATTGGAGGGAGGGCTGCAGAATGAACGGGGCCTACTCTTATTTGTTTTACACAACGCAGATGATAACTATTGGAAATGGCGTTATCTCACATATACTAAGAAATAACTAACGTTCTAAGGTGACCTATGTGTTGCATGTGGCCTAACTATGGGGGCAGAACCTTTAACCTTTATTAATCAAATATGTACACTTTCAGAACCGCAACACTGCACCCCTCCTTTCGCCAGGCTCGTCCCCGAGCTGAACCTACATACCAGTGAGCCCGACCGGTTCTGCTGCCAGGGTCAGGACTACTTTTCAAGAATTAGTGTGACACTTAGATGTAGTTTCCCTCTACATTTAACCTAACACCCTGGGTGCGACAGTTTTAAACACTAATTATGTCCCACCTGCTGCGTTGTGTACTAACTAACTGACTCACGCCCACAATTAACCGAATTATGGAATTTTTTTCAAACTACACATAAAGCCGGTGGGGAGCATGTTATGTACAAGACTACTAATTATTTACAATACTACAACCCAGGACCTGTCTTTTGTGGGAAAGAGGAGAGATTTTGAAAAGAAGAAACACCGAATGCACTGCACTGCACCAATACACCATACACCATATGCATTAAAAATATATATATCCTGTTCCTAAATTTCCTAAAATCCTGTTCTTTCGCTCTTTCACTCCCTCTCTCTGTTCTCTTCACCCTCTCTTTTGCTCAAGGTCAACTGCCATCTGCTTGGAAATCAGCCAACATCACCGCTTTGCACAAAAAAGGTGCAAAAACAGATCCTAGCAACTACAGACCAATCAGCCTTCTCCCAATTATCAGCAAAGTCATGGAATCCATCATTGCTTCGGATATGAAATCTTTCCTCTTCTCTAATGGCTTGATCTCTGATCATCAATTTGGTTTCAGACCAGGTCACTCTACTCTGGACATGCTGCTTCTGCTGTCTCAACAATGGATGGAGGTCCTCAATGCCAAACAGGAAATTAGAGCTGCCTCCCTCGACATATCACATGCCTTCGATACGGTCTGGCACCCCGCTCTGCTCACCAAACTCTCCTCCTTTGGTATCCATGGAAATCTCCACGCATGGCTGGCGGACTTCCTCTCTAGTCGTAGTCAACGTGTGGCCCTGAATGGGTTTCTCTCATCTCCTCTTCCTGTTCAGGCTGGAGTTCCCCAAGGCGGTGTTCTGGGTCCGTGCTTTTGCTGGTCTTCATCAATGATCTCTCTGACTCTCTTGAAAATCCTCTCTATCTCTTTGCTGATGACTCCACTCTCTGCCGCTCCATTCCTCATCCCTCAGATCGGCAGTCTGCAGCCTCCTCACTGTCTGCCGACACGGACAAAATCACAGACTGGGCAAACAAGTGGAACATGTCTTTCAATCCTGACAAATCTCACTCTTACGATGTCTCTCTGAAAAGACCGACTGGACAACCCTCCCATCTACTTTCTGAATAATCCTCTCCAAGAAGTTCTGTCACTCAAGCTTTTGGGTCTCACTATCTGCCATGATCTTTCCTGGGAAAACCACATTTCCAAGCTGGCATCCAAAGCCAGTCGCCGACTGTGCATCCTCCGTCGTGCGAAGTCCTTCCTTGGCACACCTGAGCTCCTCACCACATACAAGGCTTTCATCCGCAGCTCAATGGAGTACTGCTCTCCCCTCCGGGCTGGTGCTCCTGCCTCACACCTAGCTCGTCTTCACGCTGTTGAAACCAAAGCATTCAGAATCAATTGAATCTCCCGCGATGACGCTATCTCCGAGGGCCTTTCACTTAATCACCGCAGGCAAGTTGGTGGTCTTTCCGTCTTCTACCGACTCCTCTCCGGCCTTGCTCCCCCAGCTCTCTCTGGGCTCTGTCCCCCAAATATTCCTGCAGGTCGCACAAGATCTGCCTGCAACCCTCTTATGGTTAAACTGCCAAAATCAAGACTCTCTGCTCACCTTCACTGCTTCATTCCTCTTTTCTCCCGCCTCTGGAACAAACTCCCTCTCTCTTCAATCCCACTCCTCCCTCCAGGTCTTTAAAACGGCTGTTCACCACCATCTCTTATCTTCCCCAATCCAAAACCTTGATCTTTTCTACCCCCGGTAATTTCACCCCAAATCCACTTTTTTGAGGTGACTTTTGACTTCTTTCCTGGAAGTCCTTGGTGTCCTTGCGTTTTATACCTATCCTGCCTCCCCCCAGGCCCTCTCCCTCCAAAAACATCTCCCGATGTCCCTGCTCTCAAATGTTGTGTTTGTGTGCTTCCTCCCCTTCTCTCCCCATCTTGGCGACCGCTCCCCTTTTTATATACTTTGTTTGCTTGTTTGTTTGATTTGTTTGTTTGATAAATGCTAGCTCTTTCACGAGCCTCGACTCTGTATACAAAAAAAACAACAAAAAAAAAAACAGAGTTCACTTGGTCACAACATAGAATTGCGCAGCATAACGGTAGAGCACGTCCGTCGTCCTTCCAACTCCCAGCTTTCTGACTTCCTTTTATGCATGTAAAAGTCCTTGGAAGTCCCTCTCAAGGGAAAGAGGGGGGTTTGCACACATTATGGTTCCATCTGGCTTTGCTCCTGCAAACCATGAGAACTCGTAGGTATGCTTTGAGAGAATTGCGCACAGATGTTTTGTAGAAAAAAGTTCCTTTCGGGTCTCCCTGAGGAAACATTACTTCTTTATAATAGTTAACATGATTCTCACTGCAGTACTCCCTTTGGATTTCTGTCAGCCTGACGAATGTATATCTGATTTCATACAAGCATTGCTGAAAAAGAATTCGGTTCGACCACATGTTTTTTCCACCTCACAATTCCCAATACAGCATTACTCATTATTCAGTTCAAGGAATGCATTTTCCATATGTATAAAGAGATGAAATGGTTCAGACATTTTATACAAACTTTCTGTGATTTTCCTGCAAGAACTACAATTAATTCAAGATAAAAGAAAATAAAAAACCACGTTTAGAGGCCATTTTTCCCCGCAAAGCGGGGGTTGGCATTTTTCGGGCCCCGTGGTTGTTGTTGTTTTTGTTTGTCCCCTTTTTGAAGCAATGTTTTACGGCCAGATGCCCTTCCTGCCGCCAACCCTGTTTGTCGCCTTTTACGACAAACAGGGAATTACCAGTGAACTGATACTCAATTAGCCGACCCCGGAAGGATGAACAGGCTGAGGCAACCCCCCTGGCGTTAATTCAGCGATCGACCGGGATTCAAACCCAGGTTCCTCTGATCCTAAGCTGGCACCCTGACCGCTAAGCCAACACCAGGCTTAATTATTAAGCCAGGAATGAATTGAAGATAGTCTTAATTAATTAATCCATGTAGAAGTCCTACTTCTACACTCCTCCCTTTTTCTGGCCTTTTCATAGGGCAATTAGAAGGTCTTCAATTTACCTATTTGGATATCAAAATTTTCCATTACCTGAGGCATACACCATTTCCATTGAAGAATCTACTCATCAGAAGGCGTTCTCTTGTTCGTCGAATTCACCAATTTTTAACAGTTCAGTTTATTGCATTTACATCAGTTAGCATCCCAAGTGTCTCTGCAACCAAACCTCACCTTATACAACTGCACAAAATTCCAGACCATCATGAAGATTATTACTGTAATGTGCTTTATTCATTTCACCATTATCTTGGTAATACTATCAGCATGATTTCATGTTAAAACATCTGAAACATTCAGCCATGTTGATTCCAAGGTGCTTGTTGCAGAGTGAATGCTGAACTTCTGTTTGAAAAAGCTGATCACTTATATGGTTGAAATTCAAGTATGAACCACATTCTTCTGGTGTCTTCATAGCACCTACACTATTCCACGTAGGTTTTTCCGCTATCATGGTAGGTGGGCAAGATCACAAACTGACCCTGCTCCACATGTAGCATCCTTGCCACTCTTGCCATGAGCCGTAACAGATCTTGAACAAGGCTGTCGTCCAGTTGTCGTTGACCTGCCTCCTCACTCATCGTGAGTGGGCAGCAAGTGTTGTGATGTTGGTCGACCGGCAGGACGTGGACCCGAGATAACAGGTCCATCCATAGAGGTGTTAGGACCGTGGTGTTCAAGTTGTCCCTGGTCCATGCCAGGAAAAGCCAGTGGAATTATGGAAGCCCAGTGAAGAAAAAAGAGGCAAGGCCATCCACTTACAACTCCGCGTTGATTCCCTGGCCGTTGTTGGAGCAATGACATCAAGTCACAGCGTCCAGTAGAAGTTGCAAGTAGCATGTTGTCATCCAACAATTGCTGATGTGTTTGATGTTCCAGGCACTGAACAGGAGCAAGTGATCGCGTTTCGCTCACTCATTACAATGTGACCCAGGCCAGTGGTCACAAAATTTTCTTGGTGAAGGTGAACATCCTTTCCAATCTTACAGAGGAAGATGCCTTTGCCATTCTTCAAAGGGAGCGTGTATGCCACACGTAATCTCATCTCTTGCCAAATTTTTTTGTTGTTGTTTGCTCTCTTTCCAAAGCAGTCATCGCTTCATTTCTTAGCTGTTAACTGGTTGTTCTTCATTCAGCCATATCTGAATCTGCTCTCAAACACACTCTGGATCAGGTAGGGTACACCTTGGCATGATGTTACCATGTTCTAACTGATCATGTATATTGTTACGGACACGACTTAGATGTTACTTGACCGAGCGGAATGGCCGCCGTGTTCGCACAAGTTACCCGATTACACTCGAACGTTGGCCGAATCGCGCTATGCTAAATCAATGAAGGAAAGGACACAACGGCTGGGTTAAATGACACGACACCAGGGGTACAGTTCTCAAGACCTCCGGAGGAGGATATAATATTGGGTATGCAGAACGTTTAGATTACACGGCACAAGAGGTACAGCACAGAAAGGTGGGCACTTAGACACGGTCTTATCTTAGCCCCGATAGACCACAGACAAACGGGACAAGACTGACTCACACAGGGATTGATGGCAAGGAAGGGCAGGTAGTCGATGGCTCAAGGTGCACCTTGGCTCAGGGGCAGAATCGACTCGGTCCGGTCCAGAGATGCGGGAGGTATCTCTCAGCACTAGGAGGTGGCGTCCTTTCTTCTTCGTAGCTGAGGCGCATCTGACGTCACCTCCGTCTTCCTGCGCATGTCCAGCGGGGAGTGACACGCCCTCGGCTCGTTAGCTCCGCCTCAGATGGAATCGGTCCGCCGCTTCTTATTGGGTGCGGGGGGTTACCGGGCTCCGCCCTTGACGAGGAGCTGACAGTGAGCCCCTGAGTGGTAACCCCGTCGGAGCACATGGTCAATGGCGGCTAACCAAGCCGGAGTGAGGACGCGCACTCCCCGCGCCGCTGTTGTTGTTGTTGGTGGTGTTGTTTCATGAGGAAGAGATGCGGGGAGGTACTGGGAGGTCCTAAACTTACTACTGGTGCCATACAATCACATTCTGGTGCAACGAAGAGTCAGAATTAATGGAAACGAGTCCTTAACTGACATAGACTAAGAATAACTAGCAAGATGTCCTATAGTTGTCTACGTGAGATGCGGTGAACCTGGGTACGACATTTAATGGGGGACAAAGGGGAAGGTCGGGGCTACAGAGTGTTGTTTACAGACAATGGGACTAGGGAATGGGGGGATTGGGGATAGTTGGGGAGTATTGGGGAAATAGGGGAATATTTACAAGCGGATATGGATGGAGGCCAAATCCTATATCCGCAACATTGCACCCTTCTCTACCTCGGGGCGGCCCGACCCGATAAATTTTTACCTACTTTAGTGTGGCACTCAGATGTAGTTCCCTCTACTATTAACTCAACCCTGAGTGCGACAGTTTTACAGATGTTCACAAATGAGTAAATATGTCCCCCTGCGACGTTGCACCCTTCTCCTCACAGAAACACACCCACAGGATAACTGAATCGCGGAAAGAATTCTCAAACTAAACATACAGCCGGTAGGGAGCATTATTTACACAAGACTACACTGATATTTACACTACGATCCAGGACCTGTTTTTGGAGGAACACATGCAGATGTTATGCATAGAGAGAGCACGCATGCCAGCATCGATACACCAACCCATGAGTGCTCTGTGGCCTTACGGCCTTTAATAATGTGCAGAGCACCCCATCCAAGCACCAAAAGCACCACCCCATAACACAGTCAGCACCATCCGGTGCACCAATAAAATGTTCATAAATCACCGGTGGTGTCGCAGCCGGCCGATGTTCTGCCGCTGGTCTTGCCTTCATGTGGTGCACTTGGCCTTCTTGCTTCTTTAAAAATAAAGAAAGGCGCCAACCGCGTCCATTTCTAAATTGTGGCCGTCAGGGGGCCAACTATTAGTGGTTCACCTGTATGGCATAGGTGCCACGTTGACCAATAGGTCCATCAACGGGTGGTGCTTGCCCGCAAAAGAACTGCGGTCCATGGTGGGCGGCCACAAACATTGCGGTCCATATGGTGTATCGATCCAGGCAGCAAGCAGCGAAAGTACAGGCCCACAACTGCGGAGCCAGCACCTCTCTCTCCTCTCTCTCTGCCCCAAAGCCAGATCCTCGGAGGTGGGAGACAAAAGAAGAAGACAAGTGAGTAAGGTGGTAAGGGCGCAAAAGTGCATGCAATATAAGGTAATGCACACTGGGGGCACATGGGAACCAGGTGAGACAGGTACGTTCCTACCGTACGCCCCCCCCCCCACCAGGTAACCTACATTGCCCCTCCCTTACCCCTTACTGTATCCACAAAACACAACACTACCCATAAACATCTACTTTACAAATCAACAAACGTCCCTACTGTCTTCCCCGTTCCTCCCATAAACCAAATTCGTCTTCTCTCCCTCCTAACCAATCAAATTTGCCATTTCCAACTCTCATCAAAATTTGCCATCTCCAATTCATCATCAGTCCCTCCTAAGGAGGGAGAGATGGAATCACCCCAATGTCTCATCCACGTCGTGATGCGTCTCACCAATCCAACCAGCAATTCTCATTTCCTGCAACACAGAACAAAGAAAACACAGGTGTGGAGTCATCATCATCACCTCAGGTAAGTGGCTGCGTATGGTGCGACAGGTTCATCAATCCTAACTATTTCCTAAATGACTTTAACAACTTTACATTACCTGGGGTCTTTCCCTGCCAATCCATTGGCCAACTTACACTATGGGTTCTAAAAACCAATTCCCATTGACCAAACTGTGGTGCTTCTCAATTTGGGGTCTCACTCCCCCGATTCATCTCCCGGTGCCTCGCACAATTTCTGGGCTGCGACGTGTAGCTCTCCCAGCAGGTCTACCCACCTGCACACCTCCACCACTGCAGTTGCCTCCGAGCTTACCTGCTCCTTACCCTAACCTAACTACCTGGGGAAGGCCCTCTGGCGCTCTCCCCACTCGGTGCCCTCTCTGGCACTGGGCTACCCGGGTCCGTCCTCCGGATCCTCGGGCCCCACTGACACTAACGGCTCCCAGAGCCCACCTGCGGCCTCACCTGGCCGACATCCTCACAGTGGTGGAGTGCCCAACCAACTACACACACTAACAGGCTACACGCCCAGCCATTTCCACAACACGAATGCACCCATCCACAATACCATTCTGCAACCGCACCACAAATGCCAATATCCAACCACAATTTACCTATACCCTCTACCTAACACTTACACTACCCGCCCCGGGTACTCGTGAAAGGGGTCCACTCTTCCCCCATCCACACCTTCGCACCATGCACACCACTCCGTACCACTTACTCCAACTCTCTCCACACCACTCATTCCAATACTCCATGTATTCCACACACCTGCACTTGCACACCTGTGCGCTCACACCTGGTGCCACCTGCACCCTTCTCTCCCCAAGCGCTTTCGCGCTGATCCACCACACTCACTACTCATGCACTGCTCCACACACCTGTCCAGTTGCACACCTGTGCAATCACACCTGTTCAATTCTCAACCACACGGCATCATCTCATCTAACTACTCCCCTCTGAAACTCGCGCTTCCCAGTCGTCCCTTTAAACTATTGCGCTCCCTCGTCATTATAATCCACACTAATCTACCTGCGTTCCCACTACAGGTATCAGTCACTAACTAAACTTAACGTTACCTAATGTCATCTTCGCTAGATCCCTACCAATATAACCTAACCCACCCGGGCTAGTTTTCACTGCCATCAACCCCATAAGCTATAGCGCATTTGCCCCACATGGGAAGGGTGGCAGGGATGCCACCCTTACCCACCGGGCCCATCGCTCACTACCAATTTTGCACATCAAATTTCAACAAATCAAAAATTTGCCAATCACTACCCATCATCTGCCAATCATTACTGCCAATCCTTTGCCAATCATCAAATTTTGTTTTTTTCTAATTTTGGGTCCAAAACACTAACCTCATCACACAGTCTACTCACTAATGCCTCTCGGTGCGCCAATTCCTGTCCAAAGCCCGGCTTCGTAAAGCCGAGCAATGAATGCAGGTTGTTTGGTGCCAGCGGCTGGATACGTCCCGCATTCGGTGCAGGGAAGGAGGTTTACCCGGGCCGAGGTCCCACGCACCATCTCGGCACGGAGCCATCCCATGGCTCGATCTCGACCTGCCGGAATGCCTCAACAAAAAGTGGTGGCCATGACGACCCTTCCTATCCAGCTGCCAGCTCCGCCTAGTGGAGCACGGACGCGGCCGTTCCAAGCGAGGCACAGCGTGGATCGCGTACGGCGGTTCTTTCGAAACCGCCGTGGTTCGGATCCCCGCTGGTCCTCGCGGCACGCGAAGCTGCCCGACGCGCACCGAGGGCCCGATTCGGCTACAAGTCGTTCTAACCTCTAACCCGGTTATCGTCGATGCCTCACCTGGATGCTTACAAGCATACGCTACCCCTTTCTTGCTCATACATGCAACCGTTTCCATGCTCCTCGTCGTACCTTTTCTTACACACCTCGGTACACTCATTCCACTCCCCGACTTGGTCACACACCTGACCACCGAACACCTTGGCACACATTCGTCGCTCGCACACCTCACCAACACACCTCTTCGCGCCCCTTCCTCGGTGACCTCCTCTGTGACAACCACAGGTGTGCTCTCACTCGCACACCCAACCACGTGCCTCACTACCAATTCCAGCGTGCATTCCCACTCACACTCTACCATTCCAGGTGTGCATCCTTCCATTCCAGGTGTACATCCTCGCTCACCTGTCACAACCAACTCACGCTCCTTGTCACTCTCACTACTCTCACCACTACTCTTGACAGCGCACTCACCCTTACTCTTGACAGCGCACTCTTTCCTTATGCACCCATCCGTTACACACCTCTCTCGTGCACACTCTTGCGCACACTCTCCCGTCACACCCTCTGTAACACTCACCACAGGTGTACACTCGTCCTTACTTTTGACAGCGCACTCTTTCCCCATGCACCTGTCCGTCACACATCTTTCTCGCACACCCTCTCCCGTTACATCCTTTGTAACACTCACCACAGGCGTGCATTCTCCCTTTACACCCTCCGTAACACTCCTCACTACGCGCTCCCATGTGCTCCCTCGCACACGCGCTACAACCGACTCTCCCTCGCCAGCACCCTCACTCCTTGGCACGCACTTTTTCCTCACACACCCCAGAGTCGGACTTTCTCGCACACCTCCTTTTTCGCACACCAGACCTGTCGCACACTTCACCAACGGCCTCTCACGAACACCCGGGTCCATCTCGACCCCCAAGCTCATTAAATCACCTGGCGCATCATACGCACGACCATATTGGTCACCACTTACACCGGGTCTTCTTCCTCTTCGCTTCTCCTCCATCACCTGCGAATCCCTCATCCGGTTAATGAGCACATCATCACGATCCAAACACAGACTTTGGACCAATTCTTTTACTTCCTCCTTTATCTCTTTCTTATCCCCTCTCCGTCACTTCTTAATTTCGCTCACCCCTTCTTCCACTTCTTCTAATTTTTGCTTCACCTCTTTTATTTCCCGGTACGTCTCCTCAAGCTCGTCCTCCAAGGCTACTTTGACCGTTTCCATGTGCGTCCTCACCTGCCGGTCCTTCGTCTCCATTACCTCTGTCACCTCGTCCAACCTCGTTGTCAGTCCCTCACGTACCATCTGACATTGCCTCTTTGTCGCTATCAAGTCGTTTTTTATGTCGTTTTGTGTCGCTTTTAACCCTCCTAATACCGCAGTGTTCCTTTGAACCTGCTCCGTTAGTCCTTTTTGTCCCTCCGTCAGCTGTTCCACCTCCTGCGTCAGGTCCTCTATGCCCCCTTGTAACTTTACAGTCCCCTTTCTCACCTCCTTCTCCATGCGCTCCTTACAGTGCCTCACCTCCTCGCGCACTCCTCCGACCTCCTCACTCACACCTCTTCTGATCTCCTCTCCCATCACTTGCATCTCCTGCCCAGATGCCACCCTCATCTGCTCCATTTCTTCCCTGTGAGCATCCAGTTTAGTTTCTACCCCCATTCTAACCCCCTCTATCTGCTGCCCCATTTGGTTAACTTCCCTTTCCGCTTGGTCCCTCATGTCCCTCAATTTGCCTTCCATTCTGTTTTCTAACCCCTCTAACCCATTTTTCACTCCCTCTATCTGATTCTCCTGGGCAGCCATTCTATTTTCCACCCCCATTAACCCATGTTTCACCCCTTCTATCTGATTCTCCTGGGCAGCCATTCTATTTTCCACCCCCATTAACCCATGTTTCACCCCTTCTATCCCATTGTCTAACCCCTCTAATTTCTTGTCTAATCCCTCACCGGTACCCCTCGCTTCGTCCCTCATTACCCCCATTTGGTTTCCCATTACCCCCAATTGCTCACGCTGAGCCCTCGCTTCGTCCCTCATTTCCCCCATTATTCTGTTTTCCATTTCTTCATTATTCTTGTCCATAAGGGCCTTCATTTGCATTAAAAAAAGGTTCAAATCCACCGGTGGCACTACCACGGTCACGGGCGCGGTCGCCGTGGCCATGTGCGAGGTGCCATTTTGCGCGCCCGTAACCTCGTGCGCGACGACGCCATTTTGCGACCCTGCTACCCTCACTGCTTCGCTCTCCTCATGTCCCTCAATTTGGTCCTGGATCGACCCTGCCTCACTCTCCTCTACCGGAACCCAGCCGTCTTGGTCTGCCATAGCGCGAATTTCAAAATTCGGGTTTTTATTTTTTTTTGTAAAACACAATCAAATTTCGCCGTTATAATTTCGAGCGCGTGAAACGCGCTCCGGGACCGATCCCACTTCCCGACACCAATTGTTACGGACACGACTTAGATGTTACTTGACCGAGCGGAATGGCCGCCGTGTTCGCACAAGTTACCCGATTACACTCGAACGTTGGCCGAATCGCGCTATGCTAAATCAATGAAGGAAAGGACACAACGGCTGGGTTAAATGACACGACACCAGGGGTACAGTTCTCAAGACCTCCGGAGGAGGATATAATATTGGGTATGCAGAACGTTTAGATTACACGGCACAAGAGGTACAGCACAGAAAGGTGGGCACTTAGACACGGTCTTATCTTAGCCCCGACAGACCACAGACAAACGGGACAAGACTGACTCACACAGGGATTGATGGCAAGGAAGGGCAGGTAGTCGATGGCTCAAGGTGCACCTTGGCTCAGGGGCAGAATCGACTCGGTCCGGTCCAGAGATGCGGGAGGTATCTCTCAGCGCTAGGAGGTGGCGTCCTTTCTTCTTCGTAGCTGAGGCGCATCTGACGTCACCTCCGTCTTCCTGCGCATGTCCAGCGGGGAGTGACACGCCCTCGGCTCGTTAGCTCCGCCCCAGATGGAATCGGTCCGCCGCTTCTTATTGGGTGCGGGGGGTTACCGGGCTCCGCCCTTGACGAGGAGCTGACAGTGAGCCCCTGAGTGGTAACCCCGTCGGAGCACATGGTCAATGGCGGCTAACCAAGCCGGAGTGAGGACGCGCACTCTCCGCGCCACTGTTGTTGTTGGTGTTGTTGTTTCATGAGGAAGAGATGCAGGGAGGTATTGGGAGGTCCTAAACTTACTACTGGTGCCATACAATCACATTCTGGTGCAACGAAGAGTCAGAATTAATGGAAACGAGTCCTTAACTGACATAGACTAAGAATAACTAGCAAGATGTCCTATAGTTGTCTACGTGAGATGCGGTGAACCTGGGTACGACATTTAATGGGGGACAAAGGGGAAGGTCGGGGCTACAGAGTGTTGTTTACAGACAATGGGACTAGGGAATGGGGGATTGGGGATAGTTGGGGAGTATTGGGGAAATAGGGGAATATTTACAAGCGGATATGGATGGAGGCCAAATCCCATATCCGCAATGTAGCATCCACATGTAGCATCCACATCCACATGTAGCATCCTTGCCACTCTTGCCATGAGCCGTAACAGATCTTGAACAAGGCTGTCGTCCAGTTGTCGTTGACCTGCCTCCTCACTCATCGTGAGTGGGCAGCAAGTGTTGTGATGTTGGTCGACCGGCAGTACGTGGACCCGAGATAACAGGTCCATCCATAGAGGTGTTAGGACCGTGGTGCTCAAGTTGTCCCTGGTCCATGCCAGGAAAAGCCAGCGGAATTATGGAAGCCCAGTGAAGAAAAAAGAGGCAAGGCCATCCACTTACAACTCCGCGTTGATTCCCTGGCCGTTGTTGGAGCAATGACATCAAGTCACAGCGTCCAGTAGAAGTTGCAAGTAGCATGTTGTCATCCAACAATTGCTGATGTGTTTGATGTTCCAGGCACTGAACAGGAGCAAGTGATCGCGTTTCGCTCACTCATTACAATGTGACCCAGGCCAGTGGTCACAAAATTTTCTTGGTGAAGGTGAACATCCTTTCCAATCTTACAGAGGAAGATGCCTTTGCCATTCTTCAAAGGGAGCGTGTATGCCACACGTAATCTCATCTCTTGCCAAATTTTTTTTGTTGTTGTTTGCTCTCTTTCCAAAGCAGTCATCGCTTCATTTCTTAGCTGTTAACTGGTTGTTCTTCATTCAGCCATATCTGAATCTGCTCTCAAACACACTCTGGATCAGGTAGGGTACACCTTGGCATGATGTTACCATGATCTAACTGATCATGTATATCTTATAACAGCTTCACATTCAACAGTTTGCTGTTTTTCCTTTAACCATTCAAAAGGTTATATTTATTCATATACTTCACAAAGGTTAACATAAAGTTTATAAAAAATTAAAAATTAAAGTTAAAGTTATAAAAGTTTTAAAAGTTCCTCATAAAAATTAAAGTTGTATAAAGTTGCTTTCAGGTTAACATAGTTCGAAAAATTAAATCATGTAGTCTTTGTAATGCAAATCAAAAAGGAATAAGTTCCTTCGTAATAGGTAAATATAACTAAAATCACAAACAGGAATATCTAATCCCACACAAACTATGCATAATGTATTCATTATCATAGATTCCTCACTTTTTTTTCTTTTTTTTTTACTTGAATTATTTTAATAGCTTCTACTGGTAGTATTTTATCTTCAAAAATGGTGCTTTATGCCACACCAATTTTCATGGTTTCAGACTTCTGGTGACATCAGTTCACAGGCCTTTTAAGACTGGCACAATTCATAATATTCTTTTTTATTATTATTATTCCGACCCTATCTAGTCCATTTGTATCAGTATGTGATTCAGTCTTTTTATTTCTGTTTCCAAGTTACCATAAAGGTCTTTCTCATTGGAATTCACATTTGGTTCCTCTTTCAACGCCATTTCATGGTCAGTTATTTTGTTCAGACACAGCGTCACCAAAGCTTTTAGGCAAGCCACCACTAAACATTTCCAATTACAATGGCCATCAATCATCTGGACTGGTCTCCCATCTCTACCGCCTCTGACATCAACTCATCCTGGGAATTCTTCCAAAGTAAATTGCTCTCTCTCTCTCATGCACAGATTTATCCCATCTCGGTTTCAGTTGTCATACCCTTCCTCCCGTCCATGGTGCACGGAATCTTGTGGTGAGGCTATTGCCCAGAAACAACTTGCTTTCGTCTCTTGGAACGCAAATCCAACGGAAGGAAATCTCATTTCCTTTCACAAAGCCCGAAACAAGTGTGTGTCCACCCTCAGGAGAGCCAGGAAACAATATCTCTCCATTCTCAGGACAGAACAATCTTATCTGTCCCCCTCTTCCAAATCCTGGTGGCATCTGGTCAAATCTGTTTCTGGTGTTTGTTCCCCCTCCATTCCCTCCCTCACCTCAAACGGCCACACGGCACGTAAAAAAGCTGAATGCCTCAACTCTGTGTTTGCCTCTAAATCTTGTGTCCCAAACCCATCCCTCTCTGTACCCACCGTACCCAGCTGCTCCTGGACTCTGTGTCCTTTCCTCCTGACAAGGTGGAAAAGTTTCTGTCAACCCTCGACTCTGATTCTGCAACTGGACCTGACGGCATCAGCCCACAGGTCCTAAAATCCTGTTCTTCCGCTCTTTCACTCCCTCTCTCTGTTCTCTTCACCCTCTCTTTTGCTCAAGGTCATCTGCCATCTGCTTAGAAATCTGCCAACATCACCGCTTTGCACAAAAAAGGTGCAAAAACATATCCCAGCAACTACAGACCAATCAGCCTTCTCCCAAATTTTCAGCAAAGTCATGGAATCCATCATTGCTTCAGATATGAAATATTTCCTCTTCTCCAATGGCTTGATCTCTGATCATCAATTTGGTTTCAGACCTGGTCACTCTACTCTGGACATGCTGCTTCTGCTTTCTCAACAATGGATGGAGGTCCTCAAATTCAAAACAGGAAATTAGAGCTGTCTCCCTTGACATATCACGTGCCTTCGATACGGTCTGGCACCCCGCTCTGCTCACCAAACTCTTCTCTTTTGGTATCCATGGAAATCTCCACGCATGGCTGGCAGACTTCCTCTCTAGTCGTAGTCAACGTGTGGCCCTGAATGGGTTTCTCTCATCTCCTCTTCCTGTTCAGGCTGGAGTTTCCCAAGGCAGTGTTCTGGGCCCTGTGCTTTTTCTGGTCTTCATCAATGATCTCTCTGACTCTCTTGAAAATCCTCAGTATCTCTTTGCTGATGACTCTACTCCCTGTCGCTCCATTCTTCATCCCTTAGATCAGCAGTCTGCAGCCTCCTAACTCTCTGCAGACCTGGACAAAATCACAGACTGTGCAAACCAGTGGAACATGTCTTTCAATCCTGACAAATCTCTCACTCTTACGATGTCTCTCCGAAAAGACCGACTGGACAACCCTCTCATCCACTTTCTGAATAATCCTCTCCAAGAAGTTCTGTCACTCAAGCTTTTGGGTCTCACTATCTGCCATGATCTTTCCTGGGAAAACCACATTTCAAATCTGGCCTCCAAAGCCAGTCGCCGACTGGGCATCCTCCGTCGTGCGAAGTCCTTCCTTGGCACACCTGAGCTCCTCACCACATACAATGCTTTCATCTGCAGCTCAATGGAATACTGCTCTCCCCTCTGGGGTGGTGCTCCTGCCTCACACCTAGCTCGTCTTCATGCTGTTGAAACCAAAGCATTCAGAATCATTGGAATCTCCTGCGATGAAGCTAACTCCAAGGGCCTCTCACTCACTCACCGCAGGTTGGTGGTCTTTCCGTCTTCCACCAACTCCTCTCTGGCCTTGCCCCCCCCAGCTCTCTCTGGGCTCTGTCCCGCAAATATTCATACAGGTCGCACAAGATCTGCCTGCAACCCTCTTATGGTTAAACTGCCAAAATCAAGACTCTCTGCTCACCTTCACTCCTTCATTCCTCTTTTCTCCCACCTCTGGAACAAACTCCCTCACTCTCTTCAATCCCACTCCACCCTCCACGTCTTTAAAACAGCTGTTCACCACCATCTCTTATCTTCCCCCATCCAAAACCTTGATCTTTCCTATCCCCGCTAATTTCACCTCAATTCCACTTTTTTGAAATACCAACTTCTGTCCTGAAAGTCCTTGGTGTCCTTGTGTTTTATACTTCTCCCACCACCCCCCCCCCCCTTCCCACGCCTCCTCCCCCCCAAGCCCTCTCCCTCCCACACATCTCCCTGCTCTTAAATGTTGTGTGCTCTCAAGTGTTTGTGTGCTTCCCCTTCTATTGTCTTCTGCTCCATCTTTTTATATATTTTGTTTGTCTGGTTGATTTGTTTGTGAAGTAAATGTCAGCTCTTTCACGAGCCTCGATTCAGTATACAAAAAAAAAGAAAAAGAAAAAAAAAACCACCACTAAACATTTCCAATTACAATGGATAACATAATTATTATCAACTAGCCGAAACCCGTGGAACATCCACGGAAGGGAGGATGTGGTGTATGGATAGAGTGTACCATTATGGATGGCAAAGGGGATTTGCTTGTCCGAGTAAGAGTTAGGAAGAAAGATGAGAATGAAGCGTGCGTATATGAACAACGATCGCCGACACCGGCACAAATGCATGCTCTGGATTGTCCACTTAGTGGACGGCTTGCTTTCGCCTTCGCCTGTCCAATCAGCGGACGGCTTGCTTCGCCTTCGCCCAGCAGACGCCAATACGATGGCCTCGTAAGATGGCGTCGTATCGGCAGTTAATCGGATGCTTTTGGGCCCCAACGTCGGCTAATTCAGATTTTTCGAGTATGGCTGTACATGATGAACAAAGAGCGCGGTTCGTAGATCGTAAATCCATTCGTGCCGTGGGCATCGGGTCACTGGGTGCGGCGTAAAAGGGATAACAAAGTTGAGTCCTTACGCTATTTTTATATAGATGTAAACAATTTAATTCAAAATGTTGGTTAAACAAAAGTTTGAACAAGTAAATTCAGAGTCAACAAATTCATTTAATAAACAGAACTTGGAATATTTTACCTACTACTCTTCCAAATATATTTATCTCAACCTTGCAAACATTTGTGCAATCATAGAATGTTGCTCCCTTATCTCTTAACTCTTATACATTTTATTTACAATCATACTAATACAGATCTTATCCCTGGTGTTGGGCTAGCGGCTAGGGTGCCGGCTTAGGATCCTAGGATCCTGGGTTCGAATCCCGGTCGATCGCTGAATTAACGCCAGGGGGGTTGACTCAGCCTGCCATCCTTCCGAGGTCGGCAAATTGAGTACCAGTTCACTGGTAATTCCCTGTTTGTCGTTGAAGGCGGCAAAAAGGGTTGGCGTCAGGAAGGGCATCCGGCCGTAAAACATTGCTTCAAAAAGGGGACCAAAAAACAACAACTACCACGGTCCCCGAAAAGGCCAACCCCCGCTTTGCGGGGAAAAATGGCCTCTAAACGGTGGTATACTAATACAGATCTTATTCATCCAATGGGTCTTTTCCCTTGACAATTGTCACACTGTAACATTTGAATAGACCTTTGGAAATATTTTCCAAATAAAGTTTGTTTACCAAAATTGGTTTACCAAAATACTCATCTGCAACTTACGTATGTAATTACAGTTTTTTCCCCAATTTGTTTGGCCTTTATGGCTGTAGAAGTTTCTGTTTGCATGCGGTACCTTTTTATCTACCAAGCAATTATACTTCCACATGAGACCTCCACCAGATATCAAACCTGGGATTTCTAATCATATTGATGCATAACCTCAGTACAATTCGGCTGCAGGTAAAATTCCACTATCATTTCCTACCATAAATGCGTTATATTATTGTTGCGGAAATGGCCCTTAGTGGTTTATTAAATATAGAATTAGTTCAGGTCCCCTCTTAGATGTATGTTTACCATAGATCGTCTGTACTGGCATGGTAGTTTTGTGTCGGAAGGTGTAGCAGGCTGTTTTGTGTGGTGCATTGGTGGTGTACAAGAGACGGTTCCCTTTTAATTACATCTTGACAATCAAACAAGGTGCAAGTTCCATTAAGACCGGCCTCGGTTGCAATGCCATGATCGAGGCAATGGATTGACGTGAGAAAGCGTGATTGAGCGGGCAAAAACGACAAGCGCCGTCAAAAACCGGAAGCGGCGTTTTCGAGGGGTCGCTGAGCACGTGCGAGGGAGGAGGTGGAAAAAAGATGCATGCGCGGATGGCGTGTGGACAGGCCTTCGCGGCGGGTTCCCGCCGGAGAGCTCTCTCCGCGCGTGGTTGAGCGGGAGAAACGGAAAATCGTGCTGATCGCGTGGCCGATAAGGAGAGCGGGTGGCCGCCATTTCGCGACGCTTGATGCGTGGCCGATAAGAGGGCGGGCCGCCATTTGGCAGACTGCAGGCCCAAGCGGGGCGTTCGAATCCGGCGACATCGGCTTGTTACGAGCTGCATTCGCCCTTTTCACATCTTCACCTCTCGTCCATCAACACCACCAAGTACCCCCTGTCTTGTATGAATGTTGTCCAGGCCTAAGGTTTATCTCGTTAGGGTCACCCCGCGAAACCCTTAATTGTAGCTCCCTAGATAAGAGCGGGTTATTACTCATAGTTGAATTATAATGTTATCGTGAACGCCTTGCTTGTTTTGTGTACCCTAATGTTCCCCCATTAAATCTGGTTGATTCGTATGGAAGTTGCCGCACTGCATTCATCTGTGTCGCATTGAAGAGCAATCCGCTCGATTTGTAATTAAAACCAAGCTGGCTACAGGTTGCGGCAGACTTCGCTCGGTCTCTGACAAACCCAACCTGTAGCGACGGGTGTCTCCCCAACTGGCAAGGCACAGGTGTAATTTGGTATCGCGATATAGGCGCGTAACCTGAGATCTGTGTCGAACCAGCCGGCGTTGCACCCGTGGGACGGCCGTGCCGGGAGACGCGACCCGTCACCTACAACACTGGTGTCAGGAGTGGGAATTTCGCACCCCGAACATCGATTGTGAGAGGCGCGTAAAGAGAAAAAAAACAAAAAAAACACGTCGCTCGCAAATTCCAAATTTGGTTTCATTTTTATTTTGAGTGGATTGGGTGTCAAACTTCGTAATTTATAAAGGAAGATGGAGTCGCAAAATGGCTGCGCGGCTCAGCAGCGTGACACGAGGTGGGAGAGAATCGGTATTAAGAGTGCAACGAGCCGCACATCACAAAGAAAACGCTCCCACCCACCGATCCAAACCACGTGGTCACAGCATGCGTCATGGCAAAATACGCAGGACGACAATGCGTACATTAACGAGCTTCATGCACGATTGGAGGATGCCTGGGAGCAGGTGGAGTGTAAGGAGGATTATATTGGGGAGTTACACACGAAATTGCATGAGGCACTACAGCAGGCAAGTGAGGTTCAGGAAAATGAGGAGCAAAGGGAGTCACAACAATTGGTCGATGCACAGGAACGAATTCACTGGACGGAAATGGCCTTGGCCGGCGCATTGCGAGACAACACAGATTCCAGATGGGAACGAGCACGGATTCTCGAATTGGAAGGCATAGGGAATCAATTGGTGGAAAAAGTCCAGGTACTACGGGGAGAAAAGAGGAAAGTAGAGGGGAGTACCCATGAGTTGGAACAACTGAAGGAAAAGGTAAGATCCGGTGATCAGACAAGAGAAAGCCTAGAACAGAAGATAAAAAGAGGGGAGGAATACATGGAACAAGAGAAGAGCAAACTGAACAAGAGAATAGAGAAAGAACAAAGCAGAAACGCCCGGGATCGGGAGAACTTGAAAAAGGAAAGAGAGGAACACGATTTGGAATTGGAACAACTGAAGGGAGAATTGTCTGAGAAATCAAGCCAGTTTCGGGAATCAGAGTACAGAGGAAATGAACTGGCACGTCAAATGGAAAGTAGCAAGGAATACGTGAAGAGGATGGACAAAAGGAGAGAGGAAGCACGCAAAAGAGTAGAGGAGATAAGTGAGGAAAAAGAGAGGATGGAGAGTGAAATGTTAAGGAAACACACTGGGCAGATTGAGCAGATAGAAGGTAAAGCAAGACTAAAAAATGAGATGGAGTTACAGAAACACCAAAACAAAGAAAGGGAATTACAAAACAAGCTGAGGATGTTGAGTGAGGAAAGAGAGAGGACGGAGAAGGAAACGTTAAGGAACCACACTGTGCAGATTGAACAGATGGAAGCCAAAGCCAGGTTAAAGAATGAGATGGATGAACGTGTAATGAAAGAACAACGAATGAAGCAGGAAAAGGAAATCAATCAATTGAGAGAAACGACGAGATTGGAGAATGAAGCACAAGAGGGACGGTGGCATAAGAAACAAGAGGAATATGAATCGGAAATTGACCAATTAAAGGAGAAAGCAAGGGTGGAGCCCGCAGAGATGGAAAGACTCCGGAAAGGTAACGAACAACTAAAAAGGCTCAGAGAGGAAGAACGACTCAACTGGGAAAGAAAATGGAGCCAGGAAGTAGGGCAGCACAATAATGTGGGATGTGTGACGTCATCACAGGGAGGAATGTTAGTGGTGCAGGACTTGATTGGCATCACTCGTCGAATGAAACAACAATTGGAGCAAACCCTGGTGATGGAGACATGGAGGGAGTATACGGGGTTGTTGACTCATGAAACACATTTTGAGCAGGTCCAGCAAGTGAAGCTGACAGGCCCAGAGGAGTGTGGCGAACCAATGATGAGCGACCGGACCGATGTGACTTTGGAACGAAGCAGGTACGTGGGCATCTGCATACATGGTGCGGACGATGAGCTTAAGTTCGCAATTGGATTTGATGTTAATCAAGAGACTCTGTCCGATGGGGTGCACGTATGCGTGACACCTGAATGTGTGGATGGAATGCCTGTGGATGAATGCTGTGAGCCCATAGTCCAGTTTACAGCACCGGGGTGTGCTGTCAAGGCCGAAACGTGTGTGAGTGCGGAGCATGGAATGAGTGGTGACGTAGGAAATAGGTTCGAGGTGCAAGGGGAAATAGAAATTCCACCAGGAGCAGGCTTTAGAAAGGGGATTGTAATTTCTCCCTCAGCTTCACAGGAACTTCGAGGTAGAGCGCAGATGCGTAGCAGGCGGCGTTGGCATGCATCACATACTCCCTGGACCCATTTTCGAACAAGAGGGGCCCAGCAACGACACCGCCAGGTGTCCCTTGGTCATCGGACCTCTCTGAGGACACGAGGGGTTCGGCTAGCTAAATGGGATTTACCTGTCTTCAGGGAATTAAAGAGAAGAGGGGGAGGCCGCTCCCCCAAGTGGGGTCTACCTGACTTCCGCGAACCCTGGAGAAAAGGAGGGGTGGACCACGACCCCAATTGAGACGTGACCCTTATGAGCCGTGGCGGAAAGGCGGCGGGGCCATGTAAGGGGTAATGAGGGATTCCTTCCCTCACTCCCTTTCCAATGAGCCACAGAAGCAGGCCAGATTGAAAAAAAAAGAAAAAAAAAGTGAGAGAAATAGTGGGGACATGACAGACAGGGCGTTAAACACCCCTGCAAAAAGTGGAAGGTGTTGGATGGTGTTGTGGACTGGGTGTGTGGCACTGTGGAATGAATGACGAAGGTGTTTGGGATGAATGGCGTGATTGTGTGAATGAGGAGAGTGAGTGCGAACAATGTACCCTGTTGGTAGGAGTCTCCTAACCAAGTGAGTGTAGGTTAGGGGGACTTAGTGGATTTGACGTGGATTCTGGCTGCTGTTCCATTGTGCAGGCGGACTGCTAGGGGTAGGTGCAGCCAAGGTATGGTGGTACTGGCTGGGAGTGTGACATGGTATTGGAAGTTGGTGAGTCGGGAGGGGACACCAGACAGTAGGGTTTAGAGTGCTAAGAGAGCACAGTGCGGGGGCTAGAGAGCCACCCGGTTAGAGTGCTTGTAGAGCACAGTGTGGGGGCTAGAGAGCCACCCCTTATTTAGGAGCGCCAGAGGCGCGCTCTGGTGAACCCCGAGGTCGCTGGGTGTCCCCCACCACCTATTGGAAGCAGGCAAAGAGGCCTAGTTGTAGTCACACTCCCCAGCCAATGAGTTATGCCTGGCACCACCAAGTGAAGAAAAAGAGACAAATAAGGGCCTTGCCCAGGTTTAAAAGAATGGAACAGTGTGCCAGGTTGGGAAAAATGGGTCATTAGGATCATTGTGGCAATGGCAGGGTTTGTGCCATTGGTTAGAGCTTCAAGTAAAAGGTTAGGTTCGATGAACTCTCCTCCACACCATTCATGTGTGACACCTGGTACGAGTCGTGTTGATGGGAAAGTTGTGAACAAGGGCCAGGTTCGGTCGCCCTCTCCAAGTGCCAGAGAAGCCACCAGTGTGTCATGAGCACACAGATAACAATTGATTAAGAAGCACACCATCCTGTCAGCTAAAAAGTGAAAGGACTTTTTAAAAAGACCATACTAAAACAAGTCGTACCAAGATAAGTCAGGCAAGGAAGGTTAAGGGTACTCTTCATTTTGCCTGGGCTGAGGTCATCACCCCCACTTGCACCCTCAAGAATGCCTCCAGACTGCATTTGCTTACCATCGGTAGAACTGTGCCACCTGCTGTCCAAGGCAGGGCTTGTTGCCTGCTGCTGCTCGGTTGTGTGCCATGTGGGCCGAAGCATTTTTGTGGGCCATGGAGGCCAAAGTGCTTTTGCGGGCTGTTGCAGCCGAAGATTCATGCCGTCTTGTTGGCTCAGTGGGCCGAAGGACTCTTTGTGAGATTAGGCCACTGGGCCGACTGAACTCACCTGGTGAGAGGCCAATAAGGCCACGAAGTAAGGAAACCCCTCTGGGGTGAAGACACAACACTGCCGGGAGGAGGCGTGAAGGAGCGAACACGTCAAGAAGCTTTGAAACTCTGAATGTCTTGCTCCGATGTGAATATTGGTGTTGAAAGTAACATTGAATGCCCTCCTGCGCAAATGCATCTATCTATAATTCCAGTAATCTCTGTGTGTATGTTTGTATGTTTGTATGTATGTATGTATGTATGTATGTATGTATGTATGTATATTTGTCTGTGACCGCTGTTTCTCGACAACTACCGGTCCGATATACTTTAAACTTGCCAGGTATATTGCTGGGGACCCGAGGATGTGCCTTTTCAAGGTTTCATATTAATCGGAGAAGTACTTACCGAGCTATGTCCAAAAAACGCTTCAACCAATCAGAGAGCAGCGAGCTATCACGTGTGCCGAACGTGGCGATCAGACTCTGCCTCGGACGGCACATTTGAGAGCGTATTCATTTATTTCACGTTGGAAAACTATGTTGCCGTTAAACTATGTTTTAAAACGAATTCAAACTGCGATTAAATTAAAACGATTCATCGTAACTGCGATTTGCGAACTTCCGGACAGTGAAGACTTCACTTCCGGCAGCCAATCACAGAACGCTTTGTTGCGTAGGCGTGGCCGATGTGAGAGCGAGCGGAGCTGAGCGCATGCGCCATTACGGTACGGTTCGTAATTCGATTTCTTCCGGAGAAAATAATAATTTCTCGATTTCTTATGCGCATTATTTCTCCCAATTCAGTCAGAGCGAAGGGCGGAAGCGAAGAGCGTTGTTTTTTTTGTTTACGGGCGTACGGGCGGGGTAGAGCGTACGGGTAGCGTTTTTTTTTTTTTTGGCAAGGAACGGGCACCCACGTACGGGCAATGCCCTAGTAATTAGAATGTTAAGTATTGTGCATAGAGTGTGGATGTGTTTGTTAGATTAGTGATCCGACACACTAGGATAGGGACATGCCAATCTTACTGATACTTTGCTTCTTGGAGTTAAGTGCTTGCAATGTTGTGGGTTCGAGTAAATGGAAGATTTGTGCTGTACGTTAGACAGGGCCATTCCCACGGGCTGCCCCTAGTGGAGGCTCGGGAGAGCCTCGGGAGAAAGGTGGGGGTAGTGTTGCGGAAATGGCCCTTAGTGGTTTATTAAATATAGAATTAGTTCAGGTCCCCTCTTAGATGTATGTTTACCATAGATCGTCTGTACTGGGATGGTAGTTTTGTGTCGGAAGGTGTAGCAGGCTGTTTTGTGTGGTGCATTGGTGGTGTACAAGAGACGGTTCCCTTTTAATTACATCTTGACAATCAAACAAGGTGCAAGTTCCATTAAGACCGGCCTCGGTTGCAATGCCATGATCGAGGCAATGGATTGACGTGAGAAAGCGCGATTGAGCGGGCAAAAACGACAAGCGCCGTCAAAAACCGGAAGCGGCATTTTCGAGGGGTCGCTGAGCACGTGCGAGGGAGGAGGTGGAAAAAAGATGCATGCGCGGATGGCGTGTGGACAGGCCTTCGCGGCGGGTTCCCGCCGGAGAGCTCTCTCCGCGCGTGGTTGAGCGGGAGAAACGGAAAATCGTGCTGATCGCGTGGCCGATAAGGAGAGCGGGTGGCCGCCATTTCGCGACGCTTGATGCGTGGCCGATAAGAGGGCGGGCCGCCATTTGGCAGACTGCAGGCCCAAGCGGGGCGTTCGAATCCGGCGACATCGGCTTGTTACGAGCTGCATTCGCCCTTTTCACATCTTCACCTCTCGTCCATCAACACCACCAAGTACCCCCTGTCTTGTATGAATGTTGTCCAGGCCTAAGGTTTATCTCGTTAGGGTCACCCCGCGAAACCCTTAATTGTAGCTCCCTAGATAAGAGCGGGTTATTACTCATAGTTGAATTATAATGTTATCGTGAACGCCTTGCTTGTTTTGTGTACCCTAATGTTCCCCCATTAAATCTGGTTGATTCGTATGGAAGTTGCCGCACTGCATTCATCTGTGTCGCATTGAAGAGCAATCCGCTCGATTTGTAATTAAAACCAAGCTGGCTACAGGTTGCGGCAGACTTCGCTCGGTCTCTGACAAACCCAACCTGTAGCGACGGGTGTCTCCCCAACTGGCAAGGCACAGGTGTAATTTGGTATCGCGATAGAGGCGCGTAACCCGAGATCTGTGTCGAACCAGCCGGCGTTGCACCCGTGGGACGGCCGTGCCGGGAGGCGCGACCCGTCACCTACAACATTATTATTGTTGTTTTATTTTTTTACAAACAAAATATATCATCCATACTTTAGTTTATTATCGATCCATTGATTTGGAGCTGTCGTCCAACTTCCCTAAGGAAGAATCATAACTCTGAGTCTTAGTAATATCTCATTTAATTTAACCAGCTTCATAAAATTATTCACTCATTCCGTCATTCTACTTCATAAGTCAAGATACATTGAGGTCTACCATTACCATTTCTTGTGTTATCCATTCAACAATTTTGTCTCTACCCAGAACCAATTCCCTGGTACTTATCAAAATATTACTATTCTCTAGGAGTATTTTAAAATCTCCTTTCATAAATCATCCGGCTCATCTTAGTGAGCTCTTCCCCATTTTCACATCTGTCTTTGTTTGTTAAAACATATTATCTACCCCTAATACCCACCCATTCCTACAGCACAATTTTACATTCTGATAAAATCCAAATTTATATGTATCAGAAATTCGTGAGCAGAGAGACTCTCCAAGAGACTCTGCTAAGTCCGTGTAAGATCCCTTACAAATTTGACTAATTTTACTCCCAAAGGCATATCATTACCTTTTAATTTTATGAAGCTCATATCCATAAATAGCTTTGTGTCCTCATGTAAGCATTATCCAAAAATGGAATCCCAAGGTTACTCACAATTTCATACTGTTAATTAATGGCTGCTTGTAACTCAGCACATCAAAAGAGGAGCAATCTTTGCATTTCCATCTGCTTTTTCAATTGAGATAACCTTCATAATCAAATTATGTCTTTTATTTCATGGATATTTTATCCCAACCATATCATGTTATTTATTTCGAGACAGGTATACTGCCGTTTTCAGCAATCTTTTGAAAGTTACACAAACTCATGCATTATGTACACTAGTTTGCATCTGAAGCATTATTTCCATATCGGGGTGGGTGTCATTTCTGTAAAGTTTGTCCATCAATTTTCGTCCATTAATTTTTAGAAACACAGACACAATTTTTTAAACACAGACAATGTCCACATTTGTCCATTAATGTCCACATTTAGAGCAACGTTTTGTCCCACAATAGATTATCCAGTTTTTTTTCCATCTGGTCTATCCTTATTAAAATGTGCAGTTCCCTTTTTACTTCATGGTCAATTATTGCCATATTATTTAACCCAAAATTGATTAAAACACACACTCATATACCATATGAACAATGTCAATTTGTCCCACAAACCCACATTATCATCATCCATGGCGTTCCCCACCAATTGGTAAATCAATTGTTCCCAAAAATTTGTCTTTTATTTCAAGTCTCCATGATGCCCCATAAACACACGTTTGCAGTTGTCAAGTATAGGATTTCTTGAACTATATCCAATAATTAAGTCCAATTTGGGGTCCTTTTA
Source organism: Myxine glutinosa (assembly GCF_964187855.1). Classification (NCBI taxonomy): domain Eukaryota; kingdom Metazoa; phylum Chordata; class Myxini; order Myxiniformes; family Myxinidae; genus Myxine; species Myxine glutinosa. The sequence continues at coordinate 76,295,885 of NC_136274.1, read as the reverse complement.
CTTCAATTTTCCAGACTTCCCAATATCTTCCCAATATCTTTCACGAGCCTCGATTCAGTATACAAATCTGCATTCAATTTTAATCTCTTCCTTTTCTGGGAATTTTATGGAACTTAAACAATTAAGCATTACATTGCCAATGAACAAAAATGAGTTATTCTTGATCAGAAGAGTTTGCAGCCAAAGGAACCACAGACATTTGCTCATCTTGGTCTAGTTATAGTTATAGGGTTTAGATGTCCATCTAGTCTGTTGAGGCCAATCCTCGTTTTGGGTCTGCAACAACGGAGGCCTGTCCGTTGTCTGAGGTGCGGGTGATTGCTGGTACCCTCGATCTTGTTTTTCCCCGCCAAATTGTCTCCTATTGGAATACGGACAGTTTCTTTTCCAGTGTCCTCGTTCTCCACACCTGAAACACTGATCAGTATCATACTTTGTTCAAGTATTAATTAATTAATCCATGTAGAAGTCCTACTTCTACAGTGCCATAATTATGACGTCATAATTCGACAGGGACAACGCTTTGTCTGATCAGTTTAAAATGTATTGAGCGTGATCTATGCAACAATTATTTGGAGAATATAAATATGATGTCATCGCTCACGTGGTCGGGCAGCCATATTGGATCAAAAAAAAAGAAACGTTCAAAAACAGAAGAGTTGGCTCACACCAAGTTGACTGTGCAGGGTAAGTATTCTATGAATACCATCGAGAATTTAGCGATTCTTCACCATTGGGAGATCGGGCTAAAACCGATATAGCGGGATATCTCACAAAGTTGTGGACGGATTTGAATTAGAGTTCGTGGACACGTTGGGTGTCTGATAAGGACTAATCGATTCGATTTTGGTTGAAGATCTGAATATGAATTCGCATACTATAATTATTTGATTTCTAAAGTGATTCTTCACCATTGTGAGATCGGGACAAAAACGATATGTAGCAGGCTATTCTAAAAAGTTGTGACGGATTTGGATCCCGTTTAGAATATAATGCGGGTATAGGCAACTTGCGACTTCCAATAGTACTGAATTAATGGACGAAATTGATGGACGCAGTCGTGGTCCAATAATACATAATTTATAGCAGGGGTGGATCGAGGCTTTCCAATAAGGGGGAGGAGGGGCCACAACTGATGAGGGCGAAGCTCCAACTCGTGGGCCGAAGGCCCGAAGCCTGTAGCAGGGGGTCTGGCTGGGGATGCTCTCCCAGGAAAATTTGAAAATTATACTGCTTGAGATGCGTTTTCCTGCAATCTGGTGAGAAATATTCATGCCTCAATTTTAGGTATTTTATCCCCATATCTTTTGACTTTAGGGATTGATTTTGAAAAACGGGATTCGAAATTAGATGGAAAACATACACAGTCAGGGAGAAAAAGTACTTGTGCGAGTGATAAAACAAAAAGATTTATTTGGTAGACGTGCTCAGTCAAGAGGGTTTATGAATGATTTATCCAGAGCATCACGTTATGGAAATAATTAATCCACAGTCACTGAAATCCTGTACCCGTGGAACAATACAATCGGACCAGTTTTAAAATCACCACTGATTCATCACCACCGTGGCATTTTTCGGAGCAAACTTTTGAAATATCTAATTAAGATAAGATTGCTGCATGGGCGAGAGCGTGTATCCCGGCCCAGAGGTGACGTGACATTTAGGTAAACGGTATTAGATGGCAGACACTGAAGCACGTGGTTAACTGGTTGGCATCTGCAGTAGATTAGCAATCTGCTGCCCCCACAAAGTTATTCATGCTCGGTTGCCTCAGGCCCTGTAAGTTTGAGGTTAACTGAGGCTAACACCTCTTCTTAGATCTGAAACCCGGGGCCCGCCACAATATAGACAGTTATGAAGATGTCAATTATAAAGGCTGAGGGATTGACCTGCTCTGAAATGACTGGTAACCATGGTGACGACTTTAAAACAACAGAATCCGACTATAACATATAGCACAATAATTATAATGGGAAATGTTTGGAAACAAATGATGAGCGTTCATCATCATCAATGGGATAACAAATGTACTCGAAATAAAATACCGTTTTTATGTCGATTATTCGAACTGACAGCCAACAGAACCCTTAATTGTGATGTCACAAATGGGCGTCACTGTGAGGGTGTGACGTCACAGAGCGATGATTCTTTATCGCATTTGAAACTTTGCTTCAAGATGGCGAGGACGTGTGTCTTTCTTGGTGCTTTGTTTTGCTGTTTCATACTTTACTTCAACCTCGGTTACCTTCTAGAACTTCAGCAGGTGAACTTTAAACAAGTGCGAAGGTTTACGTGAACGTTTTAACCGGTTTAAAAGTGCGGTTAGAGAACCTTCCTGTGGATGGTGAAATATGCAGCTGCTCATTTCCACCTCGCTGAAGCTGAGTATTCCGAACCGACTTCGTCGTGTGTGTGTGTGTGTGTGTGTGTGTGTGTGTGTGTGTGTGTGTGTGTGTGTGTGTGTGTGTGTGTGTGTGTGTGTGTGTGTGTCCGTTTTCACCACCAATTGGTCCAAATAATTTTTCCTGTTCCAATATGTTTTTTGCATCCATCTCTCTCATATAGAAACTTCAAGGATATTACGTAAACATCTCCGAGAGCCTCGTAAACCTTATTCCCTTTCAGGTATAGACATACTCACGGTCCAACTAGGCCTGACACGATGACCTCGATGTCCGCACGCTCACTTCAAACATGTCTCGTCTGTGCCTGAATCCCGACCCAGCTATAACTTGCAACCACGATTCTCAACTCTGTGTTTGCTTTAAAATATTGTGTCCCAAACTCGTCTCTCGCCTGAATCCCAATAGCTCGCCCAGTCTTCGCGAGGACACCGTGGGGTCTTTAACGTCCACAAACGAATGTCGGGAGACGGGACACCCGGCTTAACGTCCGTCTGAGGAATGTCAAACACATCATGAGGAACCGCAAACAAATTATGAATCACCTTCCCTGTGAAACACCAGGATGGCATTTTATAGCGGCGTCAGGAATCGAACCCAGGCGAGACAGTTGTTGTTAGCCTCCCCTCACAACCCGGTAGGAACATGGGGCTCCTCATCCCAGGGTTGTGGGTTCGAGCCCCACGTTGGGCGGGTTTATTTATGTTTGAGCAAAACGCGGGATTATGAAACAATTGGTTCCCTTGTGTCCACATGTTTGTCCCTGTGGGTGTAAATGTCAGTTTGTGATCGAGGAGCGATTCGATTTCAATTGATTTGAATGTTTTATCTTAAACTGTATCGATGTCCATGACGTCATCACAGTGGTGACGTAATCAACGGCAAGTTTTTCTCGCAACGCCACCGATAATATAATTTATGCACATCTCACTTCAGACTCGTCAGAAAACGAATTTGAAGAAGATTTTTCTGATCCAAATCTTATAATAGCGCAAACGTCTATGGTGATGTGGTGGAAAGTCTTCCCAGAAGAGTGGAGGCTGTTATGGCAGCAAAGGGCGGGGAGTGAGGAAGGGGGGGGGGGGGGGGGGTTAGGCCGCTTAATAGTAAGCCGCTTGATAAGCAATAGAAAACTGTTTGGTCAGCAATAGTAAGCCACCTGGAAAGCGATAGTAAGCTGCTTCGTAAGCGATAGTAAGCTGCTTGGGAGGAAATAGTAAGCCGCTTGGTACGTGATAGCCAATTGGTAAGTGATAGAAAGCCAATTGGTAAGCGATAGTAAGCCCCCTAGTAAGCGATAGTAAGCCACTCGTTAAGCGATAGTCAGCCACTTGGTAAGCGATAGTAAGCCCCTTAGTAAGCGATAGAAAGCCAATTAGTACGTGATAGTACGCCACTTGGTAGGTGATTGTAAGCCACTCGTTAAGCGATAGTAAGCCACTGGGTAAGCGATAGTAAGCCACTTGGTAACAGAGCACACACCTGTTTATTTGTTGTTGTCCTGGGGTTATTTACAGATTTAATGGTTGAAAAACATCAGGAATTACTTTCTGATCAATGAACATCCGTTGCCATAGCGATGAAATGACGACGGAATGAATTATTTAATGGCAATGAGAATGTTGCCTGATTCGTTCAATTGAAGGATATATGATGAAAATTATAGATGAAAACAGCCGTTTATTATTTAAAGTGTTCATCCAGTAAATGTTAATTATTTTAATTGTGAATTATCTTTTTTTAATGTATAATTTTCACCATTATCATGAAACTGTTCAGAGCTAGTTATGCATTGCTCGCCGTGTCCGCTCTGTCTCCATGGTTACAATTGTTCTCGCTGGTACATATTTGAACGCACAATCGCTGTTCCTCTCATTGTTCGTGAGAAGAGAAACATGAAGGTTGTATCTTGTCTCATCGCGCTCTTTTTGCTCGTACTATCAACATTTACCATCTTTCACCCCATTTCCCACCATGCACCGGGTGACATCTTCAAACAGGTGAGTTGTAAACGGACGGTTTCTTCATGTATTTCCTCGGACATTTATCGACCGAGTTCTCCGTCCAATGTTGGAGATTAAATGAATGGGGTGTTCATGTAACGGAGGCTTCGTGGGACAAATAACGTCCTCCTGCGTCAAAGTTCCTCTCGCGTCCTTCAGGTGTTCAAGTACCGAGAAGGTTCCGTCTTTCCGACTCGTTCCGAAAATCCGAGAAGGTTTTTCTTCAAAAACGAAACTCCACAAAATGTCCGCTTTGTCCGGTGGTCGTTGCGTGTTACCTGGACGTATTCGGTGTCTGCATTTGCGACGTGTCGACGTCATGGCGTCGTGCCGTAACGCATTCAAATTTTGCGTCCTTCTCTCGAGGTTTGAACGGTTCGTTTCGTGCGGTGGAACCTTCCAGAAGTTCACGGTCTCACGTCTCGCGTTTGGTTGTTGCGAGGACGTTATGAGGTGAAGAACAGGTTTTCGTATTCGGTGTCCGCATTAAAACTGATATCGACAAAATGCTCACCTGAGTGTCTCTTCGCCCTCAACATTGATCACAATTTCAGTGAAATATCGTTGATTAATTCCCCATTCTTGTTTTCTTGTGTCCATAACACAGGAACTTGTTCCTCGGAAGATTGTGGAGTTATTCAACTCTGATTGGAAGGAAGTTCACAACTTCTTTCCGACTTCCACTCTGAAGGTGTGATCGCGCACACACCACTCCAGAAACACGCACACTTCAGTCCCAGAGGGTGTAAATGATACCAGGACAGACACGTGTATATATATATCACTGTCCACACTTTCCAACAGACGAGGATGAACACATATGTGACGAGTCGTTCCACACAGCGAGCTTCTTCATTCCTTGCTTATTCATTCTTAAATTTATTCTTTCCTGTTTCGTTCGATTACAAAGAAAAAGGTTTCCCTTGTCAAGCGGCACGATGGCCACAGGTACACACACTCGGTGGTCTCTGAGCTATCTCGCCTGGGTTCGAATCCCGACCGAGTCATCCTGGTGTTTCACAGGTATGGTGATTCATGAATGTGTGTGCCGTCCCTTGGATGGACATTAAGCCGGGTGTCCCATCTGCTAGCATTATTTGGTGGACGATAAATATCTCAGGGTGTCCTTAGCCAAGAGTAGGCGAGCGATCACCGGCATCCTGGACAAATGACAAATTGTTGCCATGACTGAATGTTGGGAAAGGCAATGGCAAACCACCCAGTGCCACAGTTCTCAATCAGCCACAGAACAGACCAAATCTTCTCAATCTGTTTCTCCATTTTTTCATTCACCGTTGTTATCCTTTCTAATACTCTACTCTCTTGATGGTGTGCACTTCTGGTGTGGATGGTGTGCACATCTGGTGTGGATGGTGTGCACATCTGGTGTGGATGGTGTGCACATCTGCAAATGCAATACAATACAAATGCAATACAAATGCAGAATATGCAAATAACAATGCGCAGTATTACACAAGATGAGAACGCAATAGAGAACAGCACCATACAAGAGTTGTCTATCTCCCTTTCCCAAAAACGTTCAATTGTGACACAGAATAGAACGAAACTGGAGACCGAGAAAAAGGATCACATGAGTTTATAATTGATATTCTACTGAATTGAATCGGGCTGGTGGTTTGATAATTCGCTTCGGGCGGCCCGTCACCACCCGATCAATCGTTGGAGTCCTCTGAGGGCAGTTCGTAATTTCCTGGTCCATTGTGGGAGTCTCCGGTGGGTGGTTCACTATCGCCCTGTCCGACGCCGGAGTCCCCTCCAGCTGGTCCATCATCACCCGAACCGTCAAGGGGGCAGAAATAGGCAGTGACCGTGGAGGTGTGGCGGTGGTCTGCACATGTGGTTGGTTAGCGACTCTCGCGGGTGGTGTCATCGCGGTGGTGGAGCGGAGTGTCTGTGAAGGTAAGCCCGGCGCAATGACATGTTGGGGTTCACCCTTCTGGGGAGTGGTAACAGGATTGAGACAGACTCTTGGAGCGGCGATGGGTTGGGTACCAGACATTAAGTATTTCGGTACGATTGGCATAACACTTGGCATAACGGTTGGCAGCATGCCACTTTTGCCAGTCGTAGTGGGAGTTGTCATGCTGAAAGGCGTAAAACGTCGCAGGAACTTACGATTCCGGAGAGTGATTCTTCCGGAGCCATCCACCTTGACAACGTATTGATCGAATTGTTTTACCTCAATCACGGTTCCGGTCCGGTCCCATTTTCGTGGTTCCAGGCCGGTCTGGTTCTGGATCCGGACATGGTCCCCGACGGCCAGTGGAGGTAGTTTTGTCGTGTGTTCAGAGAGTCTTTCGATCTCCCTGGCATGCCGAATGCGCAAAGCTTCCTCACGATTGTTGCGTGTTTCCCGCCAGGTGTCCGATGGCAAGTATCTGCCTGGGATGATGGGTATGAAGTCCTTGACTGGCCTCTTGAAGATGATCATGGCTGGAGACAACCTAGTGTCCTGATCCGGTGCATTCCGGTACTGGAGTATTGCACGTTGGAACCGATCAGTGTCTAGTTCACCATTGGAACCAGTGTTATCGGTGATCAATCTTTTCGATGTTTTGACTGCGATCTCGGCACGACAGTTGCTGTGTGGGAAGGCAGTGGATGACAACCGATGGTTAACGCCCCACCGACGCAAGAAGTCTTGGGTGTCATGTGCCGTGAATTCTGGCCCACAGTCAGATGCCAATTCGTCGGGGATACCATAAGTGGCGAAGTTCGACCGCAGACATTTCACTAGGCCTTGTGCCCCGCCAGTTGTTAGCTGAATGATTGGCCAATTAGAGTAACGATCAACGGTGACCAAATAACTCCGACCCTTGTGATGAAAGTAATCTGAACAAACGTACTGGAAAGGGTAGGCAGGTTCAGCTGAGGCTGTAGGTGGAGCGCTTGGTTGCGATGGGGCCATCCGATTGCAGTGTGAGCAGCGATCGCGCATCTCATGAATCTGGGGAGTGATTCCAGGCCAAAAGATCGAGCTGCTGGCCCGGGTGGTCATAGCCGTGACTCCTTGGTGAGCAGCATGAAGATTCTCAAGGACAAGCTTCCGTAGCTTCGGTGGGATGATAATCCTCCCCTTGTAGACCACTATGCCATCAATAGTGTAGAGGTGTTCACGGAAGGGAAAGTATTCCAAAATGGACACAGGGAAATCGTCCCGACTGGCAGGTAGACCCTGCTCAATAGAATTGAGTAACTGCAGCATCTGAGTGTCACTTGCTGTTTCGTCCCGAACATCGTCCCAAGTGACGGACCGCACAGAATCGAGTGTCTTGATGGCTGCCATAGAAATAGCCATTTCCATGCCAGTGTCGTCATCTGTTGTCCACAGCCCAGTCAAGGTGTGCTGTCTTAGTGTAGTCGATGTGGCCACATCCATAATGGAGGAAATGTCATCCACCAGTGGCAGTCGTTCCGATGGTCTGGCACCCGACGGATGTCGTGAAATCGCATCTGGTACGCAGTGTCGTTTTCCCGGGATGTGGATAATTCGGAAACGATATGCTAGGGTCCTTTCTTTCAAGTTGGCAAGCCGCGTGTTATGGATGTCCTCTAATCGTCTGTCACCAAGAAGCTTGATTAAGGGCTTGTGATCGACGGCAATAATCAGGTTCTTGCATCCCAACACAAAATACTTTACTTTTTCCAGGCTGTCGGCCACTGCTAGAGCTTCACCCTCTATCGGAGCATAGCGCGACTCCGCTGCATGGGTGAAGCGGCCTCCAGCAAGGGTGATTTTCCAGCCATCGGGGCAGCACTGTGGGGTTTCACCAGGGCATCTGCAGTGTTTTTGGAGGAGCCAGAAGCCAATCCCATCCTTCGACCAGTCAGTTGCGAGACATGTTGTCCGTTCCTTGTCAAAGATCCGGACCCCATTTGCGACTTCAGATATGATGAGTCGTTTTGATTCTTCGAATAGGGATTGTAGTGTTGCATCCCAGTAGAAGGGGGTGCATGGTTTTAGGAGGTCCCGAAAAGGTCGCATCCTCTCGGTCATGCTGAAGCAGTATGTTACCTGATTGACTAGCCCAAACCAGGAGCGAATGTCAGTAATTGTTTTTGGTGTGGGGAAGTCCTGTATCGCTTGGAGATACCTTTGGCATGGTCGTACACTGTCCATGGTGATCTCGAATCCAGCGAATTCGACCGTGTCCTGACCAAAATGGAATTTCGTCGGATTTTGCGTAATCCCATTACGGCCGCACAGGTCGAGCCAGTTGCATGCCTGAAAAAAGCTCTCTTCCAATGTGTCGCTCCACATGATGGTATCATCAATACATTTGGACTTGTTTTTGAAGTCCGATACAATTTCGTCAAATCGTCTGGAGTATCCATCACCTGAAGCGATGTAACCTTGGGGAGTGGTGCAGTAACGGTATCGGCCCCATGGTGTGATGAACGTTGTCAGATGGCGGTCACATTCTCTGATTGGAACGCTGTGATAGCCATTCCAGGCGTCTGTTACCGTCTTTTTGGTGTTATGTGGCACCGCCATTGCTTGATGGAAGGGTGACTGGGTGTGGTGGGTCTCACGTGTGCAGTGCGCATTCAGTGGTTGCAGATCAACTGTCCTCCGTGGGGTCCCATCCTTCTTTGGACAGACGACCATTCTGCTGCACCATGTCACTGGTTCACCAATTGGCACCGGTTCCAGAACCCCTAACCTGATGTCGCGATCGATACCAGCCTTGACTTCTGCCTGCCAGTGTAAGGGGACAGGCACTGGGGTGTGCACCGCTTTTGGTGTTGCCTCGGGGTCAACCATCAGTGTGAGAGGCGGACCTTCCATGTGGGGTAGTGGCTGGTGTTCGCAGACATTGAATGTGCTGCTTTTGTAGTACTCCAGTAGCCATTTCTCCAGCCTCTCTCGGTTCTCGTCAGTGGCCGGAAATGGGATAGATGTAGGCAGTGTAGGGGGAAGCGATCTTTCCGGGCAGTTACAATTTGCATCGATAACTGCTGCCACTGCAGCACCAACTGTGTTGGATTCGCCAATGGTTGGGAAGCTACTAGACACGAGGCCTAGATCGACGCATGCTTCACGACTGAGATACATGTTCCGTGTGTCAGGTGAGATGTAGCAGATTTGTCGGGTTTCAATAATGTCGCCATTGGCTGTGCGACCAGACAGGTGTAGGAGCATGGCGCCGATAATCCGGACCCTTCCACTGTTAACAGCATTCATCTTCAGGTTGACAGGTAACAGGTCTTCATTACGCAGCCCGAGTTTGTGGAAAATATTAAGTCCTGTGAGGCAGCTTTGACAGCCAGTGTCGGCCATGGCCTGGAGCCTGGCCGATTTTGGTCGGGATGACAGTGGCTGGCCGAAATGGTCATAAGATTCCTTATCGATCCGTGCTATGAGTTTTATGTACGGCTGTGGTTGAGACTTCTTCTTGGTCCAGCCAGAGAGGTGGTCAAATATATGGTGGTCGAGGTGTAGTGGAGTTGACAAGGTGGCCATGGCCCTTTTAATTTGCGGCTTCCAAATGGCCGTTTCTCGTTCCGTGACAGAGCAGAGGAGATCGTGGACCTGGCTGCTTTCTTCCACATCATGAGCATCCATTGATTTGTCCGTAGGTTTGTTGTCCGCCTTTTTCGTGCCTCCCCGGCAGACATGTGCAAAATGGCCGCGAGTGGCGCATTTACTGCATGTTTTCCCGTAGGCATTGCAGAATTGACGCCTTTGGTCGATGTTCGGCTGTTTGCCATGACCAGTTTTGCCGCAATAACTACAAATGGCCGCCTGCTTGTCGGTAGTGATCAGGGCTCTTTTGTTCTTCCAGTTTTTGTATTGGCTTGCGCCATGAGCGCCTTCACTATCGAGCAAGGCATTCTGGGAACGTTTCCCTGCTTCCTTGGCCTCGACGAAAATGAGAACTTCCTCCAAGCTCATGTTCTGATTTTGATCGCCGAGAATGTCCTGTTGTATATCTTGATCGGCGAGTCCCCGACATAGGACGTCGCGAACCATGTCCTTGGTGTAGTTGACATCAGTAGGGGGATTGCATGAGCATACAACAGAAAACTTGCAGATCTCAGCTTGACCAGCCAGACGGGCTGCGTAGGTACGAATTGGTTCTTCTCGGTCCTGTCGCATGTTGTGGAGGTTTACGCGAGACACCATGGTATTCTCCTCTCGGACAGCAAGGGACCGAATGGCTTGTAGTATAGCTGCCTCGTCCTTGATTTCAATGCGTGGGTTGCTGCGGTGGAGGTCACGTCGTAGGTTATCATCACAACATTCAAGGAGTTGAACGCGAACATCATTGCCGATTATCTGGGTCGCTGCCTTGTAACCATCCCATCTTCTGGTGAAATATTGCCAATCTTCGCTGGTACCGCCGGTTTGGATACGAGGACGGCTGACTTTGTCCGGTTTGGCTGGTGCAATGGACGTGTGAGTCATGGCGTGGATGGAGAGCTGGATAGCAGCAACGGCATTGTCAGTGCTGTCAGTAACGTAGACACAGCTCGGGAAGGGGCAGACTGCAGCAGGCATCTTCAGATGAGTTGATTGTTCATAAACAAGGATGTATCAATTGAATGCAGATTTATTAGCAACAACGATGAACAATCAATCTGCAAGACAAAGAAAGCGATGGTAGATATTAGAATAAGATAATAGATACAGAATATGCAAATAACAATGCGCAGTATTACACAAGATGAGAACGCAATAGAGAACAGCACCATACAAGAGTTGTCTAGTGTGGATGGTGTGCGCATCGGGTGTGGATGGTGTGCACATCTGATGTGGATGGGGTGCACATCTGGTGTGGATGGTGTGCACATCTGGTGTGGATGGTGTGCACATCTGGTGTGGATGGGGTGCATATCTGGTGTGGATTGTGTGCACATCTGGTGTGCATGGTGTGCACATCTGGTGTGAATGGTGTGCACATCTGGTGTGGATGGTGTGTGCATCTGGTGTGAATGGTGTGCGCATCTGGTGTGGATGGTGTGCACATCTGGTGTGAATGGTGTGCACATCTGGTGTGGATGGTGTGCACATCTGGTGTGGATGGTGTGCACATCTAGTGTGAATGGTGTGCACATCTGGTGTGGGTTGTGTGCACATCTGGTGTGGATGGTATGCACATCTGGTGTGGATGGTGTGTGCATCTGGTGTGGATGGTGTGCACATCTGGTGTGAATGGTGTTCACATCTGGTGTGGATGGTGTGCACATCTGGTGTGGATGGTGTGCACATCTAGTGTGAATGGTGTGCACATCTGGTGTGGGTTGTGTGCACATCTGGTGTGGATGGTTTGCACATCTGGTGTGGATGGTGTGCGCATCTGGTGTGAATGGTGTGCGCATCTGGTGTGGATGGTGTGCACATCTGGTGTGAATGGTGTGCACATCTGGTGTGGGTTGTGTGCACATCTGGTGTGAATGGTGTGCACATCTGGTGTGGATGGTGTGCGCATCTGGTGTGAATGGTGTGCGCATCTGGTGTGGATGGTGTGCACATCTGGTGTGAATGGTGTGCACATCTGGTGTGGATGGTGTGCACATCTGGTGTGGATGGTGTGCACATCTAGTGTGAATGGTGTGCACATCTGGTGTGGGTTGTGTGCACATCTGGTGTGGATGGTGTGCACATCTAGTGTGAATGGTGTGCCAACATTTCTCATTTTTCTTCTTCCAGTTCTTTCAAAGTTCTCCATTCTGTCACGACCGATGTGTTTGTTCTTGTCACTTGCTCTGTGCACCTCAAATTAAACACCCATCAGTGTGAACCTTTACTCACTCATTACACTTCGTTTGGTCTTGGTTTCTGCGACATGTTTTTAAGTTAAATCGATCCTGTCTCATTGTATGGTTATTCAAACGCGTTGCAAGATCTTAAATAATTAATCAATAAATGTAATCTCCATTTTGAGCTGGTGCAGAGAAAGAGCTCGTATCAGAAAACGGACACATGACGCTTCACGCACGATGGGCGCAGGTTTGGAGCGACCTCTCCCTTTGGATACAAAATGGCTTCTAATTCCAAATTGTCACTCCTAGTACAGAGAGACCCAAGACATGTCCCCCTTTCCACCTTTTCGAGTATCCTCCACTCCTGCACAAGGGAGCGAATGGAAGAGTTTTATTTGGTCGGAGGAGAAAATTGAAATCGCTGTGATATATCGGATTGAGGCCTTTGGGTTGAGAGGGATAGGGTGAGGACCTGGGTTTTGGAGGTGGAGGTTGAGGACTTGGGGTGGGCATGCAGAGGTTGTGCTCTTTGGGTTTAGAGGGGAAGGGTGAGGACCTGGGGTTTGGAGGTGGCGGTTGAGGACTTGGGGTGGACAGGCAGAGGTTTAGCTCTTTGGGGTGAGAAGGGAAGGGTGAGGACCTGGGGTTTGGAGGTGGAGGTTGAGGACTTGGGGTGGGCAGGCAGAGGTTGAGCTCTTTGGGTTGAAGGGGAAGGGTGAGGATCTGGGGATTGGAGGTGGAGGTTGAGGCCTTGGAGTGGGCAGGCAGAGGTTGAGCTCTTTGTGCTTGTGAGGGGAAGGGTGAGGCCCTGGGGTTTGGAGGTGGAGGTTGAGGACTTGGGGTGGACAGGCAGAGGTTGAGCTCTTTGTGCTTGTGAGGGGAAGGGTGAGGACCTGGGGGTTTGGAGATGGAGGTTGAGGACTTGGGGTGGACCGGCAGAGATTGAGCTCTTTGTGCTTGTGAGGGGAAGGGTGAGGACCTGGGGTTGGGAGGTGGAGGTTGAGGACTTGGGGTGGACAGGCAGAGGTTGAGCTCTTTGTGCTTGTGAGGGGTGTGGCAGAGTTGAGGAGTTGAAGTCATATTTTACATGATGTGGAAATTACACGGGTCCCTGCTCCTGACTAATATTGTGAGTTTGGTGTATAATTACTGGATAATGCTGCGGGTTTTGTGTTTAATCATTCAGAAGTGTTGGTGTGTTTGATGTGAAATAAATTCAACAAGTGATGTACCTGTTTGTTTCCTACAGAACGTTTGGGGATTTACTTTTTCCATCTTCCTTCAAATCTCCAACAAACTTCCACACCAACTACGTTTTATCAAGGTACGGAAGCATTCATTCCTCCACAAACACTTTCCTGAGAATGAAGAGAAATCTGTTCTTAGTTTGAATGTTTGACGTTATAATCTGTTCAGACCTGTGGTGGTTGATGCTGGAATCCCAGGTGGGAGCACGCCACCCTCTGTCGTTCTTTATTTCAGTGAAATAACTGATTGTCCATGTTTGATGTTCTTGTGTCTCTCACATAGAATCCCATTCTTGAGAAACCACAGGGATTTTTAGGATCTTTGTGGGCAAACATTGCCAGCATCTTACCCACTTCTTTCCTGAAGGTAATCAAACACTTCCTTCCAGAAACCACAACACACATTAATTGCATGGATTGCTTCACTCCTGAAACACGTGTACGGTACTTTAATCTCCTGGGATGTATCTGCACACCCGGACACATATATGCACATACCGTCCCACAAAATTCGATACCCTAACATGTCCAAACTACATATCAGGCCTACCCATCCACTTGGAAACCAGGCACCTCCTCATCCTACAAATAAACATACTCAACTGCTGAGGGCCAAACAACCCACACTAGTTGCAACCAGATTAGTGTCATACCTATGTGTAGTTGGAGATAGTCGTGGCCAAACATATTGGCACCCTTGCACTTTTTTCAAATAATGCACCATTTCTTCCAGGAAATTGTTGAAATTTACAAATCTTTTGGTGTTAACATTTGTATTTCTTTGGTTTGCAGTGGAACAAAACAAAAAAAGCTTAAAACATTTCTAAATGTTAGCTTATTCCACACAGAAATCATAAAATGGCCCGGACAATATTATTGGCACCTTTTAGAAGTTGTTAGAAATCTTTAGATTTCAAGCAGGTGATTCTCCTTTACTTTGGAATTGAGCTCACCCGTGGTGAGTTGCAGGTGCCTACAATATAAAAATCACTCATTCATCCAGATTGAATGGAGAAAATGAGTCATTCTGCTGTTTTGTGTCACTGTGTGCACCGCAATGATCATGGAGAAAATAAAGAAAACGAGAGAATTATCTGAGGTCAGAAGCAAGAAAATAAAAAATTAACTTTTACCAAAATTCGTGACATCAACAAATATTTAAATCCGGATGTGGAGTAGTTCCGTACGGTTGGGTGAATACAATTACGAATTCAAAATTGTAATTGTCTTTCCTCAATTCCAATCGTCATTCCAATCATAAATTGATACTTTTTAAAAATTCTGTTTTAAAAGATGATTGTTTTGAGATATTATCAAACCAGCTCATTGTCGTCATCTGTCCACTTCCGGATTTGCGGCAGGTTCGTCTCGAGTTAATTTCAAAATCATAATTTTATTGAGGAATTTATGAAACCTCCTACCTACCTGACAACATCCGCTGGGACCCAAAAACGTTCCACAGGAGGTTTGGCGGGTCTAGCGACAAAACTGAGGGAGTAGTTTGGGGACAGAGACGGACGGACACTCCTGTTTTATAATAAAGATTCCGCCCCACAAAAGCAGATACCCAAACATGTCCACACCAAATATCAGGCCTACACATGCATTTGGAAACCAGGGAACAAAAATGGAGTCGCCAAAATTTGGGTTTTTATTCTCAACATGATGGGGTCGGCAAAACCAAACCAACCGCAAGGCCACACTGCATGCCAAATGCCTGTCGATCAGCATGACTTCCGGCACCACCTGCGTGGCGTTGTACCTCAACAAAGCTGCCATCCTTGGCTTGGTTCTCATTCCCATAGAGATGCAAAGTGAAATGGCATTGGGATTTGTGGATCTTGAGAAGGCCGATGACCCTGTCCTGAGAGAGATGGTACTGGCGGCACTGAGATGGATGGGAGTGCTGGAAGCAGAAGCTAGTTTGGTGGAAGGGATGCACAAGGAAAAGAAAGGAAGAGTTCTAGTTTGTCATCGGACGCCAGAGTTGCCCAATGGTCGCATCCTGGGTGAAGGGTGGGGTGGTCAGGTAACGGGGTACTATATTGACGGTGCGTTGTGTACGGACTCACTGCCTCATACAGACCAATTATAATACTCTCTTGTCCCTTCTGGGAAAGCCAAGGCTAAAATTTGTTCGACAAATTGATGAAATGTTTCAGAAGTTTGGAGGAATCCAAATCAGAGGACCAAGTTTATGATGTCATTGAAAAATCATGAGGACTAATATTTGGTGTTTGCTGTAAATTACTGAATAATGTCGAGGGTTTGGTGTGGAATAATGTTGAAGTGTTGGTGCGGTGTACCTGTGTGTGGCCTACAGAACGTTTGGGGATTTACTTTTTCCATCTTCCTCAAAATCTCCAACAAACTTCCACCACAACTACGTTTTATCAAGGTGCGGAAGCATTCATTCCTCCACAAACACTTTCCTGAGAATGAAGAGAAATCTGTTCTTGGTTTGAATGTTTGACGTTACAATCTGTTCAGACCTGTGGTGGTTGATGCTGGAATCCCAGGTGGGAGCACGTCACCCTCTGTCGTTCTTTATTTCAGTGAAATAACTGATTGTCCATGTTTGATGTTCTTGTGTCTCTCACATAGAATCCCATCCTTGAGAAACCACAGGGATTTTTAGGATCTTTGTGGGCAAACATTGGCAACATCTTACCCACTTCTTTCCTGAAGGTAATCAAACGCTTCCTTCCAGAAACCACAACACACATGAATTGCATGGATTGCTTCACTCCTGAAACACGTGTACGGTACTTTAATCTCCTGGGATGTATCTGCACACCCAGACACATATATGCATATACCGTCCCACAAAATTAGATACCCAAACATGTCCAAACTACATATCAGGCCTACCCATCCACTTGGAAACCAGGCACCTCCTCCCACCTCATCACCTCATGCCCCACAAGCACACATCCTCAAATGTTGAAGGAAAAACTACATGCAATAGTTGTGACTCGGCCCTAGTTTGGGTGTAGTGGTGCTCACCTCCTCTCATTTGTTCCTCTTTTTTTTCTGCCTATGGAACCAACTTCCACATTCTCTTTAATCTCATTCTTTCCTCCAGTTCATCAGGACAGTTTAAGCTCCGCAAAGTTGAAAAAAACGTTCACCATCGGTTGAGTTATTGTGCTTCATGTGTTTCATGGCCAAATTAATCAGGGGCAAAGGTTTTCCCAAAGCTTGGATGTGTCAAAACGTTGGACACTTTGTCGTGGGAGCGATGTTATAACAAAACAGGTTAAAGGCAAAACACACCTGTATGAATTGCTGAATACAGCAAGGTTCAGAGGAGAGATGAACTTTGCAACCATTTTGTATTCAGATTTAGTGAATTATCTCAGGACATTGGGGGGTAGGGGTGGTGTAGATGGGGAGAGTAATGGGGGAGAGAGGGGAGGGAATGAGAGGAGGGAGTGTGGGAAAGAGAGGGGAGAGGGGGATAGGGAGGGATAAGAAGTTTCCTTCTGTATCCACCCTGCCCCCCCCCCCCCCGACATTTGAGGGACACCCTCTCCCAAAATTATCTCTTTTGTTTTGCAAACATTCAGAGTAAGACAAAAGTCCCCACACCACTTATTCAATGTGTCAATCTCATCGCGGTAAAGACACAAAGGTTGATTGATCGGAAAGACAGCCAATAATGGCGATATTGTCTGTGCACTTAATAAAGTTACAAACTTCTTTAAGAGCCACACATCCATTGGTGCACAAACTGAACAGCAGAGGTGACAATACACAGCCTTGTGGAGCACCAGTATTCAAGATTGATAACTTTGATAAGCGACCATTCACCCTCACCTGCTAAGTAATGTTGATGCCAGATTGTATTGCACAACCAGGATGTGTGGTCCTCTTTTTAGCCAATATCCAACCTCCGCAGCCCTATGTTGCACCACCATTTTGCAGTTGGCGCCACAAGCATCTCAGATATTTTGTTCTCAGCAAAACCACGAGTGCAACACAATTGACCTTTTTAAAGTCCATGAAATAATATTTAAATTGAGAGATTCACTTAAACCTTTCCTGTCACTTGGGACGGGTACTCCTCCGAGTTTATTAAAAAACTTACCTGTGAGGATTATAGCTGTTAAATGCTGCGTCGTGCAAAATGAGTGTGTGGTATTTTTCTACATGGAGGATGGGCTCAGGGGTGGCAAAACATATTGTATTGTTGCACGAGTCTTGCATCTGCGCAGGATGGCCGATGGCATTTTCTGTTTGTATAAAAATGAACGAAAGTTTCTAAATTTACTTTTTGTTATCATAAACTTTAACTTTTGACTTGTGGATACATGAGTGACCTCAGAATGTTTAATATTTTTATGTTTTGGTTTCCTTTCAGTTCCTGAATGAAGTAACTTCAATTCCAGGCAGATGTAAGTGACTTTTCATCATCTGATACATAAAGCTCTTTCTAACCACTGACTCTCTCACTCACTGATAGATAATGTTTAATACCTTCGATTTGGGGTAGAAAGCTGAAATTTTGCAAATTGCTGCAACTCAAAGCCAATATCCCAGGAAAAATCGCAATACAGTCGGAAATTTTCCATGAATGAAAATATCAGGGAATAAAAGATGGTTGCTGGAGACTCAGTATGACCACGGCAAGTCTTGTGACCCCAGACAAAGGAATACTTCGCAGAATATTGCGGTGACAACAATTGATATTGTCACGGTTGTCTGGTTTGTTCCGGTTGCCCGGGACAAATCCAGCGAGTCATGTTAAAACAATCGTGACAGTCACCCGCTTCAAAGACTCCCTGCTGGATCTGCATCTGAAGACCGCATTACCAGGCAGATTGCAGTTCCCAAAGCGGGCGAGTGTGCTGCCAAGAGATGACCAAAAGACTGATCTAATAAGGCCAAGGAAACCTTGATCATGTGACGCGATCTTCTCCAATAGCGAATCAATCCTTGACGGGGATTACGAGAACCACCAGATGAAGCCACCAGGACAAAGAGAATTCACCAGAGACCAAGTCAGGTTGAATGACAAGAATGGCTCGGTGAGGGAACAGGATGAGCAAGTGCAAATAACAGTCGATAAGAAACAATAAATCTATCATAACGTGAACGGCACTCAGTAGAGAACATACCTCCGCCTAGTTGGCCATATCACTCAATGGTGAAGAATCACTTTTTAAAATTCCACTAGCTGGATCCAGATCTGGATCTTCACCAAATTTGAATTGAATCTTCCTTGTCACACACAACCTGTCCAAAAACTTTTTTCCAAATCCATCCATTACTTTTTGAGATAGCCTGTTATGTGTCGTTTTTGTGTCTATATCCTTATGGTGAAGAATCTCTTCAAAAATTAAATAATTCTCCTATCCGAATCCATATTCAGATCTTCACCAAAATCGAGTCGAATCGTCCTTGTCAGACCCGCAACTGGTCCACCAAGTTTCGTCCAAATCCGTCCACAGCTTTTTGAGATATCCTGCTATGTATCGTTTTTGGCCCCATCTCCCAATGGTGAAGAATCACTTAAAAAAAATTATAGTAGTCGGATCCGAATCCGGATCTTCATCAAAATCTAATCATTTCGTCGGTGTCACATACGCTACATCTCTGCCAAATTTCGTCCGTATCCATCGACAACGTTTTGAGATATTTTGTTCACAAACGGACAGGCAAGTTGTGAAAACTTAACCTCCATCCACCTTTGGTGGCGGAGGTAATAAGTGTGTGTGTCAGTGTGTGCCGGTGTGTCTCCTCCATAACTCCAAAACCATGAAAGCTGGTGGCTCGCAACTTTGCATGAAAAATGAAGGAAACTTAGGGGAGTTCATAAATGAAAACTGTGTATTTGTGTAAACTAGTACACCCGCTCACGACGGGAGCGGCAAGATGGGTCATGCCGCTTTGGGGTATAAAGATTACAGTTGATCTATGGTCGGGTCTCAAGAACATTGGGTGTGTGTTCATTTAACAAGTTTCTTGTGGAGAGATCGCCAAGTGGTTTAAGCATTCGAGGAAGCACTCCATTCAAAACCATTAAGTAACGGCTGGCTTGGCAATCACGAGCTAGCTGCTTGGTAAAAGAGCACAACCTGGGCTTCCTCCCTTTCAGTTTTGTGTTAAAAAGCAGGAGCGAGTTTCAAAAGTTTGCTCCAAAAAACGCCACGGTGGCGCCAGAAAGGGCCATGTTATTAATCCAACATTTATTTGTGGGGTACATACAGTACCGTAGATTTTCGCTCAGTTTGGAAGGTAAACCTTACTTCACGGATGTTGGGATTCCTTCAAATTTCTTTTTTTTAGTGATTATAATGGGCATTAGCGACTGTTTAAAAAGCTAATCATACGTGTTTGTGGTTTATAATATTTTTACTTCCTTCAGCAGCCATTGCTCCCACGGAAACACCATAACAACTATAAGCTATTTACACAAATTCTCAATGCAGGAAAAACGCTTTGGGGAAATGGGACATTATTATAACTAGCCGAAACCCGTGGAACATCCACGGAAGGGAGGATGTGGTGTATGGATAGAGTGTACCATTATGGATGACATAGGGGATAATAATATGACATAGAATGACATAGAATATAATACAATGAACGCAGTATCAGAGGTTGAAATTATTTTAAAACTTCTGGATAAACAATGTTTGGGGTAATAGTCAAGCCTCTGACGACTCCTTGCGTACTCGTATTATCAACCTTGATATACACATCTTTGAACGACCGTGCTCTTGAACATGCCACATATAACTGGCCGTGGGAGAAGACAGGAGCAGGGAAATAGATACCCAGTTTACGGAATGTTTAGAAATTATGGTAAACCCACCTGATGAGGTTAGCGTACACTGCGATCACCGACACCGGCACAAATGCATGCTCAGGATTGTCCAATCAGCGGACGGCTTGCTTCGCCTTCGCCCAGCAGACGCCAATACGATGGCGTCGTAAGATGGCGTCATATCGGCAGTTAATCGGATGCTTTTGGGCCCCAACGTCGGCTAATTCAGATTTTTCGAGTATGGCTGTACGTGATAAACAAAGAGCGCGGTTCGTAGATCATAAATCCATTAGTGCCGTGGGCATCGGGTCACTGGGTGCGGCGTAAAAGGGATAACAAAGTCGAGTCCTTACGCTATTATTATATAGACTTGCCGAAACCCGTGGAACATCCACGGAAGGGAGGATGTGGTGTATGGATAGAGTGTACCATTATGGATGGCATCGGGGATTTGCTTGTCCGAGTAAGAGTTAGGAAGAAAGATGAGAATGAAGAGTGCGTATATGAACAACGATCGCCGACACCGGCACAAATGCATGCTCTGGATAGTCCACTCAGTGGACTGCTTGCTTTGCCTTCACCCAGCAGACGCCAATACAATGGCGTCGTAAGATGGCGTCATATCGGCAGTTAATCGGATGCTTTTGGGCCCCAACGTCGGCTAATTCAGATTTTTCGAGTATGTCTGTACGTGATAAATAAAGAGCGCGGTTCGTAGATCGTAAATCCATTAGTGCCGTGGGCATCGGGTCACTGGGTGTGGCGTAAAAGGGATAACAAAGTCGAGTCCTTACGCTATTATTATATAGATACTCCCCGTCGATGTGCTTCTGTGGTAATCGCGAATATGAGTCACATACACGGTCACAGTGCCTGATGCCACTGTGACCGTGTTTTGATTAATAAATCTACGAGTCACAAAACACGAACCGAACTCACCTCAAGCAGTAAAAAGGTACAAATCGCTCCTAGAAACCACCTCATCTCTTCAGACCTCAACACACCTCTATAAGTATAAGTGACGGCAGCGCTCATGGGATCTTCTTCTTCCGTTAAGCTCCAATTTTTTCTCTTTAAGTTAAGTCCAATCAGTCCTCTCTGCTCGAAGTGCTCAGGCCATGCCTTCCCGCTCTCATACTTTTATTGCCGTTCGGTGTAGAAAGGGATTGACATATCGTTCGTCTGTTTCAGCTCGTTATCTTTAAGCTTCCTTATGTCTCACCACCTGCTACACCTCTCTGAGTTACGAGGATTTATGCAACGCACCCCGAGTATCGCAACGTCACTCCATTTAACTTTATTAAAATGACGATAAAGACGTTTCCTTATATATCCTAATTTAAAATGTTCAAGGGAATAAAAAGACCATTTGGTTCACACCACCCATGTTCACACCACTCGACTGTCCAATCAGCGGATGGCTTGCTTCGCCTTCGGCCAGCAGACGCCAATACGATGGCATCGTAAGATGGCGTCGTATCGGCAGTTAATCGGATGCTTTTGGGCCCCAACGTCGGCTAATTCAGATTTTTCGAGTATGTCTGTACGTGATAAACAAAGAGCGCGGTTCGTAGATCGTAAATCCATTAGTGCCGTGGGCATCGGGTCACTGGGTGCGGCGTAAAAGCGATAACAAAGTCGAGTCCTTACGCTATTATTATATAGATATTGTTGTCATAACATTAATAATATGTGATTATCATTCATTTTGTTATTGAAAGTGTCTTTGGAAAAACGCCACAATAAATCTTCTTCTTTGGAGAAACGCCACGATAATGCTAATTTAACATTGATATACACCTCAACATGCAAACCCATTGATGGAAATGGCGGGAAAACCCGCTCGGGGGAGAAACCCCCCTTGGGGATGGGGGGGGGGGCAAATGAATGCGCTACAACCTTCATTGTGTAATCCTTAGTCATCCTGTCAAGTTTGGTTGAGATTGGATAAGTAACGACGGAATGTATTGGGGTCAAAATTTAATCAGACAGACAGACACCAAATGGCGTGTTTTAGTTTGATGATGATGATGGAATCACCGCTTTTGAAGATAATTAATGGGGTACTCTCATCATAAAATACCAAAAACGGCTTACCCTTAGTTATCGCACGTTAACTTCGCAGGGGCCTGAATCTGCCATTTTGTGTTGGCCTGATCAAAAATGCCTTGCCTTGGAACAGGTCGCAACGGTTTCTGCATGAAGCTTCACACCTACGAATCGCTTTATACATCGCTGATCGCCAATCTTCATACCCTTCCTTGCTCCCCCTTCCTCTCCCTTCCTCTCCTCACTCTCCCCTCCTCACTTTCCCTTTTCTCACTTTTTCTCTCGCTCCCACCCTCCTCGTCCCACCACTCCCTCCCAGAGTGTATTGTGTTCTGAGAGATTTCTCTCCCCCTTCCTCGCTGTTCTCCCCCTCCCCCTTCGTTGCTCTCCCCACTTCCTTGCTGTCCCCCCTTCCTTGCTCCCCCACACCTTCCTCCCCCTCCAACCCTCCTCGCCCCATCCTCACTCTCCTACCCCTCCTCTATCCCTCCTCCCTATTAATATCCCCATTGTATTTGCTTGTCAATAATAAAACCCCTCACCTTTGAACCGATCACACCCACCTATGAGTCAAGGAAGAATGGGAACCATGATTATCGAAAACGCCTTCAGACTCAAACCACGAGGGAAAGACAAAGCAAAATCACAAGACAAGAAATATTCTTCCTCGATTTCTCACACACATGTTCTGGTGCTGTGGCCTGATCTGAATTGTGGAGGTGCTTTTCCCGTATAAATATAAACTCGGGGCTGATGGCCTACACAGACACGAAAAAGAACATTTATGACTGAAAACAGAGGGGGGAAACATCGAATAAAGGCTCAAATGTGAATATGCAGTAGTTTGCTCCACTCTCACATGATCATGGAGATACCATGGTTTGGTAACAAGTGGTACAAAGTCCTTGGTGGATGAGCTGAGATGGTTTGTTGAAATGATCCACACAGATGTTCTCTTTTACAGGTATGTGGAATGATGAGGTAATGAATGGTGTGTGCAGAACCGTCATCCTCCTGCTTTGTTTGGCTTTGATCCTGCGGATCCTCGGACCCATCATCAAGGTATGGATGTAATGAATAATGCTGTGCAAAAGTCTCAGAAAATTTGCATTTTTAGCCGCGTCACAAGACGCTGGTCATAGAGTGCCCTCTGCTATTGTTCTTGTTCTTCTTGTTCTACTTGCAGAGAAGACAAAACCTCAAAGCTCCACCCATTCTGGGAACCATAGCTCCATCCATTGTGGGAGAGGCTTCATATAAACAAATATCCACCATTTTATTAACTCGCATAGCTTTGAGGCCTGTTTTGTAGGCCCGTGGTGTCTTCCTCTCTCACACAGTTTTATTTCAAATCAAATTCGATATATCATTTCATTTTTCACAGTCGCTAGCATAGTTGTAGACTCGGTTGAAAAAAAACGGGAAGAAATTCCGATGAAAGTTGCCCTTTATAGAACGAAATGAATTCTCAAAGGCCTGTAACTTCAAGTCCATTGAGATTTTTTTTTTTTAAATCGCGGCATGGTCAGTCATACACCGCCCGAAATAACAGACGGGAAAATGCCGAGATATATTAAAAATTCGTCCATTTGATGACTATCGTCACGATGAAATATTTAATTTATACGTCGTCACAATAATGTGGAGAGAGGAGCATAGCTTCGTTCACGTGTCGCCACACACGGGAAATTGCCGAGATATATTTTTTTAAAATCGCGGCATGGTCAGTCATACACCGCCTGAAATAACAGATGGGAAAATGCCGAGATATATTAAAAATTCGTCGCCACACACGGGAAATTGCCGAGATATATTTTCACTTTGCACAAAAATAACATCAAGTAATCGAATCAATAGGAATGTCCTGTGCCTATAACATCGACGTTATAGGCACAGCTGCATCTAGGCATTGTGTAACATCGACGCGGCTTTTGTTTTAATTAAAACTTTTTGTACTTGTTTCTCTTCTGATGCAGAAGGAAACGGAAACTTTGTGTTCAATGCAAATAATCTTGATGAAAATAGTCTTATTGAAATATCTAGATTTAAACACAACTATCTGAAGTACCCAGCATTGCCTGGATAAATACAATAAAATATGTTTAAATATTTCCTGCATCACAAATTGGGGAATGTTGGCCTCATGGTTTCGTATGAATTACAAATTTTAGGCGTTGGAAAATGCTCTTGGACCACTTTCCCTTCTTTTTATTAATTGTATATTTTAAATACAGTTATCCCCCGCTTAACGAAGGCATTACATACCTTTATATCCCTTCGTCATGCTATCCTTCATTACGTAGGAGCTCGTTTTACATTATTTCTTGTCAGAAAATTCCACTGTTTCCTCACCGTAAATTTTCATTCTTCGAGCAAAGCCATGTGCTCCGTATGTGGATGGTTTTAGTGCAAGTGACATGAAATATTATTATTCACCTGATGATAGAGACAGGAACACAAGAATAAAGTTAATTTAGTTTTAACACCGACCAAAAGAGTGTGCCAACTTCTGGGCGAACCTGTCAGATTAATCGTCCCACACAGCTTCAATTATATTCACATCTGGGCCTTGAGGGGGCTGTGAGTATTGTTCTATATATTAAAGGACTTTGCTTCATCTTTCTTTTGGAAATAAGTTTTAATTATTCCAGCTGAGTGCCTGGGATCATTTCATTGCTGTGAGACGAGGTTTGGACCAACAAACATTGCACCACTGTGGAGAGAGAGCATGATGGATGAAACTTTGTTTGGACCAACAAACATTGCACCACTGTGGAGAGAGAGCATGATGGATGAAACTTTGTTTGTGCGTTGCACAGTCAATATCCACGATGCAGGGTCTCTACAAAACAAAGTCTTGTTCCGGTTTGGTTGTAATCAAAGTTGTAATAAACAGCACCAACATGTTGTGGGCACCCTGTACTGTTACACTTGCGGAATTCTAAACACGCCGATGAACCGCCAGGCTGGAAGGGGATGACAGGTCACCACATCCACCCGTAATTTCATGCTGGTCGTCGAAAATGTAAGATCCGCGTGCATTGATGTGCCCTGTTTAACTTTCTTCCTGAAAATGAAAGTAATCTTCCTTTTCCTTCAGGTATACATGATACCCACCATTGTGAAGAAGAAACGCCCACGATCAAGTCAGCAGCTGGTATGTATGATTTATACTTCCCATCACAATGTCCATGCAAATGAAGGAATATTTATTAAACGTTAATTTAGTGTTTTTAATGTGATTGTTTGTTGATGCGTTTTTAGCTCACGTGGAACGTAGTTCAGGGGGAGGTATTAGCATGGTGCGGTGTCAGTCAGTCAGGCTGTAGGTAAACACTCAGATATCAAAGTTTGTTCATGGCATCAAAAAAAATTGGGGTCTAAAGGGGTCACCGGTGTTGAAAGTGGGTCCATCTTTGGCCCCCCAAAATAGGTACTTGCTCTCTTCTTTGAAACTACAAACACAATTCTGATGAAGCTTGGCCACAACCTTCATCACCCATGATGGACGAACGTTTGTTCACAGCATTAAATAAATAGCACCGGAAAGCGGGCGTAACCCCTCAGCCCATGCATGGTGAAAGGAAGCCGTGGCGGCCATATTGAAAATTGCAGTACTCCCATTTTCGAAAGCAACCTTCCACTACTCACCCCCAACACACACTCCAAACATGGATTTAATCGGACAAGCCGTTCTGCTCGAAATTGACGGAAACCAAAAGTTTACGGACGCCGGACGCCCACCCGCCTGCCCGGACGACAATACCCCTTATCCCATTGGGCTGACGGGTGAAAAGGAGGGGATCTAAAGGGGGTTTGTGGGGGTATTGGAGGTTGACCCTCCTCTCCCCCAAAAATAGGTATTTTCTCTTTTCTCTGAAACTAAAAACACACGTTTGACTAAACTTGACCACAGCCTTGATGTACCAATGTTTGTTCACAGCATCAAAAAAACATCAGGGGTTTGTCCTCCAAAGGTGTTTACTTTCTTCTCCGTGACATATTTTGTGGGTCGTCCACGCTTACCAGTGGTTACCTGGTTCTACCAGGTGAGCCCAGGGACATTACCGCTCTATTTTCTTCTGCCTGGCAGTTCGTCGGGGAGGTTAGAATTCCGCAAATGTAACAGTACAGGGTGTCCACAAAGTCTTGTTTCAGTTTGGTTGTAACAAGTTTTTAAAACCACAACAATACTTTGTGGACACCCTGTACTGTTAGTCGTGGAATTCTATCCACCCTGAGGAATCGCAAAGATGGAAGGGGACAAAAGATCACCACATCCACCCTTAATTTGGTGCTGCTTGTTCGCAGTTTAAGATCCATGTGCATTCATGTGTCCTGTTCAAGTTTGTTCCTGCAAATGAAAGTAATCTTCTTTTTCCTTCAGATTAGCAACATTCAGATGTCGAAAAACACACCATCAGGACAGCAGGCAGTACGTATGAATTATGCTTCCCACAACAATGTCCATGTAAATGATGGAATATTTATTAAACGTTAATTTAGTGTTTTTGACATAATTGGTTCTTTGATGCATTTTTAGCTCACCTGGAACGAACTTCAGGGGAGGTATCAGCATCGCATGGTGTCCGTCAGTCAGGCTGTATATGAATTCTTGGATCTCCTTTTTTTTGGGGTTTTTTTGTACACAAGATCGAGGCTCGTGTGAGACGTAACATTAATGATAAAAAAACAAACAGACACATAAGACGAAATTAAAGGAGCGGCAGAAAGATGGGGAGAGGGGGGGAAGCACACAAGTTTAACATTTGAGAGCAGGGACATCGGGAGATTTGTTGGAGGGAGAGGGCTTGGGGGGAGGAGGCGTGGGGAGGGGGGTGGGGTTGGGAGAAGTTAAAAACACATGGACACAGCGAGGACTTCCAGGAAAGAAGTCGGTATTTCAGAAAAGTGGATCTGGGGTGAACTAACAGGGGTAGAAAAGATCAAGGTTTTGGATGGGGGAAGATAAGAGATGGTGGTGAACAGCTGCTTTGAAGACCTGGAGGGATGAGTGGGATTGAAGAGAGTGAGGGAGTTTGGTCCAGAGGCGGGAGAGAAGAGGAATGAAAGAGTGAAGGTGAGCAGAGAGTCTTGTGCGACCTGCAGGAGTATTTGGAGGACAGAGCACAGACAGGGCTGGGGGTGGGAGGGGGAGGGGGGGGCTAGGCCGGAGAGGAGTCGGAAGAAAACAGAAATACCACCAACCTGCCAGCGGTTGTTGGAAGAAGACACCTCTCGCTGGGTTCAAAAGCCGCCATTTTGTTTCGGCCTACTGAAAATTGCCTTGCCTTGGAAACACGATCGATTATATCATTACATAAGTGAAGCATATCATCAACATCTGGATTCGGATATGATGATTGGATGCTGTAGACTAAATAATGTCCAAATCTGGAGTGAAATGTGACAGAATTTACCACATCTAGCGATTGGTGAACGCTATTCAGGCTGCTTTTAAAAGCCATGGCGTTACAGTAGACAGACCTCCCTTTTTGTTTTTATTCACAAGGCCGGGGAAGTTTTGTTGTGTTTATAACAGCCATTAAAAAAATATATTTGTTTGCTCCCAGTCGTTGGCACATTATTTGATGCGTTAAATCGATCTGTTTTTAAAATTCCAAAACCATTTCACCAAGAAGCAATCGCTTGCCAAGCCAGCCGTTCCTTATCACCAATTTCGCTGGAGTGTTTAAGTCGCTTGGTGAAGGCTCCACAAATGAAGTGAGAAATGCCTGTGTACTTCATTAATTAGTGACAAGGCCGGGGAAGTTTGGTTGTGTTATAACACCCTCTTTGTAAACAAGAATGTATCAATTGAATGCAGGTTTATTAGCAACAACGATGAACAATCAATCTGCAAGACAAAGAAAGCGATGGTAGATATTAGAATAAGATAATAGATACAGAATATGCAAATAACAATGCGCAGTATTACACAAGATGAGAACGCAATAGAGAACAGCACCATACAAGAGTTGTCTATCTCCCTTTCCCAAAAACGTTCAATTGTGACACAGAATAGAACGAAACTGGAGACCGAGAAAAAGGATCACATGAGTTTATAATTGATATTCCTCTGAATTGAATCGGGCTGGTGGTTTGATAATTCGCTTCGGGCGGCCCGTCACCACCCGATCAATCGTCGGAGTCCTCTGAGGGCAGTTCGTAATTTCCTGGTCCATTGTGGGAGTCTCCGGTGGGTGGTTCACTATCGCCCTGTCCGACGCCGGAGTCCCCTCCAGCTGGTCCATCATCACCCGAACCGTCAAGGGGGCAGAAATAGGCAGTGACCGTGGAGGTGTGGCGGTGGTCTGCACATGTGGTTGGTTAGCGACTCTCGCGGGTGGTGTCATCGCGGTGGTGGAGCGGAGTGTCTGTGATGGTAAGCCCGGCGCAATGACATGTTGGGGTTCACCCTTCTGGGCAGTGGTAACAGGATTGAGACAGACTCTTGGAGCGGCGATGGGTTGGGTACCAGACATTAAGTATTTCGGTACGATTGGCATAACACTTGGCATAACGGTTGGCAGCATGCCACTTTTGCCAGTCGTAGTGGGAGTTGTCATGCTGAAAGGCGTAAAACGTCGCAGGAACTTACGATTCCGGAGAGTGATTCTTCCGGAGCCATCCACCTTGACAACGTATTGATCGAATTGTTTTACCTCAATCACGGTTCCGGTCCGGTCCCATTTTCGTGGTTCCAGGCCGGTCTGGTTCTGGATCCGGACATGGTCCCCGACGGCCAGTGGAGGTAGTTTTGTCGTGTGTTCAGAGAGTCTTTCGATCTCCCTGGCGTGCCGAATGCGCAAAGCTTCCTCACGATTGTTGCGTGTTTCCCGCCAGGTGTCCGATGGCAAGTATCTGCCTGGGATGATGGGTATGAAGTCCTTGACTGGCCTCTTGAAGATGATCATGGCTGGAGACAACCTAGTGTCCTGATCCGGTGCATTCCGGTACTGGAGTATTGCACGTTGGAACCGATCAGTGTCTAGTTCACCATTGGAACCAGTGTTATCGGTGATCATTCTTTTCGATGTTTTGACTGCGATCTCGGCACGACAGTTGCTGTGTGGGAAGGCAGTGGATGACAACCGATGGTTAACGCCCCACCGACGCAAGAAGTCTTGGGTGTCATGTGCCGTGAATTCTGGCCCACAGTCAGATGCCAATTCGTCGGGGATACCATAAGTGGCGAAGTTCGACCGCAGACATTTCACTAGGCCTTGTGCCCCGCCAGTTGTTAGCTGAATGATTGGCCAATTAGAGTAACGATCAACGGTGACCAAATAACTCCGACCCTTGTGATGAAAGTAATCTGAACAAACGTACTGGAAAGGGTAGGCAGGTTCAGCTGAGGCTGTAGGTGGAGCGCTTGGTTGCGATGGGGCCATCCGATTGCAGTGTGAGCAGCGATTGCGCATCTCATGAATCTGGGGAGTGATTCCAGGCCAAAAGATCGAGCTGCTGGCCCGGGTGGTCAAAGCCATGACTCCTTGGTGAGCAGCATGAAGATTCTCAAGGACAAGCTTCCGTAGCTTCGGTGGGATGATAATCCTCCCCTTGTAGACCACTATGCCATCAATAGTGTAGAGGTGTTCACGGAAGGGAAAGTATTCCAAAATGGACACAGGGAAATCGTCCCGACTGGCAGGTAGACCCTGCTCAATAGAATTGAGTAACTGCAGCATCTGAGTGTCACTTGCTGTTTCGTCCCGAACATCGTCCCAAGTGACGGACCGCACAGAATCGAGCGTCTTGATGGCTGCCATAGAAATAGCCATTTCCATGCCAGTGTCGTCATCTGTGGTCCACAGCCCAGTCAAGGTGTGCTGTCTTAGTGTAGTCGATGTGGCCACATCCATAATGGAGGAAATGTCATCCACCAGTGGCAGTCGTTCCGATGGTCTGGCACCCGACGGATGTCGTGAAATCGCATCTGGTACGCAGTGTCGTTTTCCCGGGATGTGGATAATTCGGAAACGATATGCTAGGGTCCTTTCTTTCAAGTTGGCAAGCCGCGTGTTATGGATGTCCTCTAATCGTCTGTCGCCAAGAAGTTTGATTAAGGGCTTGTGATCGACGGCAATAATCAGGTTCTTGCATCCCAACACAAAATACTTTACTTTTTCCAGGCTGTCCGCCACTGCTAGAGCTTCACCCTCTATCGGAGCATAGCGCGACTCCGCTGCATGGGTGAAGCGGCCTCCAGCAAGGGTGATTTTCCAGCCATCGGGGCAGCACTGTGGGGTTTCACCAGGGCATCTGCAGTGTTTTTGGAGGAGCCAGAAGCCAATCCCATCCTTCGACCAGTCAGTTGCGAGACATGTTGTCCGTTCCTTGTCAAAGATCCGGACCCCATTTGCGACTTCAGATATGATGAGTCGTTTTGATTCTTCGAATAGGGATTGTAGTGTTGCATCCCAGTAGAAGGGGGTGCATGGTTTTAGGAGGTCCCGAAAAGGTCGCATCCTCTCGGTCATGCTGAAGCAGTATGTTACCTGATTGACTAGCCCAAACCAGGAGCGAATGTCAGTAATTGTTTTTGGTGTGGGGAAGTCCTGTATCGCTTGGAGATACCTTTGGCATGGTCGTACACTGTCCATGGTGATCTCGAATCGAGCGAATTCGACCGTGTCCTGACCAAAATGGAATTTCGTCGGATTTTGCGTAATCCCATTACGGCCGCACAGGTCGAGCCAGTTGCATGTCTGAAAAAAGCTCTCTTCCAATGTGTCGCTCCACATGATGGTATCATCAATACATTTGGACTTGTTTTTGAAGTCCGATACAATTTCGTCAAATCGTCTGGAGTATCCATCACCTGAAGCGATGTAACCTTGGGGAGTGGTGCAGTAACGGTATCGGCCCCATGGTGTGATGAACGTTGTCAGATGGCGGTCACATTCTCTGATTGGAACGCTGTGATAGCCATTCCAGGCGTCTGTTACCGTCTTTTTGGTGTTATGTGGCACCGCCATTGCTTGATGGAAGGGTGACTGGGTGTGGTGGGTCTCACGTGTGCAGTGCGCATTCAGTGGTTGCAGATCAACTGTCCTCCGTGGGGTCCCATCCTTCTTTGGACAGACGACCATTCTGCTGCACCATGTCACTGGTTCACCAATTGGCACCGGTTCCAGAACCCCTAACCTGATGTCGCGATCGATACCAGCCTTGACTTCTGCCTGCCAGTGTAAGGGGACAGGCACTGGGGTGTGCACCGCTTTTGGTGTTGCCTCGGGGTCAACCATCAGTGTGAGAGGCGGACCTTCCATGTGGGGTAGTGGCTGGTGTTCGCAGACATTGAATGTGCTGCTTTTGTAGTACTCCAGTAGCCATTTCTCCAGCCTCTCTCGGTTCTCGTCAGTGGCCGGAAATGGGATAGATGTAGGCAGTGTAGGGGGAAGCGATCTTTCCGGGCAGTTACAATTTGCATCGATAACTGCTGCCACTGCAGCACCAACTGTGTTGGATTCGCCAATGGTTGGGAAGCTACTAGACACGAGGCCTAGATCGACGCATGCTTCACGACTGAGATACATGTTCCGTGTGTCAGGTGAGATGTAGCAGATTTGTCGGGTTTCAATAATGTCGCCATTGGCTGTGCGACCAGACAGGTGTAGGAGCATGGCGCCGATAATCCAGACCCTTCCACTGTTAACAGCATTCATCTTCAGGTTGACAGGTAACAGGTCTTCATTACGCAGCCCGAGTTTGTGGAAAATATTAAGTCCTGTGAGGCAGCTTTGACAGCCAGTGTCGGCCATGGCCTGGAGCCTGGCCGATTTTGGTCGGGATGACAGTGGCTGGCCAAAATGGTCATAAGCTTCCTTATCGATCCGTGCTATGAGTTCTATGTACGGCTGTGGTTGAGACTTGTTCTTGGTCCAGCCAGAGAGGTGGTCAAATATATGGTGGTCGAGGTGTAGTGGAGTTGACAAGGTGGCCATGGCCCTTTTAATTTGCGGCTTCCAAATGGCCGTTTCTCGTTCCGTGACAGAGCAGAGGAGATCGTGGACCTGGCTGCTTTCTTCCACAACATAAGCATCCATTGATTTGTCCGTAGGTTTGTTGTCCGCCTTTTTCGTGCCTCCCCGGCAGACATGTGCAAAATGGCCGCGAGTGGCGCATTTACTGCATGTTTTCCCGTAGGCATTGCAGAATTGACGCCTTTGGTCGATGTTCGGCTGTTTGCCATGACCAGTTTTGCCGCAATAACTACAAATGGCCGCCTGCTTGTCGGTAGTGATCAGGGCTCTTTTGTTCTTCCAGTTTTTGTATTGGCTTGCGCCATGAGCGCCTTCACTATCGAGCAAGGCATTCTGGGAACGTTTCCCTGCTTCCTTGGCCTCGACGAAAATGAGAACTTCCTCCAAGCTCATGTTCTGATTTTGATCGCCGAGAATGTCCTGTTGTATATCTTGATCGGCGAGTCCCCGACATAGGTCATCACGAACCATGTCCTTGGTGTAGTTGACATCAGTAGGGGGATTGCATGAGCATACAACAGAAAACTTGCAGATCTCAGCTTGACCAGCCAGACGGGCTGCGTAGGTACGAATTGGTTCTTCTCGGTCCTGTCGCATGTTGTGGAGGTTTACGCGGGACACCATGGTATTCTCCTCTCGGACAGCAAGGGACCGAATGGGTTGTAGTATAGCTGCCTCGTCCTTGATTTCAATGCGTGGGTTGCTGCGGTGGAGGTCACGTCGTAGGTTATCATCACAACATTCAAGGAGTTGAACGCGAACATCATTGCCGATTATCTGGGTCGCTGCCTTGTAACCATCCCATCTTCTGGTGAAATATTGCCAATCTTCGCTGGTACCGCCGGTTTGGATACGAGGACGGCTGACTTTGTCCGGTTTGGCTGGTGCAATGGACGTGTGAGTCATGGCGTGTATGGAGAGCTGGATAGCAGCAACGGCATTGTCAGTGCTGTCAGTAACGTAGACACAGCTCGGGAAGGGGCAGACTGCAGCAGGCATCTTCAGATGAGTTGATTGTTCATAAACAAGAATGTATCAATTGAATGCAGGTTTATTAGCAACAACGATGAACAATCAATCTGCAAGACAAAGAAAGCGATGGTAGATATCAGAATAAGATAATAGATACAGAATATGCAAATAACAATGCGCAGTATTACACAAGATGAGAACGCAATAGAGAACAGCACCATACAAGAGTTGTCTACTTTGAATATGATTAACGAGGTGAACCACCACTTAGTAACCACTATTCAGGCTGCTTTTGCAAGCCATGGCGTTATAGTAGACAGAGCTGCCTTTTTGTTTTCACGTACCCATTTTTCCATTGATGAACATTTTTTGTACGATATAGTAACTCCCCTCCCCCTGCTTCCTCGCTCCATCCTCCCTCCTCTCTTCCTCTTTCCCCTTCCACCCTCCCTTCTTCGCACCTCCTCCCACTCCACTCCCTTCCCCCCTCCCCTCCTCCTCTGTCCCTCCTCCTGCTCCAGCCTCTCTTGCCCCCTCTCCCTCCCTTCCTCCTCTTCCCCAACCCGCTCGCTTTATATTCCCGTCACGAAGCGACTCATTGTGAATAGTTTACGTTTTGTATCCCGGAGTACACCAGAAAATCACAATACAGAATCACGTTCAATCAAAATCATCCACCCAAAACTTTTTGAGATATCCTGCGATGTTTCGTTTTTGGCCGAATCTGCCAATGGTGAAGAATTGCTTGAAAAATTGTACTAGCCGGATGCGGATCCGGATCTTCACCAAAATCTAATTATTTAGTATTTGTCACATACTCTCCCTCTCTGCAAAATTTCGTCCGAATCTGTCCATAACCTTTTGAGATATTTTGTTCACAAACGGACATACAGATATGGGTGAAAACATAACCTCCATTCACCTTTGGTGGCGCAGGTAATGACCCTTCCTGCCGCTCCCATCGTGAACGCGTGCACCAGTCAACACAAAATGAGACTTTTCCACCTTTATTGACACATCGGAACCCAGCACTTCCAAGTGAAAAACAAATTCTTAAAATTTCAGAAAATTAATTAGAAATACAAAACTAGAATATCTTGTTTATACATGTACATACATGTTACATTATTACGTTCTGATAACTTTCAGATTTTTCAAGAAATGTATTTGTTTTCTCTGCAGGAAATACCAGGCAACATGATCGGCTTCAGTGTTACCTGCAGATCTGTTCTCACCGAAATGATTTGCGTCCTGCGTGGAAGCCGACTCACTGGAAAGGTAGAAGGTCCAAACTGTTTCCAGCTATTTGATTTTCTTCATGAAGCATATTTCACGACACTGTGGCTGTTGATCATGTGCTTTCCAGGAAAAAGGTATTTCCTGGTGGTGTTCATATTTCTATCTCACATGGAAGTTCTTATGTTTTACAGGAGATAATGAGGGACACTTGGGTGAAACAGTTCACGTGTACTCCTTCGAAACTTACACGTTTGAAAGGTACTACAGCCTTCTTTTACAACGACCATAATTTAAAAAAAAATACTTGGGCTGTGGCTTGTCATGGAAACACACACACACACACACACACACACACACACACACACACACACACACACACACACACACGGACACATTGACGAGACAAAGAAAACAGCCAGTGAGCTTGGGGGAACTTCCGTCACTTCCAGGGATACTCTGGGTACCAGCGACATCATAACAATGGCTCCGCATTTCTCACCGTTCTCAACGGGGCATTTCCTCAAGAGGAATTTCCCCCTCCCCAGGATGCCCACCAATGGGAATTGTCCGTGCTCCATCCTTTTCAAGCAAGGAAGCAGCACGTACCATTTTTTAAGTCTTTGGTATGACTTGAACCTGTCCAAACCACATGGGTGTTTTTTAGGAGACACCATCTACTTGCTGGATGGTCGTTGGCTCTCTACTGGAGCTCATCTGCCCTTTGCCAGGTGTTGTTTTTGGACCTGGCAGGGTGTCACACCTACCCTCCCCACGAGCAAAGCCAGTGAGGTGTGTCAGTTTAGTCGCCGACAACCCTCCCCATGCGGCAGGTCGCACTGGGTTACATTTTAAGTCAGCATACAGACATCATGATTTGTTCCCTTGGATCTATCTTGGAAATCATTGTCTTCCATTTCACAGAGATTGCAATTTTCACAAGTTTTATACAAGGGACATTCCGACGATTCCACAAATGAGGTGCTCACAATGGTCTAATAAATGTCAACATCATTTTCCATAAATAAGGATATAAAGTTTGAAAGACAAAGTTTTATTTTCTTCACAATTATATATATCTTTGTTACAACAACAACAATAGGCATTCTAAGGCCATTTTCTCTGCTCGGGCGGCGGTTAGCCTTGCGATCCCCATGACAATCTCTCCATTTTGCCCTATTTTCTGCATCTCCCCTTCTTAACCCCTTTGCCCGCATATCTTCTTCGACCATCTTTAGCCAAGTCTTTCTCGGTCTTCCCCGTCCTCTACTTCCTTCCACATTCATTCCTTCTCAATCAGTCACTTGCATCCTTCCTCAACACACGTCCAAACCATCTCAACCTGTTCCTCTTCACAGCATCAATCACAGGCTCTATTCCCATCATCTTTCACAATTCATCATTTGTCTTCCTCTCTCTCAACGATACTCCGCACATCCACCGAACCATTCGCATTTCCAGTCTTCGTTGCTGCTCTACGTTCATTACCCATGTCTCGCTCCCATAATAACACTTCTCACACATGCAGCATACACCTTTCCCTTCAGCTTCAACGACACTCCCCTCCTCGTCAGCACGCCACTCAGTTCCCAAAACTTCTTCCATACACATCTCACTCCAGCAACCGTTGCCGAGTCTGATCCACCTTCTCCATTCAGCATGTCTTCGAGGTAGCAAAATGTTTTCACACCTTCCAGCTTCATGCCGTCTCCAAGATCCAACTCAACATTTCCTCCATCTGCAGCTCCCTCTGTGCACACCTTACACTTGAATGTAGCTGCCACACTGGTTAATGACCCTCTCAGACCACTACATTTTTGATGAACCCGCTCAGCGCACATTGTACATTGAATGGAGTTCACTCCGACACCCTTCCTGCACACAGCACACGGCCACTTCCCAGTTCTTTCCACCTCACCACATGCTTTACCACTTGCCATCACCTTCGTTTTTCCGATATTCACCTTCAGACCTTTTGTCTCCATACGCGGTTAAACACCACCACCACTTCCACTTGTTCATCTTCTCCTTCAGTCCTTCAGTATCTTTGTTAATTGAAAAATAAATGAATGTTGCTTTTTTATTGGACTATTTTGAGTATCTCATTCATTGTACTTTTTTGCACCTCACATATAAACAGAAACCTTCCATTACAGATTGTCCAAAGGAAATACTGAAATCAAACCTCTTGAATGAGACTTTGATACTTTAAAACATTCCATTGATGTAATTTAATATCATCATCATTTAAATTCATAACTTTATTACCCTGCACCTTGTCCGCCACGATGTCACCTCCAGACAACCTCAAGTATTTGTGGTTTTGTTCATTCACATAATCGCCTTCTTTTTGTGCGTTGGTTCGACCACGAGAAGTTTAGTCTTCATCCGTGACGTCATCAACTTCAATGTACAAGATGGCCTGAGTCACTTTTCCCTTCCCCAGGAAAGCATTCCTTCTTAAACTCTTTTAATATGCAGTTTATATTGTGCAGGACTTACAATATCTTGTGTAGCATTTCTGGAGTCACTAAGAACGAATGCTTTGCTGTCGAGGGGTAAAGTAACTTTCAGGCGAGCCTGAAGATTCCTGTTCGACCCACTCCGGCTATGTTTCTGTGAAGTGCATTTTCACCTGGCACGAGGACAGCGACCGAGGGTCGGAACACATCTCGAAAAAAAAGTGTTGCAGTCCTATTGCAGGTTTCCTTTTAATATTTACTTGTTTTCATAACATTCATACTTTTCAATAGTTTAGGGGTGAAGTCTTAATGGTCCTGCTGTCATTCTCTTCACTCTTCACCGTCAGCAACTTCATTATTCTTTTCTTCATATCAACATGATTCAGAGATACGAGAATGCAAACTTTGGCTAAAATTATGAATTTAATTAACACCTTATTTGTAACTTACAAAACAAATGATATGCTTTCCACAGTGCACATCATCGAACATGTTCATACCCCGTGCCTTGCGGACCCCGTGCTGAACCTCATCATTCATCGGGTGCTCCTTGCAACACCTCAGCAGCCTTGGGGACCTCGTGCTGAACCTCATCATCATCGGGTGCTCCTTGCGACACCTCAGCCTCCTTGTGGGCCCCGTGCTGAACACCAGCATCATCGGGTGCTCCTTGCGACACCTCAGCGGCCCCGTCCTGAACACCACCATCATCAGGTGCTTCGTGCGCCACCTCAGCAGCCGTGGGGACCTCGT
Source organism: Myxine glutinosa (assembly GCF_964187855.1). Lineage (NCBI taxonomy): Eukaryota > Metazoa > Chordata > Myxini > Myxiniformes > Myxinidae > Myxine > Myxine glutinosa. Next base: position 76,258,272 of record NC_136274.1, on the reverse strand, counting down.
GCTGAACCTCATCATCATCGGGTGCTCCTTGCGACACCTCAGCGGCCCCGTCCTGAACACCACCATCATCAGGTGCTTCGTGCGCCACCTCAGCAGCTGTGGGGACCTCGTGCTGAACCTCATCGTCATTGGGTGCTCCTTGCAACACCTCAGCAGCTTTGGGGACCTTGTGCTGAACCTCATCATCCGGTGCTCCTTGCGACACCTCAGCCTCCTTTTGGGGCCCGTGCTGAACACCAGCATCATCGGGTGCTCCTTGCGACACCTCAGCGGCCTCGTCCTGAACACCACCATCATCAGGTGCTTCGTGCGCCACCTCAGCGGTTTTGGGGACCTTATGGTGAACACCACCACCATCAGGTGCTTCGTGCACCACCTCAGCGGCCTTGGGGACCTCGTGGTGAACACCAGCATCATCGGGTGCTCCTTGCGACACCTCAGCGACCTTGCGGGGCCAAAGTGACACCTCAGCAGCCTTGGGGGCCCCGTGTGACACCTGATCATCGGGTGCTTCTTGCGACCCCTCAGCGGCCTTGCGAGGCCCAAGTGACACCTCAGCAGCCTTGGGGGCCCCGTATGAACATGTCACACACCTTTCTTCCTTGAACTGCCTTTCTTCCTTGAACTGCCTTTCTGCCTTTCTTCCTTGAACTGCCTTTCTGCCTTTCTTCCTTGAACATCTGACAAATGTAACATATCAAATAATAAAATCAAATAACAAATCAAATAATAGTTTTTCCCTCTTATCACAGACTTTGTTCCTTCTGCATCCCAGTTTAGCTTGTTGGTCTCTTTGTTTTCTTCTCTCTTTTCTCCAACATTTCTCCCTCTGCTCTCTCAGTCCTGTCAACCCTCGACTCTGATTCTGCAACTGGACCTGACGGAATCAGCCCACGGGTCCTAAAATCCTGCTCTGCCGCTTTATCTCACCCTTTCTATGTTCTCTTCCCCCTCTCTTTTGCTCAAGGTCATCTGCCATCAGCTTGGAAATCAGCCAACATCACCACTTTACACAAAAAATGTGCAAAACCAGATCCTTGCAACGACAGACCAATCAGCCTTCTCCCAATTATCAGCAAAGTCATGGATTCCATCATTGCTTTGGATATCAAATCTTTCCTCTTCTCCAATGGCTTGATCTCTGACCATCAATTTGGTTTCAGACCAGGTCATTCTACTCTGGACATGCTGCTTCTGCTGTCTCAACAATTGATGAAGGTCCTCAATCCCAAACGGGAAATTAGAGCTGTCTCCCTTGACATATCACGTGCCTTCAATACGGTCTGGCACCCCGCTCTGGTCACCAAAATCTCCTCCTGTGGTATATATGGAAATCTCCACACATGGCTTGCGGACCTCCTTTCTTGTCGAAGTCAACGTGTGGCCCTGAATGGGTTTCTCTCATCTCCTCCTCCTGTTCAGGCTGGAGTTCCCCAAGGCAGTGTTCTGGGCCCTGTGCTTTTTCTGGTCTTCATCAATCATTCATTCATCAATGATCTCTCCGACTCTCTGGAAAATCCTCTCTATCTCTTTGCTGATGACTCCACTCTCTGCCGCTCCATTCCTCATCCCTCCGATCGGCAGTCTGCAGCCTCCTCACTCTCTGCAGACCTGGACAAAATCACAGACTGGTCAAACAAGTGGAACTTGTCTTTCAATCCTGACAAATCTCACACTCTTACTTTGTCTCTCCGAAAAGACCGACTGGAAAACCCTCCCATCTGCTTTCTAAACAATCCTCTCCAAGAAGTTCTGTCGCTCAACCTTTTGGGTCTCACTATCTGCCGTGATCTTTCTTGGGAAACCACATTTCCAAGCTGGCCTCCAAAGCCAGTCGCTGACTGGGCATCCTCCGTCGTGCGAAGTCCTTCCTTGGCACACCTGAGCTCCTCACCATATGCAAGGCTTTCATCCACAGCTCAATGGAATACTGTTCCCCCCCCTCTGGGCCGGTGCTCCTGCCTCACACCTAGCTCGGCTTCACACTGTGGAAAACATAGCTTTCAGAATAATTGGAATCTCCTGCGATGACGCTAACTCCAAAGGGCCTTTCATTCACTCACCGCAGGCAGGTTGATGGTCTTTCTGTCTTCTACCGACTCCTCTCCGGCCTTGCTCCCCCAGCTCTCTCTGGGCTCTCTGGGAATTTTAAAAATGCTGACACGGCAAACACTTTACTTTACTGAAATGCAGACACGAACATTCAGTGCATTCAGAAAGTATTCAGACCCCTTGACGTTTTTCACATTTTGTTATGTTGCAGCCTTATGCTGAAATCGTTTAAATTAACTTTTTCCCTCATCAATCTACACTCAATACCCCATAATGACAAAGAGAAAACAGAATTTTAGAAAGTTTTGCAAATTTATTGAAAAGAAAAAACTGAAATATCACATTGACATAAGTATTCAGACCCTTAACCCATTACTTAGTTGAAGCACCTTTGGCAGCGATTGCAGCCTCGGGTCTTCTTGGGTATGACGCGACAAGCTTTGCACACCTGGATTTGGGGATTTTCTGCCATTCTTCTCTGCAGATCCTCTCAAGCTCTGTCAGGTTGGATGGGGACCGTTGGTGGACAGCCATTTTCACGTCTCTCCAGAGATGTTCGATTGGGTTCAAGTCAGGGCTCTGGCTGGGCCACTCAAGGACCTTCACAGAGTTGTCCCTGAGTCACTCCTGCGTTGTCTTGGCTGTGTGATTGTGATCTACTTTTTGTGTGATTAATGTTTGCTCTTTCACGAGCCTCGATCTTGTATACAAAAAACAAAAAAAAACAAACTGAAAGGGAGAAGCTCAGGTTGTGCTCTTTTACCAAGCTGCTCGCTAGCGCTTGCGAAGCCAGCCGTTCCTTCACGGTTTTGAATGGAGTGCTTGCTGAAATGCTTAAACCACTTGGCGATCTCTTCACAAGAAACTTGGTAAATGAACCCAATGTTATTGAGACCCGATCATAGATCGACTGTAATCTATAAACCCTGTTGAAGAATAATTTAGCCTTGAACTAATTGACAAACTCAAGAATCAATGTCCAAACGTCAGAAGATGATTGACTGATTTTTAATTCGCGCGGAGGACTTCACAGAGGTTACATGAAAGATATACATCAAAGGAATACAGAAAACCACTTGGGAAGAATCCAAATCCAAGAAGAAGTTTGGGTGTACGTGTAGATGTGTGTGGGTGTACATGTGTATGTGTATATGTGTGTGGGTGTACATGTGTATGTGTGTGTGTATGTGTGTGTATATATGTGCGTGGGTGTGCGTGTGTGTGTTGTTACGGATTCGTAACATAAGTCATCCATAACTTTTTTAAATATCATGTTGTATAATCGTTTTTCGCCCGATCTCTCAGTATTGAAGTCACTTTTTTTTTTTTTTTTTTTTTTTTTGTATACAAGATCGAGGCTCGTGAAAGAGCGAAAAAATTAAATAACTCCTGTGTTCGAATCCATATTTAGATATTCACCAAAATCGAATCGATTCGTCCTTGTTACACACCCAACCGGTTCACCAAGTTTCGTTCAAATCCGTCCATAATTTTTTGAGATATCCTGGTTGAGCGACGTATAGGCCCTCTGCCCTGCTCGGAGCATCTAAACCGGTGGGCCGTGTGACCACTTTAATAGTGGTTTGCCAGGATTCGGACAGGAAACTGGCCTGGTCTTTAGCGTCATGTATGCCAACATGACGCTAAAGAAATTTAATCTTGATCAGATGAAGTTTTGTACTTGTCGAATTATGACGTCATAATGGAGGCACCTATGACATCATGAACATATTTTATTCCCCATGAAGAGTTCTTTACAATGAACCATGTCTCAATTTTTTCTGTTCAGCGCTTTCGGAGGTACAGAAGTGCAATGTTTTTCGGTTTTTCCAAGATGGCGGCCGAACCACATGACCTATGACGTCATAATTATCATTGAAAAATAAAACAGGTGGAGTTGCACCGATGGTGACAATTTCCTGTCAATCGGACCAACAGTTGCAGAGAAAATCATATTTATTCTGTGTGGACAAACAGACAGACAGACAGACAAACGGACTCAAATGCAATACGCTCTTCTCTGGCGAGGGTAAATATGTTCTTGAAGTGTTCGAGAGTACATACACAATGGCTCGAGATTCGCCCCTAGGTAAGACAGCTCACAGGTGAGTGCGCAAACTTCTAAGCTCTGCCATCCCTGAGATGTAGTTTCTCAATATTCATTTCCACCACACAAACCAGTGCAATGTGTGTTACTAGTCACACAAAAAGTACACCGTGAGGATTCCTCCATCGACTTGACCAGGAAGGACATTTTGCCTTGATGGGACAAATTCCAACTTCGCTTGATGGGGAAAGTTAACCCTAAAACCTGCACTTTCCAACCAAAGATAAACTCTCTCTTTATATTCCTCATCACAACCTCACGGCAAAGATGGATCGCAACGATTAAAAGGTTAGACAAGGAAGATTAAATTTGGGATTTCAACTGTGTACTCACTGGCCTACTCATTTTTAAAGGCTACTCCTGGAATATTTAATTTCCACCACAAAGTGCCGTTAGACAAGACAGCCGACTTAAGAGGGATGAAAATTAACAAATCAGTGGGACCTGATGAGATACCAGTGGAAGTATGGACCTGCCTTGGTGAATATGGGGTACTTAACTGTGTTAGGAAATTCCAAGGGAATGGAGGCAAAGCATTTTGGGACCAATATTTCACAGTCTTGCCAGATGCATATATGTTAGACCGGTATATGAAGCTGGGAACATCCAATGTTTTTCAATAGTTTCTGGTAATTTTTTTTCCCTCATTTGCACATATCATCACTGGCTCGCAACAACAACACGGAGCTGTGCGTTCTGCATTCGTCACACACATGTCCGATATTGAGCCATTAATACTGTTACAGACGCGGTTTTAGATGTTATATTGACCGAGCGGTGGTGTATTACTGCGTCCGAACAGTTACTCCCCGATTAGCCCGATTCCACCCGACGTTGACCAGATCGCCCCACAGATATTCAATCGGGAAACCTCTAAAGCGACCGAAAGAGAAGGAAAAGAGAAGAGGAAGACAGAGTACGGAGGAAGAACAGATTTATTATACACACACAAGCAAAAAGAAGAACGGCCAAAATTATTTACAAGCAATGGATGGAAAAAGCAGTCACACAGTGAATCGTTAACTTATTCTATTCAATTTATTAATCCCAAGACAACGAGTAGGACAGGACGTTCACACTTACACAGGGGATATTGCAGGCAGGTAGGGCTTGAGGTGGATTGCTTGAGAGGGAGGCAAGGTCGGAGGCAGCAGCTCTCAATTCCTCGCGGTTTTTGGCGGGAAAACCCTCCGTCGCGTATCCGCTGCTGTAGACGTCACGCGCTGGTTCGGCACACCTGCTCTTCTTCTGGTGGAGCCGTCTCCCTCCTTTCAGCGCGTCTCTCCAAAGCTGGTTTCCTTGCCGAGTACCTCTCCTCTTTGGCTTGGAGTGTTACGCATCTCACCGCTCCTCTTGGTGCCGCCTCTTTGCTCATCTCCCAGGTCATCTCGTAAAGCAGTCCCTTACAGTCGCTTTTATAACTCGCGGCGGAATCAAGCCGCCGGCTGCGAGGGCACGCCTACCGGTTCGCTCACCGCGGTGCTGATTGGCCATGCGACCCTCTGGCTCACTCCTCCCCTCTATGACGAGGTGGAGACACGCCTTTCTTCTCCGAGATTAGCACATGGGCAATGGCGGCTTGCGGGATTGAACACAACTCGCACCCTTTTGAAAGGAACTTTGGAGAGCGGAGATGTTTGGGGAAATTGCAAGGGCCTACTCTTATTTTGTTTGATACAATGCAAAGTCAATCTAGTGGGAAACACAGATTTAGCCTACATGGAATAAGGAAATACACTATTTAAAAAGATATATCGTGACCTGCGTGTAGGTTTCATGGAATTAACTAGGAGGACGGCTGCGACCATTATTTACATTAACAGGGTGTTACCATACTTTTGTAACGTTCACATTGTAACGTTTTCACATTCGTTACACTTCCTCCAAAATTGTTACACTTCTCAAAAAAACCGTTACACTTCTCAAAACCGTTACACTGCACCCACCTTTCTTCAGGCCCGTACTCGGGCCTACTAAACTTTAACTTAGTGTGACACGTAGGTGTAATTCCCTCTACAATTAACCTGACCCTGAGTGTGACAATTTTAAAACACAAATAAGTATGTCCCCCTATTGCATTGCACCCTGTCTAACAGACTCAAGCCCACAGCTAACCGCATTACGGAATTATTCTCAAACTATACATTTACGGTGGGGAGCATTATTTACAGTGACGTGATTTCTTATTTACAACGCAACCCAGGACCTGTGTTTTTTTTTTTTTCTTTCTTAGGGAACAAGAAAAAGAAATTCCTGTTGGGAGGGAGGAGACAGCACGCATTGCATCGATGCACCAGTACCAAAAGCACCACAAGCACCACAAAGCACCAAAAGCACCACTCGGTGCGCAGTCACCATGGTTCTTAATAAATACAACAAAACAACTGTGGTGGTCTTCACTTTCTCTGCTGGGCCGATGTTCTTCCCGACGTCTTCTGGCTTCATGCGGCCTATTTGGAAATATAAAAAAGCACAACTTGTGTTCGTTTTTTTATTTAGGGCCTCAGGGGCCAACTAAGGGTGGTCCACCTGTTTGGCATAGGTGCCACCTTACCGAGGTCCGCAAGCAAGATTCCCTGGCCACTATGGCCGGTCTCCAACAGAGGTGCCCTGCCCCAGAACCTGGGGTCCATCAAGTGGTACTTGGCCGCAGAACAGCGGTCCATAAAGTGGTACATCAACGCAATGCATGCTGGTTCTGGGAATCTCGGGCGCACAATGGCCACCTCACGCACGCTCCCCTCGGCACCCAATGGCGCACAGGTCATGTGGGAGACAAAAGAAAGACAATTGAGCGAGGGGTAAGGTCACAAGGGTACACGTCATTAAGGCAATGCAAGGCAAAATGCGTACGGAGGGCGAAGTGAGGAAGCTCGTCCCTACCGTACGTCACCCCCCTGTCACCGACACTACCCTTGCCCTTACCCCATATGTACAAGATCTACACATTACCAATTCGTCACTACTGTCACGTCTTCCCCATATTTCCCCTATACCAAATTCGTCTCCACAATCCCTCTACTTCAAAATTTGCCATCACCAATTCATCATCAATCCTCATAAGGAGGGAGAGATGGAATTACGCACAATGTCACACCCACGTCATGATGCGTCTCACAATCCAAACATTTGCATCAAAAATAATTAAACATGGCATGGTGCGGAGTACCTGTCACCTCAGGTGAGTGGATGCAGATGGTGCGAGGAGATCATTCATCCTAACTATCCTCTAAATGATTTTAACACACTTTACACTACCCGGGGTCTTTCCCTGCCAATCCATTGGCCACTTACACTATGGGTTCTAAAAACCAATTCCCATTGACCAAACTGTGGTGCTTCTCAATTTGGGGTCTCACTCCCCCGATTCATCTCCCGGTGCCTTCGCACAATTTCTGGGCTGCGACGTGTAGCTCTCCCAGCAGGTCTACCCACCTGCACACCTCCACCACTGTAGTTGCCACCCGAGCTTACCTGCTCCTCACCCTAACCTAACTAACTGGGGAAGGCCCTCTCCTGGCTCTGTCACCCCACTGGTGCCCTCTGGCACTGGGCTACCCGGGTCCGTCCTCCGGATCCTCGGGCCCCATCCGCAACAACTACTACCGGCTCCCAGAGCCCACCTGCGGCCTCACCTGGCCGACATCCTCACAGTGGTGGAGTGCCCAAACCAACTACACACACTAACAGGCTACACGCCCAGCCATTTCCACAACACTAATGCACCCATCCAAAGACCATTCTTTCACCCGCACCACAGATGCCAATATCCAACCACAATTTACCTGTACCCTCTACCTAACACTTACACTACCCGCCCCGGGTATCCGTGATGGGGGTCCACTCTTCCCCCATTCACACCTTCGCACCATCCACTCCACTCCACAATTTCCACCATACTCACTCCACGACCATCCATTTCAATACTCCATTTATTCCACACTACCATTTATTCCACACAGCCACATACACCTGTTGTTGCACACCTGTGCCCTCACACCTGGTGCCACCTGCACCCTCCTTTCTTCCTGGACCCTTTGGTCAGCACAACACGCAATCACCACTACTCCCTCATACACTGCTCCATTCACCTGTTCAGTTGCACACCTGTGCAATCACACCTGTTCAATCCTCACACAGCATCATCTCATCTAACTACTCCCCTCTGAAACTTGCGCTTCCCAGTCGTCCCTTTAAACTATTGCGCTCCCTCGTCACTATCATCCACACTAATCTACCTGCGTCCCCACTACAGGTATCAGTCACTATCTAAACCTTAACGTTACCTAATGTCATCTTTGCTAGATCCCTATCAATATAACCAAGCCCTCCCTGGCTCGGTTGTCATAGCCACCCCATAAACTATTGCGCATTTGCCCCACCCTTCTGTGAGGGATGACAGCGTTGCCATCCCACCACAGCAGGGCATCTCTCACTACCATCCCCCCAGTCCTCTGACGCTACGAGCCCCCGTCGCAAGAGGTACTGGGTCCTGCCGAGGCGATCCATGAGGGCGCCTGCTCGCCGGCATAAGGTCTTATCCGGTCGGCATGGACGATCCGAGGGGGGGTCCGTGGCCCCATTTTGATCTTAATGACCACGTCACAGATTTGCGACAGGACGACTCCTGGGCCTTGCCAGGGGGAGGTGAGTTTTGGGCACCTTCCCTTCCGCCTCCGGGGATTAAAGAACCAAATCTTCATCCCCGGAGCGTATTGACTCCCCTGGCTCCGGTCGTCGTACCTGCGCTTCATCTTGGCCCCCGCCAGATGGAGCTGGCGGCGGGCGAAGGCATGGACCCGCTCCATGCCTTCCTCCAGGTGACGTGCGTAACCCTCCCTCGGCGGTGTGTCCGTGGTGTCTGGCACGGGACCGCATAGCAAGTCGGCGGGAGCCCGTAACTCCCGCCCATACATAAGCAACGCTGGACTGCATGCGGTGGCCCCGTGCTGGCTAGTTCGGTAGGCCATCAACAGGTACGGGAGATGTTCGTCCCAGTCATCCTGACGGGTGGTGGTGAACAAGGCCTGTTGTTGGATCAATGTTCGATTGAACCTTTCCACCATCCCGTCAGATTGTGGCCGCAAGGGCGTGGTCCTGGTTTTTCAAATTGACAGGAGTCTGCACACATCTTTTAGTCATTGACTTTCAAAATTTCGACCCTGATCGGTGTGCAGCTCCTGTGGAATCCCGTGCCGACATACAAATCCTTCTACGAAGGACTGTGCTACCACCCCTGCTTCTTGGTTGGGGAGGGCATAGGCCTCCGGCCACTTGGTGAAATAGTCCATCACAACGAGGATATACTTATTACCTTGGCGGGTGCGGGGCAGCGGTCCTAGAATATCCATAGCCACCCACTCAAGGGGGGGCCCCACCTGATGTAATTGAAGGGGGGCCCTCATCCTCCGTGCTGGTCCCTTTTTGGCAGAACAGGCGTCGCATCTCCGACACCAGTCCTGTATGTCGCGCCCCATATTCACCCAATAGAACCTCCGGCGGACCCGAGATATTGTCTTTGTCCTGCCCAAATGGCCGCCGGAGCGGGTACCATGCACCTGTTGCAATATGACGTTCCTGAATTTGTCAGGGACTATCACCAGCCAGGAAGTTCTATCAGAGGGAACCTCCACACACTTGCGATACAAGATGTTGCCTTTCAATTCCAGGGTCTGCCACTGAGCCCAATACGCCTTTGTTTGCGCCCCGAGGGGGGTGACCTCTTCCCCCTTTGGTCTTTGCCCCAATTTGACCCATTGGAACACCGGCCCCAGAACAGGATCCTCCTGCTGGGCCGTGCTCCAAGCCAACTCTCCAAATTCCTCGTCCGCGGTTAGTGGCAAAATTGGCCCTCTCACCCGGGTTGCCCGGACGACGAGAATCGGGGCGGAATCGCCCAATTGCTCCCTCTCCTCGTGTCTCGCACAAAATTTACAGTTTTCCCCCACACAAGGACGCCGAGAGAGTGCGTCCGCATTACCATGGGCCTTCCCGGCCCTATGGGCCACATCAAAATCGTACTGCTGCAACTTTTCCAACCACCTTGCAATTTGGCCCTCCGGTTCCTTGAACCGAAGGAGCCATTGCAAGGAGGAATGGTCAGTTCTAACCAAAAATTTCCGCCCGTACAGGTACGGGTGGAAATGGTTCATGGCAGCCAGCATGGCCAATAACTCTTTGCGAGTGACGCAATAATTTCGCTCGGGCCTACTTAAGGCCCGACTATAGTAACCAATCACTCTCTCCACGCCCTCCTGTGTCTGAGACAAAACTGCGCCCAATCCTTCCTGGCTCGCATCCGTGTCCAGGGTAAATGCCCCGTCACTAGTGGGGTAAGCTGGAAGGGGTGCGGATGTTAGACACCCCTTCAATTTTTGGAAGGCCTCGTGGCACTCCCGTGTCCAATTAAATCGCGTCCCCTTCTCCGTAAGCCGGTGGAGGGGACGGGCCAACTCCGCAAATTTCGCCACAAAGCGCCGGTAGTAGGAGCAGAGTCCCAAAAATCCCCGCACCTCCTTGATGGTACATGGTGCGGGCCACTCCTCTACCGCTTTAATTTTGTCTGGGTCCGTTTTTACCCCCTCGCGGCCGATCACGTGACCTAGATAGGCCACCTCTCTTGCAAACAAAGTGCACTTACTCGGGTTCAGCTTCAACCCTGCCTGTCTGAGGCACCCGAACACCTGGTCCAAATTAGCTACTGCCTGGGGGAACGTTTTGGCATGTACTCGGACGTCATCCAGGTATACCAGGCATGATTGCCATGGCATGCCGCCTAGTACATGCTCCATCAATCTTTCAAAGGTGGCGGGGGCGTTACACAAACCAAACGGCATCACAGTAAACTGATACAGTCCCTTACCTGTGGAAAATGCCGTTTTCTCCTTCCCTGCCCTATCCATTTCCACCTGCCAATACCCACTCTTGAGGTCCAAAGTCGAGAACCAATTTGAGCCCGCAACGGCATCGAGGGTGTCATCAATTCTTGGCAGGGGATATGAGTCCTTGAGTGTCACGTTGTTTAGCTGGCGATAGTCCACGCAGAACCGCGTGGTCCCATCCTTCTTTTTGACCAGCACAACAGGTGACATCCAAGGACTTCCCGAGGGCTCGATCACACCTGCGTCGAGCATTTTTTCAACCTGCTCGTCAGCTTCCGCCCTCTTGCTCCAAGGGAGCCGTCGGGCGGCCTGACGAATAGGCCGGGCCTCACCGGTGTGGATCTGATGTTTCACCAGGCCCGTACGTCCAATATCCTCGGTGGACAAGGAGAAGAGGTCCAAATGGGACCCAACCAGTTTGTGTAAGGCCTCCCTCTGGGTACCTCCCAACTCTACACTACTACGATTTACCATCTCGCAAATGGGATCGGGCCAATTCCTAGAACTTATTGAAGGCTCCACCTGGGGCCGGCTCGGCTGGACGTTCTCGCCCCTCACTGACGCGACTTCTCTAACTGGGGTGCAGCCAGCTACCTTCGTGCCCCTCACGATAGTGCGTGGTTCTGTGCTAATATTAATTACTCGGACGGCCACCACCGGCCCGTCCGTTTTTACAAGGGTACGGCCCACGATTAAACCAGGTATGGATAGCGCTGCCACCGGTTCGACCAGGCCGCAGGATTCCTGCCATGTCGGGCGAGCTGACCATCGGGCCGGCACGATGGCCTCGGCCCCTGGAGGGATGGTCACGGCCTCAGGAGCCTCCAGCTCCACCCTCTCGGCCGTGCTCACCCCCTCCAATGGTAGCTCCTCCACTCCCCATCGCAGGATCCCCCGACTCAAGTCGATTTTACAACCGCTGGCAGTCAACAAATCCAACCCTATTAAGCATGGGTCGCACACCTCCGCCACCCAAACCTCTATCTCTTGCTTTACCGATCCCAACTTGAGGGTCACAAAACTACGCCCTATGATCGGAGCCGTTGCCCCGGTAGCCAACTGCAAACTATGATTTTCCAGACGCTGGATTTTACCCCAGCCGTCTGCACTCGAATTAAGGACCACGGGGCTGATGATCGTGGCGCTGGCTCCCGTGTCCACCACGGCGTCTACCCCCACGCCGGCAATTTTGCACCGAATTGTCAAACTACCCGTCCCAATTCGGCCACAATGAATGACCTGTCGCGTCAACGAGGGCTTCTCCCCATCCCCTACTGCCGAACACCGCCCTGCATGCCCGGCACGTTCTAGTTTCCCGGGCCCTGGCGGGGGGGGGGGGGGGGGTGTCTGAGGTCGGCTAGGCCGATCTATACGGGGCGGAGTTGAGGGCATCGGTTGGCGGGAAACGTCCCGGCGCGGAGCTCGACACTCCCATGCACGGTGACCCATCCAAGCACAATTATAGCACCTCACCTGGTAAGGTGCTTGCCTCCGGTATTCCAAATTCCCCCCCCCTGTATGTCCGAATTGGGGTACTCTGTCGGGGACTACCGGGTGCCACCGCTGGGGCCGCCTGCCATGGTCCAGGTCCCGCCAGGCACCGATCCACTAACCTCTGGACCATGCTCTCCAGGTCAGGGCCCCCGTCGGGGGCGGGCCCCCTTGGGGGGCCGCCCCCCATCACGGGCCCCATCTGATGCACCGCCACTGCGTGGCGCTCGCCTCCCCGGGCCAGGGGCCTCGCTGCTTCCCAACGGGCTGCAGCGTCGGCCGCCTGACTCATGGTTTGTGGGCGCCACATGGCGAGCTGTTGCCGGAGCTCCAGATCCGGAAGGGCCTGAATAAAGTGATCCAGCGCCAGGCTTTCCTGGGAACTCGCTGCCATGTCCGCGTGTGCAATCCCGACCGCGCGGCGAATATCATGAGCAAGTTCCCCGATGGTCTCCTGGGGCTTGCGTTTTCGCTGCGCAAGTTGGGCTTTAACAAGCTCGCTTTGCTGTTCAATGCCGAACCGATTAATTAATGCCGCACGGAGAGCTGGCAGGGTGAGAGCACCCGGTGGTAAAGCCGTCAGCACCTCCGCCGCCGCACCGCGCAGTGCCCCCACCAGGTGCACTCCACCTTCGTCCGGATTCCAACCGTTGCCTTTACACACGTACTCAAACTGCGCCAGGTACGCCCTCAAGTCACTCTTGCCGTCATACGGCGCAAGTGGGACCTTGTGGGCGCCCGAAGGTCGGACCCCGCGCGTCACTCCTTGCGGGATCAACGCGGGACCAACCCGCTCGGGCTCCCACAGTACGTTATTCCCGGGGGGCTCCCGCGCGTCCCCCGTCCCTCCAAACACTACCCCTCCTGGTGTCGATGCCTGGGTCGCCCCTCCGCAACCCGCTACCCACGCCATACCCCCACATCCTTGCTCACCAGCACCCCCCTCACTCCCCATAGCCAAACCTCCTTGCACACCTCCCCTGTCCATCCACTCCGGACCAGTCATACATCTTACCATTGGTCCCTCACGAACACCCGGGTCTACACCACCCCCCAAGCCGACTGAATCTCCCCTCACATCATATACATTGCCACTCACCTCCGTACCTCGTCGTCGCACCTCCTCTGCCACCTGCAAACTTTGTATTTGGTTAGTGAGCACCTCATCATGATTTGAACACAGACCTTGTACATATTGCATGACTTCCTCCTTTATCTCCCTCTTAGTTTCCCTCCGTCTCTTCTTAATTTCACTCACCCCCTCTTCCACCTCCTCTAATTTTTCCTTTACCTCCTTCATCTCCCGGTGCGCCCCCTCTATCTCTTCCTCTAACGCCACCTTAACCGTTTCTATGTGCGTCCTCACCTCTTGGTCCTTCGTCTCCATCACTTCTGTCACCTCCTCCAACTTCTTCGTCAACCCCTCATGTACCATCTGACATTCCTTTTGTGTTGCTATTAATTCGTTTTTAATGTCCTTTTGTGTCGCTTTCAAACCCCCGATGATTGGAGTGTTCTTTTCCACTTGGTCCGCTAGTTCCCTTTGTCTGACTGTCAGCTGTTCTACTCCCTTCGTCAGATCTTCTATTCCCCCCTGTAACCTAGCCATATTATTCCTCACCTCTTTCTCCATACGCTTCTCACCTCGCTTTACCTCCTCGCGTAGCCCCGAGACCTCCTCACCCACACCTCGTCGTATCTCCTCCTTCATCTCCTCCCTTTCTTTTGTAGATGCCGCCCTCATCTGTCCCAATTCATCCCTCTGAGCATCCAGTTTGGTTTCTACCCCGATTTTTACCTCCTCTATCTGCTCTCCCATTTGTTTAATTTCTCGGGCGGATTGCTCCCCTATCTCCCGCAATTTGTCCTCCATCCTATTTTCTAACCCCATTAACCCATTTTTCACCCCCTCTATCTGATTCTCCTGGGCAGCCATTCTATTTTCCACCCCCGTTAACCCATGTTTCACCCCTTCTATCCCATTGTCTAACCCCTCAAATTTCTTGTCTAATCCCTGAAATTTCTTTTCTAATCCCTCACCGGTACCCCTCGCTTCGTCCCTCATTACCCCCAATTGCTCACCCTGAGCATCCATCCGGTTCCCCATTTGTCCCATTTGGCCCTCCAATCGCTCACCCAGTCGCTCAATTTGGCTCCCCATACTCATCTGTACAGCTGCCTGTAGCTGCGCAATGAGGGCCTGCATGTCAATCCCTCCCACTTGTGCAGCGGGCGCGGCCGCCATAGCCATGTGCGAGGCGCCATTTTGTGCGTCTGATACCCCCTCAACCGCCTCCTCATTGCTCTCCTCCTCCCTTTCTTTCCCTAAGTCCTGGGTTACCCCTAACCCGTCTATCTCCCCCACCGACATCCGATCGCCTTGATTGTCCATGGCGCGATCTCAAAATTCGGGTTTTATAAAACAAAATAAATTTCGGCAGCTTGTAATTTTGAGCGCGTTAAGCGCGCTTCGGGTCCGATCTCACTCCTCGACACCAATTGTTACTCTAATAGTACAATTGGTGTTCCAAAATTTGGGCCTAACAAATTTAGTCCCAGGTCCGAATCCAACTCCTGACAACCAATTGTTACAGACGCGGTTTTAGATGTTATATTGACCGAGCGGTGGTGTATTACCACGTCCGAACAGTTACTCCCCGATTAGCCCGATTCTACCCGACGTTGACCAGATCGCCCCACAGATATTCAATCGGGAAACCTCTAAAGCGACCGAAAGAGAAGGAAAAGAGAAGAGGAAGACAGAGTACGGAGGAAGAACAGATTTATTATACACACACAAGCAAAAAGAAGAACGACCAAAATTATTTACAAGCAATGGATGGAAAAAGCAGTCACACAGCGAATCGTTAACTTATTCTATTCAATTTACTTAATCCCAAGACAACGAGTAGGACAGGACGTTCACACTTACACAGGGGATATTGCAGGCAGGTAGGGCTTGAGGTGGATTGCTTGAGAGGGAGGCAAGGTCGGAGGCAGCAGCTCTCAATTCCTGGTGGTTTTTGGCGGGAAAACCCTCCGTCGCGTATCCGCTGCTGTAGACGTCACGCGCTGGTTCGGCACACCTGCTCCTCTTCTTCTGGTGGAGCCGTCTCCCTCCTTTCAGCGCGTCTCTCCAAAGCTGGTTTCCTTGCCGAGTACCTCTCCTCTTTGGCTTGGAGCGTTTCGCATCTCACCGCTCCTCTTGGTGCCGCCTCTTCGCTCATCTCCCAGGTCATCTCGTAAAGCAGTCCCTTACAGTCGCTTTTATAACTCGCGGCGGAATCAAGCCGCCGGCTGTGAGGGCACGCCTACCGGTTCGCTCACCGCGGTGCTGATTGGCCATGCGACCCTCTGGCTCACTCCTCCCCTCTATGACGAGGTGGAGACACGCCTTTCTTCTCCGAGATTAGCACATGGGCAATGGCGGCTTGCGGGATTGAACACAACTCGCACCCTTTTGAAAGGAACTTTGGAGAGCGGAGATGTTTGGGGAAATTGCAAGGGCCTACTCTTATTTTGTTTGATACAATGCAAAGTCAATCTAGTGGGAAACACAGATTTAGCCTACATGGAATAAGGCAATACACTATTTAAAAAGATATATCGTGACCTGCGTGTAAGTTTCATGGAATTAACTAGGAGGACGGCTGCGACCATTATTTACATTAACAGGGTGTTACCATACTTTTGTAACGTTCACATTGTAACGTTTTCACATTCGTTACACTTCCTCCAAAATTGTTACACTTCTCAAAAAAACCGTTACACTTCTCAAAACCGTTACAATACTTTCCACTGGTGTGTCCAGTGTTGAAGCCGACATAAGAGCTTCTCGTATGGACAGTGCAGATACTTGGGGTGCAGAAAACGAAATTCTTACTGTCGCTCATTTGCTGATTACCCCAGTGTATGTGTACAACAGTGAGAGTATGGAATGGGTGAGGTACTCCCCGATGCATGTTGACGAAAATTTGCATGAAAATGTCACGCAGATGGCTATGTACATACAATCATACATCGGGCTGCAGCATGATCACTTTGATGTTGTTCTTTGACTATTTTGTAACTATTTTGGCCGTTTCTAAGTGCAGGTCCTTGTGTGGCATGAGGCTGGACGAAGACATTACTCTTTGAGAAACGAGCAATAGGACAGAGCTGCAAGATACAGTCAGGGTTACGTAAGACAATATAGGAACATGTGCAGTGTTTGACTTTGCTGACTAAGATATGTTGGCACTTTTGCTCCAAGATTGGATATATGGGTATCCTCTGAGTACCATACACCATTGTGTTATCCTCTGAGTAATAATAATAATAATAATTCATTTATTTTGTATAGCGCTTTTCCAGAAGCCCAAAGGCGCTTTGACAGAGTGGCAAACATAATGCATAACAATACATGAAAACAACAATTGCAAAAAAGACAAGAATCAATAGGGAAATATTTAAAGCAAAAGGAGGGAGAAGGAGAAGAGATAGTCAGGGGTTAAATGCTGTGGGTTGAATGTTGAATGCAGTGTTGAACAGGTGGGTCTTTAGTGATGTTTTGAATGTGGTGAGTGAGGAGGAGTCTCTGATGGTGTGAGGTAGTGAGTTCCAGAGAGGGTGGGCGCAGCGATGGAGAAGGCCCTGTCCCCCCAGGATCTGAATTTGGTCCGGATGGAGGGGGTCAGGAGGTTTGTACCAGCAGAGCGGAGGTTGCGGGTGGGAGTGTGTCTGGAGAGGAGGTCAGCCAGGTAGGATGGGGCCAGGTTATGGAGGGCTTTGTATGTCAAGAGGAGGATTTTGTACTGGATTCTCTGGGGGATGGGGAGCCAGTGAAGCTTGTAAAGGACGGGGGTGATGTGGTCACGGGTCCGGGAATGGGTGAGTAGACGGGCAGCGGAGTTCTGAATGTATTGGAGTTTATTGGTGATTTTTGAGGGTGAACCATAGAGGAGGCTATTGCAGTAGTCCAGACGGGAGGTGATGAAGGCGTGGATGAGGGTTTCTGCAGCCGTGGAGGAGAGGGATGAGCGGAGACGGGCAATGTTTTTCAGGTGAAAGAAGGCTGACTTTGTGATCTGTTTAGTGTATTTGTCGAAGGAAAGGGTTTGGTCAAAGATGACGCCAAGATTCCGGATGTGAGGGGAGGTGGATACTGGGATACCGTCGATGTTGAGGGCAAAGTTATGGGTGGATTTTGTGAGCGTTTTTGGGCCAATGATGATTATTTCAGATTTATCACAGTTAAGCTTGAGGAAGTTGATTTGAAGCCAGGATTTTATTTCAGTGATGCAGTTTGTCAGGATAGAGTGGGTGTCGGTGGAGACGAACTTGGTGGAGATGAAAAGCTGGATGTCATCGGCGAAGCAGTGGAATTGGAGACCATGATGGCGGATTAAGTGACCGAGCGGGGACAGGTAAAGGATGAAGAGGAGGGGGCCAAGAACTGAACCTTGGGGGACACCTTGGGGGAGGGGAGCAGTGGGGGATTTGCAGTTATTGATGGAGATGAACTGGCATCTGTCATAGAGGTATGATTTAATCCAAGAGAGGGCAGTGCCGGTAGCGTTAAAGGTGGATTCAAGTCGGGTGAGGAGGATAGTGTGATCGATGGTGTCAAAGGCAGCGCTGAGGTCGAGGAGGACGAGAATGTTGAGGTTGCCAGCGTCAGAGGAGAGGAGAAGGTCGTTGGTGATTTTGAGGAGAGCAGTTTCAGTACTGTGGTTGGACCGGAATCCGGATTGGAATGTTTCATACAGGTTATTGGCAGAGAGATGATGTTTGAGTTGAGTGGCTACAGCGCGTTCCAAAACTTTTGACAGAAAGGGTAGGTTGGAGATGGGTCTGAAGTTGTTTAGGGTGTCAGGGTTTAGACCAGGTTTTTTTAGAATGGGGGTAACAGCAGCAATTTTGAGGGAAGGTGGGACGATGCCTGTAGACAGGGAGGAGTTTATTGTTGCAATGATAAGTGGAGAGAGAGCAGGGAGGGAGGCTTTGACAAAGCTGGAGGGGATGGGGTCAAGAGTGCAGGTGGCAGTTTTCATTCCTATGAGGAGTTCAGAGAGGTCAGTAGGGGAGATTGGGGAGAACCGAGACAGGGGATGGCAGGACAAGGGGGGGCAGGTGGTTGGAGGGGGAGCGGGTGCGGCGGTGGTCAAGCTGTTGTAGATGTTGTCAATTTTGCGTTGGAAGAAAGAGAGGAAGGAGATGCAGTTGTCTACTGTGAATGACTGGGTGGTGGTGTTCAGGGGGCGGAGGAGTTTGTTTATTGTCGAGAAGAGTGCTTTTGGGTTTCCGGAGCCAGAGTGGATAATTTGAGAGTAGTAGGCAGAGCGGGCGCGGGAGAGGGCATCTTTGTAGTGTTGTAGGTGGTCCTTGTAGGCTTGGGAGTGAACTGTGAGACCCGTTTTATTGCGGAGTCTTTCAAGTTGGCGAGCACGAGTTTTCATCAGGTGGAGTTCAGGGGTAAACCAGGGAGCAGAATGGGTGAAAGAAACTGTTTTGGTTTTTACAGGCGCAAGCTGGTCAAGGCAGGAGGAGAGAGTGTGGTTGTAGTAGTCAGTGAGGTCAGAAGGGGTGTGGAGGTCAATGAAGGGAGAAGTGGACATTTTTTCAGAGAGGGTGGATGAGAATGAGGTAGGTGAAAGAGCGTTTAGCTTACGGAAGTTGATTGTGCGATAATGCCTTGGTGTTGGGGCGGGGATGTTGATGGTCAGAGTGATGGCTGAGTGGTCAGAGAGGGTGAGGTCAGAGCCATAGAGATGGTGCAAATTTAATCCAGTGGAGCAGACAAGGTCCAAAATGTGACCACGGATATGGGTAGGAAAGTCGACATGTTGAGTGAGGTTAAAGCAGGTGAGTAAATCAGTGAAGTCAGTGGTTATTGTGGAGTCAGTGGAGTCCATGTGGATATTGAAATCACCAAGGAGGAGGATTGAGGGGGAGAGGGAACATAGCTGGGTCAGAAAGTAGGAGAAGTCAGACAGGAATGATGGGTGTGGTTTGGGAGGGCGGTAGACGACAGCCATGACTGACTGCGTGCGACCAGAGAGTTTTAAAGCCAGGTGTTCAAATGATGGAGCAGATGAGATGGAGATGAGGTTGGTCTTGATGTCTTGACGGTGGATAACGGCAATTCCACCACCTCGGCCCTCCGAGCGTGGTTTATTGACGTAGGAATATCCATTGGGTGTGGTGAGGTTAAGTGTGTAGTAGTCCAGAGGTTGTTGCCAGGTTTCGGTGAGACAGAGAAAGTCCAGTTTGTTATCCAGGATGTATTCGTTCAGGATGAGGCATTTGTTGTTGAGGGACCGGGTGTTGAACAGGGTGAGCTTGATGTTGTTTTGAACAGCAGGGATGAATTCAGGTGATTTAGCCAGGGTTCGTAGGCAGGAGGTGCGATCGTGTGCGTTGCTGTGACCAGGTGCGCTGGGACGAAGAGTGAGAGTGCGCTGAGCCGACCAGAGGACGGGGATGGAGTGACCTGATTGCAAATAAACAAACTTACGACCGGAGCCACGGTGAATGTACCTGGGTCGTCGGAGGAGTCCATTTGATTTGATGGCAGAGATGCATGATGGGGTGGAGCGGGTATTGAGCAGAAGAAGCCTTGCGGCGGAGTACCTCAGAGCCATGCCAGGCAGGAGCGAAGGGACGAGTACGAGGCCAAGGTCGAGGAGGCAAAGCGGCAAATGCAGCGGCAAACGACTGCAGCCGCTAATCAAGACCACAGCGGCAAACAGCCACCGCCGCAAACAACGGGAGCGGGCCTGAGGAAACAGTGGAGGAGCCAGGCAGGCGAAGCCAGGAGCAGAGCCGGGACCGAGCAGAGGGCAGACCCAACGGTCAAAAATCCGCCACGACCACCAGAAAAGCAAACTATGTACAATGGCCCAGTCGGAGAAGCGGCGAACAAGTAACGCCAGCGTCCTCTCCAGACCGGACCGGAAGCGGAAGCGGAGTACCATATACCATTGTGTTATTCCACATTGTAAAAAATTACAGAAACAAGTGAACACAAAAATTTATGCTTAATTAAAAAGGCAATGTCGGGATGACAAACTACAGTCCAAAAAAGTCCGAAACAAGAAAGGGATGATGATGGTTTAGAGAGTAGCTGACTGTATTGCCATCACATAACAATCCCTACATCATTGTCTCCAGACTATTGTCTAGAGCTAGGCCGAGCTAAAAGTATTAGAAACTCCTATATTTCATTTCTGCCATAAAAGTATTAACTATAAATATTAACGATACTATAAAAGTATTTTTACTTTCTATAAAAGTATTAGAAGCTCCTATATTTCATTTCTGCATAAGTACAAGAAGCTCCAATATAATTTCAGGGACTTCTTGCAGCTTCAGTTGTCTTTCCTACTTTTCTTTTTTTTATCAACTTAGAGTAACCAATCACAAATGGAGATAATTATAGAATGCTGTTATTGGAGATGTTCATGCAGTTTGTAAGAAGTTGAGGATCATGTACTGATAATATAACATTGTACTCCGGCTGCTAATTTGTAGAGTCTCAGTATGTGGCCACACTACAAGAGTAATCAAGTACTGTTGTAACCACGGGAGTGTTTGTAGAAGCCTGAAGCAGTAACTGATGAAGTGTAAATGAGGCAGTGATGTAGGGATTGTTATGTGATGGAAATACTGTGAGCTACTCTCTTAACCAACATCATCCCGATCTTGTTTGGGATCTTTTTTAGACTGTAGTTTGTCATCCCGACATTGCCTTTTTAAATTAGCATAAATTTTTTTATTCACTTGTTTCTGTAATTTTTTACAATGTGGAATTACACAATGGTATATGGTACTCAGAGGATACCCATATACCCAATGTTGGAGAATTTCTGGAGTGGTGTGTACGCGATCATACCTTCAGAGTGGAAGTCGGAAGGAAGTTGTAAACTTCCTTCCAATAAGAGTTGAAAAACTCCACAATCTTCCGAGGAACAAGTTCCTGTGTTATGGACACAATAAAACAAGAATGGAGAATTAATTGGTGTTGATAATTGTCAAATAATGACAATTGGTGTCAGGAGTGGGATGTTGCGGATCTCAAACTTCCGCCTCCCCCTTATCAAGGGGGGGGGGGGATTAATCCCCTTGTCTTTTTACTAGCCGACGCGATCCGGGGCTATCACGTTCCTTCCGGTCGGTGTTAAAAAGGGTTGGAAGCCGAATTAGTCTTATTACCTAAGTACTAACACCGGCCGTGAAGCAAGGAAATAACCCCACCTGAACCACGGTTTCAGTGGACACGCCGAGCGATAGCGAGCCGCGATTCGCGCCGTTAACGGGAACTAACCAGATTGGAGCGGTTGTGATCGTGCCACGCTTACCCAATGGAGAAATCACTAAGACGGTCGAATTAAGAGGAAAACAGGAAGAACAGGTAATTTTTGCACACTTTGTACAAAGAAGAGGAAGAAGAAGCAGAAATGTACAGTGAAGAGGAAGAAGCAGATACACAGGGCAGCCTTATACAGTCTTATCCTTATCCCTGGACACGGGCCCGTTCACACTCAGTCACACTCTCAGACTCACTCACACGGGGTTTGTAGATTGTCGGGTTGATGGTCCACAGATGGCGTCCACAGCTCGCTCCAGTGCCCGACTCGTACCACGAAGCAGCTGGTGATGGTAGACGGCAGGCAAGATCGCCCCGTGTCGGTGGCGCGGATCGGACAATTATATTGGGGGGGATCGGTAAGCTGGCGATTATACTGGCGTACGTAATAGTTGGACCGGCGCCTTATACGCGCTCCGGTATAGTTCGGTACAATGCTCCACTTCCACAAGTCCTTTGCCACTGCCATATGCACGCGAGTCCTCTTGGTAAAACGCAATCGTGCAAGTCTTTCTCATATATCGAGTGCCGTTCAGTGCTTGGGCAGTCCTCTCCCTTCTCATAACTGAGGTAGGGGCCTCGCGCAAAGGATTTTATTGCCACGCCCAGCGAACCCTCTCGAACCTCTAGCCACACCCTGTCAGGTGATGTCGCCTCAGCCCTGATTGGCTGGTGGGGTCTTACCGGCTCCGCCCTTGATGTCTGCTTGACGTGGCCACACCCCCGACCTTGCGCTCCGCCCCCCTTTTCGGGCCTTACCTCATGGCATTTGGGCTGGTTTGAGCAAAATCCTTAGGGCAGCGAACACTACTGGCAAGCAAGGTGCAACAAACTGCGAGCATCCTAACGCGAGGGGCAATGGGGTGCAGACTGGATGGGCGCAATGGGGGCATGGGGTGCAGACTGGATGGTGTGCAATGGAGTCGATTGGAGGGAGGGCTGCAGAATGAACGGGGCCTACTCTTATTTGTTTTACACAACGCAGATGATAACTATTGGAAATGGCGTTATCTCACATATACTAAGAAATAACTAACGTTCTAAGGTGACCTACGTGTTGCATGTGGCCTAACTATGGGGGCAGAACCTTTAACCTTTATTAATCAAATATGTACACTTTCAGAACCGCAACACTGCACCCCTCCTTTCGCCAGGCTCGTCCCCGAGCTGAACCCACTTACCAGTGAGCCCGACCGGTTCTGCTGCCAGGGTCAGGACTACTTTTCAAGAATTAGTGTGACACTTAGATGTAGTTTCCCTCTACATTTAACCTAACACCCTGGGTGCGACAGTTTTAAACACTAATTATGTCCCACCTGCTGCGTTGTGTACTAACTAACTGACTCACGCCCACAATTAACCGAATTACGGAATTTTTTTCAAACTACACATAAAGCCGGTGGGGAGCATGTTATGTACAAGACTACTAATTATTTACAATACTACAACCCAGGACCTGTCTTTTGTGGGAAAGAGGAGAGATTTTGAAAAGAAGAAACACCGAATGCACTGCACTGCACCAATACACCATACACCATATGCATTAAAAATATATATATCCTGTTCCTAAATTTCCTAAAATCCTGTTCTTCCGCTCTTTCACTCCCTCTCTCTGTTCTCTTCACCCTCTCTTTTGCTCAAGGTCAACTGCCATCTGCTTGGAAATCAGCCAACATCACCGCTTTGCACAAAAAAGGTGCAAAAACAGATCCTAGCAACTACAGACCAATCAGCCTTCTCCCAATTATCAGCAAAGTCATGGAATCCATCATTGCTTCGGATATGAAATCTTTCCTCTTCTCCAATGGCTTGATCTCTGATCATCAATTTGGTTTCAGACCAGGTCACTCTACTCTGGACATGCTGCTTCTGCTGTCTCAACAATGGATGGAGGTCCTCAATGCCAAACAGGAAATTAGAGCTGTCTCCCTCGACATATCACATGCCTTCGATATGGTCTGGCACCCCGCTCTGCTCACCAAACTCTCCTCCTTTGGTATCCATGGAAATCTCCACGCATGGCTGGCGGACTTCCTCTCTAGTCGTAGTCAACGTGTGGCCCTGAATGGGTTTCTCTCATCTCCTCTTCCTGTTCAGGCTGGAGTTCCCCAAGGCGGTGTTCTGGGTCCGTGCTTTTGCTGGTCTTCATCAATGATCTCTCTGACTCCCTTGAAAATCCTCTCTATCTCTTTGCTGATGACTCCACTCTCTGCCGCTCCATTCCTCATCCCTCAGATCGGCAGTTTGCAGCCTCCTCACTGTCTGCAGACATGGACAAAATCACAGACTGGGCAAACAAGTGGAACATGTCTTTCAATCCTGACAAATCTCACTCTTACGATGTCTCTCCGAAAAGACCGACTGGACAACCCTCCCATCTACTTTCTGAATAATCCTCTCCAAGAAGTTCTGTCACTCAAGCTTTTGGGTCTCACTATCTGCCATGATCTTTCCTGGGAAAACCACATTTCCAAGCTGGCATCCAAAGCCAGTCGCCGACTGTGCATCCTCCATCGTGCGAAGTCCTTCCTTGGGACACCTGAGCTCCTCACCACATACAAGGCTTTCATCCGCAGCTCAATGGAGTACTGCTCTCCCCTCCGGGCTGGTGCTCCTGCCTCACACCTAGCTCGTCTTCACGCTGTTGAAACCAAAGCATTCAGAATCAATTGAATCTCCCGCGATGACGCTATCTCCGAGGGCCTTTCACTTAATCACTGCAGGCAGGTTGGTGGTCTTTCCGTCTTCTACCGACTCCTCTCCGGCCTTGCTCCCCCAGCTCTCTCTGGGCTCTGTCCCCCAAATATCCCTGCAGGTCGCACAAGATCTGCCTGCAACCCTCTTATGGTTAAACTGCCAAAATCAAGACTCTCTGCTCACCTTCACTGCTTCATTCCTCTTTTCTCCCGCCTCTGGAACAAACTCCCTCTCTCTTCAATCCCACTCCTCCCTCCAGGTCTTTAAAACGGCTGTTCACCACCATCTCTTATCTTCCCCAATCCAAAACCTTGATCTTTTCTACCCCCGGTAATTTCACCCCAAATCCACTTTTTTTAGGTGACTTTTGACTTCTTTCCTGGAAGTCCTTGGTGTCCTTGCGTTTTATACCTATCCTGCCTCCCCCCAGGCCCTCTCCCTCCAAAAACATCTCCCGATGTCCCTGCTCTCAAATGTTGTGTTTGTGTGCTTCCTCCCCTTCTCTCCCCATCTTGTCGACCGCTCCCCTTTTTATATACTTTGTTTGCTTGTTTGTTTGATTTGTTTGTTTGATAAATGTTAGCTCTTTCACGAGCCTCGACTCTGTATACAAAAAACAAAACAAAAAAAAAACAGAGTTCACTTGGTCACAACATAGAATTGCGCAGCATAACGGTAGAGCACGTCCGTCGTCCTTCCAACTCCCAGCTTTCTGACTTCCTTTTATGCATGTAAAAGTCCTTGGAAGTCCCTCTCAAGGGAAAGAGGGCGGTTTGCACACATTATGGTTCCATCTGGCTTTGCTCCTGCAAACCATGAGAACTCGTAGGTATGCTTTGAGAAAATTGCGCACAGATGTTTTGTAGAAAAAAGTTCCTTTCGGGTCTCCCTGAGGAAACATTACTTCTTTATAATAGTTAACATGATTCTCACTGCAGTACTCCCTTTGGATTTCTGTCAGCCTGGCGAATGTATATCTGATTTCATACAAGCATTGCTGAAAAAGAATTCGGTTCGACCACATGTTCTTTCCACCTCACAATTCCCAATACAGCATTACTCATTATTCAGTTCAAGGAATGCATTTTCCATATGTATAAAGAGATGAAATGGTTCAGACATTTTATACAAACTTTCTGTGATTTTCCTGCAAGAACTACAATTAATTCAAGATAAAAGAAAATAAAAAAACCACGTTTAGAGGCCATTTTTCCCCGCAAAGCGGGGGTTGGCATTTTTCGGGCCCCGTGGTTGTTGTTGTTTTTGTTTGTCCCCTTTTTGAAGCAATGTTTTATGGCCAGATGCCCTTCCTGCCGCCAACCCTGTTTGTCGCCTTTTATGACAAACAGGGAATTACCAGTGAACTGATACTCAATTAGCCGACCCCGGAAGGATGAACAGGCTGAGGCAACCCCCCTGGCGTTAATTCAGCGATCGACCGGGATTCAAACCCAGGTTCCTCTGATCCTAAGCTGGCACCCTGACCGCTAAGCCAACACCAGGCTTAATTATTAAGCCAGGAATGAATTGAAGATAGTCTTAATTAATTAATCCATGTAGAAGTCCTACTTCTACACTCCTCCCTTTTTCTGGCCTTTTCATAGGGCAATTAGAAGGTCTTCAATTTACCTATTTGGATATCAAAATTTTCCATTACCTGAGGCATACACCATTTCCATTGAAGAATCTACTCATCAGAAGGCGTTCTCTTGTTCGTCGAATTCACCAATTTTTAACAGTTCAGTTTATTGCATTTACATCAGTTAGCATCCCAAGTGTCTCTGCAACCAAACCTCACCTTATACAACTGCACAAAATTCCAGACCATCATGAAGATTATTACTGTAATGTGCTTTATTCATTTCACCATTATCTTGGTAATACTATCAGCATGATTTCATGTTAAAACATCTGAAACATTCAGCCATGTTGATTCCAAGGTGCTTGTTGCAGAGTGAATGCTGAACTTCTGTTTGAAAAAGCTGATCACTTATATGGTTGAAATTCAAGTATGAACCACATTCTTCTGGTGTCTTCATAGCACCTACACTATTCCACGTAGGTTTTTCCGCTATCATGGTAGGTGGGCAAGATCACAAACTGACCCTGCTCCACATGTAGCATCCTTGCCACTCTTGCCATGAGCCGTAACAGATCTTGAACAAGGCTGTCGTCCAGTTGTCGTTGACCTGCCTCCTCACTCATCGTGAGTGGGCAGCAAGTGTTGTGATGTTGGTCGACCGGCAGGACGTGGACCCGAGATAACAGGTCCATCCATAGAGGTGTTAGGACCGTGGTGTTCAAGTTGTCCCTGGTCCATGCCAGGAAAGGCCAGCGGAATTATGGAAGCCCAGTGAAGAAAAAAGAGGCAAGGCCATCCACTTACAACTCCGCGTTGATTCCCTGGCCGTTGTTGGAGCAATGACATCAAGTCACAGTGTCCAGTAGAAGATGCAAGTAGCATGTTGTCATCCAACAATTGCTGATGTGTTTGATGTTCCAGGCACTGAACAGGAGCAAGTGATCGCGTTTCGCTCACTCATTACAATGTGACCCAGGCCAGTGGTCACAAAATTTTCTTGGTGAAGGTGAACATCCTTTCCAATCTTACAGAGGAAGATGCCTTTGCCATTCTTCAAAGGGAGCGTGTATGCCACACGTAATCTCATCTCTTGCCAAATTTTTTTGTTGTTGTTTGCTCTCTTTCCAAAGCAGTCATCGCTTCATTTCTTAGCTGTTAACTGGTTGTTCTTCATTCAGGCATATCTGAATCTGCTCTCAAACACACTCTGGATCAGGTAGGGTACACCTTGGCATGATGTTACCATGTTCTAACTGATCATGTATATCTTATAACAGCTTCACATTCAACAGTTTGCTGTTTTTCCTTTAACCATTCAAAAGGTTATATTTATTCATATACTTCACAAAGGTTAACATAAAGTTTATAAAAAATTAAAGTTAAAGTTATAAAAGTTTTAAAAGTTCCTCATAAAAATTAAAGTTGTATAAAGTCGCTTTCAGGTTAACATAGTTCGAAAAATTAAATCATGTAGTCTTTGTAATGCAAATCAAAAAGGAATAAGTTCCTTCGTAATAGGTAAATATAACTAAAATCATAAACAGGAATATCTAATCCCACACAAACTATGCATAATGTATTCATTATCATAGATTCCTCACTTTTTTCTTCTTTTTTTTTAACTTGAATTATTTTAATAGCTTATACTGGTAGTATTTTATCTTCAAAAATGGTGCTTTATGCCACACCAATTTTCATGGTTTCAGACTTCTGGTGACATCAGTTCACAGGCCTTTTAAGACTGGCACAATTCATAACATTCTTTTTTATTATTATTATTCCGACCCTATCTAGTCCATTTGTATCAGTATGTGATTCAGTCTTTTTATTTCTGTTTCCAAGTTACCATAAAGGTCTTTCTCATTGGAATTCACATTTGGTTCCTCTTTCAACGCCATTTCATGGTCAGTTATTTTGTTCAGACACACCGTCACCAAAGCTTTTAGGCAAGCCACCACTAAACATTTCCAATTACAATGGCCATCAATCATCTGGACTGGTCTCCCATCTCTACCGCCTCTGACATCAACTCATCCTGGGAATTCTTCCAAAGTAAATTGCTCTCTCTCTCTCTCATGCACAGATTTATCCCATCTCGTCTTCAGTTGTCATACCCTTCCTCCCGTCCATGGTGCACGGAATCTTGTGGTGAGGCTATTGCCCAGAAACAACTTGCTTTCGTCTCTTGGAAAGCAAATCCAACGGAAGGAAATCTCATTTCCTTTCACAAAGTCCGAAACAAGTGTGTGTCCACCCTCAGGAGAGCCAGGAAACAATATCTCTCCATTCTCAGGACAGAACTCTCTTATCTGTCTCCCTCTTCCAAATCCTGGTGGCATCTGGTCAAATCTGTTTCTGGTGTTTGTTCCCCCTCCATTCCCTCCCTCACCTCAAACGGCCACACGGCTGACTCCGCACGTAAAAAAGCTGAATGCCTCAACTCTGTGTTTGCCTCTAAATCTTGTGTCCCAAACCCATCCCTCTCTGTACCCACCGTAACCAGTCGTACCCAGCTGCTCCTGGACTCTGTGTCATTTCCTCCTGACAAGGTGGAAAGTTTCTGTCAACCCTCGACTCTGATTCTGCAACTGGACCTGACGGCATCAGCCCACGGGTCCTAAAATCCTGTTCTTCCGCTCTTTCACTCCCTCTCTCTGTTCTCTTCACCCTCTCTTTTGCTCAAGGTCATCTGCCATCTGCTTAGAAATCTGCCAACATCACCGCTTTGCACAAAAAAGGTGCAAAAACATATCCCAGCAACTACAGACCAATCAGCCTTCTCCCAATTTTCAGCAAAGTCATGGAATCCATCATTGCTTCAGATATGAAATATTTCCTCTTCTCCAATGGCTTGATCTCTGATCATCAATTTGGTTTCAGACCTGGTCACTCTACTCTGGACATGCTGCTTCTGCTTTCTCAACAATGGATGGAGGTCCTCAAATTCAAAACAGGAAATTAGAGCTGTCTCCCTTGACATATCACGTGCCTTCGATACGGTCTGGCACCCCGCTCTGCTCACCAAACTCTCCTCTTTTGGTATCCATGGAAATCTCCACGTATGGCTGGCAGACTTCCTCTCTAGTCGTAGTCAACGTGTGGCCCTGAATGGGTTTCTCTCATCTCCTCTTCCTGTTCAGGCTGGAGTTTCCCAAGGCAGTGTTCTGGGCCCTGTGCTTTTTCTGGTCTTCATCAATGATCTCTCTGACTCTCTTGAAAATCCTCTGTATCTCTTTGCTGATGACTCTACTCTCTGTCGCTCCATTCTTCATCCCTTAGATCAGCAGTCTGCAGCCTCCTAACTCTCTGCAGACCTGGACAAAATCACAGACTGGGCAAACCAGTGGAACATGTCTTTCAATCCTGACAAATCTCACACTCTTACGATGTCTCTCCGAAAAGACCGACTGGACAACCCTCCCATCCACTTTCTGAATAATCCTCTCCAAGAAGTTCTGTCACTCAAGCTTTTGGGTCTCACTATCTGCCATGATCTTTCCTGGGAAAACCACATTTCAAATCTGGCCTCCAAAGCCAGTCGCCGACTGGGCATCCTCCGTCGTGCGAAGTCCTTCCTTGGCACACCTGAGCTCCTCACCACATACAATGCTTTCATCTGCAGCTCAATGGAATACTGCTCTCCCCTCTGGGGTGGTGCTCCTGCCTCACACCTAGCTCGTCTTCATGCTGTTGAAACCAAAGCATTCAGAATCATTGGAATCTCCTGCGATGAAGCTAACTCCAAGGGCCTCTCACTCACTCACCGCAGGTTGGTGGTCTTTCCGTCTTCCACCAACTCCTCTCTGGCCTTGCCCCCCCCCCCCCCAGCTCTCTCTGGGCTATGTCCCGCAAATATTCATACAGGTCGCACAAGATCTGCCTGCAACCCTCTTATGGTTAAACTGCCAAAATCAAGACTCTCTGCTCACCTTCATTCCTCTTTTCTCCCACCTCTGGAACAAACTCCCTCACTCTCTTCAATCCCACTCCACCCTCCACGTCTTTAAAACAGCTGTTCACCACCATCTCTTATCTTCCCCCATCCAAAACCTTGATCTTTCCTATCCCCGCTAATTTCACCCCAATTCCACTTTTTTGAAATACCAACTTCTGTCCTGGAAGTCCTTGGTGTCCTTGTGTTTTATACTTCTCCCAACACCCCCCCCCCCTTCCCATGCCTCCCCCCCCCAAGCCCTCTCCCTCCCACACATCTCCCTGCTCTTAAATGTTGTGTGCTCTCAAGTGTTTGTGTGCTTCCCCTTCTATTGTCTTCCGCTCCCTCTTTTTATATATTTTGTTTGTCTGGTTGATTTGTTTGTGAAGTAAATGTCAGCTCTTTCACGAGCCTCGATTCAG
The DNA here is from genome assembly GCF_964187855.1 of Myxine glutinosa. Classification (NCBI taxonomy): domain Eukaryota; kingdom Metazoa; phylum Chordata; class Myxini; order Myxiniformes; family Myxinidae; genus Myxine; species Myxine glutinosa. The sequence goes on along the minus strand of NC_136274.1, from coordinate 76,227,760 downwards.
TATACAAAAAAAATAAGAAAAAAGAAAAAAAACCCACCACTAAACATTTCCAATTACAATAGATAACATAATTATTATCAACTAGCCGAAACCCGTGGAACATCCACGGAAGGGAGGATGTGGTGTATGGATAGAGTGTACCATTATGGATGGCAAAGGGGATTTGCTTGTCTGAGTAAGAGTTAGGAAGAAAGATGAGAATGAAGAGTGCGTATATGAACAACGATCGGCGACACCGGCACAAATGCATGCTCTGGATTGTCCACTTATTGGACGGCTTGCTTTCACCTTCGCCTGTCCAATCAGCGGACGGCTTGCTTCGCCTTTGCCCAGCAGGCGCCAATACGATGGCGTCGTAAGATGGCGTCGTATCGGCAGTTAATCGGATGCTTTTGGGCCCCAACGTCGGCTAATTCAGATTTTTCGAGTATGGCTGTACATGATGAACAAAGAGCGCGGTTCGTAGATCGTAAATCCATTCGTGCCGTGGGCATCGGGTCACTGGGTGCGGCGTAAAAGGGATAACAAAGTCGAGTCCTTACGCTATTATTATATAGATGTAAACAATTTAATTCAAAATGTTAGTTAAACAAAAGTTTGAACAAGTAAATTCAGAGTCAACAAATTCATTTAATAAACAGAACTTGGAATATTTTACCTACTACTCTTCCAAATATATTTATCTCAACCTTGCAAACATTTGTGCAATCATAGAATGTTGCTCCCTTATCTCTTAACTCTTATACATTTTATTTACAATCATACTAATACAGATCTTATTCATCCAATGGGTCTTTTCCCTTGACAATTGTCACACTGTAACATTTGAATAGACCTTTGGAAATATTTTCCAAATAAAGCTTGTTTACCAAAATTGGTTTACCAAAATACTCATCTGCAACTTACGTATGTAATTACAGTTTTTTCCCCAATTTGTTTGGCCTTTATGGCTGTAGAAGTTTCTGTTTACATGCGGTACCTTTTTATCTACCAAGCAATTATACTTCCACATGAGACCTCCACCAGATATCAAACCTGGGATTTCTAATCATATTGATGCATAACCTCAGTACAATTCGGCTGCAGGTAAAATTCCACTGTCATTTCCTGCCATAAATGCGTTATATTATTATTGTTGTTTTATTTTTTTACAAACAAAATATATCATCCATACTTTAGTTTATTATCGATCCATTGATTTGGAGCTGTCGTCCAACTTCCCTAAGGAAGAATCATAACTCTGAGTCTTAGTAATATCTCATTTAATTTAACCAGCTTCATAAAATTATTCACTCATTCTGTCATTCTACTTCATAAGTCAAGATACATTGAGGTCTACCATTACCATTTCTTGTGTTATCCATTCAACAATTTTGTCTCTACCCAGAACCAATTCCCTGGTACTTATCAAAATATTACTATTCTCTAGGAGTATTTTAAAATCTCCTTTCATAAATCATCTGGCTCATCTTAGTGAGCTCTTCCCCATTTTCACATCTGTCTTTGCTTGTTAAAACATATTATCTACCCCTAATACCCACCCATTCCTACAGCACAATTTTACATTCTGATAAAATCCAAATTTATATGTATCAGAAATTCGTGAGCAGAGAGACTCTCCAAGAGACTCTGCTAAGTCCGTGTAAGATCCCTTACAAATTTGACTAATTTTACTCCCAAAGGCATATCATTACCTTTTAATTTTATGAAGCTCATATCCATAAATAGCTTTGTGTCCTCATGTAAGCATTATCCAAAAATGGAATCCCAAGGTTACTCACAATTTCATACTGTTAATTAATGGCTGCTTGTAACTCAGCACATCAAAAGAGGAGCAATCTTTGCATTTCCATCTGCTTTTTCAATTGAGATAACCTTCATAATCAAATTATGTCTTTTATTTCATGGATATTTTATCCCAACCATATCATGTTATTTATTTCGAGACAGGTATACTGCCGTTTTCAGCAATCTTTTGAAAGTTACACAAACTCATGCATTATGTACACTAGTTTGCATCTGAAGCATTATTTCCATATCGGGGTGGGTGTCATTTCTGTAAAGTTTGTCCATCAATTTTCGTCCATTAATTTTTAGAAACACAGACACAATTTTTTAAACACAGACAATGTCCACATTTGTCCATTAATGTCCACATTTAGAGCAACGTTTTGTCCCACAATAGATTATCCAGTTTTTTTTCCATCTGGTCTATCCTTATTAAAATGTGCAGTTCCCTTTTTACTTCATGGTCAATTATTATTGCCATATTATTTAACCCAAAATTGATTAAAACACACACTCATATACCATATGAACAATGTCAATTTGTCCCACAAACCCACATTATCATCATCCATGGCGTTCCCCACCAATTGGTAAATCAATTGTTCCCAAAAATTTGTCTTTTATTTCAAGTCTCCATGATGCCCCATAAACACACGTTTGCAGTTGTCAAGTATAGGATTTCTTGAACTATATCCAATAATTAAGTCCAATTTGGGGTCCTTTTACTTCAATTTTCCAGACTTCCCAATATCTTCCCAATATCTTTCACGAGCCTCGATTCAGTATACAAATCTGCATTCAATTTTAATCTCTTCCTTTTCTGGGAATTTTATGGAACTTAAACAATTAAGCATTACATTGCCAATGAACAAAAATGAGTTATTCTTGATCAGAAGAGTTTGCAGCCAAAGGAACCACAGACATTTGCTCATCTTGGTCTAGTTATAGTTATAGGGTTTAGATGTCCATCTAGTCTGTTGAGGCCAATCCTCGTTTTGGGTCTGCAACAACGGAGGCCTGTCCGTTGTCTGAGGTGCGGGTGATTGCTGGTACCCTCGATCTTGTTTTTCCCCGCCAAATTGTCTCCTATTGGAATACGGACAGTTTCTTTTCCAGTGTCCTCGTTCTCCACACCTGAAACACTGATCAGTATCATACTTTGTTCAAGTATTAATTAATTAATCCATGTAGAAGTCCTACTTCTACAGTGCCATAATTATGACGTCATAATTCGACAGGGACAACGCTTTGTCTGATCAGTTTAAAATGTATTGAGCGTGATCTATGCAACAATTATTTGGAGAATATAAATATGATGTCATCGCTCACGTGGTCGGGCAGCCATATTGGATCAAAAAAAAAGAAACGTTCAAAAACAGAAGAGTTGGCTCACACCAAGTTGACTGTGCAGGGTAAGTATTCTATGAATACCATCGAGAATTTAGCGATTCTTCACCATTGGGAGATCGGGCTAAAACCGATATAGCGGGATATCTCACAAAGTTGTGGACGGATTTGAATTAGAGTTCGTGGACACGTTGGGTGTCTGATAAGGACTAATCGATTCGATTTTGATTGAAGATCTGAATATGAATTCGCATACTATAATTATTTGATTTCTAAAGTGATTCTTCACCATTGTGAGATCGGGACAAAAACGATATGTAGCAGGCTATTCTAAAAAGTTGTGACGGATTTGGATCCCGTTTAGAATATAATGCGGGTATAGGCAACTTGCGACTTCCAATAGTACTGAATTAATGGACGAAATTGATGGACGCAGTCGTGGTCCAATAATACATAATTTATAGCAGGGGTGGATCGAGGCTTTCCAATAAGGGGGAGGAGGGGCCACAACTGATGAGTGCGAAGCTCCAACGCGTGGGCCGAAGGCCCGAAGCCTGTAGCAGGGGGTCTGGCTGGGGATGCTCTCCCAGGAAAATTTGAAAATTATACTGCTTGAGATGCGTTTTCCTGCAATCTGGTGAGAAATATTCATGCCTCAATTTTAGGTATTTTATCCCCATATCTTTTGACTTCAGGGATTGATTTTGAAAAACGGGATTCGAAATTAGATGGAAAACATACACAGTCAGGGAGAAAAAGTACTTGTGCGAGTGATAAAACAAAAAGATTTATTTGGTAGACGTGCTCAGTCAAGAGGGTTTATGAATGATTTATCCAGAGCATCACGTTATGGAAATAATTAATCCACAGTCACTGAAATCCTGTACCCGTGGAACAATACAATCGGACCAGTTTTAAAATCACCACTGATTCATCACCACCGTGGCATTTTTCGGAGCAAACTTTTGAAATATCTAATTAAGATAATATTGCTGCATGGGCGAGAGCGTGTATCCCGGCCCAGAGGTGACGTGACATTTAGGTAAACGGTATTAGACGGCAGACACTGAAGCACGTGGTTAACTGGTTGGCATCTGCAGTAGATTAGCAATCTGCTGCCCCCACAAAGTTATTCATGCTCGGTTGCCTCAGGCCCTGTAAGTTTGAGGTTAACTGAGGCTAACACCTCTTCTTAGATCTGAAACCCGGGGCCCGCCACAATATAGACAGTTATGAAGATGTCAATTATAAAGGCTGAGGGATTGACCTGCTCTGAAATGACTGGTAACCATGGTGACGACTTTAAAACAACAGAATCCGACTATAACATATAGCACAATAATTATAATGGGAAATGTTTGGAAACAAATGATGAGCGTTCATCATCATCAATGGGATAACAAATGTACTCGAAATAAAATACCGTTTTTATGTCGATTATTCGAACTGACAGCCAACAGAACCCTTAATTGTGATGTCACAAATGGGCGTCACTGTGAGGGTGTGACGTCACAGAGCGATGATTCTTTATCGCATTTGAAACTTTGCTTCAAGATGGCGAGGACGTGTGTCTTTCTTGGTGCTTTGTTTTGCTGTTTCATACTTTACTTCAACCTCGGTTACCTTCTAGAACTTCAGCAGGTGAACTTTAAACAAGTGCGAAGGTTTACGTGAACGTTTTAACCGGTTTAAAAGTGCGGTTAGAGAACCTTCCTGTGGATGGTGAAATATGCAGCTGCTCATTTCCACCTCGCTGAAGCTGAGTATTCTGAACCGACTTCGTCGTGTGTGTGTGTATGTGTGTGTGTGTGTGTGTGTGTGTGTGTGTGTGTCCGTTTTCACCACCAATTGGTCCAAATAATTTCTCCTGTTCCAATATGTTTTTTGCATCCATCTCTCTCATATAGAAACTTCAAGGATATTACGTAAACATCTCTGAGAGCCTCGTAAACCTTATTCCCTTTCAGGTATAGACATACTCACGGTCCAACTAGGCCTGACACGATGACCTCGATGTCCGCACGCTCACTTCAAACATGTCTCGTCTGTGCCTGAATCCCGACCCAGCTATAACTTGCAACCACGATTCTCAACTCTGTGTTTGCTTTAAAATATTGTGTCCCAAACTCGTCTCTCGCCTGAATCCCAATAGCTCGCCCAGTCTTCGCGAGGACACCGTGGGGTCTTTAACGTCCACAAACGAATGTCGGGAGACGGGACACCCGGCTTAACGTCCGTCTGAGGAATGTCAAACACATCATGAGGAACCGCAAACAAATTATGAATCACCTTCCCTGTGAAACACCAGGATGGCATTTTATAGCTGCGTCAGGAATCGAACCCAGGCGAGACAGTTGTTGTTAGCCTCCCCTCACAACCCGGTAGGAACATGGGGCTCCTCATCCCAGGGTTGTGGGTTCGAGCCCCACGTTGGGCGGGTTTATTTATGTTTGAGCAAAACGCGGGATTATGAAACAATTGGTTCCCTTGTGTCCACATGTTTGTCCCTGTGGGTGTAAATGTCAGTTTGTGATCGAGGAGCGATTCGATTTCAATTGATTTGAATGTTTTATCTTAAACTGTATCGATGTCCATGACGTCATCACAGTGGTGACGTAATCAACGGCAAGTTTTTCTCGCAACGCCACCGATAATATAATTTATGCACATCTCACTTCAGACTCGTCAGAAAACGAATTTGAAGAAGATTTTTCTGATCCAAATCTTATTATAATAGCGCAAACGTCTATGGTGATGTGGTGGAAAGTCTTCCCAGAAGAGTGGAGGCTGTTATGGCAGCAAAGGGCGGGGAGTGAGGAAGGGGGGGGGGGGGGGGGGGTTAGGCCGCTTAATAGTAAGCCGCTTGATAAGCAATAGAAAACTGTTTGGTCAGTAATAGTAAGCCACCTGGAAAGCGATAGTAAGCTGCTTCGTAAGCGATAGTAAGCTGCTTGGGAGGAAATAGTAAGCAGCTTGGTACGTGATAGCCAATTGGTAAGTGATAGAAAGCCAATTGGTAAGCGATAGTAAGCCCCCTAGTAAGCGATAGTAAGCCACTCGTTAAGCGATAGTCAGCCACTTGGTAAGCGATAGTAAGCCCCTTAGTAAGCGATAGTAAGCCACTCGTTAAGCGATAGTAAGCCCCTTAGTAAGCGATAGTAAGCCATTCGTTAAGCGATAGTAAGCTGCTTGGTAAGCGATCGTAAGCCAATTAGTAATTGATATTAAACTGCTTGGTACGTGATAGTACGCTGCTTGGTAAGTGATAGAAAGCCAATTGGTACGTGATAGTACGCCACTTGGTAGGTGATTGTAAGCCACTCGTTAAGCGATAGTAAGCCACTTGGTAAGCGATAGTAAGCCACTTGGTGACGGAACACACACCTGTTTATTTGTTGTTGTCCTGGGGTTATTTACAGATTTAATGGTTGAAAAACATCAGGAATTACTTTCTGATCAATGAGCATCCGTTGCCATAGCGATGAAATGACGACGGAATGAATTATTTAATGGCAATGAGAATGTTGCCTGATTCGTTCAATTGAAGGATATATGATGAAAATTATAGATGAAAACAGCCGTTTATTATTTAAAGTGTTCATCCAGTAAATGTTAATTATTTTAATTGTGAATTATCTTTTTTTAATGTATAATTTTCACCATTATCATGAAACTGTTCAGAGCTAGTTATGCATTGCTCGCCGTGTCCGCTCTGTCTCCATGGTTACAATTGTTCTCGCTGGTACATATTTGAACGCACAATCGCTGTTCCTCTCATTGTTCGTGAGAAGAGAAACATGAAGGTTGTATCTTGTCTCATCGCGCTCTTTTTGCTCGTACTATCAACATTTACCATCTTTCACCCCATTTCCCACCATGCACCGGGTGACATCTTCAAACAGGTGAGTTTTAAACGGACGGTTTCTTCATGTATTTCCTCGGACATTTATCGACCGAGTTCTCCGTCCAATGTTGTAGATTAAATGAATGTGGTGTTGATGTAACGGAGGCTTCGTGGGACAAATATCGTCCTCCTGCGTCAAAATTCCTCTCGTGTCCTTCAGGTGTTCAAGCACCGAGAAGGTTCCGTCTTTCCGACTCGTTCCGAAAATCCGAGAAGGTTTTTCCTCAAAAACGAAACTCCACAAAATGTCCGCTTTGTCCGGTGGTCGTTGCGTGTTACCTGGACGTATTCGGTGTCCGCATTTGCGACGTGTCGACGTCATGGCGTCGTGCGGTAACGCATTCAAATTTTGCGTCCATCTCTCGAGGTTTGAACGGTTCGTTTCGTGCGGTGGAACCTTCCAGAAGTTCACTGTCTCACGTCTCGCGTTTGGTTGTTGCGAGGACGTTATGAGGTGAAGAACAGGTTTTCGTATTCGGTGTCCGCATTAAAACTGATATCGACAAAATGCTCCCCTGAGTGTCTCCTCACCCTCAACATTGATCACAATTTCAGTGAAATATCGTTGATTAATTCCCCATTCTTGTTTTCTTGTGTCCATAACACAGGAAGTTGTTCCTCGGAAGATTGTGGAGTTATTCAACTCTGATTGGAAGGAAGTTCACAACTTCTTTCCGACTTCCACTCTGAAGGTGTGATCGCGCACACACCACTCCAGAAACACGCACACCTCAATCCCAGAGGGTATAAATGATACCAGGACAGACACGTGTATATATATATCACTGTCCACACTTTCCAACAGACGAGGATGAACACATATGTGACGAGTCGTTCCACACAGCTAGTTTCTTCATTCCTTGCTTATTCATTCTTAAATTTATTCTTTCCTGTTTCGTTCGATTACAAAGAAAAAGGTTTCCCTTGTCAAGCGGCACGATGGCTACAGGTACACACACTCGGTGGTCTCTGAGCTATCTCGCCTGGGTTCGAATCCCGACCGAGTCATCCTGGTGTTTCACAGGTATGGTGATTCATGAATGTGTGTGCCGTCCCTTGGATGGACGTTAAGCCGGGTGTCCCATCTGCTAGCATTAGTTGGTGGACGATAAATATCTCAGGGTGTCCTTAGCCAAGAGTAGGCGAGCGATCACCGGCATCCTGGACAAATGACAAATTGTTGCCATGACTGAATGTTGGGAAAGGCAATGGCAAACCACCCAGTGCCACAGTTCTCAATCAGCCACACAACAGACCAAATCTTCTCAATCTGTTTCTCCATTTTTTCATTCACCGTTGTTATCCTTTCTAATTCTCTACTCTCTTGATGGTGTGCACTTCTGGAGTGGATGGTGTGCACATCTGGTGTGGATGGTGTGCACATCTGGTGTGGATGGTGTGCACATCTGGTGTGGATGGTGTGCGCATCTGGTGTGGATGGTGTGCGCATCTGGTGTGGATGGTGTGCGCATCTGGGGTGGATGGTGTGCGCATCTGGGGTGGATGGTGTGCGCATCTGGTGTGGATGGTGTGCACATCTGGTGTGGATGGTGTGCACACCTGGTGTGGATGGTGTGCACACCTGGTGTGGATGGTGTGCACATCTGGTGTGAATGGTGTGCGCATCTGGTGTGGATGGTGTGTACATCTGGTGTGAATGGTGTGCACATCTGGTGTGGATGGTGTGCACATCTAGTGTGAATGGTGTGCACATCTGGTGTGGATTGTGTGCACATCTGGTGTGGATGGTGTGCACATCTAGTGTGAATGGTGTGCCAACATTTCTCATTTTTCTTCCTGCAGTTCTTTCAAAGTTCTCCATTCTGTCACGACCGATGTGTTTGTTCTTGTCACTTGCTCTGTGCGCCTCAAATTAAACACCCATCAGTGTGAACCTTTACTCACTCATTACACTTCGTTTGGTCTTGGTTTCTGCGACATGTTTTTAAGTAAAATCGATCCTGTCTCATTGTATGGTTATTCAAACGCGTTGCAAGATCTTAAATAATTAATCAATAAATGTAATCTCCATTTTGAGCTGTTGCAGAGAAAGAGCTCGTATCAGAAAACGGACACATGACGCTTCACGCACGATGGGCGCAGGTTTGGAGCGACCTCTCCCTTTGGATACAAAATGGCTTCTAATTCCAAATTGTCACTCCTAGTACAGAGAGACCCAAGACATGTCCCCCCTTCCACCTTTTCGAGTATCCTCCACTCCTGCACAAGGGAGCGAATGGAAGAGTTTTATTTGGTCGGAGGAGAAAATTGAAATCGCTGTGATATATCGGATTGAGGCCTTTGGGGTGAGAGGGGAAGGGTACCTGGGGTTTGGAGGTGGAGGTTGAGGACTTGGGGTGGGCAGGCAGAGGTTGAGCTCTTTGGGTTGAAGGGGAAGGGTGAGGACCTGGGGTTTGGAGGTGGAGGTTGAGGACTTGGGGTGGACAGGCAGAGGTTGAGCTCTTTGTGCTTGTGAGGGGAAGGGTGAGGACCCGGGGGTTTGGAGATGGAGGTTGAGGACTTGGGGTGGACCGGCAGAGATTGAGCTCTTTGTGCTTGTGAGGGGAAGGGTGAGGACCTGGGGTTGGGAGGTGGAGGTTGAGGACTTGGGGTGGACAGGCAGAGGTTGAGCTCTTTGTGCTTGTGAGGGGTGTGGCAGAGTTGAGGAGTTGAAGTCATATTTTACATGATGTGGAAATTACACGGGTCCCTGCTCCTGACTAATATTGTGAGTTTGGTGTAAAATTACTGAATAATGCTGCGGGTTTTGTGTTTAATCATTCAGAAGTGTTGGTGTGTTTGATGTGAAATAAATTCAACAAGTGATGTGTCTGTTTGTTTCCTACAGAACGTTTGGGGATTTACTTTTTCCATCTTCCTTCAAATCTCCAACAAACTTCCACACCAACTACGTTTTATCAAGGTACGGAAGCATTCATTCTTCCACAAACACTTTCCTGAGAATGAAGAGAAATGTGTTCTTAGTTTGAATGTTTGACGTTATAATCTGTTCAGACCTATGGTGGTTGATGCTGGAATCCCAGGTGGGAGCACGCCACCCTCTGTCGTTCTTTATTTCAGTGAAATAACTGATTATCCATGTTTGATGTACTTGTGTCTCTCACATAGAATCCCATTCTTGAGAAACCACAGGGATTTTTAGGATCTTTGTGGGCAAACATTGCCAGCATCTTACCCACTTCTTTCCTGAAGGTAATCAAACGCTTCCTTCCAGAAACCACAACACACATTAATTGCATGGATTGCTTCACTCCTGAAACACGTGTACGGTACTTTAATCTCCTGGGATGTATCTGCACACCCGGACACATATATGCACATACCGTCCCACAAAATTCGATACCCTAACATGTCCAAACTACATATCAGGCCTACCCATCCACTTGGAAACCAGGCACCTCCTCATCCTACAAATAAACATACTCAACTGCTGAGGGCCAAACAACCCACACTAGTTGCAACCAGATTAGTGTCATACCTATGTGTAGTTGGAGATAGTCGTGGCCAAACATATTGGCACCCTTGCACTTTTTTCAAATAATGCACCATTTCTTCCAGGAAATTGTTGAAATTTACAAATCTTTTGGTGTTAACATTTGTATTTCTTTGGTTTGCAGTGGAACAAAACAAAAAAAGCTTAAAACATTTCTAAATGTTAGCTTATTCCACACAGAAATCATAAAATGGCCCGGACAATATTATTGGCACCTTTTAGAAGTTGTTAGAAATCTTTAGATTTCAAGCAGGTGATTCTCCTTTACTTTGGAATTGAGCTCACCCGTGGTGAGTTGCAGGTGCCTACAATATAAAAATCACTCATTCATCCAGATTGAATGGAGAAAATGAGTCATTCTGCTGTTTTGTGTCACTGTGTGCACCGCAATGATCATGGAGAAAATAAAGAAAACGAGAGAATTATCTGAGGTCAGAAGCAAGAAAATAAAAAATTAACTTTTACCAACATTCGTGACATCAACAAATATTTAAATCCGGATGTGGAGTAGTTCCGTACGGTTGGGTGAATACAATTACGAATTCAAAATTGTAATTGTCTTTCCTCAATTCCAATCGTCATTCCAATCATAAATTGATACTTTTTAAAAATTCTGTTTTAAATGATGATTGTTTTGAGATATTATCAAACCAGCTCATTGTCGTCATCTGTCCACTTCCGGATTTGCGGCAGGTTCGTCTCGAGTTAATTTCAAAATCATAATTTTATTGAGGAATTTATGAAACCTCCTACCTACCTTGCAACATCCGCTGGGACCCAAAAACGTTCCACAGGAGGTTTGGCGGGTCTAGCGACAAAACTGAGGGAGTAGTTTGGGGACAGAGACGGACGGACACTCCTGTTTTATAATAAAGATTCCGCCCCACAAAAGCAGATACCCAAACATGTCCACACCAAATATCAGGCCTACACATGCATTTGGAAACCAGGGAACAAAAATGGAGTCACCAAAGTTTGGGTTTTTATTCTCAACATGATGGGGTCGGCAAAACCAAACCAACCGCAAGGCCACACTGCATGCCAAATGCCTGTCGATCAGCATGACTTCCGGCACCACCTGCGTGGCGTTGTACCTCAACAAAGCTGCCATCCTTGGCTTGGTTCTCATTCCCATAGAGACGCAAAGTGAAATGGCATTGGGATTTGTGGATCTTGAGAAGGCCGATGACCCTGTCCTGAGAGAGATGGTACTGGCGGCACTGAGATGGATGGGAGTGCTGGAAGCAGAAGCTAGTTTGGTGGAAGGGATGCACAAGGAAAAGAAAGGAAGAGTTCTAGTTTGTCATCGGACGTCAGAGTTGCCCAATGGTCGCATCCTGGGGGAAGGGTGGAGTGGTCAGGTAACGGGGTACTATATTGACGGTGCATTGTGTACGGACTCACTGCCTCATACAGACCAATTATAATACTCTCTTGTCCCTTCTGGGAAAGCCAAGGCTAAAATTTGTTCGACAAATTGATGAAATGTTTCAGAAGTTTGGAGGAATCCAAATCAGAGGACCAAGTTTATGATGTCATTGAAAAATCATGAGGACTAATATTTGGTGTTTGGTGTAAATTACTGAATAATGTCGAGGGTTTGGTGTGGAATAATGTTGAAGTGTTGGTGCGGTGTACCTGTGTGTGGCCTACAGAACGTTTGGGGATTTACTTTTTCCATCTTCCTCAAAATCTCCAACAAACTTCCACCACAACTGCGTTTTATCAAGGTGCGGAAGCATTCATTCCTCCACAAACACTTTCCTGAGAATGAAGAGAAATCTGTTCTTGGTTTGAATGTTTGACGTTATAATCTGTTCAGACCTGTGGTGGTTGATGCTGGAATCCCAGGTGGGAGCACGTCACCCTCTGTCGTTCTTTATTTCAGTGAAATAACTGATTGTCCATGTTTGATGTTCTTGTGTCTCTCACATAGAATCCCATCCTTGAGAAACCACAGGGATTTTTAGGATCTTTGTGGGCAAACATTGCCAGCATCTTACCCACTTCTTTCCTGAAGGTAATCAAACGCTTCCTTCCAGAAACCACAACACACATGAATTGCATGGATTGCTTCACTCCTGAAACACGTGTACGGTACTTTAATCTCCTGGGATGTATCTGCACACCCGGACACATATATGCATATACCGTCCCACAAAATTAGATACCCTAACATGTCCAAACTACATATCAGGCCTACCCATCCACTTGGAAACCAGGCACCTCCTCCCACCTCATCACCTCATGCCCCACAAGCACACATCCTCAAGTGTTGAAGGAAAAACTACATGCAATAGTTGTGACTCGGCCCTAGTTTGGGTGTAGTGGTGCCCACCTCCTCTCATTTGTTCCTCTTTTTTTTCTGCCTATGGAACCAACTTCCACATTCTCTTTAATCTCATTCTTTCCTCCAGTTCATCAGGACAGTTTAAGCTCCGCAAAGTTTAAAAAAAACGTTCACCATCGGTTGAGTTATTGTGCTTCATGTGTTTCATGGCCAAATTAATCAGGGGCAAAGGTTTTCCCAAAGCTTGGATGTGTCAAAACGTTGGACACTTTGTCGTGGGAGCGATGTTATAACAAAACAGGTTAAAGGCAAAACACACCTGTATGAATTGCTGAATACAGCAAGGTTCAGAGGAGAGATGAACTTTGCAACCATTTTGTATTCAGATTTAGTGAATTATCTCAGGACATTGGGGGGTAGGGGTGGTGTAGAGGGGGATGGGGAGAGTAATGGGGGAGAGAGGGGAGGGAATGAGAGGAGGGAGTGTGGGAAAGAGAGGGGAGAGGGGGATAGGGAGGGATAAGAAGTTTCCTTCTGTATCCACCCTGCCCCATCCCCCCCCGACATTTGAGGGACACCCTCTCCCAAAATTATCTCGAATGTTTTGCAAACATTCAGAGTAAGACAAAAGTCCCCACACCACTTATTCAATGTGTCAATCTCATCGCGGTAAAGACACAAAGGATGATTGATCGGAAAGACAGCCAATAATGGCGATATTGTCTGTGCACTTAATAAAGTTACAAACTTCTTTAAGAGCCACACATCCATTGGTGCACAAACTGAACAGCAGAGGTGACAATACACAGCCTTGTGGAGCACCAGTATTCAAGATTGATAACTTTGATAAGCGACCATTCACCCTCACCTGCTAAGTAATGTTGATGCCAGATTGTATTGCACAACCAGGATGTGTGGTCCTCTTTTTAGCCAATATCCAACCGCCGCAGCCCTATGTTGCACCACCATTTTGCAGTTGGCGCCACAAGCATCTCAGATATTTTGTTCTCAGCAAAACCACGAGTGCAACACAATTGACCTTTTTAAAGTCCATGAAATAATATTTAAATTGAGAGATTCACTTAAACCTTTCCTGTCACTTGGGACGGGTACTCCTCCGAGTTTATTAAAAAACTTACCTGTGAGGATTATAGCTGTTAAATGCCGCGTCGTGCAAAATGAGTGTGTGGTATTTTTCTACCTGGAGGGTGGGCTCAGGTGTGGCAAAACATCTCGTATTGTTGCATGAGTCTTGCATCTGCGCAGGATGGCCGATGGCATTTTCTGTTTGTATAAAAATGAACGAAAGTTTCTAAATTTACTTTTTGTTATCATAAACTTTAACTTTTGACTTGTGGATACATGAGTGACCTCAGAATGTTTAATATTTTTATGTCTTGGTTTCCTTTCAGTTCCTGGATGAAGTAACTTCAATTCCAGGCAGATGTAAGTGACTTTTCATCATCTGATACATAAAGCTCTTTCTAACCACTGACTCTCTCACTCACTGATAGATAATGTTTAATACCTTCGATTTGGGGTAGAAAGCTGAAATTTTGCAAATTGCTGCAACTCAAAGCCAATATCCCAGGAAAAATCGCAATACAGTCGGAAATTTTCCATGAATGAAAATATCAGGGAATAAAAGATGGTTGCTGGAGACTCAGTATGACCACGGCAAGTCTTGTGACCCCAGACAAAGGAATACTTCGCAGAATATTGCGGTGACAACAATTGATATTGTCACGGTTGTCTGGTTTGTTCCGGTTGCCCGGGACAAATCCAGCGAGTCATGTTAAAACAATCGTGACAGTCACCCGCTTCAAAGACTCCCTGCTGGATCTGCATCTGAAGACCGCATTACCAGGCAGATTGCAGTTCCCAAAGCGGGCGAGTGTGCTGCCAAGAGATGACCAAAAGACTGATCTAATAAGGCCAAGGAAACCTTGATCATGTGACGCGATCTTCTCCTATAGCGAATCAATCCTTGACGGGGATTACGAGAACCACCAGATGAAGCCACCAGGACAAAGAGAATTCACCCGAGACCAAGTCAGGTTTAATGACAAGAATGGCTCGGTGAGGGAACAGGATGAGCAAGTGCAAATAACAGTCGATAAGAAACAATAAATCTATCATAACGTGAACGGCACTCAGTAGAGAGCATACCTCCGCCTAGTTGGCCATATCACTCAATGGTGAAGAAGCACTTTTTAAAATTCCACGAGCTAGATCCGGATCTGGATCTTCACCAAATTTGAATTGAATCTTCCTTGTCACACACAACCTGTCCAAAAACTTTTTTCCAAATCCATCCATTACTTTTTGAGATAGCCTGTTATGTGTCGTTTTTGTGTCTATATCCTTATGGTGAAGAATCTCTTCAAAAATTAAATAATTCTCCTATCCGAATCCATATTCAGATCTTCACCAAAATCGAATCGAATCGTCCTTGTCAGACCCGCAACTGGTCCACCAAGTTTCGTCCAAATCCGTCCACAGCTTTTTGAGATATCCTGCTATGTATCGTTTTTGGCCCCATCTCCCAATGGTGAAGAATCACTTTAAAAATTATAGTAGTCGGATCCGAATCCGGATCTTCATCAAAATCTAATCATTTCGTCGGTGTCACATACGCTACATCTCTGCCAAATTTCGTCCGTATCCATCGACAACGTTTTGAGATATTTTGTTCACAAACGGATAGACAAGTTGTGAAAACTTAACCTCCATCCACCTTTGGTGGCGGAGGTAATAAGTGTGTGTGTCAGTGTGTGCCGGTGTGTCTCCTCCATAACTCCAAAACCATGAAAGCTGGTGGCTCGCAACTTTGCATGAAAAATGAAGGAAACTTAGGGGAGTTCATAAATGAAAACTGTGTATTTGTGTAAACTAGTACACCCGCTCACGACGGGAGCGGCAAGATGGGTCATGCCGCTTTGGGGTATAAAGATTACAGTTGATCTATGGTCGGGTCTCAAGAACATTGGGTGTGTGTTCATTTAACAAGTTTCTTGTGGAGAGATCGCCAAGTGGTTTAAGCATTCGAGGAAGCACTCCATTAAAAACCATTAAGTAACGGCTGGCTTGGCAATCACGAGCTAGCTGCTTGGTAAAAGAGCACAACCCGGGCTTCCTCCCTTTCAGTTTTGTGTTAAAAAGCAGGAGCGAGTTTCAAAAGTTTGCTCCAAAAAATGCCACGGTGGCGCCAGAAAGGGCCATGTTATTAATCCAACATTTATTTGTGGGGTACATACAGTACCGTAGATTTTCGCTCAGTTTGGAAGGTAAACCTTACTTCACGGATGTTGGGATTCCTCCAAATTTCTTTTTTTTAGTGATTATAATGGGCATTAGCGACTGTTTAAAAAGCTAATCATACGTGTTTGTGGTTTATAATATTTTTACTTCCTTCAGCAGCCATTGCTCCCATGGAAACGCCATAACAACTATAAGCTATTTACACAAATTCTCAATGCAGGAAAAACGCTTTGGGGAAATGGGACATTATTATAACTAGCCGAAACCCGTGGAACATCCACGGAAGGGAGGATGTGGTGTATGGATAGAGTGTACCATTATGGATGACATAGGGGATAATAATATGACATAGAATGACATAGAATATAATACAATGAACGCAGTATCAGAGGTTGAAATTATTTTAAAACTTCTGGATAAACAATGTTTGGGGTAATAGTCAAGCCTCTGACGACTCCTTGCGTACTCGTATTATCAACCTTGATATACACATCTTTGAACGACCGTGCTCTTGAACATGCCACATATAACTGGCCGTGTGAGAAGACAGGAGCAGGCAAATAGATACCCAGTTTACGGAATGTTTAGAAATTATGGTAAACCCACCTGATGAGGTTAGCGTACACTGCGATCACCGACAACGGAACAAATGCATGCTCAGGATTGTCCAATCAGCGGACGGCTTGCTTCGCCTTCGTCCAGCAGACGCCAATACGATGGCGTCGTAAGATGGCGTCGTATCGGCAGTTAATCGGATGCTTTTGGGCCCCAACGTCGGCTAATTCAGATTTTTCGAGTATGGCTGTACGTGATAAACAAAGAGCGCGGTTCGTAGATCATAAATCCATTAGTGCCGTGGGCATCGGGTCACTGGGTGCGGCGTAAAAGGGATAACAAAGTCGAGTCCTTACGCTATTATTATATAGACTTCCCGAAACCCGTGGAACATCCACGGAAGGGAGGATGTGGTGTATGGATAGAGTGTACCATTATGGATGGCATCGGGGATTTGCTTGTCCGAGTAAGAGTTAGGAAGAAAGATGAGAATGAAGAGTGCGTATATGAACAACGATCGCCGACACCGGCACAAATGCATGCTCTGGATAGTCCACTCAGTGGACGGCTTGTTTTGCCTTCACCCAGCAGACGCCAATACAATGGCGTCGTAAGATGGCGTCATATCGGCAGTTAATCGGATGCTTTTGGGCCCCAACGTCGGCTAATTCAGATTTTTCGAGTATGTCTGTACGTGATAAATAAAGAGCACGGTTCGCAGATCGTAAATCCATTAGTGCCGTGGGCATCGGGTCACTGGGTGTGGCGTAAAAGGGATAACAAAGTCGAGTCCTTACGCTATTATTATATAGATACTCCCCGTCGATGTGCTTCTGTGGTAATCGCGAATATGAGTCACATACACGGTCACAGTGCCTGATGCCACTGTGACCGTGTTTTGATTAATAAATCTACGAGTCACAAAACACGAACCGAACTCACCTCAAGCAGTAAAAAGGTACAAATCGCTCCTAGAAACCACCTCATCTCTTCAGACCTCAACACACCTCTATAAGTATAAGTGACGGCAGCGCTCATGGGATCTTCTTCTTCCGTTAAGCTCCAATTTTTTCTCTTTAAGTTAAGTCCAATCAGTCCTCTCTGCTCGAAGTGCTCAGGCCATGCCTTCCCGCTCTCATACTTTTATTGCCGTTCGGTGTAGAAAGGGATTGACATATCGTTCGTCTGTTTCAGCTCGTTATCTTTAAGCTTCCTTACGTCTCACCACCTGCTACACCTCTCTGAGTTACGAGGATTTATGCAACGCACCCCGAGTATCGCAATGTCACTCCATTTAACTTTATTAAAATGACGATAAAGACGTTTCCTTATATATCCTAATTTAAAATGTTCAAGGGAATAAAAAGACCATTTGGTTCACACCACCCATGTTCACACCACTCGACTGTCCAATCAGCGGACGGCTTGCTTCGCCTTCGCCCAGCAGACGCCAATACGATGGCATCGTAAGATGGCGTTGTATCGGCAGTTAATCGAATGCTTTTGGGCCCCAACGTCGGCTAATTCAGATTTTTCGAGTATGTCTGTACGTGATAAACAAAGAGCGCGGTTCGTAGATCGTAAATCCATTAGTGCCGTGGGCATCGGGTCACTGGGTGTGGCGTAAAATCGATAACAAATTCGAGTCCTTACGCTGTTATTATATAGATATTGTTGTCTTAACATTAATAATATGTGATTATTATTCATTTTGTTATTGAAAGTGTCTTTGGAAAAACGCCACAATAAATCTTCTTCTTTGGAGAAACGCCACGATAATGCTAATTTAACATTGACTAGGGCATGCCCGTACTATATATAAGCTAGGACGTGCCCGTACGTGGGTGCCCGTTCCTTGCCAAAAAAAAAAAAAAAAAAAAAAATTTGTGTAGGGGTGTGTGTGTGTAAACATCCTAGGGCGTGCCCTACGTGGGTGCAAAAAAACATGCGTGCAAACAACAACAACAAAAAAAAACTTTGAAACCACGTGGCAGTAACGACCACAGAACCCCCCCCCCTCTATTTACATGAATGGTTTGGTCCATTCGCAACGACCACAGAACCCCCCCCTCTATTTACATGCAATGGTTTGGTCCAAAGCGAACGGTTTGGTCCATTCGATGTGATTCGATGATTCGATGTGAATGGTTTGGTCCATTCGCAACGACCACAGAACCCCCCCCCCCCTCTATTTACATGAATGGTTTGGTCCATTCGCAAAGCCAAAGCGAACGACCACAGAACCCCCCCCCTCTATTTACATGAATGGTTTGGTCCATTCGCAAAGCCAAAGCGAACGACCACAGAACCCCCCCCCCCCCTCTATTTACATGAATGGTTTGGTCCATTCGCAACGCCAAAGCGAACGGCGAACGGCTAAATCGCCATAGCTCGGTAAGTACTTGTCCGATTAATTTCAAACCTTGAAAAGGCACATCCTCGGGTCCCCAGCAATATACCTGGCAAGTTTCAAGTATATCGGACCGGTAGTTGTCGAGAAACAGCGGTCACAGACAAACAGACAAACGTACAAACGTACAAACGTACAAACGTACAAACGTACAGACAGAGATTACTGGAATTATAGATAGATATACACATGCAAACCCATTGATGGAAATGGCGGGAAAACCCGCTCGGTGGAGAAACCCCCCTTTGGGGATGGGGGGGGGGGGGGGGGGGAAATGAATGCGCTACAACCTTCATTGTGTAATCCTTAGTCATCCTGTCAAGTTTGGTTGAGATTGGATAAGTAACGACGGAATGTATTGGGGTCAAAAATTAATCAGACAGACAGACACCAAATGGCATGTTTTAGTTTGATGATGATGATGGAATCACCGTTTTTGAAGATAATTAATGGGGTACTCTCATCATAAAATACCAAAAAAGGCTTACCCTTAGTTATCGCACGTTAACCTCGCAGGGGCCTGAATCTGCCATTTTGTGTTGGCCTGATCAAAAATGCCTTGCCTTGGAACAGGTCGCAACGGTTTCTGCATGAAGCTTCACACCTACGAATCGCTTTATACATCGCTGATCGCCAATCTCCATACCCTTCCTTGCTCCCCCTTCCTCTCCCTTCCTCTCCCTTCCTCTCCTCACTCTCCCCTCCTCACTTTCCCTTTTCTCACTTTTTTATCGCTCCCACCCCCCTCGTCCCACCACTCCCTCCCAGAGTGTATTGTGTTCTGAGAGATTTCTCTCCCCCTTCCTCGCTGTTCTCCCCCTCCCCCTTCGTTGCTCTCCCCACTTCCTTGCTGTCCCCCCTTCCTTGCTCCCCCACACCTTCCTCCCCCTCCAACCCTCCTCGCCCCATCCTCATTCTTCCCTTCCCCATCCTCACTCTCCTACCCCTCCTCTATCCCTCCTCCCTATTAATATCCCCATTGTATTTGCTTGTCAATAATAAAACCCCTCACCTTTGAACCGATCACACCCACCTATGAGTCAAGGAAGAATGGGAACCATGATTATCGAAAACGCCTTCAGACTCAAACCACGAGGGAAAGACAAAGCAAAATCACAAGACAAGAAATATTCTTCCTCGATTTCTCACACACATGTTCTGGTGCTGTGGCCTGATCTGAATTGTGGAGGTGCTTTTCCCGTATAAATATAAACTAGGGGCTGATGGCCTACACAGACACGAAAAAGAACATTTATGACTGAAAACAGAGGGGGGAAACATCGAATAAAGGCTCAAATGTGAATATGCAGTAGTTTGCTCCACTCTCACATGATCATGGAGATACCATGGTTTGGTAACAAGTGGTACAAAGTCCTTGGTGGATGAGCTCAGATGGTTTGTTGAAATGATCCACACAGATGTTCTCTTTTACAGGTATGTGGAATGATGAGGTAATGAATGGTGTGTGCAGAACCGTCATCCTCCTGCTTTGTTTGGCTTTGATCCTGCGGATCCTCGGACCCATCATCAAGGTATGGATGTCATGAATAATGCTGTGCAAAAGTCTCAGAAAATTTGCATTTTTAGCCGCGTCACAAGACGCTGGTCATAGAGTGCCCTCTGCTATTGTTCTTGTTCTTCTTGTTCTACTTGCAGAGAAGACAAAACCTCAAAGCTCCACCAATTCTGGGAACCATAGCTCCACCCATTGTGGGAGAGGCTTCATATAAACAAATATCCACCATTTTATTAACTTGCGTAGCTTTGAGGCCTGTTTTGTAGGCCCGTGGTGTCTTCCTCTCTCACAGTTTTATTTCAAATCAAATTCGATATATCATTTCATTTTTCACAGTCGCTAGCATAGTTTTAGACTCGGTTGAAAAAAAACGGGAAGAAATTCCGATGAAAGTTGCCCTTTATAGAACGAAATGAATTCTCAAAGGCCTGTAACTTCAAGTCCATTGAGATATTTTTTTTTTAAATCGCGGCATGGTCAGTCATACACCGCCCGAAATAACAGACGGGAAAATGCCGAGATATATTAAAAATTCGTCCATTTGATGACAATCGTCACGATGAAATATTTAATTTATACGTCGTCACAATAATGTGGAGAGAGAAGCATAGCTTCGTTCACGTGTCGCCACATACGGGAAATTGCCGAGATATATATATTTTAAATCGCGGCATGGTCAGTCATACACCGCCTGAAATAACAGACGGGAAAATGCCGAGATATATTTAAAATTCGTCCATTTGATGACGATCGTCACGATGAAATATTTAATTTATACGTTGTCACAATAATGTCGAGAGAGGAGAATAGCTTCGTTCACGTGTCGCCACACACGGGAAATTGCCGAGATATATATATTTTAAATCACGGCATGGTCAGTCATACACCGCCTGAAATAACAGACGGGAAAATGCCGAGATATATTAAAAATTCGTCGCCACACACGGGAAATTGCCGAGATATATTTTCACTTTGCACAAAAATAACATCAAGTAATCGAATCAATAGGAATGTCCTGTGCCTATAACATCGACGTTATAGGCACAGCTGCATCTAGGCATTGTGTAACATCGACGCGGCTTTTGTTTTAATTAAAACTTTTTGTACTTGTTTCTCTTCTGATGCAGAAGGAAACGGAAACTTTGTGTTCAATGCAAATAATCTTGATGAAAATAGTCTTATTGAAATATCTAGATTTAAACACAACTATCTGAAGTACCCAGCATTGCCTGGATAAATACAATAAAATATGTTTAAATATTTCCTGCATCACAAATTGGGGAATGTTGGCCTCATGGTTTCGTATGAATTACAAATTTTAGGCGTTGAAAAATGCTCTTGGACCACTTTCCCTTCTTTTTATTAATTGTATATTTTAAATACAGTTATCCCCCGCTTAACGAAGGCATTACATACCTTTATATCCCTTCGTCATGCCATCCTTCATTACGTAGGAGCTCGTTTTACATTATTTCTTGTCGGAAAATTCCACTGTTTCCTCACCGTAAATTTTCATTCTTCGAGCAAAGCCATGTGCTCCGTATGTGGATGGTTTTAGTGCAAGTGACATGAAATATTATTATTCACCTGATGATAGAGACAGGAACACAAGAATAAAGTTAATTTAGTTTTAACACCGACCAAAAGAGTGTGCCAACTTCTGGGCGAACCTGTCAGATTAATCGTCCCACACAGCTTCAATTATATTCACATCTGGGCCTTGAGGGGGCTGTGAGTATTGTTCTATATATTAAAGGACTTTGCTTCATCTTTCTTTTGGAAATAAGTTTTAATTATTCCAGCTGAGTGCCTGGGATCATTTCATTGCTGTAAGATGAGGTTTGGACCAACAAACATTGCACCACTGTGGAGAGAGAGCATGATGGATGAAACTTTGTTTGGACCAACAAACATTGCACCACTGTGGAGAGAGAGCATGATGGATGAAACTTTGTTTGGACCAACAAACATTGCACCACTGTGGAGAGAGAGCATGATGGATGAAACTTTGTTTGTGCGTTGCACAGTCAATATCCACGATGCAGGGTCTCCACAAAGTCTTGTTCCGGTTTGGTTGTAATCAAAGTTGTAATAAATAGCACCAACACGTTGTGGGCACCCTGTACTGTTACACTTGCGGAATTCTAAACACGCCGATGAACCGCCAGGCTGGAAGGGGATGACAGGTCACCACATCCACCCGTAATTTCATGCTGGTCGTCGAAAATGTAAGATCCGCGTGCATTGATGTGCCCTGTTTAACTTTCTTCCTGGAAATGAAAGTAATCTTCCTTTTCCTTCAGGTATACATGATACCCACCATTGTGAAGAAGAAACGCCCACGATCAAGTCAGCAGCTGGTATGTATGATTTATACTTCCCATCACAATGTCCATGCAAATGAAGGAATATTTATTAAACGTTAATTTAGTGTTTTTAATGTGATTGTTTGTTGATGCGTTTTTAGCTCACGTGGAACGTAGTTCAGGGGGAGGTATTAGCATGGTGCGGTGTCAGTCAGTCAGTCAGTCAGTCAGTCAGGCTGTAGGTAAACACTCAGATATCAAAGTTTGTTCATGGCATCAAAAAAAATTGGGGTCTAAAGGGGTCACCGGTGTTGAAAGTGGGTCCATCTTTGGCCCCCCAAAATAGGTACTTGCTCTCTTCTTTGAAACTACAAACACAATTCTGATGAAGCTTGGCCACAACCTTCATCACCCATGATGGACGAACGTTTGTTCACAGCATTAAATAAATAGCACCGGAAAGCGGGCGTAACCCCTCAGCCCATGCATGGTGAAAGGAAGCCGTGGCGGCCATATTGAAAATTGCAGTACTCCCATTTTCGAAAGCAACCTTCCACTACTCACCCCCAACACACACTCCAAACATGGATTTAATCGGACAAGCCGTTCTGCTCGAAATTGACGGAAACCAAAAGTTTACGGACGCCGGACGCCCACCCGCCTGCCCGGACGACAATACCCCTTATCCCATTGGGCTGACGGGTGAAAAGGAGGGGATCTAAAGGGGGTTTGTGGGGGTATTGGAGGTTGACCCTCCTCTCCCCCAAAAATAGGTATTTTCTCTTTTCTCTGAAACTAAAAACACACGTTTGACGAAACTTGACCACAGCCTTGATGTACCAATGTTTGTTCACAGCATCAAAAAAACATCAGGGGTTTGTCTTCCAAAGGTGTTTACTTTCTTCTCCGTGACATATTTTGTGGGTCGTCCACGCTTACCAGTGGTTCCCTGGTTCTACCAGGTGAGCCCAGGGACATTACCGCTCTATTTTCTTCTGCCTGGCAGTTCGTCGGGGAGGTTAGAATTCCGCAAATGTAACAGTACAGGGTGTCCACAAAGTCTTGTTTCAGTTTGGTTGTAACAAGTTTTTAAAACCACAACAATACTTTGTGGACACCCTGTACTGTTAGTCGTGGAATTCTATCCACCCTGAGGAATCGCAAAGATGGAAGGGGACAAAAGATCACCACATCCACCCTTAATTTGGTGCTGCTTGTTCGCAGTTTAAGATCCATGTGCATTCATGTGTCCTGTTCAAGTTTGTTCCTGCAAATGAAAGTAATCTTCTTTTTCCTTCAGATTAGCAACATTCAGATGTCGAAAAACACACCATCAGGACAGCAGGCAGTACGTATGAATTATGCTTCCCACAACAATGTCCATGTAAATGATGGAATATTTATTAAACGTTAATTTAGTGTTTTTGACATAATTGGTTCTTTGATGCATTTTTAGCTCACCTGGAACGAACTTCAGGGGAGGTATCAGCATCGCATGGTGTCCGTCAGTCAGGCTGTATATGAATTCTTTGATCTCCTTTTTTTTTTTTTTTTTGTTGTACACAAGATCGAGGCTCGTGTGAGACGTAACATTAATGATAAAAAAACAAACAGACACATAAGACGAAATTAAAGGAGCGGCAGAAAGATGGGGAGAGGGGGGGAAGCACACAAGTTTAACATTTGAGAGCAGGGACATCGGGAGATTTGTTGGAGGGAGAGGGCTTGGGGGGAGGAGGCGTGGGGAGGGGGGTGGGGTTGGGAGAAGTTAAAAACACATGGACACAGCGAGGACCTCCAGGAAAGAAGTCGGTATTTCAGAAAAGTGGATCTGGGGTGAACTAACAGGGGTAGAAAAGATCAAGCTTTTGGATGGGGGAAGATAAGAGATGGTGGTGAACAGCTGCTTTGAAGACCTGGAGGGATGAGTGGGATTGAAGAGAGTGAGGGAGTTTGGTCCAGAGGCGGGAGAGAAGAGGAATGAAAGAGTGAAGGTGAGCAGAGAGTCTTGTGTGACCTGCAGGAGTATTTGGAGGACAGAGCACAGACAGGGCTGGGGGTGGGGTGGGGGGGGGGGGGGGGGCTAGGCCGGAGAGGAGTCGGAAGAAAACAGAAATACCACCAACCTGCCAGCGGTTGTTGGAAGAAGACACCTCTCGCTGGGTTCAAAAGCCGCCATTTTGTTTCGGCCTACTGAAACTTGCCTTGCCTTGGAAACACGATCGATTATATCATTACATAAGTGAAGCATATCATCAACATCTGGATTCGGATATGATGATTGGATGCTGTAGACTAAATAATGTCCAAATCTGGAGTGAAATGTGACATAATTTACCACATCGAGCGATTGGTGAACGCTATTCAGGCTGCTTTTAAAAGCCATGGCGTTACAGTAGACAGACCTCCCTTTTTGTTTTTATTCACAAGGCCGGGGAAGTTTTGTTGTGTTTATAACAGCCATTTAAAAAATATATTTGTTTGCTCCCAGTCGTTGGCACATTATTTGATGCGTTAAATCGATCTGTTTTTAAAATTCCAAAACCATTTCACCAAGAAGCAATCGGCTTGCTATCGCTTGCCAAGCCAGCCGTTCCTTATCACCAATTTCGCTGGAGTGCTTAAGTTCCTTGGTGAAGGCTCCACAAATGAAGTGAGAAATGCCTGTGTACTTCATTAATTAGTGACAAGGCCGGGGAAGTTTGGGTGTGTTATAACACTCTCTTTGAATATGATTAACGAGGTGAACCACCACTTAGTAACCACTATTCAGGCTGCTTTTGCAAGCCATGGCGTTATAGTAGACAGAGCTGCCTTTTTGTTTTCACGTACCCATTTTTCCATTGATGAACATTTTTTGTACGATATAGTAACTCCCCTCCCCCTGCTTCCTCGCTCCATCCTCCCTCCTCTCTTCCTCTTTCCCCTTCCACCCTCCCTTCTTCGCACCGCCTCCCACTCCACTCCCTTCCCCTCTCCCCTCCTCCTCTCTCCCTCCTCCTGCTCCAGCCTCTCTTGCGCCCTCTCCCTCCCTACCTCCTCTTCCCCAACCCGCTCGCTTTATATTCCCGTCACGAAGCGGCTCATTGTGAATAGTTTACGTTTTGTATCCCGGAGTACACCAGAAAATCACAATACAGAATCACGTTCAATCAAAATCATCCGTCTAAAACTTTTTGAGATATCCTGCGATGTTTCGTTTTTGGCCGAATCTGCCAATGGTGAAGAATTGCTTGAAAAATTGTACTAGCCGGATGCGGATCCGGATCTTCACCAAAATCTAATTATTTAGTATTTGTCACATACTCTCCCTCTCTGCAAAATTTCGTCCGAATCTGTCCATAACGTTTTGAGATATTTTGTTCACAAACGGACAGACAGATATGGGTGAAAACATAACCTCCATTCACCTTTGGTGGCGCAGGTAATGACCCTTCCTGCCGCTCCCATCGTGAACGCGTGCACCAGTCAACACAAAATGAGACTTTTCCACCTTTATTGACACATCGGAACCCAGCACTTCCAAGTGAAAAACAAATTCTTAAAATTTCAGAAAATTAATTAGAAATACAAAACTAGAATATCTTGTTTATACATATTGTTACGGACACGACTTTGATGTTATGGTGGGCCGAGCGGAATGGCCGCCGTGTCCGCACAAGTTACCCGATTATACTCGAACCTTGGCCGAGTCGCGCTACGCTAGATCAATGAAGGAAAAGGACACAACGGCTGGGTTAAAAATGATACGACACCAGGGGTACGGTTCTCAAGACCTCCGGAGGAGGTTATAATATGGCGGAAGGTTAGATTACAGGAATGAGAGGGACAGCATAGGAAGATAGGCACTTAGACACACTTATCTTATTCCCGACAGACCACAGATAAACGGGACAAAACTGACTCACACGGGGATTGATGGCAAGGAAAGCGGGTATTCGATGGCTCAAGGTGCACCTTGGCTCAGGGGCAAAATCGACCCGGTCCGGTCCAATGATGCGGGAAGGTCGCTCAGCGCTCGGAGGTCACGACTTGTCTTTTCAAGCTGGGGGCGCATCTCACGTCACGTCCGGTAAGTCGCTGCGTATATCCGGCGGGGAGTGACACGCCCTCGGCTAGTTAGCTCCGCCCCAGATGGAATCGGTCCGCCCTTCTTATTGGGTGCGGGGGGGGGGGGGGGGGGTTACTGGCTCCGCCCCTGACGAGGAGCTGACAGCCAGCCCCTTCGTGGTAACCCCGTGGAGCGCATGGGCAATGGCGGCTAACCACGCCGGAGTGAGGACGCACACTCCCCGCGCCGCGCCGCCCCCAATCTCCTCTGTTGTTGTAGTTGTTGTTGTTGTTGTTGTTGTTGTTGTTGTTTCATGGGGAAGATGGGAGGAGGGATGGGGAGGTCCTAAACTCACTACTGGTGCCATACAATCACATTCTGGTGCAACGAAGAGTCAGAATTAATGGAAACGAGTCCTTAACTGACATAGACTAAGAATAACTAGCAAGATGTCCGAAAGTTGTCTACGTGAGATGCGGTGGACCTGGGCACGACATTTAATGGGGGAAAAAGGGGAAGGTCGGTTCTACAGAGTGTTATTTACAGGCAATGGGACTAGGGAATGGGGGATTGGGGATAGTTGGGGAGTATTGGGGAAATAGGGGAATATTTACAAGCGGATATGGAGGCCAAATGCCATATCCGCAACATTGCACCCTTCTCTACCCTCGGGGCGTCCCGACCCGATAAATTTTTACCTATTTTAGTGTGGCACTCAGATGTAGTTCCCTCTACTATTAACTCTACCCTGAGTGCGACAGTTTTACAGATATTCACAAATGAGTAAATATGTCCCCCTGCGACGTTGCACCCTTCTCCTCACAGAAACACGCCCACAGGATAACCGAATCGCGGAAAGAATTCGCAAACTAAACATACAGCCGGTAGGGAGCATTATTTACACAAGACTACGCTGATATTTACACTACGATCCAGGACCTGTTTTTGGAGGAACACATGCAGATGTTATGCATAGAGAGAGCACGCATGCCAGCATCGATACACCAACCCACGAGTGCTCTGTGGCCTTACGGCCTTTAATAATGTGCAGAGCACCCCATCCAAGCACCAAAAGCACCACCCCATAACACAGTCAGCACCATCCGGTGCACCAATAAAGTGTTTATAAATCACCGGTGGTGTCGCAGCCGGCCGATGTTCTGCCGCTGGTCTTGCCTTCGTGTGGTGCACTTGGTGTTCTTGCCTCTTTCAAAAAAATAAAGAAAGGCGCCAACCGCGTCCATTTCTGTATTGTGGCCGTCAGGGGGCCAACTATAAGTGGTTCACCTTGTATGGCATAGGTGCCCCGTTGACCCATAGGTCCATCCACGGGTGGTGCTTGGCCGCAAAAGAACTGCGGTCCATTGTGGGTGGCCACAAACATTGCGGTCCATATGGTGTATCGATCCAGGCAGCAAGCAGCGAAAGTGCAGGCCCACAACTGCGGAGCCAGCACCTCTCTCTCTCCTCTCTCTCTGCCCCAAAGCCAGATCCTCGGAGGTGGGAGACAAAAGAAAAGACAAGTGAGTAAGGTGGTAAGGGCGCAAAAGTGCATGCAATACAAGGTGATGCACACTGGGGGCACATGGGAACCAGGTGAGACAGGTACGTTCCTACCGTATGCCCCCCCCCCACCAGGTAACCTACATGGCCCCTCCCTTACCCCTTACTGTATCCACAAAACACAACTCTACCCATAAACATCTACTTTACAAATCACAAACATCCCTACTGTCTTCCCCGTTCCTCCCATAAACCAAATTCGTCTTCTCTCCCTCCTAACCAATCAAATTTGCCATTTTCAACTCTCATCAAAATTTGCCATCTCCAACTCAACATCATAATTTGCTATCACCAATTCATCATCAGTCCCTCCTAGGGAGGGAGAGATGGAATCACCCCAATGTCTCATCCACGTCGTGATGCGTCTCACAAATCCTCACAGCAATTCTCATTTCCTGCACCAAAACAAAGAAAACACAGGTGTGGAGTCATCATCATCACCACAGGTAAGTGGCTGCGTATGGTGCGACAGGTTCATCAATCCTAACTATTTCCTAAATGACTTTAACAACTTTACACTACCCGGGGTCTTTCTCCGGCCAAACCATTGGCCCTCTTACACTATGGGTTCTAAAAACCAATTCCCATTGGCCAAACTGTGGTGCTTTTCAATTTGGGGTCTCACTCCCCCGATTCATCTCCCGGTGCCCTCGCACAATTTCTGGGCTGTGGCGTGTACCTCTCCCAGTGGGTCTACCCACCTGCACACCTCCACCACTGCAGTTGCCTCCGAGCTTACCTGCTCCTTACCCTAACCTAACTACCTGGGGAAGGCCCTCTGGCGCTCTCCCCACTCGGTGCCCTCTCTGGCACTGGGCTACCCGGGTTCGTCCTCCGGATCCTCGGGCCCCATCCACAACTCTACCGGCTCCCAGAGCCCACCTGCGGCCTCACCTGGCCGACATCCTCACAGTGGTGGAGTGCCCAACCAACTACACACACTAACAGGCTACACGCCCAGCCATTTCCACAACACTAATGCACCCATCCACAATACCATTCTGCAACCCGCACCACAGATGCCAATATCCAACCACAATTTACCTATACCCTCTACCTAACACTTACACTACCCGCCCCAGGTACTCGTGAAAGGGGTCCACTCTTCCCCCATTCACACCTTCGCACCATGCACACCACTCCGTACCACTTACTCCAACTCTCTCCACACACCTGTACTTGCACACCTGTGCTCTCACACCTGGTGCCACCTGCACCCTTCTCTCCCCAAGCGCATTCGCGCTGATCCACAACACTCACTACTCATACACTGCTCCACACACCTGTCCAGTTGCACACCTGTGCAATCACACCTGTTCAACTCTCAACCACACGGCATCATCTCATCTAACTACTCCCCTCTGAAACTTGCGCTTCCCAGTCGTCCCTTTAAACTATTGCGCTCCCTCGTCATTACCATCCATACTAATCTACCTGCGTCCCCACTACAGGTATCAGTCACTAACTAAACTTAACGTTACCTAATGTCATCTTCTAGGGCCCTATCAATATAACCTAACCCAACCGGGCTAGTTTTCACTGCCATAAACCCCATAATCTATAGCGCATTTGCCCCCCATGGGAAGGGCGGCAGGGATGCCAGCCTTACCCACCGGGCCCATCGCTCACTACCAATTTTGCACATCAAATTTCAACAAATTAAAAATTTGCCAATCACTACCCATCATCTGCCAATCACTACTGCCAATCCCTTGCCAATCATCAAATTTTTTTTTTCTCTAATTTTGGGTCCAAAACACTAACCTCATCACCCAGTCTACTCACTAATGCCTCTCGGTGCGCCAATTCCTGTCCAAAGCCCGGCTTCGTAAAGCCAAGCCATGAATGCGGGTTGTTCTGTGCCAGCGGCTGGATGCGTCCGGCACTCGGTGCAGGGACGGGGGCTTACCCGGGCCGAGATCCCACGCACCATCTCGGCGTGGAGCCATCCAATGTCCCGATCTCGACCTGCCGGACCGCCTCAACAAAAAGTGGTCGCCATGACGACCCTTTCTATCGGGCTGCCCGCTCCGCCTAGTGGAGCACGGACGCGGCCGTTCGAAGCGAGGCCCAGCACGCACCGAGGGCCCGATTCGGCTAAAAGTCGCTCTAACCTCTAACCCGGTTACCTTCGATGCCTCACCTGCATGCTTACACCCCGCAGCCCGTTCCTTGCTCACACATCCAGCCGTTCCCATGCTCCTCGTACCTTTCCTTACACACCCAGGTACCCTCATTCCACTCACAGCCTTGGTCACACACCTGACCACCGAACACTTTGGCACACATTCGTTGGTCGCACACCTCACCAACACACCTCTTCGCGCCCCCTCCTCTGTCACCTCCTCTGTGACAATCACAGGTGTGCTCTCCTTCGCACACCCAACCACGTGCCTCACCACCAACTCCAGCGTGCATTCCCACTCACGCTCTACCATTCCAGGTGTGCATCCTTCCATCCCAGGTGTACATCCTCGCTCACCTGTCACAACCAACTCACTCTCCTTGTCACTCTCACTACTCTCACCTCCATTCTTGACAGCGCACTCACCTTTACTCTTGACAGCGCACTCTTTCCTCATGCACCTGTCCATCACACACCTTTCTTGCGCACACTCTTGCGCACACTCTCCCGTCACACCCTCTGTAACACTCACCACACCGCGCTTCCATGTGCTCCCTCGCACACGCGCTACGACCGACTCACTCTCGCCAGCACCCTCACTCCTTGGCACGCACTTTTTCCTCACACACCCCAGAGTCGGACTTTCTTGCACACCTCCTTTTTCGCACACCAGACCTGTCGCACACTTCACCAACGGCCTCTCACGAACACCCGGGTCTATCTCGACCCCCAAGCTTATTAAATCCCCTGGCGCATCATACGCACGACCATATTGGTCACCACTTACACAGGGTCCTCTTCCTCTTCGCTTCTCCTCCATCACCTGCGAATCCCTCATCCGGTTAATGAGCACATCATCACGATCCAAACACAGACTTTGGACCAATTCTTTTATCTCCTCTTTTATCTCCTTCTTATCCTCTCTCCGTCTCTTAATTTCGCTCACCCCTTCTTCCACTTCTTCTAATTTCTGCTTCACCTCTTTTATTCCCCGGTACGTCTCCTCAAGCTCGTCCTCCAAGGCTACCTTGACCGTTTCCATGTGCGTCCTCACCTGCCGGTCCTTCGTCTCCATTACCTCTATCACCTCGTCCAACCTCGTTGTCAGTCCCTCACGTACCATCTGACATTCCCTCTTTGTCGCTATTAAGTCGTTTTTTATGTCGTTTTGTGTCGCTTTTAACCCTCCTAATACCGCAGTGTTCCTTTGAACCTGCTCCGTTAGTCCTTTTTGTCCCTCCGTCAGCTGTTCCACCTCCTGCGTCAGGTCCTCTATGCCCCCTTGTAACTTTACAGTCCCCTTTCTCACCTCCTTCTCCATGCGCTCCTTACAGTGCCTCACCTCCTCGCGCACTCCTCCGACCTCCTCACTCACACCTCTTCTGATCTCCTCTCCCATCACTTGCATCTCCTGCCCAGATGCCACCCTCATCTGCTCCATTTCCTCCCTGTGAGCATCCAGTTTAGTTTCTACCCCCATTCTGACCCCCTCTATCTGCTGCCCCATTTGGTTAACTTCCCTTTCCGCTTGGTCCCTCATGTCCCTCAATTTGCCTTCCATCCTGTTTTCTAACCCCATTAACCCATTTCTCACCTCTTTTATCCCGTTGTCTAACCCTTCACCGGTACCCCTCGCTTCGTCCCTCATTACCCCCATTTGGCCCTCTAATCGCTCACCCTGAGCATCCATCCGGTTCCCCATTACCCCCATTTGGCCCTCCAATCGCTCACCCTGAGCCCTCATTCCCACAATTTGGTCTCCCATTCGTTCCATAAGGGCCCTCATTTGCAACATAAAAAGGTTCGGATCCACCAGGGGCGCTGCCACGGTCGCGGGCGCGGTGACCAGCGAGGCGCCATTTTGCGTGCCCGCAACGTCGGGCGCAACGACGCTATTTTGTGCGTCTGCTACCCTCACTGCTTCGCTCTCCTCACGTCCCTCAATTTGGTCCTGGACCGACCCTGCCTCACTCTCCTCTACCGGAACCCAGCCGACTTGGTCTGCCATAGCGCGACTTTCAAAATTCGGGTTTTTATTTTCGTAAAACAAAATCAAATTTCGCCGTTATAATTTCGAGCGCGGGAAACGCGCTCCGGATCGAATTCTACTTCCCAACACCAAAATGTTACCCTAATGGTACACTTGGTGTTCCAAAATTTGGGCTAAATGAATTTAGTCCCAGGTCCGAATCCCACTCCTGACACCAATTGTTACGGACACGACTTTGATGTTATGGTGGGCCGAGCGGAATGGCCGCCGTGTCCGCACAAGTTACCCGATTATATTCGAATCTTGGCCGAGTCGCGCTACGCTAGATCAATGAAGGAAAAGGACACAACGGCTGGGTTAAAAATGATACGACACCAGGGGTACGGTTCTCAAGACCTCCGGAGGAGGTTATAATATGGCGGAAGGTTAGATTACAGGAATGAGAGGGACAGCATAGGAAGATAGGCACTTAGACACACTTATCTTATTCCCGACAGACCACAGATAAACGGGACAAAACTGACTCACACGGGGATTGATGGCAAGGAAAGCGGGTATTCGATGGCTCAAGGTGCACCTTGGCTCAGGGGCAAAATCGACCCGGTCCGGTCCAATGATGCGGGAAGGTCGCTCAGCGCTCGGAGGTCGCGACTTGTCTTTTCAAGCTGGGGGCGCATCTCACGTCACGTCCGGTAAGTCGCTGCGTATATCTGGCGGGGAGTGACACGCCCTCGGCTAGTTAGCTCCGCCCCAGATGGAATCGGTCCGCCCTTCTTATTGGGTGCGGGGGGGGGGGGGGGGGGGGTTACTGGCTCCGCCCCTGACGAGGAGCTGACAGCCAGCCCCTTCGTGGTAACCCCGTGGAGCGCATGGGCAATGGCGGCTAACCACGCCGGAGTGAGGACGCACACTCCCCGCGCCGCGCCGCCCCCAATCTCCTCTGTTGTTGTAGTTGTTGTTGTTGTTGTTGTTGTTTCATGGGGAAGATGGGAGGAGGGATGGGGAGGTCCTAAACTCACTACTGGTGCCATACAATCACATTCTGGTGCAACGAAGAGTCAGAATTAATGGAAACGAGTCCTTAACTGACATAGACTAAGAATAACTAGCAAGATGACCGAAAGTTGTCTACGTGAGATGCGGTGGACCTGGGCACGACATTTAATGGGGGAAAAAGGGGAAGGTCGGTTCTACAGAGTGTTATTTACAGGCAATGGGACTAGGGAATGGGGGATTGGGGATAGTTGGGGAGTATTGGGGAAATAGGGGAATATTTACAAGCGGATATGGAGGCCAAATGCCATATCCGCAACATTATACATACATGTTACATTATTACGTTCTGATAACTTTCAGATTTTTCATGAAATTAATGTATTTGTTTTCTCTGCAGGAAATACCAGGCAACATGATCGGCTTCAGTGTTACCTGCAGATCTGTTCTCACCGAAATGATTTGCGTCCTGCGTGGAAGCCGACTCACTGTAAAGGTAGAAGGTCCAAACTGTTTCCAGCTATTTGATTTTCTTCATGAAGCATATTTCACGACACTGTGGCTGTTGATCATGTGCTGTCCAGGAAAAAGGTATTTCCTGGTGGTGTTCATATTTCTATCTCACATGGAAGTTCTTATGTTTTACAGGAGATAATGAGGGACACTTGGGTGAAACAGTTCACGTGTACTCCTTCGAAACTTACACGTTTGAAAGGTACTACAGCCCTCTTTTACAACGATCATAATTTTTTTTTAAATACTTGGGCTGTGGCTTGTCATGGAACACACACACACACACACACACACACACACACACACACACACACACACGGACACACACACACACACACACACACATACACACACACACACACACACACACACACACGGACACATTGACGAGACAAACAAAACAGCCAGTGAGCTTGGGGAAACTTCTGTCACTTCAGGGATACTCTGGGTTCCAGCGACATCATAACAATGGCTCCGCATTTGTCACCGTTCTCAACCGGGCATTTCCTCAAGAGGAATTTCCCCCTCCCCAGGATGCCCACCAATGGGAATTGTCCGTGCTCCATCCTTTTCAAGCAAGGAAGCAGCACGGACCATTTTAAAAGTCTTTGGTATGACTTGAACCTGTCCAAACCGCATGGGTGTTTTTTAGGAGACACCATCTACTTGCTGGATAGTCGTTGGCTCCCTACTGGAGCTCATCTGCCCTTTGCCAGGTGTTGTTTTTGGACCTGGCAGGGTGTCACACCTACCCTCCCCACGAGCAAAGCCAGTGAGGTGTGTCAGTTTAGTCGCCGACAACCCTCCCCGTGCGGCAGGTCGCACTGGGTTACATTTTAAGTCAGCACACAGACATCATGATTTGTTCCCTTGGATCTATCTGGGAAATCATTGTCTTCCATTTCATGTAGATTGCAATTTTCACAAGTTTTATACAAGGGACATTCCGACGATTCCACAAATGAGGTGCTCACAATGGTCTAATAAATGTCAACATCATTTTCCATAAATAAGGATATAAAGTTTGAAAGACAAAGTTTTATTTTCTTCACAATTATATATATCTTTGTTACAACAACAACAACAACAACAATAGGCATTCTAAGGCCATTTTCCCTGCTCGGGCGGCGGTTAGCCTTGCGATCCCCATGACAATCTTCTCCATTTTGCCCTATTTTCTGCATCTCCCCTTCTTAACCCCTTTGCCCGCATATCTTCTTCGACCATCTTTAGCCAAGTCTTTCTCGGTCTTCCCCGTCCTCTACTTCCTTCCACATTCATTTCCATCACTCTTCTCAATCAGTCACTTCCATCCTTCCTCAACACACGTCCAAACCATCTCAACCTGTTCCTCTTCACAGCATCCATCACAGGCTCTATTCCCATCATCTTTCACAATTCATCATTTGTCTTCCTCTCTCTCAACGATACTCCACACATCCACCGAACCATTCGCATTTCCAGTCTTCGTTGCTGCTCTACGTTCATTACCCATGTCTCGCTCCCATAAATCATAACACTTCTCACACATGCAGCATACACCTTTCCCTTCAGCTTCAACGACACTCCCCTCCTCGTCAGCACGCCACTCAGTTCCCAAAACTTCTTCCATACACATCTCACTCCAGCAACCGTTGCCGAGTCTGATCCACCTTCTCCATTCAGCATGTCTCCGAGGTAGCAAAATGTTTTCACACCGTCCAGCTTCATGCCGTCTCCAAGATCCAACTCAACA
Source organism: Myxine glutinosa (assembly GCF_964187855.1). Taxonomy (NCBI): domain Eukaryota; kingdom Metazoa; phylum Chordata; class Myxini; order Myxiniformes; family Myxinidae; genus Myxine; species Myxine glutinosa. The sequence continues at coordinate 76,191,899 of NC_136274.1, read as the reverse complement.
TTTCCTCCATCTGCAGCTCCCTCTGTGCACACCTTACATTTGAATGTAGCTGCCACACTGGTTAATGACCCTCTCAAACCACTACATTTTTGATGAACCCACTCAGCGCACATTGTACATTGAATGGAGTTCACTCCGACACCCTTCCTGCACACAGCACACGGCCACTTCCCAGTTCTTTACACCTCACAACATGCTTTACCACTTGCCATCACCTTCGTTTTTCCGATATTCACCTTCAGACCTTTTGTCTCCATACATTCCTTCCACTTGTTCATCTTCTCCTTCAGTCCTTCAGTATCTTTGTTAATTGAAAAATAAATGAATGTTGCTTTTTTATTGGACTATTTTGAGTATCTCATTCATTGTACTTTTTTACACCTCACATATAAACAGAAACCTTCCATTCCAGATTGTCCAAAGGAAATACTGAAATCAAACCTCTTGAATGAGACTTTGATACTTTAAAACATTCCATTGATGTAATTTAATAGCATCATCATTTAAATTCATAACTTTATTACCCTGCACCTTGTCCGCCACGATGTCACCTCCAGACAACCTCAAGTATTCGTGGTTTTGTTCATTCACATAATCGCCTTCTTTTTGTGCGTTGGTTCGACCACGAGAAGTTTAGTCTTCATCCGTGACGTCATCAACTTCATTGTACAAGGTGGCCTGAGCCACTTTTCCCTTCCCCAGGAAAGCATTCCTTCTTAAACTCTTTTAATATGCAGGTTATATTGTGCAGTACTTACAATATCTTGTGTAGCATTTCTGGAGTCACTAAGAACGAATGCTTTGCTCTCGAGGGGTAAAGTAACTTTCAGGCGAGCCTGAAGATTCCTGTTCGACCCACTCCGGCTATGTTTCTGTGAAGTGCATTTTCACCTGGCACGAGGACAGCGACCGAGGGTCGGAACACACCTCGAAAAAAAAGTGTTGCAGTCCTATTGCAGGTTTCCTTTTAATATTTACTTGTTTTCATAACATTCATACTTTTCAATAGTTTAGGGGTGAAGTCTTAATGGTCCTGCTGTCATTCTCTTCACTCTTCACCGTCAGCAACTTCATTATTCTTTTCTTCATATCAACATGATTCAGAGATACGAGAATGCAAACTTTGGCTAAAATTATGAATTTAATTAACACCTTATTTGTAACTTACAAAACAAATGATATGCTTTCCACAGTGCACATCATCGAACATGTTCATACCCCGTGCCTTGCGGACCCCGTGCTGAACCTCATCATTCATCGGGTGCTCCTTGCATTTGCAACACCTCAGCAGCCTTGGGGACCTCGTGCTGAACCTCATCATCATCGGGTGCTCCTTGCGACACCTCAGCCTCCTTGTGGGCCCCGTGCTGAACACCAGCATCATCGGGTGCTCCTTGCGACACCTCAGCGGCCCCGTCCTGAACACCACCATCATCAGGTGCTTCGTGCGCCACCTCAGCAGCCGTGGGGACCTCGTGCTGAACCTCATCATCATCGGGTGCTCCTTGCGACACCTCAGCGGCCCCGTCCTGAACACCACCATCATCAGGTGCTTCGTGCGCCACCTCAGCAGCTGTGGGGACCTCGTGCTGAACCTCATCATCATCGGGTGCTCCTTGCAACACCTCAGCAGCTTTGGGGACCTTGTGCTGAACCTCATCATCCGGTGCTCCTTGCGACACCTCAGCCTCCTTTTGGGACCCGTGCTGAACACCAGCATCATCGGGTGCTCCTTGCGACACCTCAGCGGCCTCGTCCTGAACACCACCATCATCAGGTGCTTCGTGCGCCACCTCAGCGGCCTTGGGGACCTTATGGTGAACACCACCACCATCAGGTGCTTCGTGCACCACCTCAGCGGCCTTGGGGACCTCGTGGTGAACACCAGCATCATCGGGTGCTCCTTGCGACACCTCAGCGACCTTGCGGGGCCAAAGTGACACCTCAGCAGCCTTGGAGGCCCCGTGTGACACCTGATCATCGGGTGCTTCTTGCGACACCTCAGCGGCCTTGGGGGCCCCATGTGACACCTCATCATCGGGTGCTCCTTGCGACCCCTCAGCGGCCTTGCGAGGCCCAAGTGACACCTCAGCAGCCTTGGGGGCCCCGTATGAACATGTCACACACCTTTCTTCCTTGAACTGCCTTTCTTCCTTGAACTGCCTTTCTGCCTTTCTTCCTTGAACATCTGACAAATGTAACATATCAAATAATAAAATCAAATAACAAATCAAATAATAGTTTTTCCCTCTTATCACAGACTTTGTTCCTTCTGCATCCCAGTTTAGCTTGGTGGTCTCTTTGTTTTCTTCTCTCTTTTCTCCAACATTTCTCCCTCTGCTCTCTCAGTCCTGTCAACCCTCGACTCTGATTCTGCAACTGGCCCTGACGGAATCAGCCCACGGGTCCTAAAATCCTGCTCTGCCACTTTATCTAACCCTTTCTATGTTCTCTTCCCCCTCTCTTTTGCTCAAGGTCATCTGCCATCAGCTTGGAAATCAGCCAACATCACCGCTTTACACAAAAAATGTGCAAAACCAGATCCTTGCAACGACAGACCAATCAGCCTTCTCCCAATTATCAGCAAAGTCATGGATTCCATCATTGCTTCGGATATCAAATCTTTCCTCTTCTCCAATGGCTTGATCTCTGACCATCAATTTGGTTTCAGACCAGGTCATTCTACTCTGGACATGCTGCTTCTGCTGTCTCAACAATTGATGAAGGTCCTCAATCCCATACGGGAAATTAGAGCTGTCTCCCTTGACATATCACGTGCCTTCAATAATGTCTGGCACCCCGCTCTGGTCACCAAAATCTCCTCCTGTGGTATATATGGAAATCTCCACACATGGCTTGCGGACCTCCTTTCTTGTCGAAGTCAACGTGTGGCCCTGAATGGGTTTCTCTCATCTCCTCCTCCTGTTCAGGCTGGAGTTCCCCAAGGCAGTGTTCTGGGCCCTGTGCTTTTTCTGGTCTTCATCAATCATTCATTCATCAATGATCTCTCCGACTCTCTGGAAAATCCTCTCTATCTCTTTGCTGATGACTCCACTCTCTGCCGCTCCATTCCTCATCCCTCCGATCGGCAGTCTGCAGCCTCCTCACTCTCTGCAAACCTGGACAAAATCACAGACTGGTCAAACAAGTGGAACTTGTCTTTCAATCCTGACAAATCTCACACTCTTACTTTGTCTCTCCGAAAAGACCGACTGGAAAACCCTCCCATCTGCTTTCTAAACAATCCTCTCCAAGAAGTTCTGTCGCTCAACCTTTTCGGTCTCACTATCTGCCGTGATCTTTCTTGGGAAACCACATTTCCAAGCTGGCCTCCAAAGCCAGTCGCTGACTGGGCATCCTCCGTCGTGCGAAGTCCTTCCTTGGCACACCTGAGCTCCTCACCATATGCAAGGCTTTCATCCACAGCTCAATGGAATACTGTTCCCCCCCTCTGGGCCGGTGCTCCTGCCTCACACCTAGCTCGGCTTCACACTGTGGAAAACATATCTTTCAGAATCATTGGAATCTCCTGCGATGACGCTAACTCCAAAGGGCCTTTCATTCACTCACCGCAGGCAGGTTGATGGTCTTTCTGTTTTCTACCGACTCCTCTCCGGCCTTGCTCCCCCAGCTCTCTCTGGGCTCTCTGGGAATTTTAAAAATGCTGACACGGCAAACACTTTACTTTACTGAAATGCAGACACGAACATTCAGTGCATTCAGAAAGTATTCAGACCCCTTGACGTTTTTCACATTTTGTTATGTTGCAGCCTTATGCTGAAATCGTTTAAATTAACTTTTTCCCTCATCAATCTACACTCAATACCCCATAATGACAAAGAGAAAACAGGATTTTAGAAAGTTTTGCAAATTTATTAAAAAGAAAAAACTGAAATATCACATTGACATAAGTATTCAGACCCTTAACCCATTACTTAGTTGAAGCACCTTTGGCAGCGATTGCAGCCTCGAGTCTTCTTGGGTATGACGCGACAAGCTTTGCACACCTGGATTTGGGGATTTTCTGCCATTCTTCTCTGCAGATCCTCTCAAGCTCTGTCAGGTTGGATGGGGACCGTTGGTGGACAGCCATTTTCAGGTCTCTCCAGAGATGTTCGATTGGGTTCAAGTCAGGGCTCTGGCTGGGCCACTCAAGGACCTTCACAGAGTTGTCCCTGAGTCACTCCTGCGTTGTCTTGGCTGTGTGATTGTGATCTACTTTTTGTGTGATTAATGTTTGCTCTTTCACGAGCCTCGATCTTGTATACAAAAAACAAAAAAAAACAAACTGAAAGGGAGAAGCTCAGGTTGTGCTCTTTTACCAAGCTGCTCGCTAGCGCTTGCGAAGCCAGCCGTTCCTTCACGGTTTTGAATGGAGTGCTTGCTGAAATGCTTAAACCACTTGGCGATCTCTTCTCAAGAAACTTGGTAAATGAACCCAATGTTATTGAGACCCGATCATAGATCGACTGTAATCTATAAACCCTGTTGAAGAATAATTTAGCCTTGAACTAATTGACAAACTCAAGAATCAATGTCCAAACGTCAGAAGATGATTGACTGATTTTTAATTCGCGCGGAGGACTTCACAGAGGTTACATGAAAGATATACATCAAAGGAATACAGAAAACCACTTGGGAAGAATCCAAATCCAAGAAGAAGTTTGGGTGTACGTGTAGATGTGTGTGGGTGTACATGTGTATGTGTATATGTGTGTGGGTGTACATGTGTATGTGTGTGTGTATGTGTGTGTATATATGTGCGTGGGTGTGCGTGTGTGTGTTGTTACGGATTCCTAACATAAGTCATCCATAACTTTTTTAAATATCACGTTGTATAATCGTTTTTCGCCCGATCTCTCAATATTGAAGAGTCACTTAAAAATTAAATAACTCCTGTGTTCGAATCCATATTTAGATATTCACCAAAATCGAATCGATTCGTCCTTGTTACACACCCAACCGGTTCACCAAGTTTCGTTCAAATCCGTCCATAATTTTTTGAGATATCCTGCTACATATCGGTTTTAGCCCGATCACTCAATGGTGAAGAATGACTTTAAAATTCTGGTCGCCGGATCCGTATCTGGATCTTCAACAAAATCGAATAATTTCATCCTTGTCACATACGCTACCTCTCTGCCAAATTTCGTCTGAATCGGTCCACAAATTTGAGATATATTGTTCACAGACAGACAGACAAATGGACAGACAGTGGTGAAAACATAACCTCCATCCACCTTTGGTGGCAGAGGTAAACATGTTCCACGAGTGTTGCAATGCTATAGGATACGGAATCTCGAGTGTGCAGATGTAATTTAAACAAGGTTCGAGGATGAGTGTGGAACGATGAACAATGAACCCAAAACATAAAACAAGAAAGAGCAATCAGAGATTGTAAACCCACGCCAGGATGTATTTTCAGTGTTTTTTAAGGCTTTTGTGTTAAAACAAATATGGCGGCCGAACCACGTGACCGATTACGTCATCATTATTATTTTTTTCTTCACTAATTTATTCCTAGATTATGCTCAAGAAATTTCATCTTGATCGGATGAAGTTTTGTACTTGTCAAATTATGACGTCATATAATAGAGGCACCTATGACATCATCATTAACAGATGTTGTTCCACATGGAAAGTTCTTTACAATGAGCCACGTCTCAATTTTTGCTATTCAGCGCTTTCGGGAATATAGAGGTGCAAAGTTTTTCGAAGATGGCGGCCGAACCACGTGACCTATGACGTCATAATGATCATTAAGAAACTATACAGGTGGAGATGCACCTATCGTGAGAATTTCCTGCCAATCGGACCAACGTTTGCAGAGAAAATCATATTTATTCTGTGCGGACAAACAAACATTTAGAAAAATGGACTCAAATGCAATACCCTCTCCGCTGGCGAGAGTAACAAGCAAATACTTCATCATTGTCATCATCAGATTTCTTTAACCACATTCCACCTATTTCATGTGGTTGGTCGATTGATGGAATATCACCATTTGCATCTTCTTTCTGCAAACTTACAATCTTCTCAATCGTTACGATGAAAAGTGCCGCCAATTCGGTGCCAGGCATGAGGGAAGTACCAGCACATCGCTCGACCATCTCAGACGTTCCACCCAAGTACGGTTGAGCGACGTATAGGCCCTCTGCCCTGCTCGGAGCATCTAAACCGGTGGGCCGTGTGACCACTTTAATAGTGGTTTGCCAGGATTCGGACAGGAAACTGGCCTGGTCTTTAGCGTCATGTATGCCAACATGACGCTAAAGAAATTTCATCTTGATCAGATGAAGTTTTGTACTTGTCGAATTATGACGTCATAATGGAGGCACCTATGACATCATGAACATATTTTATCCCCCATGAAGAGTTCTTTACAATGAACCATGTCTCAATTTTTTCTGTTCAGCGCTTTCGGAGATACAGAAGTGCAACGTTTTTCGGTTTTTCCAAGATGGCGGCCGAACCACATGACCTATGACGTCATAATTATCATTGAAAAATAAAACAGGTGGAGTTGCACCGATGGTGACAATTTCCTGTCAATCGGACCAACAGTTGCAGAGAAAATCATATTTATTCTGTGCGGACAAACAGACAGACAGACAGACAAACGGACTCAAATGCAATACGCTCTTCTCTGGCGAGGGTAAATATGTTCTTGAAGTGTTCGAGAGTACATACACAATGGCTCGAGATTCGCCCCTAGGTAAGACAGCTCACAGGTGAGTGCGCAAACTTCTAAGCTCTGCCATCCCTGAGATGTAGTTTCTCAATATTCATTTCCACCACACAAACCAGTGCAATGTGTGTTACTAGTCACACAAAAAGTACACCGTGAGGATTCCTCCATCGACTTGACCAGGAAGGACATTTTGCCTTGATGGGACAAATTCCAACTTCGCTTGATGGGGAAAGTTAACCCTAAAACCTGCACTTTCCAACCAAAGATAAACTCTCTCTTTATATTCCTCATCACAACCTCACGGCAAAGATGGATCGCAACGATTAAAAGGTTAGACAAGGAAGATTAAATTTGGGATTTCAACTGTGTACTCACTGGCCTACTCATTTTTAAAGGCTACTCCTGGAATATTTAATTTCCACCACAAAGTGCCGTTAGACAAGACAGCCGACTTAAGAGGGATGAAAATTAACAAATCAGTGGGACCTGATGAGATACCAGTGGAAGTATGGACCTGCCTTGGTGAATATGGGGTACTTAACTGTGTTAGGAAATTCCAAGGGAATGGAGGCAAAGCATTTTGGGACCAATATTTCACAGTCCAATTGCCAGATGCATATATGTTAGACCGGTATATGAAGCTGGGAACATCCAATATTTTTCAATAGTTTCTGGTAATTTTTTTTCCCTCATTTGCACATATCATCACTGGCTCGCAACAACAACACGGAGCTGTGCGTTCTGCATTCGTCACACACATGTCCGATATTGAGCCATTAATACTTTCCACTGGTGTGTCCAGTGTTGAAGCCGACATAAGAGCTTCTCGTATGGACAGTGCAGATACTTGGGGTGCAGAAAACGAAATTCTTACTGTCGCTCATTTGCTGATTACCCCAGTGTATGTGTACAACAGTGAGAGTATGGAATGGGTGAGGTACTCCCCGATGCATGTTGACGAAAGTTTGCATGAAAATGTCACGCAGATGGCTATGTACATACAATCATACATCGGGCTGCAGCATGATCACTTTGATGTTGTTCTTTGACTATTTTGTAACTATTTTGGCCGTTTCTAAGTGCAGGTCCTTGTGTGGCATGAGGCTGGACGAAGACATTACTCTTTGAGAAACGAGCAATAGGACAGAGCTGCAAGATACAGTCAGGGTTACGTAAGACAATATAGGAACATGTGCAGTGTTTGACTTTGCTGACTAAGATATGTTGGCACTTTTGCTCCAAGATTGGATATATGGGTATCCTCTGAGTACCATACACCATTGTGTTATCCTCTGAGTACCATATACCATTGTGTTATTCCACATTGTAAAAAATTACAGAAACAAGTGAACACAAAAATTTATGCTTAATTAAAAAGGCAATGTAGGGATGACAAACTACAGTCCAAAAAAGTCCGAAACAACAAAGGGATGATGATGGTTTAGAGAGTAGCTGACTGTATTGCCATCACATAACAATCCCTACATCACTGTCTCCAGACTATTGTCTAGAGCTAGGCCGAGCAAAAAGTATTAGAAACTCCTATATTTCATTTCTGCCATAAATGTATTAACTATAAATATTAACGATACTATAAAAGTATTTTTACTTTCTATAAAAGTATTAGAAGCTCCTATATTTCATTTCTGCATAAGTCCAAGAAGCTCCAATATAATTTCAGGGACTTCTTGCAGCTTCAGTTGTCTTTCCTACTTTTCTTTTTTTTATCAACTTAGAGTAACCAATCACAAATGGAGATAATTATAGAATGCTGTTATTGGAGATGTTCATGCAGTTTGTAAGAAGTTGAGGATCATGTACTGATAATATAACATTGTACTCCGGCTGCTAATTTGTAGAGTCTCAGTATGTGGCCACACTACAAGAGTAATCAAGTACTGTTGTAACCACGGGAGTGTTTGTAGAAGCTTGAAGCAGTAACTGATGAAGTGTAAATGAGGCAGTGATGTAGGGATTGTTATGTGATGGAAATACTGTGAGCTACTCTCTTAACCAACATCATCCCGATCTTGTTTGGGATCTTTTTTAGACTGTAGTTTGTCATCCCGACATTGCCTTTTTAAATTAGCATAAAATTTTTTATTCACTTGTTTCTGTAATTTTTTACAATGTGGAATTACACAATGGTATATGGTACTCAGAGGATACCCATATACCCAATGTTGGAGAATTTCTGGAGTGGTGTGTACGCGATCATACCTTTAGAGTGGAAGTCGGAAGGAAGTTGTAAACTTCCTTCCAATAAGAGTTGAAAAACTCCACAATCTTCCGAGGAACAAGTTCCTGTGTTATGGACACAATAAAACAAGAACGGAGAATTAATTGGTGTTAATAATTGTCAAATAATGACAATTGGTGTCAGGAGTGGGATGTTGCGGATCTCAAACGTCCGTCTCCCCCTTATCAAGGGGGGGGGGGGGATTAATCCCCTTGTCTTTTTTACTAGCCGACGCAATCCGGGGCTATCACGTTCCTTCCGGTCGGTGTTAAAAAGGGTTGGAAGCCGAATTAGTCTTATTACCTAAGTACTAACACCGGCCGTGAAGCAAGGAAATAACCCCACCCGAACCACGGTTTCAGTGGACACGCCGAGCGATAGCGAGCCGTGATTCGCGCCGTTAATGGGAACTAACCCGATTGGAGCGGTTGTGATCGTGCCACGCTTACCCAATGGAGAAATCACTAAGACGGTCGAATTAAGAGGAAAACAGGAAGAACAGGTAATTTTTGCACACTTTGTACAAAGAAGAGGAAGAAGAAGCCGAAATGTACAGTGAAGAGGAAGAAGCAGATACACAGGGCAGCCTTATACAGTCTTATCCTTATCCCTGGACACGGGCCCGTTCACACTCAGTCACACTCTCAGACTCACTCACACGGGGTTTGTAGATTGTCGGGTTGATGGTCCACAGATGGCGTCCACAGCTCGCTCCGGTGCCCGACTCGTACCACGAAGCAGCTGGTGATGGTAGACGGCAGGCAAGATCGCCCCGTGTCGGTGGCGCGGATCGGACAATTATATTGGGGGGGGGGATCGGTAAGCTGGCGATTATACTGGTGTACGTAATAGTTGGACCGGCGCCTTATACGCGCTCCCGGTATAGTTCGGTACAATGCGCCACTTCCACAAGTCCTTTGCCACTGCCATATGCACGCGAGTCCTCTTGGTAAAACGCAATCGTGCAAGTCTTTCTCATATATCGAGTGCCGTTCAGTCCTTGGGCAGTCCTCTCCCTTCTCATAACTGAGGTAGGGGCCTCGCGCAAAGGATTTTATTGCCACGCCCAGCGAACCCTCTCGAACCTCGAGCCACACCCTGTCAGGCGATGTCGCCTCAGCCCTGATTGGCTGGTGGGGTCTTACCGGCTCTGCCCTTGATGTCTGCTTGACGTGGCCACACCCCCGACCTCACGCTCCGCCCCCCTTTTCGGGCCCTACCTCATGGCATTTGGGCTGGTTTGAGCAAAATCCTTAGGGCAGCGAACACTACTGGCAAGCAAGGTGCAACAAACTGCGAGCATCTTAACGCGAGGGGCAATGGGGTGCAGACTGGATGGGCGCAATGGGGGCATGGGGTGCAGACTGGATGGTGTGCAATGGAGTCGATTGGAGGGAGGGCTGCAGAATGAACGGGGCCTACTCTTATTTGTTTTACACAACGCAGATGATAACTATTGGAAATGGCGTTATCTCACATATACTAAGAAATAACTAACGTTCTAAGGTGACCTATGTGTTGCATGTGGCCTAACTATGGGGGCAGAACCTTTAACCTTTATTAATCAAATATGTACACTTTCAGAACCGCAACACTGCACCCCTCCTTTCGCCAGGCTCGTCCCCGAGCTGAACCTACATACCAGTGAGCCCGACCGGTTCTGCTGCCAGGGTCAGGACTACTTTTCAAGAATTAGTGTGACACTTAGATGTAGTTTCCCTCTACATTTAACCTAACACCCTGGGTGCGACAGTTTTAAAAACTAATTATGTCCCACCTGCTGCGTTGTGTACTAACTAACTGACTCACGCCCACAATTAACCGAATTATGGAATTTTTTTCAAACTACACATAAAGCCGGTGGGGAGCATGTTATGTACAAGACTACTAATTATTTACAATACTACAACCCAGGACCTGTCTTTTGTGGGAAAGAGGAGAGATTTTGAAAAGAAGAAACACCGAATGCACTGCACTGCACCAATACACCATACACCATATGCATTAAAAATATATATATCCTGTTCCTAAATTTCCTAAAATCCTGTTCTTTCGCTCTTTCACTCCCTCTCTCTGTTCTCTTCACCCTCTCTTTTGCTCAAGGTCAACTGCCATCTGCTTGGAAATCAGCCAACATCACCGCTTTGCACAAAAAAGGTGCAAAAACAGATCCTAGCAACTACAGACCAATCAGCCTTCTCCCAATTATCAGCAAAGTCATGGAATCCATCATTGCTTCGGATATGAAATCTTTCCTCTTCTCTAATGGCTTGATCTCTGATCATCAATTTGGTTTCAGACCAGGTCACTCTACTCTGGACATGCTGCTTCTGCTGTCTCAACAATGGATGGAGGTCCTCAATGCCAAACAGGAAATTAGAGCTGCCTCCCTCGACATATCACATGCCTTCGATACGGTCTGGCACCCCGCTCTGCTCACCAAACTCTCCTCCTTTGGTATCCATGGAAATCTCCACGCATGGCTGGCGGACTTCCTCTCTAGTCGTAGTCAACGTGTGGCCCTGAATGGGTTTCTCTCATCTCCTCTTCCTGTTCAGGCTGGAGTTCCCCAAGGCGGTGTTCTGGGTCCGTGCTTTTGCTGGTCTTCATCAATGATCTCTCTGACTCTCTTGAAAATCCTCTCTATCTCTTTGCTGATGACTCCACTCTCTGCCGCTCCATTCCTCATCCCTCAGATCGGCAGTCTGCAGCCTCCTCACTGTCTGCCGACACGGACAAAATCACAGACTGGGCAAACAAGTGGAACATGTCTTTCAATCCTGACAAATCTCACTCTTACGATGTCTCTCTGAAAAGACCGACTGGACAACCCTCCCATCTACTTTCTGAATAATCCTCTCCAAGAAGTTCTGTCACTCAAGCTTTTGGGTCTCACTATCTGCCATGATCTTTCCTGGGAAAACCACATTTCCAAGCTGGCATCCAAAGCCAGTCGCCGACTGTGCATCCTCCGTCGTGCGAAGTCCTTCCTTGGCACACCTGAGCTCCTCACCACATACAAGGCTTTCATCCGCAGCTCAATGGAGTACTGCTCTCCCCTCCGGGCTGGTGCTCCTGCCTCACACCTAGCTCGTCTTCACGCTGTTGAAACCAAAGCATTCAGAATCAATTGAATCTCCCGCGATGACGCTATCTCCGAGGGCCTTTCACTTAATCACCGCAGGCAAGTTGGTGGTCTTTCCGTCTTCTACCGACTCCTCTCCGGCCTTGCTCCCCCAGCTCTCTCTGGGCTCTGTCCCCCAAATATTCCTGCAGGTCGCACAAGATCTGCCTGCAACCCTCTTATGGTTAAACTGCCAAAATCAAGACTCTCTGCTCACCTTCACTGCTTCATTCCTCTTTTCTCCCGCCTCTGGAACAAACTCCCTCTCTCTTCAATCCCACTCCTCCCTCCAGGTCTTTAAAACGGCTGTTCACCACCATCTCTTATCTTCCCCAATCCAAAACCTTGATCTTTTCTACCCCCGGTAATTTCACCCCAAATCCACTTTTTTGAGGTGACTTTTGACTTCTTTCCTGGAAGTCCTTGGTGTCCTTGCGTTTTATACCTATCCTGCCTCCCCCCAGGCCCTCTCCCTCCAAAAACATCTCCCGATGTCCCTGCTCTCAAATGTTGTGTTTGTGTGCTTCCTCCCCTTCTCTCCCCATCTTGGCGACCGCTCCCCTTTTTATATACTTTGTTTGCTTGTTTGTTTGATTTGTTTGTTTGATAAATGCTGGCTCTTTCACGAGCCTCGACTCTGTATACAAAAAAAACAACAAAAAAAAAAACAGAGTTCACTTGGTCACAACATAGAATTGCGCAGCATAACGGTAGAGCACGTCCGTCGTCCTTCCAACTCCCAGCTTTCTGACTTCCTTTTATGCATGTAAAAGTCCTTGGAAGTCCCTCTCAAGGGAAAGAGGGGGGTTTGCACACATTATGGTTCCATCTGGCTTTGCTCCTGCAAACCATGAGAACTCGTAGGTATGCTTTGAGAGAATTGCGCACAGATGTTTTGTAGAAAAAAGTTCCTTTCGGGTCTCCCTGAGGAAACATTACTTCTTTATAATAGTTAACATGATTCTCACTGCAGTACTCCCTTTGGATTTCTGTCAGCCTGACGAATGTATATCTGATTTCATACAAGCATTGCTGAAAAAGAATTCGGTTCGACCACATGTTTTTTCCACCTCACAATTCCCAATACAGCATTACTCATTATTCAGTTCAAGGAATGCATTTTCCATATGTATAAAGAGATGAAATGGTTCAGACATTTTATACAAACTTTCTGTGATTTTCCTGCAAGAACTACAATTAATTCAAGATAAAAGAAAATAAAAAACCACGTTTAGAGGCCATTTTTCCCCGCAAAGCGGGGGTTGGCATTTTTCGGGCCCCGTGGTTGTTGTTGTTTTTGTTTGTCCCCTTTTTGAAGCAATGTTTTACGGCCAGATGCCCTTCCTGCCGCCAACCCTGTTTGTCGCCTTTTACGACAAACAGGGAATTACCAGTGAACTGATACTCAATTAGCCGACCCCGGAAGGATGAACAGGCTGAGGCAACCCCCCTGGCGTTAATTCAGCGATCGACCGGGATTCAAACCCAGGTTCCTCTGATCCTAAGCTGGCACCCTGACCGCTAAGCCAACACCAGGCTTAATTATTAAGCCAGGAATGAATTGAAGATAGTCTTAATTAATTAATCCATGTAGAAGTCCTACTTCTACACTCCTCCCTTTTTCTGGCCTTTTCATAGGGCAATTAGAAGGTCTTCAATTTACCTATTTGGATATCAAAATTTTCCATTACCTGAGGCATACACCATTTCCATTGAAGAATCTACTCATCAGAAGGCGTTCTCTTGTTCGTCGAATTCACCAATTTTTAACAGTTCAGTTTATTGCATTTACATCAGTTAGCATCCCAAGTGTCTCTGCAACCAAACCTCACCTTATACAACTGCACAAAATTCCAGACCATCATGAAGATTATTACTGTAATGTGCTTTATTCATTTCACCATTATCTTGGTAATACTATCAGCATGATTTCATGTTAAAACATCTGAAACATTCAGCCATGTTGATTCCAAGGTGCTTGTTGCAGAGTGAATGCTGAACTTCTGTTTGAAAAAGCTGATCACTTATATGGTTGAAATTCAAGTATGAACCACATTCTTCTGGTGTCTTCATAGCACCTACACTATTCCACGTAGGTTTTTCCGCTATCATGGTAGGTGGGCAAGATCACAAACTGACCCTGCTCCACATGTAGCATCCTTGCCACTCTTGCCATGAGCCGTAACAGATCTTGAACAAGGCTGTCGTCCAGTTGTCGTTGACCTGCCTCCTCACTCATCGTGAGTGGGCAGCAAGTGTTGTGATGTTGGTCGACCGGCAGGACGTGGACCCGAGATAACAGGTCCATCCATAGAGGTGTTAGGACCGTGGTGTTCAAGTTGTCCCTGGTCCATGCCAGGAAAAGCCAGTGGAATTATGGAAGCCCAGTGAAGAAAAAAGAGGCAAGGCCATCCACTTACAACTCCGCGTTGATTCCCTGGCCGTTGTTGGAGCAATGACATCAAGTCACAGCGTCCAGTAGAAGTTGCAAGTAGCATGTTGTCATCCAACAATTGCTGATGTGTTTGATGTTCCAGGCACTGAACAGGAGCAAGTGATCGCGTTTCGCTCACTCATTACAATGTGACCCAGGCCAGTGGTCACAAAATTTTCTTGGTGAAGGTGAACATCCTTTCCAATCTTACAGAGGAAGATGCCTTTGCCATTCTTCAAAGGGAGCGTGTATGCCACACGTAATCTCATCTCTTGCCAAATTTTTTTGTTGTTGTTTGCTCTCTTTCCAAAGCAGTCATCGCTTCATTTCTTAGCTGTTAACTGGTTGTTCTTCATTCAGCCATATCTGAATCTGCTCTCAAACACACTCTGGATCAGGTAGGGTACACCTTGGCATGATGTTACCATGTTCTAACTGATCATGTATATTGTTACGGACACGACTTAGATGTTACTTGACCGAGCGGAATGGCCGCCGTGTTCGCACAAGTTACCCGATTACACTCGAACGTTGGCCGAATCGCGCTATGCTAAATCAATGAAGGAAAGGACACAACGGCTGGGTTAAATGACACGACACCAGGGGTACAGTTCTCAAGACCTCCGGAGGAGGATATAATATTGGGTATGCAGAACGTTTAGATTACACGGCACAAGAGGTACAGCACAGAAAGGTGGGCACTTAGACACGGTCTTATCTTAGCCCCGACAGACCACAGACAAACGGGACAAGACTGACTCACACAGGGATTGATGGCAAGGAAGGGCAGGTAGTCGATGGCTCAAGGTGCACCTTGGCTCAGGGGCAGAATCGACTCGGTCCGGTCCAGAGATGCGGGAGGTATCTCTCAGCACTAGGAGGTGGCGTCCTTTCTTCTTCGTAGCTGAGGCGCATCTGACGTCACCTCCGTCTTCCTGCGCATGTCCAGCGGGGAGTGACACGCCCTCGGCTCGTTAGCTCCGCCTCAGATGGAATCGGTCCGCCGCTTCTTATTGGGTGCGGGGGGTTACCGGGCTCCGCCCTTGACGAGGAGCTGACAGTGAGCCCCTGAGTGGTAACCCCGTCGGAGCACATGGTCAATGGCGGCTAACCAAGCCGGAGTGAGGACGCGCACTCCCCGCGCCGCTGTTGTTGTTGTTGGTGGTGTTGTTTCATGAGGAAGAGATGCGGGGAGGTACTGGGAGGTCCTAAACTTACTACTGGTGCCATACAATCACATTCTGGTGCAACGAAGAGTCAGAATTAATGGAAACGAGTCCTTAACTGACATAGACTAAGAATAACTAGCAAGATGTCCTATAGTTGTCTACGTGAGATGCGGTGAACCTGGGTACGACATTTAATGGGGGACAAAGGGGAAGGTCGGGGCTACAGAGTGTTGTTTACAGACAATGGGACTAGGGAATGGGGGGATTGGGGATAGTTGGGGAGTATTGGGGAAATAGGGGAATATTTACAAGCGGATATGGATGGAGGCCAAATCCTATATCCGCAACATTGCACCCTTCTCTACCTCGGGGCGTCCCGACCCGATAAATTTTTACCTACTTTAGTGTGGCACTCAGATGTAGTTCCCTCTACTATTAACTCAACCCTGAGTGCGACAGTTTTACAGATGTTCACAAATGAGTAAATATGTCCCCCTGCGACGTTGCACCCTTCTCCTCACAGAAACACACCCACAGGATAACTGAATCGCGGAAAGAATTCTCAAACTAAACATACAGCCGGTAGGGAGCATTATTTACACAAGACTACACTGATATTTACACTACGATCCAGGACCTGTTTTTGGAGGAACACATGCAGATGTTATGCATAGAGAGAGCACGCATGCCAGCATCGATACACCAACCCATGAGTGCTCTGTGGCCTTACGGCCTTTAATAATGTGCAGAGCACCCCATCCAAGCACCAAAAGCACCACCCCATAACACAGTCAGCACCATCCGGTGCACCAATAAAATGTTCATAAATCACCGGTGGTGTCGCAGCCGGCCGATGTTCTGCCGCTGGTCTTGCCTTCATGTGGTGCACTTGGCCTTCTTGCTTCTTTAAAAATAAAGAAAGGCGCCAACCGCGTCCATTTCTAAATTGTGGCCGTCAGGGGGCCAACTATTAGTGGTTCACCTGTATGGCATAGGTGCCACGTTGACCAATAGGTCCATCAACGGGTGGTGCTTGCCCGCAAAAGAACTGCGGTCCATGGTGGGCGGCCACAAACATTGCGGTCCATATGGTGTATCGATCCAGGCAGCAAGCAGCGAAAGTACAGGCCCACAACTGCGGAGCCAGCACCTCTCTCTCCTCTCTCTCTGCCCCAAAGCCAGATCCTCGGAGGTGGGAGACAAAAGAAGAAGACAAGTGAGTAAGGTGGTAAGGGCGCAAAAGTGCATGCAATATAAGGTAATGCACACTGGGGGCACATGGGAACCAGGTGAGACAGGTACGTTCCTACCGTACGCCCCCCCCCCCACCAGGTAACCTACATTGCCCCTCCCTTACCCCTTACTGTATCCACAAAACACAACACTACCCATAAACATCTACTTTACAAATCAACAAACGTCCCTACTGTCTTCCCCGTTCCTCCCATAAACCAAATTCGTCTTCTCTCCCTCCTAACCAATCAAATTTGCCATTTCCAACTCTCATCAAAATTTGCCATCTCCAATTCATCATCAGTCCCTCCTAAGGAGGGAGAGATGGAATCACCCCAATGTCTCATCCACGTCGTGATGCGTCTCACCAATCCAACCAGCAATTCTCATTTCCTGCAACACAGAACAAAGAAAACACAGGTGTGGAGTCATCATCATCACCTCAGGTAAGTGGCTGCGTATGGTGCGACAGGTTCATCAATCCTAACTATTTCCTAAATGACTTTAACAACTTTACATTACCTGGGGTCTTTCCCTGCCAATCCATTGGCCAACTTACACTATGGGTTCTAAAAACCAATTCCCATAGACCAAACTGTGGTGCTTCTCAATTTGGGGTCTCACTCCCCCGATTCATCTCCCGGTGCCTCGCACAATTTCTGGGCTGCGACGTGTAGCTCTCCCAGCAGGTCGACCCACCTGCACACCTCCACCACTGCAGTTGCCTCCGAGCTTACCTGCTCCTTACCCTAACCTAACTACCTGGGGAAGGCCCTCTGGCGCTCTCCCCACTCGGTGCCCTCTCTGGCACTGGGCTACCCGGGTCCGTCCTCCGGATCCTCGGGCCCCACTGACACTAACGGCTCCCAGAGCCCACCTGCGGCCTCACCTGGCCGACATCCTCACAGTGGTGGAGTGCCCAACCAACTACACACACTAACAGGCTACACGCCCAGCCATTTCCACAACACGAATGCACTCATCCACAATACCATTCTGCAACCGCACCACAAATGCCAATATCCAACCACAATTTACCTATACCCTCTACCTAACACTTACACTACCCGCCCCGGGTACTCGTGAAAGGGGTCCACTCTTCCCCCATCCACACCTTCGCACCATGCACACCACTCCGTACCACTTACTCCAACTCTCTCCACACCACTCATTCCAATACTCCATGTATTCCACACACCTGCACTTGCACACCTGTGCGCTCACACCTGGTGCCACCTGCACCCTTCTCTCCCCAAGCGCTTTCGCGCTGATCCACCACACTCACTACTCATGCACTGCTCCACACACCTGTCCAGTTGCACACCTGTGCAATCACACCTGTTCAATTCTCAACCACACGGCATCATCTCATCTAACTACTCCCCTCTGAAACTCGCGCTTCCCAGTCGTCCCTTTAAACTATTGCGCTCCCTCGTCATTATAATCCACACTAATCTACCTGCGTTCCCACTACAGGTATCAGTCACTAACTAAACTTAACGTTACCTAATGTCATCTTCGCTAGATCCCTACCAATATAACCTAACCCACCCGGGCTAGTTTTCACTGCCATCAACCCCATAAGCTATAGCGCATTTGCCCCACATGGGAAGGGTGGCAGGGATGCCACCCTTACCCACCGGGCCCATCGCTCACTACCAATTTTGCACATCAAATTTCAACAAATCAAAAATTTGCCAATCACTACCCATCATCTGCCAATCATTACTGCCAATCCTTTGCCAATCATCAAATTTTGTTTTTTTCTAATTTTGGGTCCAAAACACTAACCTCATCACACAGTCTACTCACTAATGCCTCTCGGTGCGCCAATTCCTGTCCAAAGCCCGGCTTCGTAAAGCCGAGCAATGAATGCAGGTTGTTTGGTGCCAGCGGCTGGATACGTCCCGCATTCGGTGCAGGGAAGGAGGTTTACCCGGGCCGAGGTCCCACGCACCATCTCGGCACGGAGCCATCCCATGGCTCGATCTCGACCTGCCGGAATGCCTCAACAAAAAGTGGTGGCCATGACGACCCTTCCTATCCAGCTGCCAGCTCCGCCTAGTGGAGCACGGACGCGGCCGTTCCAAGCGAGGCACAGCGTGGATCGCGTACGGCGGTTCTTTCGAAACCGCCGTGGTTCGGATCCCCGCTGGTCCTCGCGGCACGCGAAGCTGCCCGACGCGCACCGAGGGCCCGATTCGGCTACAAGTCGTTCTAACCTCTAACCCGGTTATCGTCGATGCCTCACCTGGATGCTTACAAGCATACGCTACCCCTTTCTTGCTCATACATGCAACCGTTTCCATGCTCCTCGTCGTACCTTTTCTTACACACCTCGGTACACTCATTCCACTCCCCGACTTGGTCACACACCTGACCACCGAACACCTTGGCACACATTCGTCGCTCGCACACCTCACCAACACACCTCTTCGCGCCCCTTCCTCGGTGACCTCCTCTGTGACAACCACAGGTGTGCTCTCACTCGCACACCCAACCACGTGCCTCACTACCAATTCCAGCGTGCATTCCCACTCACACTCTACCATTCCAGGTGTGCATCCTTCCATTCCAGGTGTACATCCTCGCTCACCTGTCACAACCAACTCACGCTCCTTGTCACTCTCACTACTCTCACCACTACTCTTGACAGCGCACTCACCCTTACTCTTGACAGCGCACTCTTTCCTTATGCACCCATCCGTTACACACCTCTCTCGTGCACACTCTTGCGCACACTCTCCCGTCACACCCTCTGTAACACTCACCACAGGTGTACACTCGTCCTTACTTTTGACAGCGCACTCTTTCCCCATGCACCTGTCCGTCACACATCTTTCTCGCACACCCTCTCCCGTTACATCCTTTGTAACACTCACCACAGGCGTGCATTCTCCCTTTACACCCTCCGTAACACTCCTCACTACGCGCTCCCATGTGCTCCCTCGCACACGCGCTACAACCGACTCTCCCTCGCCAGCACCCTCACTCCTTGGCACGCACTTTTTCCTCACACACCCCAGAGTCGGACTTTCTCGCACACCTCCTTTTTCGCACACCAGACCTGTCGCACACTTCACCAACGGCCTCTCACGAACACCCGGGTCCATCTCGACCCCCAAGCTCATTAAATCACCTGGCGCATCATACGCACGACCATATTGGTCACCACTTACACCGGGTCTTCTTCCTCTTCGCTTCTCCTCCATCACCTGCGAATCCCTCATCCGGTTAATGAGCACATCATCACGATCCAAACACAGACTTTGGACCAATTCTTTTACTGCCTCCTTTATCTCTTTCTTATCCCCTCTCCGTCACTTCTTAATTTCGCTCACCCCTTCACTTCTTCTAATTTTTGCTTCACCTCTTTTATTTCCCGGTACGTCTCCTCAAGCTCGTCCTCCAAGGCTACTTTGACCGTTTCCATGTGCGTCCTCACCTGCCGGTCCTTCGTCTCCATTACCTCTGTCACCTCGTCCAACCTCGTTGTCAGTCCCTCACGTACCATCTGACATTGCCTCTTTGTCGCTATCAAGTCGTTTTTTATGTCATTTTGTGTCGCTTTTAACCCTCCTAATACCGCAGTGTTCCTTTGAACCTGCTCCGTTAGTCCTTTTTGTCCCTCCGTCAGCTGTTCCACCTCCTGCGTCAGGTCCTCTATGCCCCCTTGTAACTTTACAGTCCCCTTTCTCACCTCCTTCTCCATGCGCTCCTTACAGTGCCTCACCTCCTCGCGCACTCCTCCGACCTCCTCACTCACACCTCTTCTGATCTCCTCTCCCATCACTTGCATCTCCTGCCCAGATGCCACCCTCATCTGCTCCATTTCTTCCCTGTGAGCATCCAGTTTAGTTTCTACCCCCATTCTAACCCCCTCTATCTGCTGCCCCATTTGGTTAACTTCCCTTTCCGCTTGGTCCCTCATGTCCCTCAATTTGCCTTCCATTCTGTTTTCTAACCCCTCTAACCCATTTTTCACTCCCTCTATCTGATTCTCCTGGGCAGCCATTCTATTTTCCACCCCCATTAACCCATGTTTCACCCCTTCTATCTGATTCTCCTGGGCAGCCATTCTATTTTCCACCCCCATTAACCCATGTTTCACCCCTTCTATCCCATTGTCTAACCCCTCTAATTTCTTGTCTAATCCCTCACCGGTACCCCTCGCTTCGTCCCTCATTACCCCCATTTGGTTTCCCATTACCCCCAATTGCTCACGCTGAGCCCTCGCTTCGTCCCTCATTTCCCCCATTATTCTGTTTTCCATTTCTTCATTATTCTTGTCCATAAGGGCCTTCATTTGCATTAAAAAAAGGTTCAAATCCACCGGTGGCACTACCACGGTCACGGGCGCGGTCGCCGTGGCCATGTGCGAGGTGCCATTTTGCGCGCCCGTAACCTCGTGCGCGACGACGCCATTTTGCGACCCTGCTACCCTCACTGCTTCGCTCTCCTCATGTCCCTCAATTTGGTCCTGGATCGACCCTGCCTCACTCTCCTCTACCGGAACCCAGCCGTCTTGGTCTGCCATAGCGCGAATTTCAAAATTCGGGTTTTTATTTTTTTTTGTAAAACACAATCAAATTTCGCCGTTATAATTTTGAGCGCGTGAAACGCGCTCCGGGACCGATCCCACTTCCCGACACCAATTGTTACGGACACGACTTAGATGTTACTTGACCGAGCGGAATGGCCGCCGTGTTCGCACAAGTTACCCGATTACACTCGAACGTTGGCCGAATCGCGCTATGCTAAATCAATGAAGGAAAGGACACAACGGCTGGGTTAAATGACACGACACCAGGGGTACAGTTCTCAAGACCTCCGGAGGAGGATATAATATTGGGTATGCAGAACGTTTAGATTACACGGCACAAGAGGTACAGCACAGAAAGGTGGGCACTTAGACACGGTCTTATCTTAGCCCCGACAGACCACAGACAAACGGGACAAGACTGACTCACACAGGGATTGATGGCAAGGAAGGGCAGGTAGTCGATGGCTCAAGGTGCACCTTGGCTCAGGGGCAGAATCGACTCGGTCCGGTCCAGAGATGCGGGAGGTATCTCTCAGCGCTAGGAGGTGGCGTCCTTTCTTCTTCGTAGCTGAGGCGCATCTGACGTCACCTCCGTCTTCCTGCGCATGTCCAGCGGGGAGTGACACGCCCTCGGCTCGTTAGCTCCGCCCCAGATGGAATCGGTCCGCCGCTTCTTATTGGGTGCGGGGGGTTACCGGGCTCCGCCCTTGACGAGGAGCTGACAGTGAGCCCCTGAGTGGTAACCCCGTCGGAGCACATGGTCAATGGCGGCTAACCAAGCCGGAGTGAGGACGCGCACTCTCCGCGCCACTGTTGTTGTTGGTGTTGTTGTTTCATGAGGAAGAGATGCAGGGAGGTATTGGGAGGTCCTAAACTTACTACTGGTGCCATACAATCACATTCTGGTGCAACGAAGAGTCAGAATTAATGGAAACGAGTCCTTAACTGACATAGACTAAGAATAACTAGCAAGATGTCCTATAGTTGTCTACGTGAGATGCGGTGAACCTGGGTACGACATTTAATGGGGGACAAAGGGGAAGGTCGGGGCTACAGAGTGTTGTTTACAGACAATGGGACTAGGGAATGGGGGATTGGGGATAGTTGGGGAGTATTGGGGAAATAGGGGAATATTTACAAGCGGATATGGATGGAGGCCAAATCCCAAATCCGCAATGTAGCATCCACATGTAGCATCCACATCCACATGTAGCATCCTTGCCACTCTTGCCATGAGCCGTAACAGATCTTGAACAAGGCTGTCGTCCAGTTGTCGTTGACCTGCCTCCTCACTCATCGTGAGTGGGCAGCAAGTGTTGTGATGTTGGTCGACCGGCAGTACGTGGACCCGAGATAACAGGTCCATCCATAGAGGTGTTAGGACCGTGGTGTTCAAGTTGTCCCTGGTCCATGCCAGGAAAAGCCAGCGGAATTATGGAAGCCCAGTGAAGAAAAAAGAGGCAAGGCCATCCACTTACAACTCCGCGTTGATTCCCTGGCCGTTGTTGGAGCAATGACATCAAGTCACAGCGTCCAGTAGAAGTTGCAAGTAGCATGTTGTCATCCAACAATTGCTGATGTGTTTGATGTTCCAGGCACTGAACAGGAGCAAGTGATCGCGTTTCGCTCACTCATTACAATGTGACCCAGGCCAGTGGTCACAAAATTTTCTTGGTGAAGGTGAACATCCTTTCCAATCTTACAGAGGAAGATGCCTTTGCCATTCTTCAAAGGGAGCGTGTATGCCACACGTAATCTCATCTCTTGCCAAATTTTTTTTGTTGTTGTTTGCTCTCTTTCCAAAGCAGTCATCGCTTCATTTCTTAGCTGTTAACTGGTTGTTCTTCATTCAGCCATATCTGAATCTGCTCTCAAACACACTCTGGATCAGGTAGGGTACACCTTGGCATGATGTTACCATGTTCTAACTGATCATGTATATCTTATAACAGCTTCACATTCAACAGTTTGCTGTTTTTCCTTTAACCATTCAAAAGGTTATATTTATTCATATACTTCACAAAGGTTAACATAAAGTTTATAAAAAATTAAAAATTAAAGTTAAAGTTATAAAAGTTTTAAAAGTTCCTCATAAAAATTAAAGTTGTATAAAGTTGCTTTCAGGTTAACATAGTTCGAAAAATTAAATCATGTAGTCTTTGTAATGCAAATCAAAAAGGAATAAGTTCCTTCGTAATAGGTAAATATAACTAAAATCACAAACAGGAATATCTAATCCCACACAAACTATGCATAATGTATTCATTATCATAGATTCCTCACTTTTTTTTCTTTTTTTTTTACTTGAATTATTTTAATAGCTTCTACTGGTAGTATTTTATCTTCAAAAATGGTGCTTTATGCCACACCAATTTTCATGGTTTCAGACTTCTGGTGACATCAGTTCACAGGCCTTTTAAGACTGGCACAATTCATAATATTCTTTTTTATTATTATTATTCCGACCCTATCTAGTCCATTTGTATCAGTATGTGATTCAGTCTTTTTATTTCTGTTTCCAAGTTACCATAAAGGTCTTTCTCATTGGAATTCACATTTGGTTCCTCTTTCAACGCCATTTCATGGTCAGTTATTTTGTTCAGACACAGCGTCACCAAAGCTTTTAGGCAAGCCACCACTAAACATTTCCAATTACAATGGCCATCAATCATCTGGACTGGTCTCCCATCTCTACCGCCTCTGACATCAACTCATCCTGGGAATTCTTCCAAAGTAAATTGCTCTCTCTCTCTCATGCACAGATTTATCCCATCTCGGTTTCAGTTGTCATACCCTTCCTCCCGTCCATGGTGCACGGAATCTTGTGGTGAGGCTATTGCCCAGAAACAACTTGCTTTCGTCTCTTGGAACGCAAATCCAACGGAAGGAAATCTCATTTCCTTTCACAAAGCCCGAAACAAGTGTGTGTCCACCCTCAGGAGAGCCAGGAAACAATATCTCTCCATTCTCAGGACAGAACAATCTTATCTGTCCCCCTCTTCCAAATCCTGGTGGCATCTGGTCAAATCTGTTTCTGGTGTTTGTTCCCCCTCCATTCCCTCCCTCACCTCAAACGGCCACACGGCACGTAAAAAAGCTGAATGCCTCAACTCTGTGTTTGCCTCTAAATCTTGTGTCCCAAACCCATCCCTCTCTGTACCCACCGTACCCAGCTGCTCCTGGACTCTGTGTCCTTTCCTCCTGACAAGGTGGAAAAGTTTCTGTCAACCCTCGACTCTGATTCTGCAACTGGACCTGACGGCATCAGCCCACAGGTCCTAAAATCCTGTTCTTCCGCTCTTTCACTCCCTCTCTCTGTTCTCTTCACCCTCTCTTTTGCTCAAGGTCATCTGCCATCTGCTTAGAAATCTGCCAACATCACCGCTTTGCACAAAAAAGGTGCAAAAACATATCCCAGCAACTACAGACCAATCAGCCTTCTCCCAAATTTTCAGCAAAGTCATGGAATCCATCATTGCTTCAGATATGAAATATTTCCTCTTCTCCAATGGCTTGATCTCTGATCATCAATTTGGTTTCAGACCTGGTCACTCTACTCTGGACATGCTGCTTCTGCTTTCTCAACAATGGATGGAGGTCCTCAAATTCAAAACAGGAAATTAGAGCTGTCTCCCTTGACATATCACGTGCCTTCGATACGGTCTGGCACCCCGCTCTGCTCACCAAACTCTTCTCTTTTGGTATCCATGGAAATCTCCACGCATGGCTGGCAGACTTCCTCTCTAGTCGTAGTCAACGTGTGGCCCTGAATGGGTTTCTCTCATCTCCTCTTCCTGTTCAGGCTGGAGTTTCCCAAGGCAGTGTTCTGGGCCCTGTGCTTTTTCTGGTCTTCATCAATGATCTCTCTGACTCTCTTGAAAATCCTCAGTATCTCTTTGCTGATGACTCTACTCCCTGTCGCTCCATTCTTCATCCCTTAGATCAGCAGTCTGCAGCCTCCTAACTCTCTGCAGACCTGGACAAAATCACAGACTGTGCAAACCAGTGGAACATGTCTTTCAATCCTGACAAATCTCTCACTCTTACGATGTCTCTCCGAAAAGACCGACTGGACAACCGTCTCATCCACTTTCTGAATAATCCTCTCCAAGAAGTTCTGTCACTCAAGCTTTTGGGTCTCACTATCTGCCATGATCTTTCCTGGGAAAACCACATTTCAAATCTGGCCTCCAAAGCCAGTCGCCGACTGGGCATCCTCCGTCGTGCGAAGTCCTTCCTTGGCACACCTGAGCTCCTCACCACATACAATGCTTTCATCTGCAGCTCAATGGAATACTGCTCTCCCCTCTGGGGTGGTGCTCCTGCCTCACACCTAGCTCGTCTTCATGCTGTTGAAACCAAAGCATTCAGAATCATTGGAATCTCCTGCGATGAAGCTAACTCCAAGGGCCTCTCACTCACTCACCGCAGGTTGGTGGTCTTTCCGTCTTCCACCAACTCCTCTCTGGCCTTGCCCCCCCCAGCTCTCTCTGGGCTCTGTCCCGCAAATATTCATACAGGTCGCACAAGATCTGCCTGCAACCCTCTTATGGTTAAACTGCCAAAATCAAGACTCTCTGCTCACCTTCACTCCTTCATTCCTCTTTTCTCCCACCTCTGGAACAAACTCCCTCACTCTCTTCAATCCCACTCCACCCTCCACGTCTTTAAAACAGCTGTTCACCACCATCTCTTATCTTCCCCCATCCAAAACCTTGATCTTTCCTATCCCCGCTAATTTCACCTCAATTCCACTTTTTTGAAATACCAACTTCTGTCCTGAAAGTCCTTGGTGTCCTTGTGTTTTATACTTCTCCCACCACCCCCCCCCCTTCCCACGCCTCCTCCCCCCCAAGCCCTCTCCCTCCCACACATCTCCCTGCTCTTAAATGTTGTGTGCTCTCAAGTGTTTGTGTGCTTCCCCTTCTATTGTCTTCTGCTCCATCTTTTTATATATTTTGTTTGTCTGGTTGATTTGTTTGTGAAGTAAATGTCAGCTCTTTCACGAGCCTCGATTCAGTATACAAAAAAAAAGAAAAAGAAAAAAAAAACCACCACTAAACATTTCCAATTACAATGGATAACATAATTATTATCAACTAGCCGAAACCTGTGGAACATCCACGGAAGGGAGGATGTGGTGTATGGATAGAGTGTACCATTATGGATGGCAAAGGGGATTTGCTTGTCCGAGTAAGAATTAGGAAGAAAGATGAGAATGAAGCGTGCGTATATGAACAACGATCGCCGACACCGGCACAAATGCATGCTCTGGATTGTCCACTTAGTGGACGGCTTGCTTTCGCCTTCGCCTGTCCAATCAGCGGACGGCTTGCTTCGCCTTCGCCCAGCAGACGCCAATACGATGGCCTCGTAAGATGGCGTCGTATCGGCAGTTAATCGGATGCTTTTGGGCCCCAACGTCGGCTAATTCAGATTTTTCGAGTATGGCTGTACATGATGAACAAAGAGCGCGGTTCGTAGATCGTAAATCCATTCGTGCCGTGGGCATCGGGTCACTGGGTGCGGCGTAAAAGGGATAACAAAGTTGAGTCCTTACGCTATTTTTATATAGATGTAAACAATTTAATTCAAAATGTTGGTTAAACAAAAGTTTGAACAAGTAAATTCAGTCAACAAATTCATTTAATAAACAGAACTTGGAATATTTTACCTACTACTCTTCCAAATATATTTATCTCAACCTTGCAAACATTTGTGCAATCATAGAATGTTGCTCCCTTATCTCTTAACTCTTATACATTTTATTTACAATCATACTAATACAGATCTTATCCCTGGTGTTGGGCTAGCGGCTAGGGTGCCGGCTTAGGATCCTAGGATCCTGGGTTCGAATCCCGGTCGATCGCTGAATTAACGCCAGGGGGGTTGACTCAGCCTGCCATCCTTCCGAGGTCGGCAAATTGAGTACCAGTTCACTGGTAATTCCCTGTTTGTCGTTGAAGGCGGCAAAAAGGGTTGGCGTCAGGAAGGGCATCCGGCCGTAAAACATTGCTTCAAAAAGGGGACCAAAAAACAACAACTACCACGGTCCCCGAAAAGGCCAACCCCCGCTTTGCGGGGAAAAATGGCCTCTAAACGGTGGTATACTAATACAGATCTTATTCATCCAATGGGTCTTTTCCCTTGACAATTGTCACACTGTAACATTTGAATAGACCTTTGGAAATATTTTCCAAATAAAGTTTGTTTACCAAAATTGGTTTACCAAAATACTCATCTGCAACTTACGTATGTAATTACAGTTTTTTCCCCAATTTGTTTGGCCTTTATGGCTGTAGAAGTTTCTGTTTGCATGCGGTACCTTTTTATCTACCAAGCAATTATACTTCCACATGAGACCTCCACCAGATATCAAACCTGGGATTTCTAATCATATTGATGCATAACCTCAGTACAATTCGGCTGCAGGTAAAATTCCACTATCATTTCCTACCATAAATGCGTTATATTATTGTTGCGGAAATGGCCCTTAGTGGTTTATTAAATATAGAATTAGTTCAGGTCCCCTCTTAGATGTATGTTTACCATAGATCGTCTGTACTGGCATGGTAGTTTTGTGTCGGAAGGTGTAGCAGGCTGTTTTGTGTGGTGCATTGGTGGTGTACAAGAGACGGTTCCCTTTTAATTACATCTTGACAATCAAACAAGGTGCAAGTTCCATTAAGACCGGCCTCGGTTGCAATGCCATGATCGAGGCAATGGATTGACGTGAGAAAGCGTGATTGAGCGGGCAAAAACGACAAGCGCCGTCAAAAACCGGAAGCGGCGTTTTCGAGGGGTCGCTGAGCACGTGCGAGGGAGGAGGTGGAAAAAAGATGCATGCGCGGATGGCGTGTGGACAGGCCTTCGCGGCGGGTTCCCGCCGGAGAGCTCTCTCCGCGCGTGGTTGAGCGGGAGAAACGGAAAATCGTGCTGATCGCGTGGCCGATAAGGAGAGCGGGTGGCCGCCATTTCGCGACGCTTGATGCGTGGCCGATAAGAGGGCGGGCCGCCATTTGGCAGACTGCAGGCCCAAGCGGGGCGTTCGAATCCGGCGACATCGGCTTGTTACGAGCTGCATTCGCCCTTTTCACATCTTCACCTCTCGTCCATCAACACCACCAAGTACCCCCTGTCTTGTATGAATGTTGTCCAGGCCTAAGGTTTATCTCGTTAGGGTCACCCCGCGAAACCCTTAATTGTAGCTCCCTAGATAAGAGCGGGTTATTACTCATAGTTGAATTATAATGTTATCGTGAACGCCTTGCTTGTTTTGTGTACCCTAATGTTCCCCCATTAAATCTGGTTGATTCGTATGGAAGTTGCCGCACTGCATTCATCTGTGTCGCATTGAAGAGCAATCCGCTCGATTTGTAATTAAAACCAAGCTGGCTACAGGTTGCGGCAGACTTCGCTCGGTCTCTGACAAACCCAACCTGTAGCGACGGGTGTCTCCCCAACTGGCAAGGCACAGGTGTAATTTGGTATCGCGATATAGGCGCGTAACCTGAGATCTGTGTCGAACCAGCCGGCGTTGCACCCGTGGGACGGCCGTGCCGGGAGACGCGACCCGTCACCTACAACACTGGTGTCAGGAGTGGGAATTTCGCACCCCGAACATCGATTGTGAGAGGCGCGTAAAGAGAAAAAAAACAAAAAAAACACGTCGCTCGCAAATTCCAAATTTGGTTTCATTTTTATTTTGAGTGGATTGGGTGTCAAACTTCGTAATTTATAAAGGAAGATGGAGTCGCAAAATGGCTGCGCGGCTCAGCAGCGTGACACGAGGTGGGAGAGAATCGGTATTAAGAGTGCAACGAGCCGCACATCACAAAGAAAACGCTCCCACCCACCGATCCAAACCACGTGGTCACAGCATGCGTCATGGCAAAATACGCAGGACGACAATGCATACATTAACGAGCTTCATGCACGATTGGAGGATGCCTGGGAGCAGGTGGAGTGTAAGGAGGATTATATTGGGGAGTTACACACGAAATTGCATGAGGCACTACAGCAGGCAAGTGAGGTTCAGGAAAATGAGGAGCAAAGGGAGTCACAACAATTGGTCGATGCACAGGAACGAATTCACTGGACGGAAATGGCCTTGGCCGGCGCATTGCGAGACAACACAGATTCCAGATGGGAACGAGCACGGATTCTCGAATTGGAAGGCATAGGGAATCAATTGGTGGAAAAAGTCCAGGTACTACGGGGAGAAAAGAGGAAAGTAGAGGGGAGTACCCATGAGTTGGAACAACTGAAGGAAAAGGTAAGATCCGGTGATCAGACAAGAGAAAGCCTAGAACAGTAGATAAAAAGAGGGGAGGAATACATGGAACAAGAGAAGAGCAAACTGAACAAGAGAATAGAGAAAGAACAAAGCAGAAACGCCCGGGATCGGGAGAACTTGAAAAAGGAAAGAGAGGAACACGATTTGGAATTGGAACAACTGAAGGGAGAATTGTCTGAGAAATCAAGCCAGTTTCGGGAATCAGAGTACAGAGGAAATGAACTGGCACGTCAAATGGAAAGTAGCAAGGAATACGTGAAGAGGATGGACAAAAGGAGAGAGGAAGCACGCAAAAGAGTAGAGGAGATAAGTGAGGAAAAAGAGAGGATGGAGAGTGAAATGTTAAGGAAACACACTGGGCAGATTGAGCAGATAGAAGGTAAAGCAAGACTAAAAAATGAGATGGAGTTACAGAAACACCAAAACAAAGAAAGGGAATTACAAAACAAGCTGAGGATGTTGAGTGAGGAAAGAGAGAGGACGGAGAAGGAAACGTTAAGGAACCACACTGTGCAGATTGAACAGATGGAAGCCAAAGCCAGGTTAAAGAATGAGATGGATGAACGTGTAATGAAAGAACAACGAATGAAGCAGGAAAAGGAAATCAATCAATTGAGAGAAACGACGAGATTGGAGAATGAAGCACAAGAGGGACGGTGGCATAAGAAACAAGAGGAATATGAATCGGAAATTGACCAATTAAAGGAGAAAGCAAGGGTGGAGCCCGCAGAGATGGAAAGACTCCGGAAAGGTAACGAACAACTAAAAAGGCTCAGAGAGGAAGAACGACTCAACTGGGAAAGAAAATGGAGCCAGGAAGTAGGGCAGCACAATAATGTGGGATGTGTGACGTCATCACAGGGAGGAATGTTAGTGGTGCAGGACTTGATTGGCATCACTCGTCGAATGAAACAACAATTGGAGCAAACCCTGGTGATGGAGACATGGAGGGAGTATACGGGGTTGTTGACTCATGAAACACATTTTGAGCAGGTCCAGCAAGTGAAGCTGACAGGCCCAGAGGAGTGTGGCGAACCAATGATGAGCGACCGGACCGATGTGACTTTGGAACGAAGCAGGTACGTGGGCATCTGCATACATGGTGCGGACGATGAGCTTAAGTTCGCAATTGGATTTGATGTTAATCAAGAGACTCTGTCCGATGGGGTGCACGTATGCGTGACACCTGAATGTGTGGATGGAATGCCTGTGGATGAATGCTGTGAGCCCATAGTCCAGTTTACAGCACCGGGGTGTGCTGTCAAGGCCGAAACGTGTGTGAGTGCAGAGCATGGAATGAGTGGTGACGTAGGAAATAGGTTCGAGGTGCAAGGGGAAATAGAAATTCCACCAGGAGCAGGCTTTAGAAAGGGGATTGTAATTTCTCCCTCAGCTTCACAGGAACTTCGAGGTAGAGCGCAGATGCGTAGCAGGCGGCGTTGGCATGCATCACATACTCCCTGGACCCATTTTCGAACAAGAGGGGCCCAGCAACGACACCGCCAGGTGTCCCTTGGTCATCGGACCTCTCTGAGGACACGAGGGGTTCGGCTAGCTAAATGGGATTTACCTGTCTTCAGGGAATTAAAGAGAAGAGGGGGAGGCCGCTCCCCCAAGTGGGGTCTACCTGACTTCCGCGAACCCTGGAGAAAAGGAGGGGTGGACCACGACCCCAATTGAGACGTGACCCTTATGAGCCGTGGCGGAAAGGCGGCGGGGCCATGTAAGGGGTAATGAGGGATTCCTTCCCTCACTCCCTTTCCAATGAGCCACAGAAGCAGGCCAGATTGAAAAAAAAAGAAAAAAAAAGTGAGAGAAATAGTGGGGACATGACAGACAGGGCGTTAAACACCCCTGCAAAAAGTGGAAGGTGTTGGATGGTGTTGTGGACTGGGTGTGTGGCACTGTGGAATGAATGACGAAGGTGTTTGGGATGAATGGCGTGATTGTGTGAATGAGGAGAGTGAGTGCGAACAATGTACCCTGTTGGTAGGAGTCTCCTAACCAAGTGAGTGTAGGTTAGGGGGACTTAGTGGATTTGACGTGGATTCTGGCTGCTGTTCCATTGTGCAGGCGGACTGCTAGGGGTAGGTGCAGCCAAGGTATGGTGGTACTGGCTGGGAGTGTGACATGGTATTGGAAGTTGGTGAGTCGGGAGGGGACACCAGACAGTAGGGTTTAGAGTGCTAAGAGAGCACAGTGCGGGGGCTAGAGAGCCACCCGGTTAGAGTGCTTGGAGAGCACAGTGTGGGGGCTAGAGAGCCACCCCTTATTTAGGAGCGCCAGAGGCGCGCTCTGGTGAACCCCGAGGTCGCTGGGTGTCCCCCACCACCTATTGGAAGCAGGCAAAGAGGCCTAGTTGTAGTCACACTCCCCAGCCAATGAGTTATGCCTGGCACCACCAAGTGAAGAAAAAGAGACAAATAAGGGCCTTGCCCAGGTTTAAAAGAATGGAACAGTGTGCCAGGTTGGGAAAAATGGGTCATTAGGATCATTGTGGCAATGGCAGGGTTTGTGCCATTGGTTAGAGCTTCAAGTAAAAGGTTAGGTTCGATGAACTCTCCTCCGCACCATTCATGTGTGACACCTGGTACGAGTCGTGTTGATGGGAAAGTTGTGAACAAGGGCCAGGTTCGGTCGCCCTCTCCAAGTGCCAGAGAAGCCACCAGTGTGTCATGAGCACACAGATAACAATTGATTAAGAAGCACACCATCCTGTCAGCTAAAAAGTGAAAGGACTTTTTAAAAAGACCATACTAAAACAAGTCGTACCAAGATAAGTCAGGCAAGGAAGGTTAAGGGTACTCTTCATTTTGCCTGGGCTGAGGTCATCACCCCCACTTGCACCCTCAAGAATGCCTCCAGACTGCATTTGCTTACCATCGGTAGAACTGTGCCACCTGCTGTCCAAGGCAGGGCTTGTTGCCTGCTGCTGCTCGGTTGTGTGCCATGTGGGCCGAAGCATTTTTGTGGGCCATGGAGGCCAAAGTGCTTTTGCGGGCTGTTGCAGCCGAAGATTCATGCCGTCTTGTTGGCTCAGTGGGCCGAAGGACTCTTTGTGAGATTAGGCCACTGGGCCGACTGAACTCACCTGGTGAGAGGCCAATAAGGCCACGAAGTAAGGAAACCCCTCTGGGGTGAAGACACAACACTGCCGGGAGGAGGCGTGAAGGAGCGAACACGTCAAGAAGCTTTGAAACTCTGAATGTCTTGCTCCGATGTGAATATTGGTGTTGAAAGTAACATTGAATGCCCTCCTGCGCAAATGCATCTATCTATAATTCCAGTAATCTCTGTGTGTATGTTTGTATGTTTGTATGTATGTATGTATGTATGTATGTATGTATGTATGTATGTATATTTGTCTGTGACCGCTGTTTCTCGACAACTACCGGTCCGATATACTTTAAACTTGCCAGGTATATTGCTGGGGACCCGAGGATGTGCCTTTTCAAGGTTTCATATTAATCGGAGAAGTACTTACCGAGCTATGTCCAAAAAACGCTTCAACCAATCAGAGAGCAGCGAGCTATCACGTGTGCCGAACGTGGCGATCAGACTCTGCCTCGGACGGCACATTTGAGAGCGTATTCATTTATTTCACGTTGGAAAACTATGTTGCCGTTAAACTATGTTTTAAAACGAATTCAAACTGCGATTAAATTAAAACGATTCATCGTAACTGCGATTTGCGAACTTCCGGACAGTGAAGACTTCACTTCCGGCAGCCAATCACAGAACGCTTTGTTGCGTAGGCGTGGCCGATGTGAGAGCGAGCGGAGCTGAGCGCATGCGC
This sequence comes from Myxine glutinosa, assembly GCF_964187855.1. Classification (NCBI taxonomy): domain Eukaryota; kingdom Metazoa; phylum Chordata; class Myxini; order Myxiniformes; family Myxinidae; genus Myxine; species Myxine glutinosa. The sequence goes on along the minus strand of NC_136274.1, from coordinate 76,158,374 downwards.
CATTACGGTACGGTTCGTAATTCGATTTCTTCCGGAGAAAATAATAATTTCTCGATTTCTTATGCGCATTATTTCTCCCAATTCAGTCAGAGCGAAGGGCGGAAGCGAAGAGCGTTGTTTTTTTTGTTTACGGGCGTACGGGCGGGGTAGAGCGTACGGGTAGCGTTTTTTTTTTTTTTGGCAAGGAACGGGCACCCACGTACGGGCAATGCCCTAGTAATTAGAATGTTAAGTATTGTGCATAGAGTGTGGATGTGTTTGTTAGATTAGTGATCCGACACACTAGGATAGGGACATGCCAATCTTACTGATACTTTGCTTCTTGGAGTTAAGTGCTTGCAATGTTGTGGGTTAGAGTAAATGGAAGATTTGTGCTGTACGTTAGACAGGGCCATTCCCGCGGGCTGCCCCTAGTGGAGGCTCGGGAGAGCCTCGGGAGAAAGGTGGGGGTAGTGTTGCGGAAATGGCCCTTAGTGGTTTATTAAATATAGAATTAGTTCAGGTCCCCTCTTAGATGTATGTTTACCATAGATCGTCTGTACTGGGATGGTAGTTTTGTGTCGGAAGGTGTAGCAGGCTGTTTTGTGTGGTGCATTGGTGGTGTACAAGAGACGGTTCCCTTTTAATTACATCTTGACAATCAAACAAGGTGCAAGTTCCATTAAGACCGGCCTCGGTTGCAATGCCATGATCGAGGCAATGGATTGACGTGAGAAAGCGCGATTGAGCGGGCAAAAACGACAAGCGCCGTCAAAAACCGGAAGCGGCATTTTCGAGGGGTCGCTGAGCACGTGCGAGGGAGGAGGTGGAAAAAAGATGCATGCGCGGATGGCGTGTGGACAGGCCTTCGCGGCGGGTTCCCGCCGGAGAGCTCTCTCCGCGCGTGGTTGAGCGGGAGAAACGGAAAATCGTGCTGATCGCGTGGCCGATAAGGAGAGCGGGTGGCCGCCATTTCGCGACGCTTGATGCGTGGCCAATAAGAGGGCGGGCCGCCATTTGGCAGACTGCAGGCCCAAGCGGGGCGTTCGAATCCGGCGACATCGGCTTGTTACGAGCTGCATTCGCCCTTTTCACATCTTCACCTCTCGTCCATCAACACCACCAAGTACCCCCTGTCTTGTATGAATGTTGTCCAGGCCTAAGGTTTATCTCGTTAGGGTCACCCCGCGAAACCCTTAATTGTAGCTCCCTAGATAAGAGCGGGTTATTACTCATAGTTGAATTATAATGTTATCGTGAACGCCTTGCTTGTTTTGTGTACCCTAATGTTCCCCCATTAAATCTGGTTGATTCGTATGGAAGTTGCCGCACTGCATTCATCTGTGTCGCATTGAAGAGCAATCCGCTCGATTTGTAATTAAAACCAAGCTGGCTACAGGTTGCGGCAGACTTCGCTCGGTCTCTGACAAACCCAACCTGTAGCGACGGGTGTCTCCCCAACTGGCAAGGCACAGGTGTAATTTGGTATCGCGATAGAGGCGCGTAACCCGAGATCTGTGTCGAACCAGCCGGCGTTGCACCCGTGGGACGGCCGTGCCGGGAGGCGCGACCCGTCACCTACAACATTATTATTGTTGTTTTATTTTTTTACAAACAAAATATATCATCCATACTTTAGTTTATTATCGATCCATTGATTTGGAGCTGTCGTCCAACTTCCCTAAGGAAGAATCATAACTCTGAGTCTTAGTAATATCTCATTTAATTTAACCAGCTTCATAAAATTATTCACTCATTCCGTCATTCTACTTCATAAGTCAAGATACATTGAGGTCTACCATTACCATTTCTTGTGTTATCCATTCAACAATTTTGTCTCTACCCAGAACCAATTCCCTGGTACTTATCAAAATATTACTATTCTCTAGGAGTATTTTAAAATCTCCTTTCATAAATCATCCGGCTCATCTTAGTGAGCTCTTCCCCATTTTCACATCTGTCTTTGTTTGTTAAAACATATTATCTACCCCTAATACCCACCCATTCCTACAGCACAATTTTACATTCTGATAAAATCCAAATTTATATGTATCAGAAATTCGTGAGCAGAGAGACTCTCCAAGAGACTCTGCTAAGTCCGTGTAAGATCCCTTACAAATTTGACTAATTTTACTCCCAAAGGCATATCATTACCTTTTAATTTTATGAAGCTCATATCCATAAATAGCTTTGTGTCCTCATGTAAGCATTATCCAAAAATGGAATCCCAAGGTTACTCACAATTTCATACTGTTAATTAATGGCTGCTTGTAACTCAGCACATCAAAAGAGGAGCAATCTTTGCATTTCCATCTGCTTTTTCAATTGAGATAACCTTCATAATCAAATTATGTCTTTTATTTCATGGATATTTTATCCCAACCATATCATGTTATTTATTTCGAGACAGGTATACTGCCGTTTTCAGCAATCTTTTGAAAGTTACACAAACTCATGCATTATGTACACTAGTTTGCATCTGAAGCATTATTTCCATATCGGGGTGGGTGTCATTTCTGTAAAGTTTGTCCATCAATTTTCGTCCATTAATTTTTAGAAACACAGACACAATTTTTTAAACACAGACAATGTCCACATTTGTCCATTAATGTCCACATTTAGAGCAACGTTTTGTCCCACAATAGATTATCCAGTTTTTTTTCCATCTGGTCTATCCTTATTAAAATGTGCAGTTCCCTTTTTACTTCATGGTCAATTATTATTGCCATATTATTTAACCCAAAATTGATTAAAACACACACTCATATACCATATGAACAATGTCAATTTGTCCCACAAACCCACATTATCATCATCCATGGCGTTCCCCACCAATTGGTAAATCAATTGTTCCCAAAAATTTGTCTTTTATTTCAAGTCTCCATGATGCCCCATAAACACACGTTTGCAGTTGTCAAGTATAGGATTTCTTGAACTATATCCAATAATTAAGTCCAATTTGGGGTCCTTTTACTTCAATTTTCCAGACTTCCCAATATCTTCCCAATATCTTTCACGAGCCTCGATTCAGTATACAAATCTGCATTCAATTTTAATCTCTTCCTTTTCTGGGAATTTTATGGAACTTAAACAATTAAGCATTACATTGCCAATGAACAAAAATGAGTTATTCTTGATCAGAAGAGTTTGCAGCCAAAGGAACCACAGACATTTGCTCATCTTGGTCTAGTTATAGTTATAGGGTTTAGATGTCCATCTAGTCTGTTGAGGCCAATCCTCGTTTTGGGTCTGCAACAACGGAGGCCTGTCCGTTGTCTGAGGTGCGGGTGATTGCTGGTACCCTCGATCTTGTTTTTCCCCGCCAAATTGTCTCCTATTGGAATACGGACAGTTTCTTTTCCAGTGTCCTCGTTCTCCACACCTGAAACACTGATCAGTATCATACTTTGTTCAAGTATTAATTAATTAATCCATGTAGAAGTCCTACTTCTACAGTGCCATAATTATGACGTCATAATTCGACAGGGACAACGCTTTGTCTGATCAGTTTAAAATGTATTGAGCGTGATCTATGCAACAATTATTTGGAGAATATAAATATGATGTCATCGCTCACGTGGTCGGGCAGCCATATTGGATCAAAAAAAAAGAAACGTTCAAAAACAGAAGAGTTGGCTCACACCAAGTTGACTGTGCAGGGTAAGTATTCTATGAATACCATCGAGAATTTAGCGATTCTTCACCATTGGGAGATCGGGCTAAAACCGATATAGCGGGATATCTCACAAAGTTGTGGACGGATTTGAATTAGAGTTCGTGGACACGTTGGGTGTCTGATAAGGACTAATCGATTCGATTTTGGTTGAAGATCTGAATATGAATTCGCATACTATAATTATTTGATTTCTAAAGTGATTCTTCACCATTGTGAGATCGGGACAAAAACGATATGTAGCAGGCTATTCTAAAAAGTTGTGACGGATTTGGATCCCGTTTAGAATATAATGCGGGTATAGGCAACTTGCGACTTCCAATAGTACTGAATTAATGGACGAAATTGATGGACGCAGTCGTGGTCCAATAATACATAATTTATAGCAGGGGTGGATCGAGGCTTTCCAATAAGGGGGAGGAGGGGCCACAACTGATGAGGGCGAAGCTCCAACTCGTGGGCCGAAGGCCCGAAGCCTGTAGCAGGGGGTCTGGCTGGGGATGCTCTCCCAGGAAAATTTGAAAATTATACTGCTTGAGATGCGTTTTCCTGCAATCTGGTGAGAAATATTCATGCCTCAATTTTAGGTATTTTATCCCCATATCTTTTGACTTTAGGGATTGATTTTGAAAAACGGGATTCGAAATTAGATGGAAAACATACACAGTCAGGGAGAAAAAGTACTTGTGCGAGTGATAAAACAAAAAGATTTATTTGGTAGACGTGCTCAGTCAAGAGGGTTTATGAATGATTTATCCAGAGCATCACGTTATGGAAATAATTAATCCACAGTCACTGAAATCCTGTACCCGTGGAACAATACAATCGGACCAGTTTTAAAATCACCACTGATTCATCACCACCGTGGCATTTTTCGGAGCAAACTTTTGAAATATCTAATTAAGATAAGATTGCTGCATGGGCGAGAGCGTGTATCCCGGCCCAGAGGTGACGTGACATTTAGGTAAACGGTATTAGATGGCAGACACTGAAGCACGTGGTTAACTGGTTGGCATCTGCAGTAGATTAGCAATCTGCTGCCCCCACAAAGTTATTCATGCTCGGTTGCCTCAGGCCCTGTAAGTTTGAGGTTAACTGAGGCTAACACCTCTTCTTAGATCTGAAACCCGGGGCCCGCCACAATATAGACAGTTATGAAGATGTCAATTATAAAGGCTGAGGGATTGACCTGCTCTGAAATGACTGGTAACCATGGTGACGACTTTAAAACAACAGAATCCGACTATAACATATAGCACAATAATTATAATGGGAAATGTTTGGAAACAAATGATGAGCGTTCATCATCATCAATGGGATAACAAATGTACTCGAAATAAAATACCGTTTTTATGTCGATTATTCGAACTGACAGCCAACAGAACCCTTAATTGTGATGTCACAAATGGGCGTCACTGTGAGGGTGTGACGTCACAGAGCGATGATTCTTTATCGCATTTGAAACTTTGCTTCAAGATGGCGAGGACGTGTGTCTTTCTTGGTGCTTTGTTTTGCTGTTTCATACTTTACTTCAACCTCGGTTACCTTCTAGAACTTCAGCAGGTGAACTTTAAACAAGTGCGAAGGTTTACGTGAACGTTTTAACCGGTTTAAAAGTGCGGTTAGAGAACCTTCCTGTGGATGGTGAAATATGCAGCTGCTCATTTCCACCTCGCTGAAGCTGAGTATTCCGAACCGACTTCGTCGTGTGTGTGTGTGTGTGTGTGTGTGTGTGTGTGTGTGTGTGTGTGTGTGTGTGTGTGTGTGTGTGTGTGTGTGTGTGTGTGTGTGTGTGTGTCCGTTTTCACCACCAATTGGTCCAAATAATTTTTCCTGTTCCAATATGTTTTTTGTATCCATCTCTCTCATATAGAAACTTCAAGGATATTACGTAAACATCTCCGAGAGCCTCGTAAACCTTATTCCCTTTCAGGTATAGACATACTCACGGTCCAACTAGGCCTGACACGATGACCTCGATGTCCGCACGCTCACTTCAAACATGTCTCGTCTGTGCCTGAATCCCGACCCAGCTATAACTTGCAACCACGATTCTCAACTCTGTGTTTGCTTTAAAATATTGTGTCCCAAACTCGTCTCTCGCCTGAATCCCAATAGCTCGCCCAGTCTTCGCGAGGACACCGTGGGGTCTTTAACGTCCACAAACGAATGTCGGGAGACGGGACACCCGGCTTAACGTCCGTCTGAGGAATGTCAAACACATCATGAGGAACCGCAAACAAATTATGAATCACCTTCCCTGTGAAACACCAGGATGGCATTTTATAGCGGCGTCAGGAATCGAACCCAGGCGAGACAGTTGTTGTTAGCCTCCCCTCACAACCCGGTAGGAACATGGGGCTCCTCATCCCAGGGTTGTGGGTTCGAGCCCCACGTTGGGCGGGTTTATTTATGTTTGAGCAAAACGCGGGATTATGAAACAATTGGTTCCCTTGTGTCCACATGTTTGTCCCTGTGGGTGTAAATGTCAGTTTGTGATCGAGGAGCGATTCGATTTCAATTGATTTGAATGTTTTATCTTAAACTGTATCGATGTCCATGACGTCATCACAGTGGTGACGTAATCAACGGCAAGTTTTTCTCGCAACGCCACCGATAATATAATTTATGCACATCTCACTTCAGACTCGTCAGAAAACGAATTTGAAGAAGATTTTCTGATCCAAATCTTATAATAGCGCAAACGTCTATGGTGATGTGGTGGAAAGTCTTCCCAGAAGAGTGGAGGCTGTTATGGCAGCAAAGGGCGGGGAGTGAGGAAGGGGGGGGGGGGGGGTTAGGCCGCTTAATAGTAAGCCGCTTGATAAGCAATAGAAAACTGTTTGGTCAGCAATAGTAAGCCACCTGGAAAGCGATAGTAAGCTGCTTCGTAAGCGATAGTAAGCTGCTTGGGAGGAAATAGTAAGCCGCTTGGTACGTGATAGCCAATTGGTAAGTGATAGAAAGCCAATTGGTAAGCGATAGTAAGCCACTCGTTAAGCGATAGTCAGCCACTTGGTAAGCGATAGTAAGCCCCTTAGTAAGCGATAGTAAGCCACTCGTTAAGCGATAGTAAGCCCCTTAGTAAGCGATAGAAAGCCAATTAGTACGTGATAGTACGCCACTTGGTAGGTGATTGTAAGCCACTCGTTAAGCGATAGTAAGCCACTGGGTAAGCGATAGTAAGCCACTTGGTAACAGAGCACACACCTGTTTATTTGTTGTTGTCCTGGGGTTATTTACAGATTTAATGGTTGAAAAACATCAGGAATTACTTTCTGATCAATGAGCATCCGTTGCCATAGCGATGAAATGACGACGGAATGAATTATTTAATGGCAATGAGAATGTTGCCTGATTCGTTCAATTGAAGGATATATGATGAAAATTATAGATGAAAACAGCCGTTTATTATTTAAAGTGTTCATCCAGTAAATGTTAATTATTTTAATTGTGAATTATCTTTTTTTAATGTATAATTTTCACCATTATCATGAAACTGTTCAGAGCTAGTTATGCATTGCTCGCCGTGTCCGCTCTGTCTCCATGGTTACAATTGTTCTCGCTGGTACATATTTGAACGCACAATCGCTGTTCCTCTCATTGTTCGTGAGAAGAGAAACATGAAGGTTGTATCTTGTCTCATCGCGCTCTTTTTGCTCGTACTATCAACATTTACCATCTTTCACCCCATTTCCCACCATGCACCGGGTGACATCTTCAAACACGTGAGTTTTAAACGGACGGTTTCTTCATGTATTTCCTCGGACATTTATCGACCGAGTTCTCCGTCCAATGTTGGAGATTAAATGAATGGGGTGTTGATGTAATGGAGGCTTCGTGGGACAAATAACGTCCTCCTGCGTCAAAGTTCCTCTCGCGTCCTTCAGGTGTTCAAGTACCGAGAAGGTTCCGTCTTTCCGACTCGTTCCGAAAATCCGAGAAGGTTTTTCTTCAAAAACGAAACTCCACAAAATGTCCGCTTTGTCCGGTGGTCGTTGCGTGTTACCTGGACGTATTCGGTGTCTGCATTTGCGACGTGTCGACGTCATGGCGTCGTGCCGTAACGCATTCAAATTTTGCGTCCTTCTCTCGAGGTTTGAACGGTTCGTTTCGTGCGGTGGAACCTTCCAGAAGTTCACGGTCTCACGTCTCGCGTTTGGTTGTTGCGAGGACGTTATGAGGTGAAGAACAGGTTTTCGTATTCGGTGTCCGCATTAAAACTGATATCGACAAAATGCTCACCTGAGTGTCTCTTCGCCCTCAACATTGATCACAATTTCAGTGAAATATCGTTGATTAATTCCCCATTCTTGTTTTCTTGTGTCCATAACACAGGAACTTGTTCCTCGGAAGATTGTGGAGTTATTCAACTCTGATTGGAAGGAAGTTCACAACTTCTTTCCGACTTCCACTCTGAAGGTGTGATCGCGCACACACCACTCCAGAAACACGCACACCTCAATCCCAGAGGGTGTAAATGATACCAGGACAGACACGTGTATATATATATCACTGTCCACACTTTCCAACAGACGAGGATGAACACATATGTGACGAGTCGTTCCACACAGCGAGCGTCTTCATTCCTTGCTTATTCATTCTTAAATTTATTCTTTCCTGTTTCGTTCGATTACAAAGAAAAAGGTTTCCCTTGTCAAGCGGCACGATGGCCACAGGTACACACACTCGGTGGTCTCTGAGCTATCTCGCCTGGGTTCGAATCCCGACCGAGTCATCCTGGTGTTTCACAGGTATGGTGATTCATGAATGTGTGTGCCGTCCCTTGGATGGACATTAAGCCGGGTGTCCCATCTGCTAGCATTATTTGGTGGACGATAAATATCTCAGGGTGTCCTTAGCCAAGAGTAGGCGAGCGATCACCGGCATCCTGGACAAATGACAAATTGTTGCCATGACTGAATGTTGGGAAAGGCAATGGCAAACCACCCAGTGCCACAGTTCTCAATCAGCCACAGAACAGACCAAATCTTCTCAATCTGTTTCTCCATTTTTTCATTCACCGTTGTTATCCTTTCTAATACTCTACTCTCTTGATGGTGTGCACTTCTGGTGTGGATGGTGTGCACATCTGGTGTGGATGGTGTGCACATCTGGTGTGGATGGTGTGCACATCTGGTGTGGATGGTGTGCGCATCGGGTGTGGATGGTGTGCACATCTGATGTGGATGGGGTGCACATCTGGTGTGGATGGTGTGCACATCTGGTGTGGATGGTGTGCACATCTGGTGTGGATGGGGTGCATATCTGGTGTGGATTGTGTGCACATCTGGTGTGCATGGTGTGCACATCTGGTGTGAATGGTGTGCACATCTGGTGTGGATGGTGTGTGCATCTGGTGTGAATGGTGTGCGCATCTGGTGTGGATGGTGTGCACATCTGGTGTGAATGGTGTGCACATCTGGTGTGGATGGTGTGCACATCTGGTGTGGATGGTGTGCACATCTAGTGTGAATGGTGTGCACATCTGGTGTGGGTTGTGTGCACATCTGGTGTGGATGGTATGCACATCTGGTGTGGATGGTGTGTGCATCTGGTGTGGATGGTGTGCACATCTGGTGTGAATGGTGTTCACATCTGGTGTGGATGGTGTGCACATCTGGTGTGGATGGTGTGCACATCTAGTGTGAATGGTGTGCACATCTGGTGTGGGTTGTGTGCACATCTGGTGTGGATGGTTTGCACATCTGGTGTGGATGGTGTGCGCATCTGGTGTGAATGGTGTGCGCATCTGGTGTGGATGGTGTGCACATCTGGTGTGAATGGTGTGCACATCTGGTGTGGGTTGTGTGCACATCTGGTGTGAATGGTGTGCACATCTGGTGTGGATGGTGTGCGCATCTGGTGTGAATGGTGTGCGCATCTGGTGTGGATGGTGTGCACATCTGGTGTGAATGGTGTGCACATCTGGTGTGGATGGTGTGCACATCTGGTGTGGATGGTGTGCACATCTAGTGTGAATGGTGTGCACATCTGGTGTGGGTTGTGTGCACATCTGGTGTGGATGGTGTGCACATCTAGTGTGAATGGTGTGCCAACATTTCTCATTTTTCTTCTTCCAGTTCTTTCAAAGTTCTCCATTCTGTCACGACCGATGTGTTTGTTCTTGTCACTTGCTCTGTGCACCTCAAATTAAACACCCATCAGTGTGAACCTTTACTCACTCATTACACTTCGTTTGGTCTTGGTTTCTGCGACATGTTTTTAAGTTAAATCGATCCTGTCTCATTGTATGGTTATTCAAACGCGTTGCAAGATCTTAAATAATTAATCAATAAATGTAATCTCCATTTTGAGCTGGTGCAGAGAAAGAGCTCGTATCAGAAAACGGACACATGACGCTTCACGCACGATGGGCGCAGGTTTGGAGCGACCTCTCCCTTTGGATACAAAATGGCTTCTAATTCCAAATTGTCACTCCTAGTACAGAGAGACCCAAGACATGTCCCCCTTTCCACCTTTTCGAGTATCCTCCACTCCTGCACAAGGGAGCGAATGGAAGAGTTTTATTTGGTCGGAGGAGAAAATTGAAATCGCTGTGATATATCGGATTGAGGCCTTTGGGTTGAGAGGGATAGGGTGAGGACCTGGGTTTTGGAGGTGGAGGTTGAGGACTTGGGGTGGGCATGCAGAGGTTGTGCTCTTTGGGTTTAGAGGGGAAGGGTGAGGACCTGGGGTTTGGAGGTGGCGGTTGAGGACTTGGGGTGGACAGGCAGAGGTTTAGCTCTTTGGGGTGAGAGGGGAAGGGTGAGGACCTGGGGTTTGGAGGTGGAGGTTGAGGACTTGGGGTGGGCAGGCAGAGGTTGAGCTCTTTGGGTTGAAGGGGAAGGGTGAGGATCTGGGGATTGGAGGTGGAGGTTGAGGCCTTGGAGTGGGCAGGCAGAGGTTGAGCTCTTTGTGCTTGTGAGGGGAAGGGTGAGGCCCTGGGGTTTGGAGGTGGAGGTTGAGGACTTGGGGTGGACAGGCAGAGGTTGAGCTCTTTGTGCTTGTGAGGGGAAGGGTGAGGACCTGGGGGTTTGGAGATGGAGGTTGAGGACTTGGGGTGGACCGGCAGAGATTGAGCTCTTTGTGCTTGTGAGGGGAAGGGTGAGGACCTGGGGTTGGGAGGTGGAGGTTGAGGACTTGGGGTGGACAGGCAGAGGTTGAGCTCTTTGTGCTTGTGAGGGGTGTGGCAGAGTTGAGGAGTTGAAGTCATATTTTACATGATGTGGAAATTACACGGGTCCCTGCTCCTGACTAATATTGTGAGTTTGGTGTAAAATTACTGGATAATGCTGCGGGTTTTGTGTTTAATCATTCAGAAGTGTTGGTGTGTTTGATGTGAAATAAATTCAACAAGTGATGTACCTGTTTGTTTCCTACAGAACGTTTGGGGATTTACTTTTTCCATCTTCCTTCAAATCTCCAACAAACTTCCACACCAACTACGTTTTATCAAGGTACGGAAGCATTCATTCCTCCACAAACACTTTCCTGAGAATGAAGAGAAATCTGTTCTTAGTTTGAATGTTTGACGTTATAATCTGTTCAGACCTGTGGTGGTTGATGCTGGAATCCCAGGTGGGAGCACGCCACCCTCTGTCGTTCTTTATTTCAGTGAAATAACTGATTGTCCATGTTTGATGTTCTTGTGTCTCTCACATAGAATCCCATTCTTGAGAAACCACAGGGATTTTTAGGATCTTTGTGGGCAAACATTGCCAGCATCTTACCCACTTCTTTCCTGAAGGTAATCAAACACTTCCTTCCAGAAACCACAACACACATTAATTGCATGGATTGCTTCACTCCTGAAACACGTGTACGGTACTTTAATCTCCTGGGATGTATCTGCACACCCGGACACATATATGCACATACCGTCCCACAAAATTCGATACCCTAACATGTCCAAACTACATTTCAGGCCTACCCATCCACTTGGAAACCAGGCACCTCCTCATCCTACAAATAAACATACTCAACTGCTGAGGGCCAAACAACCCACACTAGTTGCAACCAGATTAGTGTCATACCTATGTGTAGTTGGAGATAGTCGTGGCCAAACATATTGGCACCCTTGCACTTTTTTCAAATAATGCACCATTTCTTCCAGGAAATTGTTGAAATTTACAAATCTTTTGGTGTTAACATTTGTATTTCTTTGGTTTGCAGTGGAACAAAACAAAAAAAGCTTAAAACATTTCTAAATGTTAGCTTATTCCACACAGAAATCATAAAATGGCCCGGACAATATTATTGGCACCTTTTAGAAGTTGTTAGAAATCTTTAGATTTCAAGCAGGTGATTCTCCTTTACTTTGGAATTGAGCTCACCCGTGGTGAGTTGCAGGTGCCTACAATATAAAAATCACTCATTCATCCAGATTGAATGGAGAAAATGAGTCATTCTGCTGTTTTGTGTCACTGTGTGCACCGCAATGATCATGGAGAAAATAAAGAAAACGAGAGAATTATCTGAGGTCAGAAGCAAGAAAATAAAAAATTAACTTTTACCAAAATTCGTGACATCAACAAATATTTAAATCCGGATGTGGAGTAGTTCCGTACGGTTGGGTGAATACAATTACGAATTCAAAATTGTAATTGTCTTTCCTCAATTCCAATCGTCATTCCAATCATAAATTGATACTTTTTAAAAATTCTGTTTTAAAAGATGATTGTTTTGAGATATTATCAAACCAGCTCATTGTCGTCATCTGTCCACTTCCGGATTTGCGGCAGGTTCGTCTCGAGTTAATTTCAAAATCATAATTTTATTGAGGAATTTATGAAACCTCCTACCTACCTGACAACATCCGCTGGGACCCAAAAACGTTCCACAGGAGGTTTGGCGGGTCTAGCGACAAAACTGAGGGAGTAGTTTGGGGACAGAGACGGACGGACACTCCTGTTTTATAATAAAGATTCCGCCCCACAAAAGCAGATACCCAAACATGTCCACACCAAATATCAGGCCTACACATGCATTTGGAAACCAGGGAACAAAAATGGAGTCGCCAAAATTTGGGTTTTTATTCTCAACATGATGGGGTCGGCAAAACCAAACCAACCGCAAGGCCACACTGCATGCCAAATGCCTGTCGATCAGCATGACTTCCGGCACCACCTGCGTGGCGTTGTACCTCAACAAAGCTGCCATCCTTGGCTTGGTTCTCATTCCCATAGAGATGCAAAGTGAAATGGCATTGGGATTTGTGGATCTTGAGAAGGCCGATGACCCTGTCCTGAGAGAGATGGTACTGGCGGCACTGAGATGGATGGGAGTGCTGGAAGCAGAAGCTAGTTTGGTGGAAGGGATGCACAAGGAAAAGAAAGGAAGAGTTCTAGTTTGTCATCGGACGCCAGAGTTGCCCAATGGTCGCATCCTGGGTGAAGGGTGGGGTGGTCAGGTAACGGGGTACTATATTGACGGTGCGTTGTGTACGGACTCACTGCCTCATACAGACCAATTATAATACTCTCTTGTCCCTTCTGGGAAAGCCAAGGCTAAAATTTGTTCGACAAATTGATGAAATGTTTCAGAAGTTTGGAGGAATCCAAATCAGAGGACCAAGTTTATGATGTCATTGAAAAATCATGAGGACTAATATTTGGTGTTTGCTGTAAATTACTGAATAATGTCGAGGGTTTGGTGTGGAATAATGTTGAAGTGTTGGTGCGGTGTACCTGTGTGTGGCCTACAGAACGTTTGGGGATTTACTTTTTCCATCTTCCTCAAAATCTCCAACAAACTTCCACCACAACTACGTTTTATCAAGGTGCGGAAGCATTCATTCCTCCACAAACACTTTCCTGAGAATGAAGAGAAATCTGTTCTTGGTTTGAATGTTTGACGTTACAATCTGTTCAGACCTGTGGTGGTTGATGCTGGAATCCCAGGTGGGAGCACGTCACCCTCTGTCGTTCTTTATTTCAGTGAAATAACTGATTGTCCATGTTTGATGTTCTTGTGTCTCTCACATAGAATCCCATCCTTGAGAAACCACAGGGATTTTTAGGATCTTTGTGGGCAAACATTGGCAACATCTTACCCACTTCTTTCCTGAAGGTAATCAAACGCTTCCTTCCAGAAACCACAACACACATGAATTGCATGGATTGCTTCACTCCTGAAACACGTGTACGGTACTTTAATCTCCTGGGATGTATCTGCACACCCGGACACATATATGCACATACCGTCCCACAAAATTAGATACCCTAACATGTCCAAACTACATATCAGGCCTACCCATCCACATGGAAACCAGGCACCTCCTCCCACCCCATCACCTCATCCCCCACAAGCACACATCCTCAACTGTTGAAGGAAAAACTACATGCAATAGTTGTGACTCGGCCCTAGTTTGGGTGTAGTGGTGCTCACCTCCTCTCATTTGTTCCTCTTTTTTTCTGCCTATGGAACCAACTTCCACATTCTCTTTAATCTCATTCTTTCCTCCAGTTCATCAGGACAGTTTAAGCTCCGCAAAGTTGAAAAAAACGTTCACCATCGGTTGAGTTATTGTGCTTCATGTGTTTCATGGCCAAATTAATCAGGGGCAAAGGTTTTCCCAAAGCTTGGATGTGTCAAAACGTTGGACACTTTGTCGTGGGAGCGATGTTATAACAAAACAGGTTAAAGGCAAAACACACCTGTATGAATTGCTGAATACAGCAAGGTTCAGAGGAGAGATGAACTTTGCAACCATTTTGTATTCAGATTTAGTGAATTATCTCAGGACATTGGGGGGTAGGGGTGGTGTAGATGGGGAGAGTAATGGGGGAGAGAGGGGAGGGAATGAGAGGAGGGAGTGTGGGAAAGAGAGGGGAGAGGGGGATAGGGAGGGATAAGAAGTTTCCTTCTGTATCCACCCTGCCCCCCCCCCCGACATTTGAGGGACACCCTCTCCCAAAATTATCTCTTTTGTTTTGCAAACATTCAGAGTAAGACAAAAGTCCCCACACCACTTATTCAATGTGTCAATCTCATCGCGGTAAAGACACAAAGGTTGATTGATCGGAAAGACAGCCAATAATGGCGATATTGTCTGTGCACTTAATAAAGTTACAAACTTCTTTAAGAGCCACACATCCATTGGTGCACAAACTGAACAGCAGAGGTGACAATACACAGCCTTGTGGAGCACCAGTATTCAAGATTGATAACTTTGATAAGCGACCATTCACCCTCACCTGCTAAGTAATGTTGATGCCAGATTGTATTGCACAACCAGGATGTGTGGTCCTCTTTTTAGCCAATATCCAACCTCCGCAGCCCTATGTTGCACCACCATTTTGCAGTTGGCGCCACAAGCATCTCAGATATTTTGTTCTCAGCAAAACCACGAGTGCAACACAATTGACCTTTTTAAAGTCCATGAAATAATATTTAAATTGAGAGATTCACTTAAACCTTTCCTGTCACTTGGGACGGGTACTCCTCCGAGTTTATTAAAAAACTTACCTGTGAGGATTATAGCTGTTAAATGCTGCGTCGTGCAAAATGAGTGTGTGGTATTTTTCTACCTGGAGGGTGGGCTCAGGGGTGGCAAAACATATTGTATTGTTGCACGAGTCTTGCATCTGCGCAGGATGGCCGATGGCATTTTCTGTTTGTATAAAAATGAACCAAAGTTTCTAAATTTACTTTTTGTTATCATAAACTTTAACTTTTGACTTGTGGATACATGAGTGACCTCAGAATGTTTAATATTTTTATGTTTTGGTTTCCTTTCAGTTCCTGAATGAAGTAACTTCAATTCCAGGCAGATGTAAGTGACTTTTCATCATCTGATACATAAAGCTCTTTCTAACCACTGACTCTCTCACTCACTGATAGATAATGTTTAATACCTTCGATTTGGGGTAGAAAGCTGAAATTTTGCAAATTGCTGCAACTCAAAGCCAATATCCCAGGAAAAATCGCAATACAGTCGGAAATTTTCCATGAATGAAAATATCAGGGAATAAAAGATGGTTGCTGGAGACTCAGTATGACCACGGCAAGTCTTGTGACCCCAGACAAAGGAATACTTCGCAGAATATTGCGGTGACAACAATTGATATTGTCACGGTTGTCTGGTTTGTTCCGGTTGCCTGGGACAAATCCAGCGAGTCATGTTAAAACAATCGTGACAGTCACCCGCTTCAAAGACTCCCTGCTGGATCTGCATCTGAAGACCGCATTACCAGGCAGATTGCAGTTCCCAAAGCGGGCGAGTGTGCTGCCAAGAGATGACCAAAAGACTGATCTAATAAGGCCAAGGAAACCTTGATCATGTGACGCGATCTTCTCCAATAGCGAATCAATCCTTGACGGGGATTACGAGAACCACCAGATGAAGCCACCAGGACAAAGAGAATTCACCAGAGACCAAGTCAGGTTGAATGACAAGAATGGCTCGGTGAGGGAACAGGATGAGCAAGTGCAAATAACAGTCGATAAGAAACAATAAATCTATCATAACGTGAACGGCACTCAGTAGAGAACATACCTCCGCCTAGTTGGCCATATCACTCAATGGTGAAGAATCACTTTTTAAAATTCCACTAGCTGGATCCAGATCTGGATCTTCACCAAATTTGAATTGAATCTTCCTTGTCACACACAACCTGTCCAAAAACTTTTTTCCAAATCCATCCATTACTTTTTGAGATAGCCTGTTATGTGTCGTTTTTGTGTCTATATCCTTATGGTGAAGAATCTCTTCAAAAATTAAATAATTCTCCTATCCGAATCCATATTCAGATCTTCACCAAAATCGAGTCGAATCGTCCTTGTCAGACCCGCAACTGGTCCACCAAGTTTCGTCCAAATCCGTCCACAGCTTTTTGAGATATCCTGCTATGTATCGTTTTTGGCCCCATCTCCCAATGGTGAAGAATCACTTAAAAAAATTATAGTAGTCGGATCCGAATCCGGATCTTCATCAAAATCTAATCATTTCGTCGGTGTCACATACGCTACATCTCTGCCAAATTTCGTCCGTATCCATCGACAACGTTTTGAGATATTTTGTTCACAAACGGACAGGCAAGTTGTGAAAACTTAACCTCCATCCACCTTTGGTGGCGGAGGTAATAAGTGTGTGTGTCAGTGTGTGCCGGTGTGTCTCCTCCATAACTCCAAAACCATGAAAGCTGGTGGCTCGCAACTTTGCATGAAAAATGAAGGAAACTTAGGGGAGTTCATAAATGAAAACTGTGTATTTGTGTAAACTAGTACACCCGCTCACGACGGGAGCGGCAAGATGGGTCATGCCGCTTTGGGGTATAAAGATTACAGTTGATCTATGGTCGGGTCTCAAGAACATTGGGTGTGTGTTCATTTAACAAGTTTCTTGTGGAGAGATCGCCAAGTGGTTTAAGCATTCGAGGAAGCACTCCATTCAAAACCATTAAGTAACGGCTGGCTTGGCAATCACGAGCTAGCTGCTTGGTAAAAGAGCACAACCTGGGCTTCCTCCCTTTCAGTTTTGTGTTAAAAAGCAGGAGCGAGTTTCAAAAGTTTGCTCCAAAAAACGCCACGGTGGTGCCAGAAAGGGCCATGTTATTAATCCAACATTTATTTGTGGGGTACATACAGTACCGTAGATTTTCGCTCAGTTTGGAAGGTAAACCTTACTTCACGGATGTTGGGATTCCTTCAAATTTCTTTTTTTTAGTGATTATAATGGGCATTAGCGACTGTTTAAAAAGCTAATCATACGTGTTTGTGGTTTATAATATTTTTACTTCCTTCAGCAGCCATTGCTCCCACGGAAACACCATAACAACTATAAGCTATTTACACAAATTCTCAATGCAGGAAAAACGCTTTGGGGAAATGGGACATTATTATAACTAGCCGAAACCCGTGGAACATCCACGGAAGGGAGGATGTGGTGTATGGATAGAGTGTACCATTATGGATGACATAGGGGATAATAATATGACATAGAATGACATAGAATATAATACAATGAACGCAGTATCAGAGGTTGAAATTATTTTAAAACTTCTGGATAAACAATGTTTGGGGTAATAGTCAAGCCTCTGACGACTCCTTGCGTACTCGTATTATCAACCTTGATATACACATCTTTGAACGACCGTGCTCTTGAACATGCCACATATAACTGGCCGTGGGAGAAGACAGG
The DNA here is from genome assembly GCF_964187855.1 of Myxine glutinosa. Taxonomy (NCBI): domain Eukaryota; kingdom Metazoa; phylum Chordata; class Myxini; order Myxiniformes; family Myxinidae; genus Myxine; species Myxine glutinosa. The sequence continues at coordinate 76,140,579 of NC_136274.1, read as the reverse complement.
AGCAGGGAAATAGATACCCAGTTTACGGAATGTTTAGAAATTATGGTAAACCCACCTGATGAGGTTAGCGTACACTGCGATCACCGACACCGGCACAAATGCATGCTCAGGATTGTCCAATCAGCGGACGGCTTGCTTCGCCTTCGCCCAGCAGACGCCAATACGATGGCGTCGTAAGATGGCGTCATATCGGCAGTTAATCGGATGCTTTTGGGCCCCAACGTCGGCTAATTCAGATTTTTCGAGTATGGCTGTACGTGATAAACAAAGAGCGCGGTTCGTAGATCATAAATCCATTAGTGCCGTGGGCATCGGGTCACTGGGTGCGGCGTAAAAGGGATAACAAAGTCGAGTCCTTACGCTATTATTATATAGACTTGCCGAAACCCGTGGAACATCCACGGAAGGGAGGATGTGGTGTATGGATAGAGTGTACCATTATGGATGGCATCGGGGATTTGCTTGTCCGAGTAAGAGTTAGGAAGAAAGATGAGAATGAAGAGTGCGTATATGAACAACGATCGCCGACACCGGCACAAATGCATGCTCTGGATAGTCCACTCAGTGGACTGCTTGCTTTGCCTTCACCCAGCAGACGCCAATACAATGGCGTCGTAAGATGGCGTCATATCGGCAGTTAATCGGATGCTTTTGGGCCCCAACGTCGGCTAATTCAGATTTTTCGAGTATGTCTGTACGTGATAAATAAAGAGCGCGGTTCGTAGATCGTAAATCCATTAGTGCCGTGGGCATCGGGTCACTGGGTGTGGCGTAAAAGGGATAACAAAGTCGAGTCCTTACGCTATTATTATATAGATACTCCCCGTCGATGTGCTTCTGTGGTAATCGCGAATATGAGTCACATACACGGTCACAGTGCCTGATGCCACTGTGACCGTGTTTTGATTAATAAATCTACGAGTCACAAAACACGAACCGAACTCACCTCAAGCAGTAAAAAGGTACAAATCGCTCCTAGAAACCACCTCATCTCTTCAGACCTCAACACACCTCTATAAGTATAAGTGACGGCAGCGCTCATGGGATCTTCTTCTTCCGTTAAGCTCCAATTTTTTCTCTTTAAGTTAAGTCCAATCAGTCCTCTCTGCTCGAAGTGCTCAGGCCATGCCTTCCCGCTCTCATACTTTTATTGCCGTTCGGTGTAGAAAGGGATTGACATATCGTTCGTCTGTTTCAGCTCGTTATCTTTAAGCTTCCTTATGTCTCACCACCTGCTACACCTCTCTGAGTTACGAGGATTTATGCAACGCACCCCGAGTATCGCAACGTCACTCCATTTAACTTTATTAAAATGACGATAAAGACGTTTCCTTATATATCCTAATTTAAAATGTTCAAGGGAATAAAAAGACCATTTGGTTCACACCACCCATGTTCACACCACTCGACTGTCCAATCAGCGGATGGCTTGCTTCGCCTTCGGCCAGCAGACGCCAATACGATGGCATCGTAAGATGGCGTCGTATCGGCAGTTAATCGGATGCTTTTGGGCCCCAACGTCGGCTAATTCAGATTTTTCGAGTATGTCTGTACGTGATAAACAAAGAGCGCGGTTCGTAGATCGTAAATCCATTAGTGCCGTGGGCATCGGGTCACTGGGTGCGGCGTAAAAGCGATAACAAAGTCGAGTCCTTACGCTATTATTATATAGATATTGTTGTCATAACATTAATAATATGTGATTATCATTCATTTTGTTATTGAAAGTGTCTTTGGAAAAACGCCACAATAAATCTTCTTCTTTGGAGAAACGCCACGATAATGCTAATTTAACATTGATATACACCTCAACATGCAAACCCATTGATGGAAATGGCGGGAAAACCCGCTCGGGGGAGAAACCCCCCTTGGGGATGGGGGGGGGGCAAATGAATGCGCTACAACCTTCATTGTGTAATCCTTAGTCATCCTGTCAAGTTTGGTTGAGATTGGATAAGTAACGACGGAATGTATTGGGGTCAAAATTTAATCAGACAGACAGACACCAAATGGCGTGTTTTAGTTTGATGATGATGATGGAATCACCGCTTTTGAAGATAATTAATGGGGTACTCTCATCATAAAATACCAAAAACGGCTTACCCTTAGTTATCGCACGTTAACTTCGCAGGGGCCTGAATCTGCCATTTTGTGTTGGCCTGATCAAAAATGCCTTGCCTTGGAACAGGTCGCAACGGTTTCTGCATGAAGCTTCACACCTACGAATCGCTTTATACATCGCTGATCGCCAATCTTCATACCCTTCCTTGCTCCCCCTTCCTCTCCCTTCCTCTCCTCACTCTCCCCTCCTCACTTTCCCTTTTCTCACTTTTTCTCTCGCTCCCACCCTCCTCGTCCCACCACTCCCTCCCAGAGTGTATTGTGTTCTGAGAGATTTCTCTCCCCCTTCCTCGCTGTTCTCCCCCTCCCCCTTCGTTGCTCTCCCCACTTCCTTGCTGTCCCCCCTTCCTTGCTCCCCCACACCTTCCTCCCCCTCCAACCCTCCTCGCCCCATCCTCACTCTCCTACCCCTCCTCTATCCCTCCTCCCTATTAATATCCCCATTGTATTTGCTTGTCAATAATAAAACCCCTCACCTTTGAACCGATCACACCCACCTATGAGTCAAGGAAGAATGGGAACCATGATTATCGAAAACGCCTTCAGACTCAAACCACGAGGGAAAGACAAAGCAAAATCACAAGACAAGAAATATTCTTCCTCGATTTCTCACACACATGTTCTGGTGCTGTGGCCTGATCTGAATTGTGGAGGTGCTTTTCCCGTATAAATATAAACTCGGGGCTGATGGCCTACACAGACACGAAAAAGAACATTTATGACTGAAAACAGAGGGGGGAAACATCGAATAAAGGCTCAAATGTGAATATGCAGTAGTTTGCTCCACTCTCACATGATCATGGAGATACCATGGTTTGGTAACAAGTGGTACAAAGTCCTTGGTGGATGAGCTGAGATGGTTTGTTGAAATGATCCACACAGATGTTCTCTTTTACAGGTATGTGGAATGATGAGGTAATGAATGGTGTGTGCAGAACCGTCATCCTCCTGCTTTGTTTGGCTTTGATCCTGCGGATCCTCGGACCCATCATCAAGGTATGGATGTAATGAATAATGCTGTGCAAAAGTCTCAGAAAATTTGCATTTTTAGCCGCGTCACAAGACGCTGGTCATAGAGTGCCCTCTGCTATTGTTCTTGTTCTTCTTGTTCTACTTGCAGAGAAGACAAAACCTCAAAGCTCCACCCATTCTGGGAACCATAGCTCCATCCATTGTGGGAGAGGCTTCATATAAACAAATATCCACCATTTTATTAACTCGCATAGCTTTGAGGCCTGTTTTGTAGGCCCGTGGTGTCTTCCTCTCTCACACAGTTTTATTTCAAATCAAATTCGATATATCATTTCATTTTTCACAGTCGCTAGCATAGTTGTAGACTCGGTTGAAAAAAAACGGGAAGAAATTCCGATGAAAGTTGCCCTTTATAGAACGAAATGAATTCTCAAAGGCCTGTAACTTCAAGTCCATTGAGATTTTTTTTTTTTAAATCGCGGCATGGTCAGTCATACACCGCCCGAAATAACAGACGGGAAAATGCCGAGATATATTAAAAATTCGTCCATTTGATGACTATCGTCACGATGAAATATTTAATTTATACGTCGTCACAATAATGTGGAGAGAGGAGCATAGCTTCGTTCACGTGTCGCCACACACGGGAAATTGCCGAGATATATTTTTTTAAAATCGCGGCATGGTCAGTCATACACCGCCTGAAATAACAGATGGGAAAATGCCGAGATATATTAAAAATTCGTCGCCACACACGGGAAATTGCCGAGATATATTTTCACTTTGCACAAAAATAACATCAAGTAATCGAATCAATAGGAATGTCCTGTGCCTATAACAATATAACATCGACGTTATAGGCACAGCTGCATCTAGGCATTGTGTAACATCGACGCGGCTTTTGTTTTAATTAAAACTTTTTGTACTTGTTTCTCTTCTGATGCAGAAGGAAACGGAAACTTTGTGTTCAATGCAAATAATCTTGATGAAAATAGTCTTATTGAAATATCTAGATTTAAACACAACTATCTGAAGTACCCAGCATTGCCTGGATAAATACAATAAAATATGTTTAAATATTTCCTGCATCACAAATTGGGGAATGTTGGCCTCATGGTTTCGTATGAATTACAAATTTTAGGCGTTGGAAAATGCTCTTGGACCACTTTCCCTTCTTTTTATTAATTGTATATTTTAAATACAGTTATCCCCCGCTTAACGAAGGCATTACATACCTTTATATCCCTTCGTCATGCTATCCTTCATTACGTAGGAGCTCGTTTTACATTATTTCTTGTCAGAAAATTCCACTGTTTCCTCACCGTAAATTTTCATTCTTCGAGCAAAGCCATGTGCTCCGTATGTGGATGGTTTTAGTGCAAGTGACATGAAATATTATTATTCACCTGATGATAGAGACAGGAACACAAGAATAAAGTTAATTTAGTTTTAACACCGACCAAAAGAGTGTGCCAACTTCTGGGCGAACCTGTCAGATTAATCGTCCCACACAGCTTCAATTATATTCACATCTGGGCCTTGAGGGGGCTGTGAGTATTGTTCTATATATTAAAGGACTTTGCTTCATCTTTCTTTTGGAAATAAGTTTTAATTATTCCAGCTGAGTGCCTGGGATCATTTCATTGCTGTGAGACGAGGTTTGGACCAACAAACATTGCACCACTGTGGAGAGAGAGCATGATGGATGAAACTTTGTTTGGACCAACAAACATTGCACCACTGTGGAGAGAGAGCATGATGGATGAAACTTTGTTTGTGCGTTGCACAGTCAATATCCACGATGCAGGGTCTCTACAAAACAAAGTCTTGTTCCGGTTTGGTTGTAATCAAAGTTGTAATAAACAGCACCAACATGTTGTGGGCACCCTGTACTGTTACACTTGCGGAATTCTAAACACGCCGATGAACCGCCAGGCTGGAAGGGGATGACAGGTCACCACATCCACCCGTAATTTCATGCTGGTCGTCGAAAATGTAAGATCCGCGTGCATTGATGTGCCCTGTTTAACTTTCTTCCTGAAAATGAAAGTAATCTTCCTTTTCCTTCAGGTATACATGATACCCACCATTGTGAAGAAGAAACGCCCACGATCAAGTCAGCAGCTGGTATGTATGATTTATACTTCCCATCACAATGTCCATGCAAATGAAGGAATATTTATTAAACGTTAATTTAGTGTTTTTAATGTGATTGTTTGTTGATGCGTTTTTAGCTCACGTGGAACGTAGTTCAGGGGGAGGTATTAGCATGGTGCGGTGTCAGTCAGTCAGGCTGTAGGTAAACACTCAGATATCAAAGTTTGTTCATGGCATCAAAAAAAATTGGGGTCTAAAGGGGTCACCGGTGTTGAAAGTGGGTCCATCTTTGGCCCCCCAAAATAGGTACTTGCTCTCTTCTTTGAAACTACAAACACAATTCTGATGAAGCTTGGCCACAACCTTCATCACCCATGATGGACGAACGTTTGTTCACAGCATTAAATAAATAGCACCGGAAAGCGGGCGTAACCCCTCAGCCCATGCATGGTGAAAGGAAGCCGTGGCGGCCATATTGAAAATTGCAGTACTCCCATTTTCGAAAGCAACCTTCCACTACTCACCCCCAACACACACTCCAAACATGGATTTAATCGGACAAGCCGTTCTGCTCGAAATTGACGGAAACCAAAAGTTTACGGACGCCGGACGCCCACCCGCCTGCCCGGACGACAATACCCCTTATCCCATTGGGCTGACGGGTGAAAAGGAGGGGATCTAAAGGGGGTTTGTGGGGGTATTGGAGGTTGACCCTCCTCTCCCCCAAAAATAGGTATTTTCTCTTTTCTCTGAAACTAAAAACACACGTTTGACGAAACTTGACCACAGCCTTGATGTACCAATGTTTGTTCACAGCATCAAAAAAACATCAGGGGTTTGTCCTCCAAAGGTGTTTACTTTCTTCTCCGTGACATATTTTGTGGGTCGTCCACGCTTACCAGTGGTTCCCTGGTTCTACCAGGTGAGCCCAGGGACATTACCGCTCTATTTTCTTCTGCCTGGCAGTTCGTCGGGGAGGTTAGAATTCCGCAAATGTAACAGTACAGGGTGTCCACAAAGTCTTGTTTCAGTTTGGTTGTAACAAGTTTTTAAAACCACAACAATACTTTGTGGACACCCTGTACTGTTAGTCGTGGAATTCTATCCACCCTGAGGAATCGCAAAGATGGAAGGGGACAAAAGATCACCACATCCACCCTTAATTTGGTGCTGCTTGTTCGCAGTTTAAGATCCATGTGCATTCATGTGTCCTGTTCAAGTTTGTTCCTGCAAATGAAAGTAATCTTCTTTTTCCTTCAGATTAGCAACATTCAGATGTCGAAAAACACACCATCAGGACAGCAGGCAGTACGTATGAATTATGCTTCCCACAACAATGTCCATGTAAATGATGGAATATTTATTAAACGTTAATTTAGTGTTTTTGACATAATTGGTTCTTTGATGCATTTTTAGCTCACCTGGAACGAACTTCAGGGGAGGTATCAGCATCGCATGGTGTCCGTCAGTCAGGCTGTATATGAATTCTTGGATCTCCTTTTTTTTTGGGTTTTTTTGTACACAAGATCGAGGCTCGTGTGAGACGTAACATTAATGATAAAAAAACAAACAGACACATAAGACGAAATTAAAGGAGCGGCAGAAAGATGGGGAGAGGGGGGGAAGCACACAAGTTTAACATTTGAGAGCAGGGACATCGGGAGATTTGTTGGAGGGAGAGGGCTTGGGGGGAGGAGGCGTGGGGAGGGGGGTGGGGTTGGGAGAAGTTAAAAACACATGGACACAGCGAGGACTTCCAGGAAAGAAGTCGGTATTTCAGAAAAGTGGATCTGGGGTGAACTAACAGGGGTAGAAAAGATCAAGGTTTTGGATGGGGGAAGATAAGAGATGGTGGTGAACAGCTGCTTTGAAGACCTGGAGGGATGAGTGGGATTGAAGAGAGTGAGGGAGTTTGGTCCAGAGGCGGGAGAGAAGAGGAATGAAAGAGTGAAGGTGAGCAGAGAGTCTTGTGCGACCTGCAGGAGTATTTGGAGGACAGAGCACAGACAGGGCTGGGGGTGGGAGGGGGAGGGGGGGGCTAGGCCGGAGAGGAGTCGGAAGAAAACAGAAATACCACCAACCTGCCAGCGGTTGTTGGAAGAAGACACCTCTCGCTGGGTTCAAAAGCCGCCATTTTGTTTCGGCCTACTGAAAATTGCCTTGCCTTGGAAACACGATCGATTATATCATTACATAAGTGAAGCATATCATCAACATCTGGATTCGGATATGATGATTGGATGCTGTAGACTAAATAATGTCCAAATCTGGAGTGAAATGTGACAGAATTTACCACATCTAGCGATTGGTGAACGCTATCCAGGCTGCTTTTAAAAGCCATGGCGTTACAGTAGACAGACCTCCCTTTTTGTTTTTATTCACAAGGCCGGGGAAGTTTTGTTGTGTTTATAACAGCCATTAAAAAAATATATTTGTTTGCTCCCAGTCGTTGGCACATTATTTGATGCGTTAAATCGATCTGTTTTTAAAATTCCAAAACCATTTCACCAAGAAGCAATCGCTTGCCAAGCCAGCCGTTCCTTATCACCAATTTCGCTGGAGTGTTTAAGTCGCTTGGTGAAGGCTCCACAAATGAAGTGAGAAATGCCTGTGTACTTCATTAATTAGTGACAAGGCCGGGGAAGTTTGGTTGTGTTATAACACCCTCTTTGTAAACAAGAATGTATCAATTGAATGCAGGTTTATTAGCAACAACGATGAACAATCAATCTGCAAGACAAAGAAAGCGATGGTAGATATTAGAATAAGATAATAGATACAGAATATGCAAATAACAATGCGCAGTATTACACAAGATGAGAACGCAATAGAGAACAGCACCATACAAGAGTTGTCTATCTCCCTTTCCCAAAAACGTTCAATTGTGACACAGAATAGAACGAAACTGGAGACCGAGAAAAAGGATCACATGAGTTTATAATTGATATTCCTCTGAATTGAATCGGGCTGGTGGTTTGATAATTCGCTTCGGGCGGCCCGTCACCACCCGATCAATCGTCGGAGTCCTCTGAGGGCAGTTCGTAATTTCCTGGTCCATTGTGGGAGTCTCCGGTGGGTGGTTCACTATCGCCCTGTCCGACGCCGGAGTCCCCTCCAGCTGGTCCATCATCACCCGAACCGTCAAGGGGGCAGAAATAGGCAGTGACCGTGGAGGTGTGGCGGTGGTCTGCACATGTGGTTGGTTAGCGACTCTCGCGGGTGGTGTCATCGCGGTGGTGGAGCGGAGTGTCTGTGATGGTAAGCCCGGCGCAATGACATGTTGGGGTTCACCCTTCTGGGCAGTGGTAACAGGATTGAGACAGACTCTTGGAGCGGCGATGGGTTGGGTACCAGACATTAAGTATTTCGGTACGATTGGCATAACACTTGGCATAACGGTTGGCAGCATGCCACTTTTGCCAGTCGTAGTGGGAGTTGTCATGCTGAAAGGCGTAAAACGTCGCAGGAACTTACGATTCCGGAGAGTGATTCTTCCGGAGCCATCCACCTTGACAACGTATTGATCGAATTGTTTTACCTCAATCACGGTTCCGGTCCGGTCCCATTTTCGTGGTTCCAGGCCGGTCTGGTTCTGGATCCGGACATGGTCCCCGACGGCCAGTGGAGGTAGTTTTGTCGTGTGTTCAGAGAGTCTTTCGATCTCCCTGGCGTGCCGAATGCGCAAAGCTTCCTCACGATTGTTGCGTGTTTCCCGCCAGGTGTCCGATGGCAAGTATCTGCCTGGGATGATGGGTATGAAGTCCTTGACTGGCCTCTTGAAGATGATCATGGCTGGAGACAACCTAGTGTCCTGATCCGGTGCATTCCGGTACTGGAGTATTGCACGTTGGAACCGATCAGTGTCTAGTTCACCATTGGAACCAGTGTTATCAGTGATCATTCTTTTCGATGTTTTGACTGCGATCTCGGCACGACAGTTGCTGTGTGGGAAGGCAGTGGATGACAACCGATGGTTAACGCCCCACCGACGCAAGAAGTCTTGGGTGTCATGTGCCGTGAATTCTGGCCCACAGTCAGATGCCAATTCGTCGGGGATACCATAAGTGGCGAAGTTCGACCGCAGACATTTCACTAGGCCTTGTGCCCCGCCAGTTGTTAGCTGAATGATTGGCCAATTAGAGTAACGATCAACGGTGACCAAATAACTCCGACCCTTGTGATGAAAGTAATCTGAACAAACGTACTGGAAAGGGTAGGCAGGTTCAGCTGAGGCTGTAGGTGGAGCGCTTGGTTGCGATGGGGCCATCCGATTGCAGTGTGAGCAGCGATTGCGCATCTCATGAATCTGGGGAGTGATTCCAGGCCAAAAGATCGAGCTGCTGGCCCGGGTGGTCAAAGCCATGACTCCTTGGTGAGCAGCATGAAGATTCTCAAGGACAAGCTTCCGTAGCTTCGGTGGGATGATAATCCTCCCCTTGTAGACCACTATGCCATCAATAGTGTAGAGGTGTTCACGGAAGGGAAAGTATTCCAAAATGGACACAGGGAAATCGTCCCGACTGGCAGGTAGACCCTGCTCAATAGAATTGAGTAACTGCAGCATCTGAGTGTCACTTGCTGTTTCGTCCCGAACATCGTCCCAAGTGACGGACCGCACAGAATCGAGCGTCTTGATGGCTGCCATAGAAATAGCCATTTCCATGCCAGTGTCGTCATCTGTGGTCCACAGCCCAGTCAAGGTGTGCTGTCTTAGTGTAGTCGATGTGGCCACATCCATAATGGAGGAAATGTCATCCACCAGTGGCAGTCGTTCCGATGGTCTGGCACCCGACGGATGTCGTGAAATCGCATCTGGTACGCAGTGTCGTTTTCCCGGGATGTGGATAATTCGGAAACGATATGCTAGGGTCCTTTCTTTCAAGTTGGCAAGCCGCGTGTTATGGATGTCCTCTAATCGTCTGTCGCCAAGAAGTTTGATTAAGGGCTTGTGATCGACGGCAATAATCAGGTTCTTGCATCCCAACACAAAATACTTTACTTTTTCCAGGCTGTCCGCCACTGCTAGAGCTTCACCCTCTATCGGAGCATAGCGCGACTCCGCTGCATGGGTGAAGCGGCCTCCAGCAAGGGTGATTTTCCAGCCATCGGGGCAGCACTGTGGGGTTTCACCAGGGCATCTGCAGTGTTTTTGGAGGAGCCAGAAGCCAATCCCATCCTTCGACCAGTCAGTTGCGAGACATGTTGTCCGTTCCTTGTCAAAGATCCGGACCCCATTTGCGACTTCAGATATGATGAGTCGTTTTGATTCTTCGAATAGGGATTGTAGTGTTGCATCCCAGTAGAAGGGGGTGCATGGTTTTAGGAGGTCCCGAAAAGGTCGCATCCTCTCGGTCATGCTGAAGCAGTATGTTACCTGATTGACTAGCCCAAACCAGGAGCGAATGTCAGTAATTGTTTTTGGTGTGGGGAAGTCCTGTATCGCTTGGAGATACCTTTGGCATGGTCGTACACTGTCCATGGTGATCTCGAATCGAGCGAATTCGACCGTGTCCTGACCAAAATGGAATTTCGTCGGATTTTGCGTAATCCCATTACGGCCGCACAGGTCGAGCCAGTTGCATGTCTGAAAAAAGCTCTCTTCCAATGTGTCGCTCCACATGATGGTATCATCAATACATTTGGACTTGTTTTTGAAGTCCGATACAATTTCGTCAAATCGTCTGGAGTATCCATCACCTGAAGCGATGTAACCTTGGGGAGTGGTGCAGTAACGGTATCGGCCCCATGGTGTGATGAACGTTGTCAGATGGCGGTCACATTCTCTGATTGGAACGCTGTGATAGCCATTCCAGGCGTCTGTTACCGTCTTTTTGGTGTTATGTGGCACCGCCATTGCTTGATGGAAGGGTGACTGGGTGTGGTGGGTCTCACGTGTGCAGTGCGCATTCAGTGGTTGCAGATCAACTGTCCTCCGTGGGGTCCCATCCTTCTTTGGACAGACGACCATTCTGCTGCACCATGTCACTGGTTCACCAATTGGCACCGGTTCCAGAACCCCTAACCTGATGTCGCGATCGATACCAGCCTTGACTTCTGCCTGCCAGTGTAAGGGGACAGGCACTGGGGTGTGCACCGCTTTTGGTGTTGCCTCGGGGTCAACCATCAGTGTGAGAGGCGGACCTTCCATGTGGGGTAGTGGCTGGTGTTCGCAGACATTGAATGTGCTGCTTTTGTAGTACTCCAGTAGCCATTTCTCCAGCCTCTCTCGGTTCTCGTCAGTGGCCGGAAATGGGATAGATGTAGGCAGTGTAGGGGGAAGCGATCTTTCCGGGCAGTTACAATTTGCATCGATAACTGCTGCCACTGCAGCACCAACTGTGTTGGATTCGCCAATGGTTGGGAAGCTACTAGACACGAGGCCTAGATCGACGCATGCTTCACGACTGAGATACATGTTCCGTGTGTCAGGTGAGATGTAGCAGATTTGTCGGGTTTCAATAATGTCGCCATTGGCTGTGCGACCAGACAGGTGTAGGAGCATGGCGCCGATAATCCAGACCCTTCCACTGTTAACAGCATTCATCTTCAGGTTGACAGGTAACAGGTCTTCATTACGCAGCCCGAGTTTGTGGAAAATATTAAGTCCTGTGAGGCAGCTTTGACAGCCAGTGTCGGCCATGGCCTGGAGCCTGGCCGATTTTGGTCGGGATGACAGTGGCTGGCCAAAATGGTCATAAGCTTCCTTATCGATCCGTGCTATGAGTTCTATGTACGGCTGTGGTTGAGACTTGTTCTTGGTCCAGCCAGAGAGGTGGTCAAATATATGGTGGTCGAGGTGTAGTGGAGTTGACAAGGTGGCCATGGCCCTTTTAATTTGCGGCTTCCAAATGGCCGTTTCTCGTTCCGTGACAGAGCAGAGGAGATCGTGGACCTGGCTGCTTTCTTCCACAACATAAGCATCCATTGATTTGTCCGTAGGTTTGTTGTCCGCCTTTTTCGTGCCTCCCCGGCAGACATGTGCAAAATGGCCGCGAGTGGCGCATTTACTGCATGTTTTCCCGTAGGCATTGCAGAATTGACGCCTTTGGTCGATGTTCGGCTGTTTGCCATGACCAGTTTTGCCGCAATAACTACAAATGGCCGCCTGCTTGTCGGTAGTGATCAGGGCTCTTTTGTTCTTCCAGTTTTTGTATTGGCTTGCGCCATGAGCGCCTTCACTATCGAGCAAGGCATTCTGGGAACGTTTCCCTGCTTCCTTGGCCTCGACGAAAATGAGAACTTCCTCCAAGCTCATGTTCTGATTTTGATCGCCGAGAATGTCCTGTTGTATATCTTGATCGGCGAGTCCCCGACATAGGTCATCACGAACCATGTCCTTGGTGTAGTTGACATCAGTAGGGGGATTGCATGAGCATACAACAGAAAACTTGCAGATCTCAGCTTGACCAGCCAGACGGGCTGCGTAGGTACGAATTGGTTCTTCTCGGTCCTGTCGCATGTTGTGGAGGTTTACGCGGGACACCATAGTATTCTCCTCTCGGACAGCAAGGGACCGAATGGGTTGTAGTATAGCTGCCTCGTCCTTGATTTCAATGCGTGGGTTGCTGCGGTGGAGGTCACGTCGTAGGTTATCATCACAACATTCAAGGAGTTGAACGCGAACATCATTGCCGATTATCTGGGTCGCTGCCTTGTAACCATCCCATCTTCTGGTGAAATATTGCCAATCTTCGCTGGTACCGCCGGTTTGGATACGAGGACGGCTGACTTTGTCCGGTTTGGCTGGTGCAATGGACGTGTGAGTCATGGCGTGTATGGAGAGCTGGATAGCAGCAACGGCATTGTCAGTGCTGTCAGTAACGTAGACACAGCTCGGGAAGGGGCAGACTGCAGCAGGCATCTTCAGATGAGTTGATTGTTCATAAACAAGAATGTATCAATTGAATGCAGGTTTATTAGCAACAACGATGAACAATCAATCTGCAAGACAAAGAAAGCGATGGTAGATATTAGAATAAGATAATAGATACAGAATATGCAAATAACAATGCGCAGTATTACACAAGATGAGAACGCAATAGAGAACAGCACCATACAAGAGTTGTCTACTTTGAATATGATTAACGAGGTGAACCACCACTTAGTAACCACTATTCAGGCTGCTTTTGCAAGCCATGGCGTTATAGTAGACAGAGCTGCCTTTTTGTTTTCACGTACCCATTTTTCCATTGATGAACATTTTTTGTACGATATAGTAACTCCCCTCCCCCTGCTTCCTCGCTCCATCCTCCCTCCTCTCTTCCTCTTTCCCCTTCCACCCTCCCTTCTTCGCACCTCCTCCCACTCCACTCCCTTCCCCCCTCCCCTCCTCCTCTGTCCCTCCTCCTGCTCCAGCCTCTCTTGCCCCCTCTCCCTCCCTTCCTCCTCTTCCCCAACCCGCTCGCTTTATATTCCCGTCACGAAGCGACTCATTGTGAATAGTTTACGTTTTGTATCCCGGAGTACACCAGAAAATCACAATACAGAATCACGTTCAATCAAAATCATCCACCCAAAACTTTTTGAGATATCCTGCGATGTTTCGTTTTTGGCCGAATCTGCCAATGGTGAAGAATTGCTTGAAAAATTGTACTAGCCGGATGCGGATCCGGATCTTCACCAAAATCTAATTATTTAGTATTTGTCACATACTCTCCCTCTCTGCAAAATTTCGTCCGAATCTGTCCATAACCTTTTGAGATATTTTGTTCACAAACGGACATACAGATATGGGTGAAAACATAACCTCCATTCACCTTTGGTGGCGCAGGTAATGACCCTTCCTGCCGCTCCCATCGTGAACGCGTGCACCAGTCAACACAAAATGAGACTTTTCCACCTTTATTGACACATCGGAACCCAGCACTTCCAAGTGAAAAACAAATTCTTAAAATTTCAGAAAATTAATTAGAAATACAAAACTAGAATATCTTGTTTATACATGTACATACATGTTACATTATTACGTTCTGATAACTTTCAGATTTTTCAAGAAATGTATTTGTTTTCTCTGCAGGAAATACCAGGCAACATGATCGGCTTCAGTGTTACCTGCAGATCTGTTCTCACCGAAATGATTTGCGTCCTGCGTGGAAGCCGACTCACTGGAAAGGTAGAAGGTCCAAACTGTTTCCAGCTATTTGATTTTCTTCATGAAGCATATTTCACGACACTGTGGCTGTTGATCATGTGCTTTCCAGGAAAAAGGTATTTCCTGGTGGTGTTCATATTTCTATCTCACATGGAAGTTCTTATGTTTTACAGGAGATAATGAGGGACACTTGGGTGAAACAGTTCACGTGTACTCCTTCGAAACTTACACGTTTGAAAGGTACTACAGCCTTCTTTTACAACGACCATAATTTTAAAAAAAATACTTGGGCTGTGGCTTGTCATGGAAACACACACACACACACACACACACACACACACACACACACACACACACACACACACACACACACACACACACACACACACACACACACACACACACACACACACACACACACACACACACACACACGGACACATTGACGAGACAAAGAAAACAGCCAGTGAGCTTGGGGGAACTTCCGTCACTTCCAGGGATACTCTGGGTACCAGCGACATCATAACAATGGCTCCGCATTTCTCACCGTTCTCAACGGGGCATTTCCTCAAGAGGAATTTCCCCCTCCCCAGGATGCCCACCAATGGGAATTGTCCATGCTCCATCCTTTTCAAGCAAGGAAGCAGCACGTACCATTTTTTAAGTCTTTGGTATGACTTGAACCTGTCCAAACCGCATGGGTGTTTTTTAGGAGACACCATCTACTTGCTGGATGGTCGTTGGCTCTCTACTGGAGCTCATCTGCCCTTTGCCAGGTGTTGTTTTTGGACCTGGCAGGGTGTCACACCTACCCTCCCCACGAGCAAAGCCAGTGAGGTGTGTCAGTTTAGTCGCCGACAACCCTCCCCATGCGGCAGGTCGCACTGGGTTACATTTTAAGTCAGCATACAGACATCATGATTTGTTCCCTTGGATCTATCTTGGAAATCATTGTCTTCCATTTCACAGAGATTGCAATTTTCACAAGTTTTATACAAGGGACATTCCGACGATTCCACAAATGAGGTGCTCACAATGGTCTAATAAATGTCAACATCATTTTCCATAAATAAGGATATAAAGTTTGAAAGACAAAGTTTTATTTTCTTCACAATTATATATATCTTTGTTACAACAACAACAATAGGCATTCTAAGGCCATTTTCTCTGCTCGGGCGGCGGTTAGCCTTGCGATCCCCATGACAATCTCTCCATTTTGCCCTATTTTCTGCATCTCCCCTTCTTAACCCCTTTGCCCGCATATCTTCTTCGACCATCTTTAGCCAAGTCTTTCTCGGTCTTCCCCGTCCTCTACTTCCTTCCACATTCATTCCTTCTCAATCAGTCACTTGCATCCTTCCTCAACACACGTCCAAACCATCTCAACCTGTTCCTCTTCACAGCATCAATCACAGGCTCTATTCCCATCATCTTTCACAATTCATCATTTGTCTTCCTCTCTCTCAACGATACTCCGCACATCCACCGAACCATTCGCATTTCCAGTCTTCGTTGCTGCTCTACGTTCATTACCCATGTCTCGCTCCCATAATAACACTTCTCACACATGCAGCATACACCTTTCCCTTCAGCTTCAACGACACTCCCCTCCTCGTCAGCACGCCACTCAGTTCCCAAAACTTCTTCCATACACATCTCACTCCAGCAACCGTTGCCGAGTCTGATCCACCTTCTCCATTCAGCATGTCTTCGAGGTAGCAAAATGTTTTCACACCTTCCAGCTTCATGCCGTCTCCAAGATCCAACTCAACATTTCCTCCATCTGCAGCTCCCTCTGTGCACACCTTACACTTGAATGTAGCTGCCACACTGGTTAATGACCCTCTCAGACCACTACATTTTTGATGAACCCGCTCAGCGCACATTGTACATTGAATGGAGTTCACTCCGACACCCTTCCTGCACACAGCACACGGCCACTTCCCAGTTCTTTCCACCTCACCACATGCTTTACCACTTGCCATCACCTTCGTTTTTCCGATATTCACCTTCAGACCTTTTGTCTCCATACGCGGTTAAACACCACCACCACTTCCACTTGTTCATCTTCTCCTTCAGTCCTTCAGTATCTTTGTTAATTGAAAAATAAATGAATGTTGCTTTTTTATTGGACTATTTTGAGTATCTCATTCATTGTACTTTTTTGCACCTCACATATAAACAGAAACCTTCCATTACAGATTGTCCAAAGGAAATACTGAAATCAAACCTCTTGAATGAGACTTTGATACTTTAAAACATTCCATTGATGTAATTTAATATCATCATCATTTAAATTCATAACTTTATTACCCTGCACCTTGTCCGCCACGATGTCACCTCCAGACAACCTCAAGTATTTGTGGTTTTGTTCATTCACATAATCGCCTTCTTTTTGTGCGTTGGTTCGACCACGAGAAGTTTAGTCTTCATCCGTGACGTCATCAACTTCAATGTACAAGATGGCCTGAGTCACTTTTCCCTTCCCCAGGAAAGCATTCCTTCTTAAACTCTTTTAATATGCAGTTTATATTGTGCAGGACTTACAATATCTTGTGTAGCATTTCTGGAGTCACTAAGAACGAATGCTTTGCTGTCGAGGGGTAAAGTAACTTTCAGGCGAGCCTGAAGATTCCTGTTCGACCCACTCTGGCTATGTTTCTGTGAAGTGCATTTTCACCTGGCACGAGGACAGCGACCGAGGGTCGGAACACATCTCGAAAAAAAAGTGTTGCAGTCCTATTGCAGGTTTCCTTTTAATATTTACTTGTTTTCATAACATTCATACTTTTCAATAGTTTAGGGGTGAAGTCTTAATGGTCCTGCTGTCATTCTCTTCACTCTTCACCGTCAGCAACTTCATTATTCTTTTCTTCATATCAACATGATTCAGAGATACGAGAATGCAAACTTTGGCTAAAATTATGAATTTAATTAACACCTTATTTGTAACTTACAAAACAAATGATATGCTTTCCACAGTGCACATCATCGAACATGTTCATACCCCGTGCCTTGCGGACCCCGTGCTGAACCTCATCATTCATCGGGTGCTCCTTGCAACACCTCAGCAGCCTTGGGGACCTCGTGCTGAACCTCATCATCATCGGGTGCTCCTTGCGACACCTCAGCCTCCTTGTGGGCCCCGTGCTGAACACCAGCATCATCGGGTGCTCCTTGCGACACCTCAGCGGCCCCGTCCTGAACACCACCATCATCAGGTGCTTCGTGCGCCACCTCAGCAGCCGTGGGGACCTCGTGCTGAACCTCATCATCATCGGGTGCTCCTTGCGACACCTCAGCGGCCCCGTCCTGAACACCACCATCATCAGGTGCTTCGTGCGCCACCTCAGCAGCTGTGGGGACCTCGTGCTGAACCTCATCGTCATTGGGTGCTCCTTGCAACACCTCAGCAGCTTTGGGGACCTTGTGCTGAACCTCATCATCCGGTGCTCCTTGCGACACCTCAGCCTCCTTTTGGGGCCCGTGCTGAACACCAGCATCATCGGGTGCTCCTTGCGACACCTCAGCGGCCTCGTCCTGAACACCACCATCATCAGGTGCTTCGTGCGCCACCTCAGCGGTTTTGGGGACCTTATGGTGAACACCACCACCATCAGGTGCTTCGTGCACCACCTCAGCGGCCTTGGGGACCTCGTGGTGAACACCAGCATCATCGGGTGCTCCTTGCGACACCTCAGCGACCTTGCGGGGCCAAAGTGACACCTCAGCAGCCTTGGGGGCCCCGTGTGACACCTGATCATCGGGTGCTTCTTGCGACCCCTCAGCGGCCTTGCGAGGCCCAAGTGACACCTCAGCAGCCTTGGGGGCCCCGTATGAACATGTCACACCTTTCTTCCTTGAACTGCCTTTCTTCCTTGAACTGCCTTTCTGCCTTTCTTCCTTGAACTGCCTTTCTGCCTTTCTTCCTTGAACATCTGACAAATGTAACATATCAAATAATAAAATCAAATAACAAATCAAATAATAGTTTTTCCCTCTTATCACAGACTTTGTTCCTTCTGCATCCCAGTTTAGCTTGTTGGTCTCTTTGTTTTCTTCTCGCTTTTCTCCAACATTTCTCCCTCTGCTCTCTCAGTCCTGTCAACCCTCGACTCTGATTCTGCAACTGGACCTGACGGAATCAGCCCACGGGTCCTAAAATCCTGCTCTGCCGCTTTATCTCACCCTTTCTATGTTCTCTTCCCCCTCTCTTTTGCTCAAGGTCATCTGCCATCAGCTTGGAAATCAGCCAACATCACCACTTTACACAAAAAATGTGCAAAACCAGATCCTTGCAACGACAGACCAATCAGCCTTCTCCCAATTATCAGCAAAGTCATGGATTCCATCATTGCTTTGGATATCAAATCTTTCCTCTTCTCCAATGGCTTGATCTCTGACCATCAATTTGGTTTCAGACCAGGTCATTCTACTCTGGACATGCTGCTTCTGCTGTCTCAACAATTGATGAAGGTCCTCAATCCCAAACGGGAAATTAGAGCTGTCTCCCTTGACATATCACGTGCCTTCAATACGGTCTGGCACCCCGCTCTGGTCACCAAAATCTCCTCCTGTGGTATATATGGAAATCTCCACACATGGCTTGCGGACCTCCTTTCTTGTCGAAGTCAACGTGTGGCCCTGAATGGGTTTCTCTCATCTCCTCCTCCTGTTCAGGCTGGAGTTCCCCAAGGCAGTGTTCTGGGCCCTGTGCTTTTTCTGGTCTTCATCAATCATTCATTCATCAATGATCTCTCCGACTCTCTGGAAAATCCTCTCTATCTCTTTGCTGATGACTCCACTCTCTGCCGCTCCATTCCTCATCCCTCCGATCGGCAGTCTGCAGCCTCCTCACTCTCTGCAGACCTGGACAAAATCACAGACTGGTCAAACAAGTGGAACTTGTCTTTCAATCCTGACAAATCTCACACTCTTACTTTGTCTCTCCGAAAAGACCGACTGGAAAACCCTCCCATCTGCTTTCTAAACAATCCTCTCCAAGAAGTTCTGTCGCTCAACCTTTTGGGTCTCACTATCTGCCGTGATCTTTCTTGGGAAACCACATTTCCAAGCTGGCCTCCAAAGCCAGTCGCTGACTGGGCATCCTCCGTCGTGCGAAGTCCTTCCTTGGCACACCTGAGCTCCTCACCATATGCAAGGCTTTCATCCACAGCTCAATGGAATACTGTTCCCCCCCCTCTGGGCCGGTGCTCCTGCCTCACACCTAGCTCGGCTTCACACTGTGGAAAACATAGCTTTCAGAATAATTGGAATCTCCTGCGATGACGCTAACTCCAAAGGGCCTTTCATTCACTCACCGCAGGCAGGTTGATGGTCTTTCTGTCTTCTACCGACTCCTCTCCGGCCTTGCTCCCCCAGCTCTCTCTGGGCTCTCTGGGAATTTTAAAAATGCTGACACGGCAAACACTTTACTTTACTGAAATGCAGACACGAACATTCAGTGCATTCAGAAAGTATTCAGACCCCTTGACGTTTTTCACATTTTGTTATGTTGCAGCCTTATGCTGAAATCGTTTAAATTAACTTTTTCCCTCATCAATCTACACTCAATACCCCATAATGACAAAGAGAAAACAGAATTTTAGAAAGTTTTGCAAATTTATTGAAAAGAAAAAACTGAAATATCACATTGACATAAGTATTCAGACCCTTAACCCATTACTTAGTTGAAGCACCTTTGGCAGCGATTGCAGCCTCGGGTCTTCTTGGGTATGACGCGACAAGCTTTGCACACCTGGATTTGGGGATTTTCTGCCATTCTTCTCTGCAGATCCTCTCAAGCTCTGTCAGGTTGGATGGGGACCGTTGGTGGACAGCCATTTTCACGTCTCTCCAGAGATGTTCGATTGGGTTCAAGTCAGGGCTCTGGCTGGGCCACTCAAGGACCTTCACAGAGTTGTCCCTGAGTCACTCCTGCGTTGTCTTGGCTGTGTGATTGTGATCTACTTTTTGTGTGATTAATGTTTGCTCTTTCACGAGCCTCGATCTTGTATACAAAAAACAAAAAAAAACAAACTGAAAGGGAGAAGCTCAGGTTGTGCTCTTTTACCAAGCTGCTCGCTAGCGCTTGCGAAGCCAGCCGTTCCTTCACGGTTTTGAATGGAGTGCTTGCTGAAATGCTTAAACCACTTGGCGATCTCTTCACAAGAAACTTGGTAAATGAACCCAATGTTATTGAGACCCGATCATAGATCGACTGTAATCTATAAACCCTGTTGAAGAATAATTTAGCCTTGAACTAATTGACAAACTCAAGAATCAATGTCCAAACGTCAGAAGATGATTGACTGATTTTTAATTCGCGCGGAGGACTTCACAGAGGTTACATGAAAGATATACATCAAAGGAATACAGAAAACCACTTGGGAAGAATCCAAATCCAAGAAGAAGTTTGGGTGTACGTGTAGATGTGTGTGGGTGTACATGTGTATGTGTATATGTGTGTGGGTGTACATGTGTATGTGTGTGTGTATGTGTGTGTATATATGTGCGTGGGTGTGCGTGTGTGTGTTGTTACGGATTCGTAACATAAGTCATCCATAACTTTTTTAAATATCATGTTGTATAATCGTTTTTCGCCCGATCTCTCAGTATTGAAGTCACTTTTTTTTTTTTTTTTTTTTTTTTTGTATACAAGATCGAGGCTCGTGAAAGAGCGAAAAAATTAAATAACTCCTGTGTTCGAATCCATATTTAGATATTCACCAAAATCGAATCGATTCGTCCTTGTTACACACCCAACCGGTTCACCAAGTTTCGTTCAAATCCGTCCATAATTTTTTGAGATATCCTGGTTGAGCGACGTATAGGCCCTCTGCCCTGCTCGGAGCATCTAAACCGGTGGGCCGTGTGACCACTTTAATAGTGGTTTGCCAGGATTCGGACAGGAAACTGGCCTGGTCTTTAGCGTCATGTATGCCAACATGACGCTAAAGAAATTTAATCTTGATCAGATGAAGTTTTGTACTTGTCGAATTATGACGTCATAATGGAGGCACCTATGACATCATGAACATATTTTATTCCCCATGAAGAGTTCTTTACAATGAACCATGTCTCAATTTTTTCTGTTCAGCGCTTTCGGAGGTACAGAAGTGCAATGTTTTTCGGTTTTTCCAAGATGGCGGCCGAACCACATGACCTATGACGTCATAATTATCATTGAAAAATAAAACAGGTGGAGTTGCACCGATGGTGACAATTTCCTGTCAATCGGACCAACAGTTGCAGAGAAAATCATATTTATTCTGTGCGGACAAACAGACAGACAGACAGACAAACGGACTCAAATGCAATACGCTCTTCTCTGGCGAGGGTAAATATGTTCTTGAAGTGTTCGAGAGTACATACACAATGGCTCGAGATTCGCCCCTAGGTAAGACAGCTCACAGGTGAGTGCGCAAACTTCTAAGCTCTGCCATCCCTGAGATGTAGTTTCTCAATATTCATTTCCACCACACAAACCAGTGCAATGTGTGTTACTAGTCACACAAAAAGTACACCGTGAGGATTCCTCCATCGACTTGACCAGGAAGGACATTTTGCCTTGATGGGACAAATTCCAACTTCGCTTGATGGGGAAAGTTAACCCTAAAACCTGCACTTTCCAACCAAAGATAAACTCTCTCTTTATATTCCTCATCACAACCTCACGGCAAAGATGGATCGCAACGATTAAAAGGTTAGACAAGGAAGATTAAATTTGGGATTTCAACTGTGTACTCACTGGCCTACTCATTTTTAAAGGCTACTCCTGGAATATTTAATTTCCACCACAAAGTGCCGTTAGACAAGACAGCCGACTTAAGAGGGATGAAAATTAACAAATCAGTGGGACCTGATGAGATACCAGTGGAAGTATGGACCTGCCTTGGTGAATATGGGGTACTTAACTGTGTTAGGAAATTCCAAGGGAATGGAGGCAAAGCATTTTGGGACCAATATTTCACAGTCTTGCCAGATGCATATATGTTAGACCGGTATATGAAGCTGGGAACATCCAATGTTTTTCAATAGTTTCTGGTAATTTTTTTTCCCTCATTTGCACATATCATCACTGGCTCGCAACAACAACACGGAGCTGTGCGTTCTGCATTCGTCACACACATGTCCGATATTGAGCCATTAATACTGTTACAGACGCGGTTTTAGATGTTATATTGACCGAGCGGTGGTGTATTACTGCGTCCGAACAGTTACTCCCCGATTAGCCCGATTCCACCCGACGTTGACCAGATCGCCCCACAGATATTCAATCGGGAAACCTCTAAAGCGACCGAAAGAGAAGGAAAAGAGAAGAGGAAGACAGAGTACGGAGGAAGAACAGATTTATTATACACACACAAGCAAAAAGAAGAACGACCAAAATTATTTACAAGCAATGGATGGAAAAAGCAGTCACACAGTGAATCGTTAACTTATTCTATTCAATTTATTAATCCCAAGACAACGAGTAGGACAGGACGTTCACACTTACACAGGGGATATTGCAGGCAGGTAGGGCTTGAGGTGGATTGCTTGAGAGGGAGGCAAGGTCGGAGGCAGCAGCTCTCAATTCCTCGCGGTTTTTGGCGGGAAAACCCTCCGTCGCGTATCCGCTGCTGTAGACGTCACGCGCTGGTTCGGCACACCTGCTCTTCTTCTGGTGGAGCCGTCTCCCTCCTTTCAGCGCGTCTCTCCAAAGCTGGTTTCCTTGCCGAGTACCTCTCCTCTTTGGCTTGGAGTGTTACGCATCTCACCGCTCCTCTTGGTGCCGCCTCTTTGCTCATCTCCCAGGCCATCTCGTAAAGCAGTCCCTTACAGTCGCTTTTATAACTCGCGGCGGAATCAAGCCGCCGGCTGCGAGGGCACGCCTACCGGTTCGCTCACCGCGGTGCTGATTGGCCATGCGACCCTCTGGCTCACTCCTCCCCTCTATGACGAGGTGGAGACACGCCTTTCTTCTCCGAGATTAGCACATGGGCAATGGCGGCTTGCGGGATTGAACACAACTCGCACCCTTTTGAAAGGAACTTTGGAGAGCGGAGATGTTTGGGGAAATTGCAAGGGCCTACTCTTATTTTGTTTGATACAATGCAAAGTCAATCTAGTGGGAAACACAGATTTAGCCTACATGGAATAAGGAAATACACTATTTAAAAAGATATATCGTGACCTGCGTGTAGGTTTCATGGAATTAACTAGGAGGACGGCTGCGACCATTATTTACATTAACAGGGTGTTACCATACTTTTGTAACGTTCACATTGTAACGTTTTCACATTCGTTACACTTCCTCCAAAATTGTTACACTTCTCAAAAAAACCGTTACACTTCTCAAAACCGTTACACTGCACCCACCTTTCTTCAGGCCCGTACTCGGGCCTACTAAACTTTAACTTAGTGTGACACGTAGGTGTAATTCCCTCTACAATTAACCTGACCCTGAGTGTGACAATTTTAAAACACAAATAGGTATGTCCCCCTATTGCATTGCACCCTGTCTAACAGACTCAAGCCCACAGCTAACCGCATTACGGAATTATTCTCAAACTATACATTTACGGTGGGGAGCATTATTTACAGTGACGTGATTTCTTATTTACAACGCAACCCAGGACCTGTGTTTTTTTTTTTTTCTTTCTTAGGGAACAAGAAAAAGAAATTCCTGTTGGGAGGGAGGAGACAGCACGCATTGCATCGATGCACCAGTACCAAAAGCACCACAAGCACCACAAAGCACCAAAAGCACCACTCGGTGCGCAGTCACCATGGTTCTTAATAAATACAACAAAACAACTGTGGTGGTCTTCACTTTCTCTGCTGGGCCGATGTTCTTCCCGACGTCTTCTGGCTTCATGCGGCCTATTTGGAAATATAAAAAAGCACAACTTGTGTTCGTTTTTTTATTTAGGGCCTCAGGGGCCAACTAAGGGTGGTCCACCTGTTTGGCATAGGTGCCACCTTACCGAGGTCCGCAAGCAAGATTCCCTGGCCACTATGGCCGGTCTCCAACAGAGGTGCCCTGCCCCAGAACCTGGGGTCCATCAAGTGGTACTTGGCCGCAGAACAGCGGTCCATAAAGTGGTACATCAACGCAATGCATGCTGGTTCTGGGAATCTCGGGCGCACAATGGCCACCTCACGCACGCTCCCCTCGGCACCCAATGGCGCACAGGTCATGTGGGAGACAAAAGAAAGACAATTGAGCGAGGGGTAAGGTCACAAGGGTACACGTCATTAAGGCAATGCAAGGCAAAATGCGTACGGAGGGCGAAGTGAGGAAGCTCGTCCCTACCGTACGTCACCCCCCTGTCACCTACACTACCCTTGCCCTTACCCCATATGTACAAGATCTACACATTACCAATTCGTCACTAATGTCACGTCTTCCCCATATTTCCCCTATACCAAATTCGTCTCCACAATCCCTCTACTTCAAAATTTGCCATCACCAATTCATCATCAATCCTCATAAGGAGGGAGAGATGGAATTACGCACAATGTCACACCCACGTCATGATGCGTCTCACAATCCAAACATTTGCATCAAAAATAATTAAACATGGCATGGTGCGGAGTACCTGTCACCTCAGGTGAGTGGATGCAGATGGTGCGAGGAGATCATTCATCCTAACTATCCTCTAAATGATTTTAACACACTTTACACTACCCGGGGTCTTTCCCTGCCAATCCATTGGCCACTTACACTATGGGTTCTAAAAACCAATTCCCATTGACCAAACTGTGGTGCTTCTCAATTTGGGGTCTCACTCCCCCGATTCATCTCCCGGTGCCTTCGCACAATTTCTGGGCTGCGACGTGTAGCTCTCCCAGCAGGTCTACCCACCTGCACACCTCCACCACTGTAGTTGCCACCCGAGCTTACCTGCTCCTCACCCTAACCTAACTAACTGGGGAAGGCCCTCTCCTGGCTCTGTCACCCCACTGGTGCCCTCTGGCACTGGGCTACCCGGGTCCGTCCTCCGGATCCTCGGGCCCCATCCGCAACAACTACTACCGGCTCCCAGAGCCCACCTGCGGCCTCACCTGGCCGACATCCTCACAGTGGTGGAGTGCCCAAACCAACTACACACACTAACAGGCTACACGCCCAGCCATTTCCACAACACTAATGCACCCATCCAAAGACCATTCTTTCACCCGCACCACAGATGCCAATATCCAACCACAATTTACCTGTACCCTCTACCTAACACTTACACTACCCGCCCCGGGTATCCGTGATGGGGGTCCACTCTTCCCCCATTCACACCTTCGCACCATCCACTCCACTCCACAATTTCCACCATACTCACTCCACGACCATCCATTTCAATACTCCATTTATTCCACACTACCATTTATTCCACACAGCCACATACACCTGTTGTTGCACACCTGTGCCCTCACACCTGGTGCCACCTGCACCCTCCTTTCTTCCTGGACCCTTTGGTCAGCACAACACGCAATCACCACTACTCCCTCATACACTGCTCCATTCACCTGTTCAGTTGCACACCTGTGCAATCACACCTGTTCAATCCTCACACAGCATCATCTCATCTAACTACTCCCCTCTGAAACTTGCGCTTCCCAGTCGTCCCTTTAAACTATTGCGCTCCCTCGTCACTATCATCCACACTAATCTACCTGCGTCCCCACTACAGGTATCAGTCACTATCTAAACCTTAACGTTACCTAATGTCATCTTTGCTAGATCCCTATCAATATAACCAAGCCCTCCCTGGCTCGGTTGTCATAGCCACCCCATAAACTATTGCGCATTTGCCCCACCCTTCTGTGAGGGATGACAGCGTTGCCATCCCACCACAGCAGGGCATCTCTCACTACCATCCCCCCAGTCCTCTGACGCTACGAGCCCCCGTCGCAAGAGGTACTGGGTCCTGCCGAGGCGATCCATGAGGGCGCCTGCTCGCCGGCATAAGGTCTTATCCGGTCGGCATGGACGATCCGAGGGGGGGTCCGTGGCCCCATTTTGATCTTAATGACCACGTCACAGATTTGCGACAGGACGACTCCTGGGCCTTGCCAGGGGGAGGTGAGTTTTGGGCACCTTCCCTTCCGCCTCCGGGGATTAAAGAACCAAATCTTCATCCCCGGAGCGTATTGACTCCCCTGGCTCCGGTCGTCGTACCTGCGCTTCATCTTGGCCCCCGCCAGATGGAGCTGGCGGCGGGCGAAGGCATGGACCCGCTCCATGCCTTCCTCCAGGTGACGTGCGTAACCCTCCCTCGGCGGTGTGTCTGTGGTGTCTGGCACGGGACCGCATAGCAAGTCGGCGGGAGCCCGTAACTCCCGCCCATACATAAGCAACGCTGGACTGCATGCGGTGGCCCCGTGCTGGCTAGTTCGGTAGGCCATCAACAGGTACGGGAGATGTTCGTCCCAGTCATCCTGACGGGTGGTGGTGAACAAGGCCTGTTGTTGGATCAATGTTCGATTGAACCTTTCCACCATCCCGTCAGATTGTGGCCGCAAGGGCGTGGTCCTGGTTTTTCAAATTGACAGGAGTCTGCACACATCTTTTAGTCATTGACTTTCAAAATTTCGACCCTGATCGGTGTGCAGCTCCTGTGGAATCCCGTGCCGACATACAAATCCTTCTACGAAGGACTGTGCTACCACCCCTGCTTCTTGGTTGGGGAGGGCATAGGCCTCCGGCCACTTGGTGAAATAGTCCATCACAACGAGGATATACTTATTACCTTGGCGGGTGCGGGGCAGCGGTCCTAGAATATCCATAGCCACCCACTCAAGGGGGGGCCCCACCTGATGTAATTGAAGGGGGGCCCTCATCCTCCGTGCTGGTCCCTTTTTGGCAGAACAGGCGTCGCATCTCCGACACCAGTCCTGTATGTCGCGCCCCATATTCACCCAATAGAACCTCCGGCGGACCCGAGATATTGTCTTTGTCCTGCCCAAATGGCCGCCGGAGCGGGTACCATGCA
Organism: Myxine glutinosa; assembly: GCF_964187855.1. Lineage (NCBI taxonomy): Eukaryota > Metazoa > Chordata > Myxini > Myxiniformes > Myxinidae > Myxine > Myxine glutinosa. The sequence continues at coordinate 76,113,324 of NC_136274.1, read as the reverse complement.
CCTGTTGCAATATGACGTTCTTGAATTTGTCAGGGACTATCACCAGCCAGGAAGTTCTATCAGAGGGAACCTCCACCCACTTGCGATACAAGATGTTGCCTTTCAATTCCAGGGTCTGCCACTGAGCCCAATACGCCTTTGTTTGCGCCCCGAGGGGGGTGACCTCTTCCCCCTTTGGTCTTTGCCCCAATTTGACCCATTGGAACACCGGCCCCAGAACAGGATCCTCCTGCTGGGCCGTGCTCCAAGCCAACTCTCCAAATTCCTCGTCCGCGGTTAGTGGCAAAATTGGCCCTCTCACCCGGGTTGCCCGGACGACGAGAATCGGGGCGGAATCGCCCAATTGCTCCCTCTCCTCGTGTCTCGCACAAAATTTACAGTTTTCCCCCAGACAAGGACGCTGAGAGAGTGCGTCCGCATTACCATGGGCCTTCCCGGCCCTATGGGCCACATCAAAATCGTACTGCTGCAACTTTTCCAACCACCTTGCAATTTGGCCCTCCGGTTCCTTGAACCGAAGGAGCCATTGCAAGGAGGAATGGTCAGTTCTAACCAAAAATTTCCGCCCGTACAGGTACGGGTGGAAATGGTTCATGGCAGCCAGCATGGCCAATAACTCTTTGCGAGTGACGCAATAATTTCGCTCGGGCCTACTTAAGGCCCGACTATAGTAACCAATCACTCTCTCCACGCCCTCCTGTGTCTGAGACAAAACTGCGCCCAATCCTTCCTGGCTCGCATCCGTGTCCAGGGTAAATGCCCCGTCACTAGTGGGGTAAGCTGGAAGGGGTGCGGATGTTAGACACCCCTTCAATTTTTGGAAGGCCTCGTGGCACTCCCGTGTCCAATTAAATCGCGTCCCCTTCTCCGTAAGCCGGTGGAGGGGACGGGCCAACTCCGCAAATTTCGCCACAAAGCGCCGGTAGTAGGAGCAGAGTCCCAAAAATCCCCGCACCTCCTTGATGGTACATGGTGCGGGCCACTCCTCTACCGCTTTAATTTTGTCTGGGTCCGTTTTTACCCCCTCGCGGCCGATCACGTGACCTAGATAGGCCACCTCTCTTGCAAACAAAGTGCACTTACTCGGGTTCAGCTTCAACCCTGCCTGTCTGAGGCACCCGAACACCTGGTCCAAATTAGCTACTGCCTGGGGGAACGTTTTGGCATGTACTCGGACGTCATCCAGGTATACCAGGCATGATTGCCATGGCATGCCGCCTAGTACATGCTCCATCAATCTTTCAAAGGTGGCGGGGGCGTTACACAAACCAAACGGCATCACAGTAAACTGATACAGTCCCTTACCTGTGGAAAATGCCGTTTTCTCCTTCCCTGCCCTATCCATTTCCACCTGCCAATACCCACTCTTGAGGTCCAAAGTCGAGAACCAATTTGAGCCCGCAACGGCATCGAGGGTGTCATCAATTCTTGGCAGGGGATATGAGTCCTTGAGTGTCACGTTGTTTAGCTGGCGATAGTCCACGCAGAACCGCGTGGTCCCATCCTTCTTTTTGACCAGCACAACAGGTGACATCCAAGGACTTCCCGAGGGCTCGATCACACCTGCGTCGAGCATTTTTTCAACCTGCTCGTCAGCTTCCGCCCTCTTGCTCCAAGGGAGCCGTCGGGCGGCCTGACGAATAGGCCGGGCCTCACCGGTGTGGATCTGATGTTTCACCAGGCCCGTACGTCCAATATCCTCGGTGGACAAGGAGAAGAGGTCCAAATGGGACCCAACCAGTTTGTGTAAGGCCTCCCTCTGGGTACCTCCCAACTCTACACTACTACGATTTACCATCTCGCAAATGGGATCGGGCCAATTCCTAGAACTTATTGAAGGCTCCACCTGGGGCCGGCTCGGCTGGACGTTCTCGCCCCTCACTGACGCGACTTCTCTAACTGGGGTGCAGCCAGCTACCTTCGTGCCCCTCACGATAGTGCGTGGTTCTGTGCTAATATTAATTACTCGGACGGCCACCACCGGCCCGTCCGTTTTTACAAGGGTACGGCCCACGATTAAACCAGGTATGGATAGCGCTGCCACCGGTTCGACCAGGCCGCAGGATTCCTGCCATGTCGGGCGAGCTGACCATCGGGCCGGCACGATGGCCTCGGCCCCTGGAGGGATGGTCACGGCCTCAGGAGCCTCCAGCTCCACCCTCTCGGCCGTGCTCACCCCCTCCAATGGTAGCTCCTCCACTCCCCATCGCAGGATCCCCCGACTCAAGTCGATTTTACAACCGCTGGCAGTCAACAAATCCAACCCTATTAAGCATGGGTCGCACACCTCCGCCACCCAAACCTCTATCTCTTGCTTTACCGATCCCAACTTGAGGGTCACAAAACTACGCCCTATGATCGGAGCCGTTGCCCCGGTAGCCAACTGCAAACTATGATTTTCCAGACGCTGGATTTTACCCCAGCCGTCTGCACTCGAATTAAGGACCACGGGGCTGATGATCGTGGCGCTGGCTCCCGTGTCCACCACGGCGTCTACCCCCACGCCGGCAATTTTGCACCGAATTGTCAAACTACCCGTCCCAATTCGGCCACAATGAATGACCTGTCGCGTCAACGAGGGCTTCTCCCCATCCCCTACTGCCGAACACCGCCCTGCATGCCCGGCACGTTCTAGTTTCCCGGGCCCTGGCGGGGGGGGGGGGGGGGGGTGTCTGAGGTCGGCTAGGCCGATCTATACGGGGCGGAGTTGAGGGCATCGGTTGGCGGGAAACGTCCCGGCGCGGAGCTCGACACTCCCATGCACGGTGACCCATCCGAGCACAATTATAGCACCTCACCTGGTAAGGTGCTTGCCTCCGGTATTCCAAATTCCCCCCCCCTGTATGTCCGAATTGGGGTACTCTGTCGGGGACTACCGGGTGCCACCGCTGGGGCCGCCTGCCATGGTCCAGGTCCCGCCAGGCACCGATCCACTAACCTCTGGACCATGCTCTCCAGGTCAGGGCCCCCATCACGGGCCCCATCTGATGCACCGCCACTGCGTGGCGCTCGCCTCCCCGGGCCAGGGGCCTCGCTGCTTCCCAACGGGCTGCAGCGTCGGCCGCCTGACTCATGGTTTGTGGGCGCCACATGGCGAGCTGTTGCCGGAGCTCCAGATCCGGAAGGGCCTGAATAAAGTGATCCAGCGCCAGGCTTTCCTGGGAACTCGCTGCCATGTCCGCGTGTGCAATCCCGACCGCGCGGCGAATATCATGAGCAAGTTCCCCGATGGTCTCCTGGGGCTTGCGTTTTCGCTGCGCAAGTTGGGCTTTAACAAGCTCGCTTTGCTGTTCAATGCCGAACCGATTAATTAATGCCGCACGGAGAGCTGGCAGGGTGAGAGCACCCGGTGGTAAAGCCGTCAGCACCTCCGCCGCCGCACCGCGCAGTGCCCCCACCAGGTGCACTCCACCTTCGTCCGGATTCCAACCGTTGCCTTTACACACGTACTCAAACTGCGCCAGGTACGCCCTCAAGTCACTCTTGCCGTCATACGGCGCAAGTGGGACCTTGTGGGCGCCCGAAGGTCGGACCCCGCGCGTCACTCCTTGCGGGATCAACGCGGGACCAACCCGCTCGGGCTCCCACAGTACGTTATTCCCGGGGGGCTCCCGCGCGTCCCCCGTCCCTCCAAACACTACCCCTCCTGGTGTCGATGCCTGGGTCGCCCCTCCGCAACCCGCTACCCACGCCATACCCCCACATCCTTGCTCACCAGCACCCCCCTCACTCCCCATAGCCAAACCTCCTTGCACACCTCCCCTGTCCATCCACTCCGGACCAGTCATACATCTTACCATTGGTCCCTCACGAACACCCGGGTCTACACCACCCCCCAAGCCGACTGAATCTCCCCTCACATCATATACATTGCCACTCACCTCCGTACCTCGTCGTCGCACCTCCTCTGCCACCTGCAAACTTTGTATTTGGTTAGTGAGCACCTCATCATGATTTGAACACAGACCTTGTACATATTGCATGACTTCCTCCTTTATCTCCCTCTTAGTTTCCCTCCGTCTCTTCTTAATTTCACTCACCCCCTCTTCCACCTCCTCTAATTTTTCCTTTACCTCCTTCATCTCCCGGTGCGCCCCCTCTATCTCTTCCTCTAACGCCACCTTAACCGTTTCTATGTGCGTCCTCACCTCTTGGTCCTTCGTCTCCATCACTTCTGTCACCTCCTCCAACTTCTTCGTCAACCCCTCATGTACCATCTGACATTCCTTTTGTGTTGCTATTAATTCGTTTTTAATGTCCTTTTGTGTCGCTTTCAAACCCCCGATGATTGGAGTGTTCTTTTCCACTTGGTCCGCTAGTTCCCTTTGTCTGACTGTCAGCTGTTCTACTCCCTTCGTCAGATCTTCTATTCCCCCCTGTAACCTAGCCATATTATTCCTCACCTCTTTCTCCATACGCTTCTCACCTCGCTTTACCTCCTCGCGTAGCCCCGAGACCTCCTCACCCACACCTCGTCGTATCTCCTCCTTCATCTCCTCCCTTTCTTTTGTAGATGCCGCCCTCATCTGTCCCAATTCATCCCTCTGAGCATCCAGTTTGGTTTCTACCCCGATTTTTACCTCCTCTATCTGCTCTCCCATTTGTTTAATTTCTCGGGCGGATTGCTCCCCTATCTCCCGCAATTTGTCCTCCATCCTATTTTCTAACCCCATTAACCCATTTTTCACCCCCTCTATCTGATTCTCCTGGGCAGCCATTCTATTTTCCACCCCCGTTAACCCATGTTTCACCCCTTCTATCCCATTGTCTAACCCCTCAAATTTCTTGTCTAATCCCTGAAATTTCTTTTCTAATCCCTCACCGGTACCCCTCGCTTCGTCCCTCATTACCCCCAATTGCTCACCCTGAGCATCCATCCGGTTCCCCATTTGTCCCATTTGGCCCTCCAATCGCTCACCCAGTCGCTCAATTTGGCTCCCCATACTCATCTGTACAGCTGCCTGTAGCTGCGCAATGAGGGCCTGCATGTCAATCCCTCCCACTTGTGCAGCGGGCGCGGCCGCCATAGCCATGTGCGAGGCGCCATTTTGTGCGTCTGATACCCCCTCAACCGCCTCCTCATTGCTCTCCTCCTCCCTTTCTTTCCCTAAGTCCTGGGTTACCCCTAACCCGTCTATCTCCCCCACCGACATCCGATCGCCTTGATTGTCCATGGCGCGATCTCAAAATTCGGGTTTTATAAAACAAAATAAATTTCGGCAGCTTGTAATTTTGAGCGCGTTAAGCGCGCTTCGGGTCCGATCTCACTCCTCGACACCAATTGTTACTCTAATAGTACAATTGGTGTTCCAAAATTTGGGCCTAACAAATTTAGTCCCAGGTCCGAATCCAACTCCTGACAACCAATTGTTACAGACGCGGTTTTAGATGTTATATTGACCGAGCGGTGGTGTATTACCACGTCCGAACAGTTACTCCCCGATTAGCCCGATTCTACCCGACGTTGACCAGATCGCCCCACAGATATTCAATCGGGAAACCTCTAAAGCGACCGAAAGAGAAGGAAAAGAGAAGAGGAAGACAGAGTACGGAGGAAGAACAGATTTATTATACACACACAAGCAAAAAGAAGAACGACCAAAATTATTTACAAGCAATGGATGGAAAAAGCAGTCACACAGCGAATCGTTAACTTATTCTATTCAATTTACTTAATCCCAAGACAACGAGTAGGACAGGACGTTCACACTTACACAGGGGATATTGCAGGCAGGTAGGGCTTGAGGTGGATTGCTTGAGAGGGAGGCAAGGTCGGAGGCAGCAGCTCTCAATTCCTGGTGGTTTTTGGCGGGAAAACCCTCCGTCGCGTATCCGCTGCTGTAGACGTCACGCGCTGGTTCGGCACACCTGCTCCTCTTCTTCTGGTGGAGCCGTCTCGCTCCTTTCAGCGCGTCTCTCCAAAGCTGGTTTCCTTGCCGAGTACCTCTCCTCTTTGGCTTGGAGCGTTTCGCATCTCACCGCTCCTCTTGGTGCCGCCTCTTCGCTCATCTCCCAGGTCATCTCGTAAAGCAGTCCCTTACAGTCGCTTTTATAACTCGCGGCGGAATCAAGCCGCCGGCTGCGAGGGCACGCCTACCGGTTCGCTCACCGCGGTGCTGATTGGCCATGCGACCCTCTGGCTCACTCCTCCCCTCTATGACGAGGTGGAGACACGCCTTTCTTCTCCGAGATTAGCACATGGGCAATGGCGGCTTGCGGGATTGAACACAACTCGCACCCTTTTGAAAGGAACTTTGGAGAGCGGAGATGTTTGGGGAAATTGCAAGGGCCTACTCTTATTTTGTTTGATACAATGCAAAGTCAATCTAGTGGGAAACACAGATTTAGCCTACATGGAATAAGGAAATACACTATTTAAAAAGATATATCGTGACCTGCGTGTAAGTTTCATGGAATTAACTAGGAGGACGGCTGCGACCATTATTTACATTAACAGGGTGTTACCATACTTTTGTAACGTTCACATTGTAACGTTTTCACATTCGTTACACTTCCTCCAAAATTGTTACACTTCTCAAAAAAACCGTTACACTTCTCAAAACCGTTACAATACTTTCCACTGGTGTGTCCAGTGTTGAAGCCGACATAAGAGCTTCTCGTATGGACAGTGCAGATACTTGGGGTGCAGAAAACGAAATTCTTACTGTCGCTCATTTGCTGATTACCCCAGTGTATGTGTACAACAGTGAGAGTATGGAATGGGTGAGGTACTCCCCGATGCATGTTGACGAAAATTTGCATGAAAATGTCACGCAGATGGCTATGTACATACAATCATACATCGGGCTGCAGCATGATCACTTTGATGTTGTTCTTTGACTATTTTGTAACTATTTTGGCCGTTTCTAAGTGCAGGTCCTTGTGTGGCATGAGGCTGGACGAAGACATTACTCTTTGAGAAACGAGCAATAGGACAGAGCTGCAAGATACAGTCAGGGTTACGTAAGACAATATAGGAACATGTGCAGTGTTTGACTTTGCTGACTAAGATATGTTGGCACTTTTGCTCCAAGATTGGATATATGGGTATCCTCTGAGTACCATACACCATTGTGTTATCCTCTGAGTAATAATAATAATAATAATTCATTTATTTTGTATAGCGCTTTTCCAGAAGCCCAAAGGCGCTTTGACAGAGTGGCAAACATAATGCATAACAATACATGAAAACAACAATTGCAAAAAAGACAAGAATCAATAGGGAAATATTTAAAGCAAAAGGAGGGAGAAGGAGAAGAGATAGTCAGGGGTTAAATGCTGTGGGTTGAATGTTGAATGCAGTGTTGAACAGGTGGGTCTTTAGTGATGTTTTGAATGTGGTGAGTGAGGAGGAGTCTCTGATGGTGTGAGGTAGTGAGTTCCAGAGGGTGGGCGCAGCGATGGAGAAGGCCCTGTCCCCCCAGGATCTGAATTTGGTCCGGATGGAGGGCGTCAGGAGGTTTGTACCAGCAGAGCGGAGGTTGCGGGTGGGAGTGTGTCTGGAGAGGAGGTCAGCCAGGTAGGATGGGGCCAGGTTATGGAGGGCTTTGTATGTCAAGAGGAGGATTTTGTACTGGATTCTCTGGGGGATGGGGAGCCAGTGAAGCTTGTAAAGGACGGGGGTGATGTGGTCACGGGTCCGGGAATGGGTGAGTAGACGGGCAGCGGAGTTCTGAATGTATTGGAGTTTATTGGTGATTTTTGAGGGTGAACCATAGAGGAGGCTATTGCAGTAGTCCAGACGGGAGGTGATGAAGGCGTGGATGAGGGTTTCTGCAGCCGTGGAGGAGAGGGATGAGCGGAGACGGGCAATGTTTTTCAGGTGAAAGAAGGCTGACTTTGTGATCTGTTTAGTGTATTTGTCGAAGGAAAGGGTTTGGTCAAAGATGACGCCAAGATTCCGGATGTGAGGGGAGGTGGATACTGGGATACCGTCGATGTTGAGGGCAAAGTTATGGGTGGATTTTGTGAGCGTTTTTGGGCCAATGATGATTATTTCAGATTTATCACAGTTAAGCTTGAGGAAGTTGATTTGAAGCCAGGATTTTATTTCAGTGATGCAGTTTGTCAGGATAGAGTGGGTGTCGGTGGAGACGAACTTGGTGGAGATGAAAAGCTGGATGTCATCGGCGAAGCAGTGGAATTGGAGACCATGATGGCGGATTAAGTGACCGAGCGGGGACAGGTAAAGGATGAAGAGGAGGGGGCCAAGAACTGAACCTTGGGGGACACCTTGGGGGAGGGGAGCAGTGGGGGATTTGCAGTTATTGATGGAGATGAACTGGCATCTGTCATAGAGGTATGATTTAATCCAAGAGAGGGCAGTGCCGGTAGCGTTAAAGGTGGATTCAAGTCGGGTGAGGAGGATAGTGTGATCGATGGTGTCAAAGGCAGCGCTGAGGTCGAGGAGGACGAGAATGTTGAGGTTGCCAGCGTCAGAGGAGAGGAGAAGGTCGTTGGTGATTTTGAGGAGAGCAGTTTCAGTACTGTGGTTGGACCGGAATCCGGATTGGAATGTTTCATACAGGTTATTGGCAGAGAGATGATGTTTGAGTTGAGTGGCTACAGCGCGTTCCAAAACTTTTGACAGAAAGGGTAGGTTGGAGATGGGTCTGAAGTTGTTTAGGGTGTCAGGGTTTAGACCAGGTTTTTTTAGAATGGGGGTAACAGCAGCAATTTTGGGGGAAGGTGGGACGATGCCTGTAGACAGGGAGGAGTTTATTGTTGCAATGATAAGTGGAGAGAGAGCAGGGAGGGAGGCTTTGACAAAGCTGGAGGGGATGGGGTCAAGAGTGCAGGTGGCAGTTTTCATTCCTATGAGGAGTTCAGAGAGGTCAGTAGGGGAGATTGGGGAGAACCGAGACAGGGGATGGCAGGACAAGGGGGGGCAGGTGGTTGGAGGGGGAGCGGGTGCGGCGGTGGTCAAGCTGTTGTAGATGTTGTCAATTTTGCGTTGGAAGAAAGAGAGGAAGGAGATGCAGTTGTCTACTGTGAATGACTGGGTGGTGGTGTTCAGGGGGCGGAGGAGTTTGTTTATTGTCGAGAAGAGTGCTTTTGGGTTTCCGGAGCCAGAGTGGATAATTTGAGAGTAGTAGGCAGAGCGGGCGCGGGAGAGGGCATCTTTGTAGTGTTGTAGGTGGTCCTTGTAGGCTTGGGAGTGAACTGTGAGACCCGTTTTATTGCGGAGTCTTTCAAGTTGGCGAGCACGAGTTTTCATCAGGTGGAGTTCAGGGGTAAACCAGGGAGCAGAATGGGTGAAAGAAACTGTTTTGGTTTTTACAGGCGCAAGCTGGTCAAGGCAGGAGGAGAGAGTGTGGTTGTAGTAGTCAGTGAGGTCAGAAGGGGTGTGGAGGTCAATGAAGGGAGAAGTGGACATTTTTTCAGAGAGGGTGGATGAGAATGAGGTAGGTGAAAGAGCGTTTAGCTTACGGAAGTTGATTGTGCGATAATGCCTTGGTGTTGGGGCGGGGATGTTGATGGTCAGAGTGATGGCTGAGTGGTCAGAGAGGGTGAGGTCAGAGCCATAGAGATGGTGCAAATTTAATCCAGTGGAGCAGACAAGGTCCAAAATGTGACCACGGATATGGGTAGGAAAGTCGACATGTTGAGTGAGGTTAAAGCAGGTGAGTAAATCAGTGAAGTCAGTGGTTATTGTGGAGTCAGTGGAGTCCATGTGGATATTGAAATCACCAAGGAGGAGGATTGAGGGGGAGAGGGAACATAGCTGGGTCAGAAAGTAGGAGAAGTCAGACAGGAATGATGGGTGTGGTTTGGGAGGGCGGTAGACGACAGCCATGACTGACTGCGTGCGACCAGAGAGTTTTAAAGCCAGGTGTTCAAATGATGGAGCAGATGAGATGGAGATGAGGTTGGTCTTGATGTCTTGACGGTGGATAACGGCAATTCCACCACCTCGGCCCTCCGAGCGTGGTTTATTGACGTAGGAATATCCATTGGGTGTGGTGAGGTTAAGTGTGTAGTAGTCCAGAGGTTGTTGCCAGGTTTCGGTGAGACAGAGAAAGTCCAGTTTGTTATCCAGGATGTATTCGTTCAGGATGAGGCATTTGTTGTTGAGGGACCGGGTGTTGAACAGGGTGAGCTTGATGTTGTTTTGAACAGCAGGGATGAATTCAGGTGATTTAGCCAGGGTTCGTAGGCAGGAGGTGCGATCGTGTGCGTTGCTGTGACCAGGTGCGCTGGGACGAAGAGTGAGAGTGCGCTGAGCCGACCAGAGGACGGGGATGGAGTGACCTGATTGCAAATAAACAAACTTACGACCGGAGCCACGGTGAATGTACCTGGGTCGTCGGAGGAGTCCATTTGATTTGATGGCAGAGATGCATGATGGGGTGGAGCGGGTATTGAGCAGAAGAAGCCTTGCGGCGGAGTACCTCAGAGCCATGCCAGGCAGGAGCGAAGGGACGAGTACGAGGCCAAGGTCGAGGAGGCAAAGCGGCAAATGCAGCGGCAAACGACTGCAGCCGCTAATCAAGACCACAGCGGCAAACAGCCACCGCCGCAAACAACGGGAGCGGGCCTGAGGAAACAGTGGAGGAGCCAGGCAGGCGAAGCCAGGAGCAGAGCCGGGACCGAGCAGAGGGCAGACCCAACGGTCAAAAATCCGCCACGACCACCAGAAAAGCAAACTATGTACAATGGCCCAGTCGGAGAAGCGGCGAACAAGTAACGCCAGCGTCCTCTCCAGACCGGACCGGAAGCGGAAGCGGAGTACCATATACCATTGTGTTATTCCACATTGTAAAAAATTACAGAAACAAGTGAACACAAAAATTTATGCTTAATTAAAAAGGCAATGTCGGGATGACAAACTACAGTCCAAAAAAGTCCGAAACAAGAAAGGGATGATGATGGTTTAGAGAGTAGCTGACTGTATTGCCATCACATAACAATCCCTACATCACTGTCTCCAGACTATTGTCTAGAGCTAGGCCGAGCTAAAAGTATTAGAAACTCCTATATTTCATTTCTGCCATAAAAGTATTAACTATAAATATTAACGATACTATAAAAGTATTTTTACTTTCTATAAAAGTATTAGAAGCTCCTATATTTCATTTCTGCATAAGTACAAGAAGCTCCAATATAATTTCAGGGACTTCTTGCAGCTTCAGTTGTCTTTCCTACTTTTCTTTTTTTTATCAACTTAGAGTAACCAATCACAAATGGAGATAATTATAGAATGCTGTTATTGGAGATGTTCATGCAGTTTGTAAGAAGTTGAGGATCATGTACTGATAATATAACATTGTACTCCGGCTGCTAATTTGTAGAGTCTCAGTATGTGGCCACACTACAAGAGTAATCAAGTACTGTTGTAACCACGGGAGTGTTTGTAGAAGCCTGAAGCAGTAACTGATGAAGTGTAAATGAGGCAGTGATGTAGGGATTGTTATGTGATGGAAATACTGTGAGCTACTCTCTTAACCAACATCATCCCGATCTTGTTTGGGATCTTTTTTAGACTGTAGTTTGTCATCCCGACATTGCCTTTTTAAATTAGCATAAATTTTTTTATTCACTTGTTTCTGTAATTTTTTACAATGTGGAATTACACAATGGTATATGGTACTCAGAGGATACCCATATACCCAATGTTGGAGAATTTCTGGAGTGGTGTGTACGCGATCATACCTTCAGAGTGGAAGTCGGAAGGAAGTTGTAAACTTCCTTCCAATAAGAGTTGAAAAACTCCACAATCTTCCGAGGAACAAGTTCCTGTGTTATGGACACAATAAAACAAGAATGGAGAATTAATTGGTGTTGATAATTGTCAAATAATGACAATTGGTGTCAGGAGTGGGATGTTGCGGATCTCAAACTTCCGCCTCCCCCTTATCAAGGGGGGGGGGGGGATTAATCCCCTTGTCTTTTTACTAGCCGACGCGATCCGGGGCTATCACGTTCCTTCCGGTCGGTGTTAAAAAGGGTTGGAAGCCGAATTAGTCTTATTACCTAAGTACTAACACCGGCCGTGAAGCAAGGAAATAACCCCACCTGAACCACGGTTTCAGTGGACACGCCGAGCGATAGCGAGCCACGATTCGCGCCGTTAACGGGAACTAACCAGATTGGAGCGGTTGTGATCGTGCCACGCTTACCCAATGGAGAAATCACTAAGACGGTCGAATTAAGAGGAAAACAGGAAGAACAGGTAATTTTTGCACACTTTGTACAAAGAAGAGGAAGAAGAAGCAGAAATGTACAGTGAAGAGGAAGAAGCAGATACACAGGGCAGCCTTATACAGTCTTATCCTTATCCCTGGACACGGGCCCGTTCACACTCAGTCACACTCTCAGACTCACTCACACGGGGTTTGTAGATTGTCGGGTTGATGGTCCACAGATGGCGTCCACAGCTCGCTCCAGTGCCCGACTCGTACCACGAAGCAGCTGGTGATGGTAGACGGCAGGCAAGATCGCCCCGTGTCGGTGGCGCGGATCGGACAATTATATTGGGGGGGATCGGTAAGCTGGCGATTATACTGGCGTACGTAATAGTTGGACCGGCGCCTTATACGCGCTCCGGTATAGTTCGGTACAATGCTCCACTTCCACAAGTCCTTTGCCACTGCCATATGCACGCGAGTCCTCTTGGTAAAACGCAATCGTGCAAGTCTTTCTCATATATCGAGTGCCGTTCAGTGCTTGGGCAGTCCTCTCCCTTCTCATAACTGAGGTAGGGGCCTCGCGCAAAGGATTTTATTGCCACGCCCAGCGAACCCTCTCGAACCTCTAGCCACACCCTGTCAGGTGATGTCGCCTCAGCCCTGATTGGCTGGTGGGGTCTTACCGGCTCCGCCCTTGATGTCTGCTTGACGTGGCCACACCCCCGACCTTGCGCTCCGCCCCCCTTTTCGGGCCTTACCTCATGGCATTTGGGCTGGTTTGAGCAAAATCCTTAGGGCAGCGAACACTACTGGCAAGCAAGGTGCAACAAACTGCGAGCATCCTAACGCGAGGGGCAATGGGGTGCAGACTGGATGGGCGCAATGGGGGCATGGGGTGCAGACTGGATGGTGTGCAATGGAGTCGATTGGAGGGAGGGCTGCAGAATGAACGGGGCCTACTCTTATTTGTTTTACACAACGCAGATGATAACTATTGGAAATGGCGTTATCTCACATATACTAAGAAATAACTAACGTTCTAAGGTGACCTACGTGTTGCATGTGGCCTAACTATGGGGGCAGAACCTTTAACCTTTATTAATCAAATATGTACACTTTCAGAACCGCAACACTGCACCCCTCCTTTCGCCAGGCTCGTCCCCGAGCTGAACCCACTTACCAGTGAGCCCGACCGGTTCTGCTGCCAGGGTCAGGACTACTTTTCAAGAATTAGTGTGACACTTAGATGTAGTTTCCCTCTACATTTAACCTAACACCCTGGGTGCGACAGTTTTAAACACTAATTATGTCCCACCTGCTGCGTTGTGTACTAACTAACTGACTCACGCCCACAATTAACCGAATTACGGAATTTTTTTCAAACTACACATAAAGCCGGTGGGGAGCATGTTATGTACAAGACTACTAATTATTTACAATACTACAACCCAGGACCTGTCTTTTGTGGGAAAGAGGAGAGATTTTGAAAAGAAGAAACACCGAATGCACTGCACTGCACCAATACACCATACACCATATGCATTAAAAATATATATATCCTGTTCCTAAATTTCCTAAAATCCTGTTCTTCCGCTCTTTCACTCCCTCTCTCTGTTCTCTTCACCCTCTCTTTTGCTCAAGGTCAACTGCCATCTGCTTGGAAATCAGCCAACATCACCGCTTTGCACAAAAAAGGTGCAAAAACAGATCCTAGCAACTACAGACCAATCAGCCTTCTCCCAATTATCAGCAAAGTCATGGAATCCATCATTGCTTCGGATATGAAATCTTTCCTCTTCTCCAATGGCTTGATCTCTGATCATCAATTTGGTTTCAGACCAGGTCACTCTACTCTGGACATGCTGCTTCTGCTGTCTCAACAATGGATGGAGGTCCTCAATGCCAAACAGGAAATTAGAGCTGTCTCCCTCGACATATCACATGCCTTCGATATGGTCTGGCACCCCGCTCTGCTCACCAAACTCTCCTCCTTTGGTATCCATGGAAATCTCCACGCATGGCTGGCGGACTTCCTCTCTAGTCGTAGTCAACGTGTGGCCCTGAATGGGTTTCTCTCATCTCCTCTTCCTGTTCAGGCTGGAGTTCCCCAAGGCGGTGTTCTGGGTCCGTGCTTTTGCTGGTCTTCATCAATGATCTCTCTGACTCCCTTGAAAATCCTCTCTATCTCTTTGCTGATGACTCCACTCTCTGCCGCTCCATTCCTCATCCCTCAGATCGGCAGTTTGCAGCCTCCTCACTGTCTGCAGACATGGACAAAATCACAGACTGGGCAAACAAGTGGAACATGTCTTTCAATCCTGACAAATCTCACTCTTACGATGTCTCTCCGAAAAGACCGACTGGACAACCCTCCCATCTACTTTCTGAATAATCCTCTCCAAGAAGTTCTGTCACTCAAGCTTTTGGCTCTCACTATCTGCCATGATCTTTCCTGGGAAAACCACATTTCCAAGCTGGCATCCAAAGCCAGTCGCCGACTGTGCATCCTCCATCGTGCGAAGTCCTTCCTTGGGACACCTGAGCTCCTCACCACATACAAGGCTTTCATCCGCAGCTCAATGGAGTACTGCTCTCCCCTCCGGGCTGGTGCTCCTGCCTCACACCTAGCTCGTCTTCACGCTGTTGAAACCAAAGCATTCAGAATCAATTGAATCTCCCGCGATGACGCTATCTCCGAGGGCCTTTCACTTAATCACTGCAGGCAGGTTGGTGGTCTTTCCGTCTTCTACCGACTCCTCTCCGGCCTTGCTCCCCCAGCTCTCTCTGGGCTCTGTCCCCCAAATATCCCTGCAGGTCGCACAAGATCTGCCTGCAACCCTCTTATGGTTAAACTGCCAAAATCAAGACTCTCTGCTCACCTTCACTGCTTCATTCCTCTTTTCTCCCGCCTCTGGAACAAACTCCCTCTCTCTTCAATCCCACTCCTCCCTCCAGGTCTTTAAAACGGCTGTTCACCACCATCTCTTATCTTCCCCAATCCAAAACCTTGATCTTTGCTACCCCCGGTAATTTCACCCCAAATCCACTTTTTTTAGGTGACTTTTGACTTCTTTCCTGGAAGTCCTTGGTGTCCTTGCGTTTTATACCTATCCTGCCTCCCCCCAGGCCCTCTCCCTCCAAAAACATCTCCCGATGTCCCTGCTCTCAAATGTTGTGTTTGTGTGCTTCCTCCCCTTCTCTCCCCATCTTGTCGACCGCTCCCCTTTTTATATACTTTGTTTGCTTGTTTGTTTGATTTGTTTGTTTGATAAATGTTAGCTCTTTCACGAGCCTCGACTCTGTATACAAAAAACAAAACAAAAAAAAAACAGAGTTCACTTGGTCACAACATAGAATTGCGCAGCATAACGGTAGAGCACGTCCGTCGTCCTTCCAACTCCCAGCTTTCTGACTTCCTTTTATGCATGTAAAAGTCCTTGGAAGTCCCTCTCAAGGGAAAGAGGGCGGTTTGCACACATTATGGTTCCATCTGGCTTTGCTCCTGCAAACCATGAGAACTCGTAGGTATGCTTTGAGAAAATTGCGCACAGATGTTTTGTAGAAAAAAGTTCCTTTCGGGTCTCCCTGAGGAAACATTACTTCTTTATAATAGTTAACATGATTCTCACTGCAGTACTCCCTTTGGATTTCTGTCAGCCTGGCGAATGTATATCTGATTTCATACAAGCATTGCTGAAAAAGAATTCGGTTCGACCACATGTTCTTTCCACCTCACAATTCCCAATACAGCATTACTCATTATTCAGTTCAAGGAATGCATTTTCCATATGTATAAAGAGATGAAATGGTTCAGACATTTTATACAAACTTTCTGTGATTTTCCTGCAAGAACTACAATTAATTCAAGATAAAAGAAAATAAAAAAACCACGTTTAGAGGCCATTTTTCCCCGCAAAGCGGGGGTTGGCATTTTTCGGGCCCCGTGGTTGTTGTTGTTTTTGTTTGTCCCCTTTTTGAAGCAATGTTTTATGGCCAGATGCCCTTCCTGCCGCCAACCCTGTTTGTCGCCTTTTATGACAAACAGGGAATTACCAGTGAACTGATACTCAATTAGCCGACCCCGGAAGGATGAACAGGCTGAGGCAACCCCCCTGGCGTTAATTCAGCGATCGACCGGGATTCAAACCCAGGTTCCTCTGATCCTAAGCTGGCACCCTGACCGCTAAGCCAACACCAGGCTTAATTATTAAGCCAGGAATGAATTGAAGATAGTCTTAATTAATTAATCCATGTAGAAGTCCTACTTCTACACTCCTCCCTTTTTCTGGCCTTTTCATAGGGCAATTAGAAGGTCTTCAATTTACCTATTTGGATATCAAAATTTTCCATTACCTGAGGCATACACCATTTCCATTGAAGAATCTACTCATCAGAAGGCGTTCTCTTGTTCGTCGAATTCACCAATTTTTAACAGTTCAGTTTATTGCATTTACATCAGTTAGCATCCCAAGTGTCTCTGCAACCAAACCTCACCTTATACAACTGCACAAAATTCCAGACCATCATGAAGATTATTACTGTAATGTGCTTTATTCATTTCACCATTATCTTGGTAATACTATCAGCATGATTTCATGTTAAAACATCTGAAACATTCAGCCATGTTGATTCCAAGGTGCTTGTTGCAGAGTGAATGCTGAACTTCTGTTTGAAAAAGCTGATCACTTATATGGTTGAAATTCAAGTATGAACCACATTCTTCTGGTGTCTTCATAGCACCTACACTATTCCACGTAGGTTTTTCCGCTATCATGGTAGGTGGGCAAGATCACAAACTGACCCTGCTCCACATGTAGCATCCTTGCCACTCTTGCCATGAGCCGTAACAGATCTTGAACAAGGCTGTCGTCCAGTTGTCGTTGACCTGCCTCCTCACTCATCGTGAGTGGGCAGCAAGTGTTGTGATGTTGGTCGACCGGCAGGACGTGGACCCGAGATAACAGGTCCATCCATAGAGGTGTTAGGACCGTGGTGTTCAAGTTGTCCCTGGTCCATGCCAGGAAAGGCCAGCGGAATTATGGAAGCCCAGTGAAGAAAAAAGAGGCAAGGCCATCCACTTACAACTCCGCGTTGATTCCCTGGCCGTTGTTGGAGCAATGACATCAAGTCACAGTGTCCAGTAGAAGATGCAAGTAGCATGTTGTCATCCAACAATTGCTGATGTGTTTGATGTTCCAGGCACTGAACAGGAGCAAGTGATCGCGTTTCGCTCACTCATTACAATGTGACCCAGGCCAGTGGTCACAAAATTTTCTTGGTGAAGGTGAACATCCTTTCCAATCTTACAGAGGAAGATGCCTTTGCCATTCTTCAAAGGGAGCGTGTATGCCACACGTAATCTCATCTCTTGCCAAATTTTTTTGTTGTTGTTTGCTCTCTTTCCAAAGCAGTCATCGCTTCATTTCTTAGCTGTTAACTGGTTGTTCTTCATTCAGGCATATCTGAATCTGCTCTCAAACACACTCTGGATCAGGTAGGGTACACCTTGGCATGATGTTACGATGTTCTAACTGATCATGTATATCTTATAACAGCTTCACATTCAACAGTTTGCTGTTTTTCCTTTAACCATTCAAAAGGTTATATTTATTCATATACTTCACAAAGGTTAACATAAAGTTTATAAAAAATTAAAGTTAAAGTTATAAAAGTTTTAAAAGTTCCTCATAAAAATTAAAGTTGTATAAAGTCGCTTTCAGGTTAACATAGTTCGAAAAATTAAATCATGTAGTCTTTGTAATGCAAATCAAAAAGGAATAAGTTCCTTCGTAATAGGTAAATATAACTAAAATCATAAACAGGAATATCTAATCCCACACAAACTATGCATAATGTATTCATTATCATAGATTCCTCACTTTTTTCTTCTTTTTTTTTAACTTGAATTATTTTAATAGCTTATACTGGTAGTATTTTATCTTCAAAAATGGTGCTTTATGCCACACCAATTTTCATGGTTTCAGACTTCTGGTGACATCAGTTCACAGGCCTTTTAAGACTGGCACAATTCATAACATTCTTTTTTATTATTATTATTCCGACCCTATCTAGTCCATTTGTATCAGTATGTGATTCAGTCTTTTTATTTCTGTTTCCAAGTTACCATAAAGGTCTTTCTCATTGGAATTCACATTTGGTTCCTCTTTCAACGCCATTTCATGGTCAGTTATTTTGTTCAGACACACCGTCACCAAAGCTTTTAGGCAAGCCACCACTAAACATTTCCAATTACAATGGCCATCAATCATCTGGACTGGTCTCCCATCTCTACCGCCTCTGACATCAACTCATCCTGGGAATTCTTCCAAAGTAAATTGCTCTCTCTCTCTCTCATGCACAGATTTATCCCATCTCGTCTTCAGTTGTCATACCCTTCCTCCCGTCCATGGTGCACGGAATCTTGTGGTGAGGCTATTGCCCAGAAACAACTTGCTTTCGTCTCTTGGAAAGCAAATCCAACGGAAGGAAATCTCATTTCCTTTCACAAAGTCCGAAACAAGTGTGTGTCCACCCTCAGGAGAGCCAGGAAACAATATCTCTCCATTCTCAGGACAGAACTCTCTTATCTGTCTCCCTCTTCCAAATCCTGGTGGCATCTGGTCAAATCTGTTTCTGGTGTTTGTTCCCCCTCCATTCCCTCCCTCACCTCAAACGGCCACACGGCTGACTCCGCACGTAAAAAAGCTGAATGCCTCAACTCTGTGTTTGCCTCTAAATCTTGTGTCCCAAACCCATCCCTCTCTGTACCCACCGTACCCAGTCGTACCCAGCTGCTCCTGGACTCTGTGTCATTTCCTCCTGACAAGGTGGAAAGTTTCTGTCAACCCTCGACTCTGATTCTGCAACTGGACCTGACGGCATCAGCCCACGGGTCCTAAAATCCTGTTCTTCCGCTCTTTCACTCCCTCTCTCTGTTCTCTTCACCCTCTCTTTTGCTCAAGGTCATCTGCCATCTGCTTAGAAATCTGCCAACATCACCGCTTTGCACAAAAAAGGTGCAAAAACATATCCCAGCAACTACAGACCAATCAGCCTTCTCCCAATTTTCAGCAAAGTCATGGAATCCATCATTGCTTCAGATATGAAATATTTCCTCTTCTCCAATGGCTTGATCTCTGATCATCAATTTGGTTTCAGACCTGGTCACTCTACTCTGGACATGCTGCTTCTGCTTTCTCAACAATGGATGGAGGTCCTCAAATTCAAAACAGGAAATTAGAGCTGTCTCCCTTGACATATCACGTGCCTTCGATACGGTCTGGCACCCCGCTCTGCTCACCAAACTCTCCTCTTTTGGTATCCATGGAAATCTCCACGTATGGCTGGCAGACTTCCTCTCTAGTCGTAGTCAACGTGTGGCCCTGAATGGGTTTCTCTCATCTCCTCTTCCTGTTCAGGCTGGAGTTTCCCAAGGCAGTGTTCTGGGCCCTGTGCTTTTTCTGGTCTTCATCAATGATCTCTCTGACTCTCTTGAAAATCCTCTGTATCTCTTTGCTGATGACTCTACTCTCTGTCGCTCCATTCTTCATCCCTTAGATCAGCAGTCTGCAGCCTCCTAACTCTCTGCAGACCTGGACAAAATCACAGACTGGGCAAACCAGTGGAACATGTCTTTCAATCCTGACAAATCTCACACTCTTACGATGTCTCTCCGAAAAGACCGACTGGACAACCCTCCCATCCACTTTCTGAATAATCCTCTCCAAGAAGTTCTGTCACTCAAGCTTTTGGGTCTCACTATCTGCCATGATCTTTCCTGGGAAAACCACATTTCAAATCTGGCCTCCAAAGCCATTCGCCGACTGGGCATCCTCCGTCGTGCGAAGTCCTTCCTTGGCACACCTGAGCTCCTCACCACATACAATGCTTTCATCTGCAGCTCAATGGAATACTGCTCTCCCCTCTGGGGTGGTGCTCCTGCCTCACACCTAGCTCGTCTTCATGCTGTTGAAACCAAAGCATTCAGAATCATTGGAATCTCCTGCGATGAAGCTAACTCCAAGGGCCTCTCACTCACTCACCGCAGGTTGGTGGTCTTTCCGTCTTCCACCAACTCCTCTCTGGCCTTGCCCCCCCCCCCCAGCTCTCTCTGGGCTATGTCCCGCAAATATTCATACAGGTCGCACAAGATCTGCCTGCAACCCTCTTATGGTTAAACTGCCAAAATCAAGACTCTCTGCTCACCTTCATTCCTCTTTTCTCCCACCTCTGGAACAAACTCCCTCACTCTCTTCAATCCCACTCCACCCTCCACGTCTTTAAAACAGCTGTTCACCACCATCTCTTATCTTCCCCCATCCAAAACCTTGATCTTTCCTATCCCCGCTAATTTCACCCCAATTCCACTTTTTTGAAATACCAACTTCTGTCCTGGAAGTCCTTGGTGTCCTTGTGTTTTATACTTCTCCCAACACCCCCCCCCCCCTTCCCATGCCTCCCCCCCCCCAAGCCCTCTCCCTCCCACACATCTCCCTGCTCTTAAATGTTGTGTGCTCTCAAGTGTTTGTGTGCTTCCCCTTCTATTGTCTTCCGCTCCCTCTTTTTATATATTTTGTTTGTCTGGTTGATTTGTTTGTGAAGTAAATGTCAGCTCTTTCACGAGCCTCGATTCAGTATACAAAAAAAAAAAGAAAAAAGAAAAAAAACCCACCACTAAACATTTCCAATTACAATAGATAACATAATTATTATCAACTAGCCGAAACCCGTGGAACATCCACGGAAGGGAGGATGTGGTGTATGGATAGAGTGTACCATTATGGATGGCAAAGGGGATTTGCTTGTCTGAGTAAGAGTTAGGAAGAAAGATGAGAATGAAGAGTGCGTATATGAACAACGATCGGCGACACCGGCACAAATGCATGCTCTGGATTGTCCACTTATTGGACGGCTTGCTTTCACCTTCGCCTGTCCAATCAGCGGACGGCTTGCTTCGCCTTTGCCCAGCAGGCGCCAATACGATGGCGTCGTAAGATGGCGTCGTATCGGCAGTTAATCGGATGCTTTTGGGCCCCAACGTCGGCTAATTCAGATTTTTCGAGTATGGCTGTACATGATGAACAAAGAGCGCGGTTCGTAGATCGTAAATCCATTCGTGCCGTGGGCATCGGGTCACTGGGTGCGGCGTAAAAGGGATAACAAAGTCGAGTCCTTACGCTATTATTATATAGATGTAAACAATTTAATTCAAAATGTTAGTTAAACAAAAGTTTGAACAAGTAAATTCAGAGTCAACAAATTCATTTAATAAACAGAACTTGGAATATTTTACCTACTACTCTTCCAAATATATTTATCTCAACCTTGCAAACATTTGTGCAATCATAGAATGTTGCTCCCTTATCTCTTAACTCTTATACATTTTATTTACAATCATACTAATACAGATCTTATTCATCCAATGGGTCTTTTCCCTTGACAATTGTCACACTGTAACATTTGAATAGACCTTTGGAAATATTTTCCAAATAAAGTTTGTTTACCAAAATTGGTTTACCAAAATACTCATCTGCAACTTACGTATGTAATTACAGTTTTTTCCCCAATTTGTTTGGCCTTTATGGCTGTAGAAGTTTCTGTTTACATGCGGTACCTTTTTATCTACCAAGCAATTATACTTCCACATGAGACCTCCACCAGATATCAAACCTGGGATTTCTAATCATATTGATGCATAACCTCAGTACAATTCGGCTGCAGGTAAAATTCCACTATCATTTCCTGCCATAAATGCGTTATAGTCCTGCGGCATAGCAGACCAATTGTTCAAATTGTTCTAAAAGCACCAAAATTGGCACACATGTAGATTAATATATTCTAAACATTTTTGGATATGGAGGCATTCAAGATTAGCCCTGTGGAAGATATGGCGGCCATTGTTCAAAATGGCCGCCATTTACCATTAGCGTCATTACATAGACTTCATTATGTGTCGTTAGTATGGTGCTAGATGGGCCAAAATTCCTTTTTTTTACATCAGAATTAACATCAATAAGTGTTTAACAGATATTTAGATGAATCTTCTCAAAAATGGCCCTCAAATTGCTGGCAAAATTGCAATGGAATGGTAGTCAAAATAATACACAGAGTACGGGGAGTTTACAGTATGGTCAGATTGTAGTTATATAGTCGACCAAAAGCCCAGTCCCAGTCAACCTCTGGTCCGGCAACCATCCAGCGCCTCAGTGCAGTTGGATTGTCTGTTGGAATCTTGAATGCCTCCATATCCAAAAATTGGAATTGGAATTCTTGGAGGGGGGGGGGGGGGGGGGTGGTCATGAAATTGTGGTCATGAAAAAGTGGTCATGTGGTCATGTCATGTGGTCATGAAAAGTGGTCATGTGGTCATGGTCATGATCACGTGGTCATGTGGTCATGATCATGACCTCTACACTCATGATCAATCACATGATCATGTGGTCATGTGGTCATGGTCACATGAAAAGTGGTCATGGTCAAAAAGTGGTCATGAAAAAGTGGTCATGAAAAAGTCATGAAAAAAAATCCAAAAATTGGAAGTTGGAATCTTGAATGCCTCCATATCCAAAATTGTTCAGAATGTATTAATCTACATGTGTGCCAATTTTGGTGCTTTTAGAACAATTTGAACAATTGGTTTCGTATTTTTTACTATGCCGCTGGGCTATTATATTATTATTGTTGTTTTATTTTTTTACAAACAAAATATATCATCCATACTTTAGTTTATTATCGATCCATTGATTTGGAGCTGTCGTCCAACTTCCCTAAGGAAGAATCATAACTCTGAGTCTTAGTAATATCTCATTTAATTTAACCAGCTTCATAAAATTATTCACTCATTCCGTCATTCTACTTCATAAGTCAAGATACATTGAGGTCTACCATTACCATTTCTTGTGTTATCCATTCAACAATTTTGTCTCTACCCAGAACCAATTCCCTGGTACTTATCAAAATATTACTATTCTCTAGGAGTATTTTAAAATCTCCTTTCATAAATCATCCGGCTCATCTTAGTGAGCTCTTCCCCATTTTCACATCTGTCTTTGCTTGTTAAAACATATTATCTACCCCTAATACCCACCCATTCCTACAGCACAATTTTACATTCTGATAAAATCCAAATTTATATGTATCAGAAATTCGTGAGCAGAGAGACTCTCCAAGAGACTCTGCTAAGTCCGTGTAAGATCCCTTACAAATTTGACTAATTTTACTCCCAAAGGCATATCATTACCTTTTAATTTTATGAAGCTCATATCCATAAATAGCTTTGTGTCCTCATGTAAGCATTATCCAAAAATAATGGATAATGACAAATGTGTCCCTGGGTAACGGGACTTCCGTTTCCGGTCTTGCTGGCGACGGTTCGTTTTTTCGCAGGTCTCCACGCTCTCCATCGAAATCGAAGTTAAGTCATTGTTCCAATTTGTATTTTCGTTATAACTGTATTTCTTTTATGGTGTATGTACGTATATTGTCCCGTCAAAGATTTTCGGTGCAAATCTTTCATACCTGTATTGAAAATCGCGTTAATTCGTGTCGTCTCGAGGTCTTGTACAGTGTACACTGTACAAGTACAACCTTGAGGCTTTGTTTTTCTCTCAGCGCCTGTCGTTTGTGATCCAATAACTTTCGTTCTCTGTTTTCGCAGTCTTTCCACCCCAAAGCCTACTTCCTTATGTAAATCTCAACTCAAAAAAAACAAAAAAAAAAGACTACCTTCTCTGTGCTCATTCGTTTATTCATTCTTATTCGTTCGTTCGTTCTTCGACCACGTGTTTCTCCCCCATTTCCCCAGATAGATTGTCAAATTTCAATTCGTTATTTTATAGTCCATGTGATATTGTTTGATTATAGTTAGTTTTGGTTTGAATTTCCTGTAACTCGTAATTAATTAATCGTGTTCTGCTCCTCGTGTGTGGCCCTGTAGTTGTACCCCCGTCGGTGTTTTGTTAACTTAAGTGTGTTTTGCTTGGCTCTTGGTTTTTTCCCTTCTACCCCGAACATAATACTGTCAAACGTTCTAAATCCCCACCCCCCCCCCAAAAAAAAACAAAAAAAACCAAAAACATTTATTTTATTTTCTCCACGTGTACTGTTGTCTCATCCTGTATTTTCTGTCCAGGTGTGCTGTTCGCCCCACCCCCATTATCTCCTTGCCATCCACCGTTTGCCCTGTTCACGTGACTCGTGGTGGTCCCTCTCGGCTCTCCCCCCGTTGGTATTTTTGTGCATATAAGATTGTTCATAGTTCTGTTTAAATATTTTTAAATATGTTTAACCTTTCCCCTTCTGTTTTTTATTCAGTGGTATATTACAACACGCTGTTTTTCTTCCTATTTAAAAGGCTTTTCTCAATTTCCTCTCCAACTCATTCCACTTCAAAAAAAAGAAATTCAATATCTTATACGTCTCCCTCACTACATGGTCTAAATTCACATTCATTCCATCCCTCCTCCATCATCCTGAACCGGATTGCTAACTTGAAAATCACAACAAACCCAATTTGTTATCAATGTTCGTCTTTCATTAATCATCCACTTTCTAAACTCCCCTCTTGCCCCTCCCATCCAAATCCCCCCCCTTGCACCTACACTCCGAAACTTCCCCCTTGCCCCTCCACTCTTAAACTCCCCCCTTGCCCCTCCACTCCTGAACTCCCCCCTTGCCCTTCCCCTCCTAAACTTCCCCTTTGCCCCTCCCCTCCTAATCCCCCCCTTGCCCCTCCACTCCTGATCTCCCCCCTTTCCCCTTCCCTCCGAAACTCCCCCCTTGCCCCTCCCCTCCTAAACTCCCCCCTCACTCCTCCCCTTCAAAACTCCCCCCCAATCCCTCCCATTCAATTCTCCCCCCATACCATTCCTCTCCAATTCTCTCTCCTCCCCCCTCCTCCTCCAAGCTGCCTCCTCCCCACTTCGTCTCCCTTCTATCTCATACCTCCACCCCCCCAAACCTTCTACTTTCCTCTGCCCCCCCCTCAAACAACCCCTCACTGTGCTGCATCCCTTCACCAGCAAACCTTTCATCCTCCTCATCCTTCCCTTTCTTGGAACTCTTCTGCAACATCTGAAACACTATCAACTGCTCTCCCTACCTCCCCCTCTCATCCTTCATCTTACCCTACTCCTCCCCTCCCCTGTCCTGTACTCGATGCTCCCCCTCTCTCTTCATTAACGGTATGGACCTCAAACATCCGGGGCCTTCGCTCAAACCTGACTGATCTCTCCATACAGGTTGCTTCTGACAATCCAGACTTGATCTGCTTAACAGAGACTTTCCTCCTTCAAGATGTCTCTGATTCCTTAATATCTCTTCCTGGTTACTCCCTCCTCCGGTATGATAGACCTGAGCCTCGGCCTGGTGGTGGGGTGGCTATCTTTGTCAAAAACTCTCTTCCTCACTCTCCTTGCACTGCTCTCTTTCCTCCTCACCCGCAGGAGTACCTCTGGTTACGGCTTCCTCTCCGCTCCCACCTTTTGTTCATATGTGTTCTGTACCGTCCCCCAAACAGTGATGACTCCATCTACATTTCAATGTCTGACAACATGGACCAACTTCTATCCACTCATCCCAACTCTCTCTTCCTCATATGTGGTGACTTCAACTGTCATCATGCCACCTGGTTGGGTGTGGGTTCCTCTCTCACTAGTCATGGCACCTCAGCAAAGGACTTCTGTGACTCACTGGGATTGACACAATCTGTCAATTTCCCGACCCGGATCTCAGCCAATGGAGTATCTTCTCTTCTAGACTTGGTTATGACAAACTTCCCTGCTAATGTCTGCTGCTCTTCTTCTGCTCCAATCGGTTCTTCTGATCATGTGCTTGTCAAAGTGGACATCTCTCTGGCCATTCTCAGAGAGCCTCCTCAGCGTCGACGAGTCTGGCATTTCACTCAGGCCGACTGGGACGGTCTTCAAGCAGCCATCAATCGTCTGGATTGGTCTCCCATCTCCACTGCCTCTGACATCAATTCTTCCTGGGAATTCTTCCAAAGCAAACTGATCTCTCTCATGCACAGATTTATCCCATCTCGCCTTCAATTGTCTTACCCTTCCTCCCGTCCATGGTACACTGAATCTTGTGGTGAGGCAGTTGCCCTGAAACAACTTGCCTTTGCCTCTTGGAAGGCTAATCCAACTGAAGGAAATCTCAGTTCCTTCCACCAAGCTCGGAACAAGTGTGTGTCTACCCTCAGGAGTGCCAGGAAGCACTATCTCTCCTCACTCAAGAATGAACTCTCAAACCTGTCTCCTTCCTCCAAATCCTGGTGGCGTCTGGTCAAATCCGTTTCTGGTGTTTGTTCCCCCTCCATCCCCTCCCTTACCTCAAATGGCCACACAGTTGACATCGCACGTGACAAAGCCGAATGCCTCAACTCGGTGTTCGCCTCGAAATCCTTAGTCCCAAACCCATCTCTCTCTGTTCCCACCTTTCCCAGTCGAACCCAACTGCTCCTGGACTCTGTGTCCTTCTCTCCTGACAAGGTGGAGGAGTTTTTGTCAAACCTCGACTCTGATTCTGCAACTGGACCAGACGGCATCAGCCCACGAGTCCTAAAATCCTGCTCTGCCGCTCTATCTCACCCTCTCTCTGTTCTTTTCACCCTATCTTTTGCTCAAGGTCATCTGCCAGCATCCTGGAAATCAGCTAACATTACCGCTTTACACAAAAAAGGTGCAAAAACAGATCCTTGCAACTACAGACCAATCAGCCTGCTCCCAATTATCAGCAAAGTCATGGAATCCATCATTGCTTCGGATATGAAATCTTTCCTCTTCTCCAATGGCTTGATCTCTGATCATCAATTTGGTTTCAGACCAGGTCACTCTACTCTGGACATGCTGCTTCTGCTGTCTCAACAATGGATGGAGGTCCTCAATGCCAAACAGGAAATCAGAGCTGTCTCCCTTGACATATCAAGGGCCTTTGATATGGTCTGGCACCCAGCTCTGCTCACCAAACTCTCCTCCTATGGTATCCATGGAAATCTCCATGCATGGCTTGCGGACTTCCTCTCTGGTCGTAGTCAACGTGTGGCCCTGAATGGATTTCTCTCATCTCCCCTTCCTGTTCAGGCTGGAGTTCCCCAAGGAAGTGTGCTGGGTCCTGTGCTTTTTCTGGTCTTTATCAATGATCTCTCTGACTCTCTGGAAAATCCTCTCTATCTCTTTGCTGATGACTCCACTCTCTGCCGCTCCATTCCTCTTCCCTCAGATCGGCAGTCTGCAGCCTCCTCACTCTCTGAAGACCTGGACAAAATCACAGACTGGTCAAACAAGTGGAACATGTCTTTCAATCCTGCCAAATCTCACTCTCTTACTATGTCTCTCCGAAAAGATCGACTGGACAACCCTCCCATCTACTTTCTCAACAATCCTCTCCAAGAAGTTCTGTCACTCAAGCTTTTGGGTCTCACTATCTGCCATGATCTTTCTTGGGAAAACCACATTTCCAAGCTGGCCTCCAAAGCCAGTCGCCGACTGGGCATCCTACGTCGTGCGAAGTCCTTCCTCGGCACACCTGAGCTCCTCACCACATACAAGGCTTTCATCCGCAGCTCAATGGAATACTGTTCTCCCCTATGGGCTGGTGCTCCTGCCTCACACCTGGCTCGGCTTCACGCTGTTGAATCCAAAGCTTTCAAAATCATTGGAATCTCCCGCGATGAAGCTATCTCTGAGGGCCTTTCACTCACTCACCGCAGGCAGGTAGGTGGTCTTTCTGTCTTCTACCGACTCCTCTCCGGCCTTGCTCCCCCAGCTCTCTCTGTGCTCTGTCCCCCAAATATTCCTACAGGTCGCACAAGATCTGCCAGCAACCCTCTGATGGTTAAACTGCCGAAATCTCGGCTCTCTGCTCACCTTCACTCTTTCATTCCTCTTTTCTCCCGCCTGTGGAACAAACTCCCACACTCCCTTCAATCCCTCTCCTCCCTCCAGGTCTTTAAAACAGCTGTTCACCACCATCTCTTATCTTCCCCCATCCATAACCTTGATCTTTTCTACCCCCACTAATTCACCCCAGATCCACCTTGTTTGAAATTCCAACTTATTTCCTGGAAATCCTGGCAGTGTCCATATGTTTATACCTCTCCCACCCCCTCCTTCACATGCCTCCCCCCCTTCACATGCCGCCCCCCCTTCACATGCCTCCCC
Source organism: Myxine glutinosa (assembly GCF_964187855.1). Classification (NCBI taxonomy): domain Eukaryota; kingdom Metazoa; phylum Chordata; class Myxini; order Myxiniformes; family Myxinidae; genus Myxine; species Myxine glutinosa. Next base: position 76,085,033 of record NC_136274.1, on the reverse strand, counting down.
CCCAAAGCCCTCTCCCTCCCACAGATCTCTCGATGTCTCCATGTCTCTCGGTCCCTGCTCTCAAATGTTGTGTTTGTGTCCTTCCCCCTCTCTCCCCATCTTGTCTACCGCTCCCGATGTTATTTGTTTTATGTGTCTGTTTGTCTTTCTGTGTGATTAATGTTCGCTCTTTCACGAGCCTCGATCTTGTATACAAAAAAAAAAAAAAAAAAAAAAAAAAAATGGAATCCCAAGGTTACTCACAATTTCATACTGTTAATTAATGGCTGCTTGTAACTCAGCACATCAAAAGAGGAGCAATCTTTGCATTTCCATCTGCTTTTTCAATTGAGATAACCTTCATAAACAAATTATGTCTTTTATTTCATGGATATTTTATCCCAACCATATCATGTTATTTATTTCGAGACAGGTATACTGCCGTTTTCAGCAATCTTTTGAAAGTTACACAAACTCATGCATTATGTACACTAGTTTGCATCTGAAGCATTATTTCCATATCGGGGTGGGTGTCATTTCTGTAAAGTTTGTCCATCAATTTTCGTCCATTAATTTTTAGAAACACAGACACAATTTTTTAAACACAGAGAATGTCCACATTTGTCCATTAATGTCCACATTTAGAGCAACGTTTTGTCCCACAATAGATTATCCAGTTTTTTTTCCATCTGGTCTATCCTTATTAAAATGTGCAGTTCCCTTTTTACTTCATGGTCAATTATTGCCATATTATTTAACCCAAAATTGATTGAAACACACACTAATATACCATATGAACAATGTCAATTTGTCCCACAAACCCACATTATCATCATCCATGGCGTTCCCCACCAATTGGTAAATCAATTGTTCCCAAAAATTTGTCTTTTATTTCAAGTCTCCATGATGCCCCATAAACACACGTTTGCAGTTGTCAAGTATAGGATTTCTTGAACTATATCCAATAATTAAGTCCAATTTGGGGTCCTTTTACTTCAATTTTCCAGACTTCCCAATATCTTCCCAATATCTTTCACGAGCCTCGATTCAGTATACAAATCTGCATTCAATTTTAATCTCTTCCTTTTCTGGGAATTTTATGGAACTTAAACAATTAAGCATTACATTGCCAATGAACAAAAATGAGTTATTCTTGATCAGAAGAGTTTGCAGCCAAAGGAACCACAGATATTTGCTCATCTTGGTCTAGTTATAGTTATAGGGTTTAGATGTCCATCTAGTCTGTTGAGGCCAATCCTCGTTTTGGGTCTGCAACAACGGAGGCCTGTCCGTTGTCTGAGGTGCGGGTGATTGCTGGTACCCTCGATCTTGTTTTCCCCCGCCAAATTGTCTCCTATTGGAATACGGACAGTTTCTTTTCCAGTGTCCTCGTTCTCCACACCTGAAACACTGATCAGTATCATACTTTGTTCAAGTATTAATTAATCCATGTAGAAGTCCTACTTCTACAGTGCCATAATTATGACGTCATAATTCGACAGGGACAACGCTTTGTCTGATCAGTTTAAAATGTATTGAGCGTGATCTATGCAACAATTATTTGGAGAATATAAATATGATGTCATCGCTCACGTGGTCGGGCAGCCATATTGGATCAAAAAAAAAGAAACGTTCAAAAACAGAAGAGTTGGCTCACACCAAGTTGACTATGCAGGGTAAGTATTCTATGAATACCATCGAGAATTTAGCGATTCTTCACCATTGGGAGATCGGGCTAAAACCGATATAGCGGGATATCTCACAAAGTTGTGGACGGATTTGAATTAGAGTTCGTGGACACGTTGGGTGTCTGATAAGGACTAATCGATTCGATTTTGGTTGAAGATCTGAATATGAATTCGCATACTATAATTATTTGATTTCTAAAGTGATTCTTCACCATTGTGAGATCAGGACAAAAACGATATGTAGCAGGCTATTCTAAAAAGTTGTGATGGATTTGGATCCCGTTTAGAATATAATGCGGGTATAGGCAACTTGCGACTTCCAATAGTACTGAATTAATGGACGAAATTGATGGACGCAGTCGTGGTCCAATAATACATAATTTATAGCAGCGGTGGATCGAGGCTTTCCAATAAGGGGGAGGAGGGGCCACAACTGATGAGGGCGAAGCTCCAACGCGTGGGCCAAAGGCCCGAAGCCTGTAGCAGGGGGTCTGGGGATGCTCTCCCAGGAAAATTTGAAAATTATACTGCTTGAGATGCGTTTTCCTGCAATCTGGTGAGAAATATTCATGCCTCAATTTTAGGTATTTTATCCCCATATCTTTTGACTTTAGGGATTGATTTTGAAAAACGGGATTCGAAATTAGATGGAAAACATACACAGTCAGGCAGAAAAAGTACTTGTGCGAGTGATAAAACAAAAAGATTTATTTGGTAGACGCGCTCAGTCAAGAGGGTTTATGAATGATTATCCAGAGCATCACGTTATGGAAATAATTAATCCACAGTCACTGAAATCCTGTACCCGTGGAACAATACAATCGGACCAGTTTTAAAATCACCACTGATTCATCACCACCGTGGCATTTTTCGGAGCAAACTTTTGAAATATCTAATTAAGATAAGATTGCTGCATGGTCGAGAGCGTGTATCCTGGCCCAGAGGTGACGTGACATTCAGGTAAACGGTATTAGACGGCAGACACTGAAGCACGTGGTTAACTGGTTGGCATCTGCAGTAGATTAGCAATCTGCTGCCCCCACAAAGTTATTCATGCTCGGTTGCTTCAGGCCCTGTAAGTTTGAGGTTAACTGAGGCTAACACCTCTTTTTAGATCTGAAACCCGGGGCCGCCACAATATAGACAGTTATGAAGATGTCAATTATAAAGGCTGAGGGATTGACCTGCTCTGAAATGACTGGTAACCATGGTGACGACTTTAAAACAACAGAATCCGACTATAACATATAGCACAATAATTATAATGGGAAATGTTTGGAAACAAATGATGAGCGTTCATCATCATCAATGGGATAACAAATGTACTCGAAATAAAATACCGTTTTTATGTCGATTATTCGAACTGACAGCCAACAGAACCCTTAATTGTGATGTCACAAATGGGCGTCACTGTGAGGGTGTGACGTCACAGAGCGATGATTCTTTATCGCATTTGAAACTTTGCTTCAAGATGGCGAGGACGTGTGTCTTTCTTGGTGCTTTGTTTTGCTGTTTCATACTTTACTTCAACCTCGGTTACCTTCTAGAACTTCAGCAGGTGAACTTTAAACAAGTGCGAAGGTTTACGTGAACGTTTTAACCGGTTTAAAAGTGCGGTTAGAGAACCTTCCTGTGGATGGTGAAATATGCAGCTGCTCATTTCCACCTCGCTGAAGCTGAGTATTCCGAACCGACTTCGTCGTGTGTGTGTGTGTGTGTGTGTGTGGTGTGTGTGTGTGTGTGTGTGTGTGTGTGTGTCTGTGTGTGTGTGTGTGTGTGTGTGTGTGTGTCCGTTTTCACCACCAATTGGTCCAAATAATTTTTCCTGTTCCAATATGTTTTTTGTATCCATCTCTCTCATATAGAAACTTCAAGGATATTACGTAAACATGTCCGAGAGCCTCGTAAACCTTATTCCCTTTCAGGTATAGACATACTCACGGTCCAACTAGGCCTGACACGATGACCTCGATGTCCGCACGCTCACTTCAAACATGTCTCGTCTGTGCCTGAATCCCGACCCAGCTATAACTTGCAACCACGATTCTCAACTCTGTGTTTGCTTTAAAATATCGTGTCCCAAACTCGTCTTATTTATGTTTGAGCAAAACGCGGGATTATGAAACAATTGGTTCCCTTGTGTCCACATGTTTGTCCCTGTGGGTGTAAATGTCAGTTTGTGATCGAGGAGCGATTCGATTTCAATTGATTTGAATGTTTTATCTTAAACTGTATCGATGTCCATGACGTCATCACAGTGGTGACGTAATCAACGGCAAGTTTTTCTCGCAACGCCACCGATAATATAATGTATGCACATCTCACTTCAGACTCGTCAGAAAACGAATTTGAAGAAGATTTTTCTGATCCAAATCTTATTATAATAGCGCAAACGTCTATGGTGATGTGGTGGAAAGTCTTCCCAGAAGAGTGGAGGCTGTTATGGCAGCAAAGGAAAGGGGAGTGAGGAAGGGGGGGGGGGGGGGGGGGGTTAGGCCGCTTAATAGTAAGCCGCTTGATAAGCAATAGAAAACTGTTTGGTCAGCAATAGTAAGCCACCTGGAAAGCGATAGTAAGCTGCTTCGTAAGCGATAGTAAGCTGCTTGGGAGGAAATAGTAAGCCGCTTGGTACGTGATAGAAAGCCAATTGGTAAGTGATAGCCAATTGGTAAGCGATAGTAAGCCCCCTAGTAAGCGATAGTAAGCCACTCGTTAAGCGATAGTCAGCCACTTGGTAAGCGATAGTAAGCCACTCGTTAAGCGATAGTAAGCCCATTGGTAAGCGATAGTAAGCCACTCGTTAAGCGATAGTAAGCTGCTTGGTAAGCGATCGTAAGCCAATTAGTAATTGATATTAAACTGCTTGGTACGTGATAGTACGCTGCTTGGTAAGTGATAGAAAGCCAATTAGTATGTGATAGTACGCCACTTGGTAGGTGATTGTAAGCCACTCGTTAAGCGATAGTAAGCCGCTTGGTACGTGATAGTACGCTGCTTGGTAAGTGATAGAAAGCCAATTGGTACGTGATAGTACGCCACTTGGTAGGTGATTGTAAGCCACTCGTTAAGCGATAGTAAGCCGCTTGGTACGTGATAGTACGCTGCTTGGTAAGTGATAGAAAGCCAATTGGTACGTGATAGTACGCCACTTGGTAGGTGATTGTAAGCCACTCGTTAAGCGATAGTAAGCCACTTGGTAAGCGATAGTAAGCCACTTGGTGACGGAACACACACCTGTTTATTTGTTGTTGTCCTGGGGTTATTTACAGATTTAATGGTTGAAAAACATCAGGAATTACTTTCTGATCAATGAGCATCCGTTGCCATAGCGATGAAATGACGACGGAATGAATTATTTAATGGCAATGAGAATGTTGCCTGATTCGTTCAATTGAAGGATATATGATGAAAATTATAGATGAAAACAGCCGTTTATTATTTAAAGTGTTCATCCAGTAAATGTTAATTATTTTAATTGTGAATTATCTTTTTTTAATGTATAATTTTCACCATTATCATGAAACTGTTCAGAGCTAGTTATGCATTGCTCGCCGTGTCCGCTCTGTCTCCATGGTTACAATTGTTCTCGCTGGTACATATTTGAACGCACAATCGCTGTTCCTCTCATTGTTCGTGAGAAGAGAAACATGAAGGTTGTATCTTGTCTCATCGCGCTCTTTTTGCTCGTACTATCAACATTTACCATCTTTCACCCCATTTCCCACCATGCACCGGGTGACATCTTCAAACACGTGAGTTTTAAACGGACGGTTTCTTCATGTATTTCCTCGGACATTTATCGACCGAGTTCTCCGTCCAATGTTGGAGATTAAATGAATGGGGTGTTGATGTAACGGAGGCTTCGTGGGACAAATAACGTCCTCCTGCGTCAAAATTCCTCTCGCGTCCTTCAGGTGTTCAAGCACCGAGAAGGTTCCGTCTTTCCGACTCGTTCCGAAAATCCGAGAAGGTTTTTCCTCAAAAACGAAACTCCACAAAATGTCCGCTTTGTCCGGTGGTCGTTGCGTGTTACCTGGACGTATTCGGTGTCCGCATTTGCGACGTGTCGACGTCATGGCGTCGTGCCGTAACGCATTCAAATTTTGCGTCCTTCTCTCGAGGTTTGAACGGTTCGTTTCGTGCGGTGGAACCTTCCAGAAGTTCACTGTCTCACGTCTCGCGTTTGGTTGTTGCGAGGACGTTATGAGGTGAAGAACAGGTTTTCGTATTCGGTGTCCGCATTAAAACTGATATCGACAAAATGCTCACCTGAGTGTCTCTTCGCCCTCAACATTGATCACAATTTCAGAGAAATATCGTTGATTAATTCTCCATTCTTGTTTTCTTGTGTCCATAACACAGGAACTTGTTCCTCGGAAGATTGTGGAGTTATTCAACTCTGATTGGAAGGAAGTTCACAACTTCTTTCCGACTTCCACTCTGAAGGTGTGATCGCGCACACACCACTCCAGAAACACGCACACTTCAGTCCCAGAGGGTATAAATGATACCAGGACAGACACGTGTATATATATATCACTGTCCACACTTTCCAACAGACGAGGATAAACACATATGTGACGAGTCGTTCCACACAGCGAGCTTCTTCATTCCTTGCTTATTCATTCTTAAATTTATTCTTTCCTGTTTCGTTCGATTACAAAGAAAAAGGTTTCCCTTGTCAAGCGGCACGATGGCTACAGGTACACACACTCGGTGGTCTCTGAGCTATCTCGCCTGGGTTCGAATCCCGACCGAGTCATCCTGGTGTTTTACAGGTATGGTGATTCATGAATGTGTGTGCCGTCCCTTGGATGGACGTTAAGCCGGGTGTCCCATCTGCTAGCATTAGTTGGTGGACGATAAATATCTCAGGGTGTCCTTAGCCAAGAGTAGGCGAGCGATCACCGGCATCCTGGACAAATGACAAATTGTTGCCATGACTGAATGTTGGGAAAGGCAATGGCAAACCAACCAGTGCCACAGTTCTCAATCAGCCACACAACAGACCAAATCTTCTCAATCTGTTTCTCCATTTTTTCATTCACCGTTGTTATCCTTTCTAATTCTCTACTCTCTTGATGGTGTGCACTTCTGGTGTGGATGGGGTGCACATCTGGTGTGGATGGGGTGCACATCTGGTGTGGATGGGGTGCACATCTGGTGTGGATGGTGTGCACATCTGGTGTGGATGGGGTGCACATCTGGTGTGGATGGTGTGCACATCTGGTGTGGATGGGGTGCACATCTGGTGTGGATGGTGTGCACATCTGGTGTGGATGGGGTGCACATCTGGTGTGGATTGTGTGCACATCTGGTGTGCATGGTGTGCACATCTGGTGTGAATGGTGTGCACATCTGGTGTGGATGGTGTGCGCATCTGGTGTGAATGGTGTGCGCATCTGGTGTGGATGGTGTGCACATCTGGTGTGAATGGTGTGCACATCTGGTGTGGATGGTGTGCACATCTGGTGTGGATGGTGTGCACATCTAGTGTGAATGGTGTGCACATCTGGTGTGGGTTGTGTGCACATCTGGTGTGGATGGTGTGCACATCTAGTGTGAATGGTGTGCCAACATTTCTCATTTTTCTTCCTGCAGTTCTTTCAAAGTTCTCCATTCTGTCACGACCGATGTGTTTGTTCTTGTCACTTGCTCTGTGCACCTCAAATTAAACACCCATCAGTGTGAACCTTTACTCACTCATTACACTTCGTTTGGTCTTGGTTTCTGCGACATGTTTTAAAGTTAAATCGATCCTGTCTCATTGTATGGTTATTCAAACGCGTTGCAAGATCTTAAATAATTAATCAATAAATGTAATCTCCATTTTGAGCTGGTGCAGAGAAAGAGCTCGTATCAGAAAACGGACACATGACGCTTCACGCACGATGGGCGCAGGTTTGGAGCGACCTCTCCCTTTGGATACAAAATGGCTTCTAATTCCAAATTGTCACTCCTAGTACAGAGAGACCCAAGACATGTCCCCCCTTCCACCTTTTCGAGTATCCTCCACTCCTGCACAAGGGAGCGAATGGAAGAGTTTTATTTGGTCGGAGGAGAAAATTGAAATCGCTGTGATATATCGGATTGAGGCCTTTGGGTTGAGAGGGATAGGGTGAGGACCTGGGGTTTGGAGGTGGAGGTTGAGGACTTGGGGTGGGCATGCAGAGGTTGTGCTCTTTGGGTTTAGAGGGGAAGGGTGAGGACCTGTGGTTTGGAGGTGGTGGTTGAGGACTTGGGGTGGACAGGCAGAGGTTGAGCTCTTTGGGGTGAGAGGGGAAGGGTGAGGACCTGGGGTTTGGAGGTGGAGGTTGAGGACTTGGGGTGGGCAGGCTGAGATTGAGCTCTTTGGGTTGAAGGGGAAGGGTGAGGACCTGGGGTTTGGAGGTGGAGGTTGAGGACTTGGGGTGGACAGGCAGAGGTTGAGCTCTTTGTGCTTGTGAGGGGTGTGGCAGAGTTGAGGAGTTGAAGTCATATTTTACATGATGTGGAAATTACACGGGTCCCTGCTCCTGACTAATATTGTGAGTTTGGTGTAAAATTACTGAATAATGCTGCGGGTTTTGTGTTTAATCATTCAGAAGTGTTGGTGTGTTTGATGTGAAATAAATTCAACAAGTGATGTGTCTGTTTGTTTCCTACAGAACGTTTGGGGATTTACTTTTTCCATCTTCTTTCAAATCTCCAACAAACTTCCACACCAACTACGTTTTATCAAGGTACGGAAGCATTCATTCCTCCACAAACGCTTTCCTGAGAATGAAGAGAAATCTGTTCTTAGTTTGAATGTTTGACGTTATAATCTGTTCAGACCTATGGTGGTTGATGCTGGAATCCCAGGTGGGAGCACGCCACCCTCTGTCGTTCTTTATTTCAGTGAAATAATTGATTGTCCATGTTTGATGTACTTGTCTCTCACATAGAATCCCATTCTTGAGAAACCACAGGGATTTTTAGGATCTTTGTGGGCAAACATTGCCAGCATCTTACCCACTTCTTTCCTGAAGGTAATCAAACGCTTCCTTCCAGAAACCACAACACACATTAATTGCATGGATTGCTTCACTCCTGAAACACGTGTACGGTACTTTAATCTCCTGGGATGTATCTGCACACCCGGACACATATATGCACATACCGTCCCACAAAATTCGATACCCTAACATGTCCAAACTACATATCAGGCCTACCCATCCACTTGGAAACCAGGCACCTCCTCATCCTACAAATAAACATACTCAACTGCTGAGGGCCAAACAACCCACACTAGTTGCAACCAGATTAGTGTCATACCTATGTGTAGTTGGAGATAGTCGTGGCCAAAAATATTGGCACCCTTGCACTTTTTTCAAATAATGCACCATTTCTTCCAGGAAATTGTTGAAATTTACAAATCTTTTGGTGTTGTCAGGGAAGTGGTGAGACTCAAGACGCCAATGGTCAGAAACAGGTTTTACAAAAGATCACAACTTTATTAACTAGTTTCAAATCGTAATAACTACCGTTAACTCAATGGATCAGGTAGCTCTATCCGCATAGTCCTTCTTGTTCGGCTGCAGCGCCGAACTCGTGGTACGCGTTCATTCCGTCGGGCAGGGCTTCTGAGGATGAGTGCTCTCTTGGCTCAAAGTCCCTTCTGTTTATATTGGCACACTTCATTTAATCCTCTGTGCGCTGAAATCGTAATCCCTTCTCCGCTGCTTACTCAGTCGCCTCCCTGGCACCAGCTCGCTCTCCTCCCTGCTGGGAATTTGCTTCATCCTCTTTGCATCCATATGAAAGACAATAGTACGGGCTTGGGAATGTGTGTTAGCCCGGGGTCGTGCTAAAGCTACACAACAGTACTCCCAGCTTCGACAGGGCGAGATGCATTCTTGACATTCTTACGACCACCTGCTCGTACCTTGATTCGTTACCAGTTCCAACCAATAAGTTACACTGAGTTACACTTCCACAATTCCCTCATCTTTTTGTTTTTGTTTATATTAACCATTAATCTAAACATCAATATAAGTAAACAATCAATCACTACAAGTAAACATCAATATAAGTAAACAATCAATCACTACAAGTAAACATCAATACAAGTATAAGTAAATAATCAATCACTACAAGTAAACATCAATACAAGTATAAGTAAATAATCAATCACTGCAAGTAAACATCATTACAAGTATAAGTAAATAATCATAACTTTGGTAATCAAATTCCCTTAGGCATACACCGTCATCCTGTAAGAATCACAAAACATTTCGTTGGTCATTGACTCCTTCCATATTGTTCAATCTATTGCATTTGCATCACAAATATCTTTTCAAAACAACACTTCACCATCACCAAGATACAACAATTTCACTTCATTTTCAAGTTTTGTAAAGCATCTGCACCATCTGGCAAAAACGTTTGCCTCCACACAAATGTTGACTTTGTTTGAAAGGAAGGGCTGATCACTTGTGTTTGAATCCAGGTATGAGTGCGAACAAGTGGACAAGTGCGAAAAGTGGTTTTTCAACACTAACACAAGTGCGAAAAGTGGTTTTTCCACACTAATACAAGTGCAAAAGTGGTTTCCTGCACCAACACAAGTGCGAAAAGTGGTTTTTCAACACTAACACAAGTGCGAAAAGTGGTTTTTCAACACTAACACAAGTGCGAAAAGTGGTTTTTCAACACTAACACAAGAGCGAAAAGTGTTTTTTCCACACTAATACAAGTGCAAAAGTGGTTTCCTGCACCAACACAAGTGCGAAAAGTGGTTTTTCAACACTAACACAAGTGCGAAAAGTGGTTTTTCAACACTAACACAAGTGCGAAAAGTGGTTTTTCAACACTAACACAAGTGCGAAAAGTGGTTTTTCAACACTAACACAAGTGCGAAAAGTGATTTTTCCACACTAATACAAGTGCAAAAGTGGTTTCCTGCACCAACACAAGTGCGAAAAGTGGTTTTTCAACACTAACAAAAGTGCGAAAAGTGGTTTTTCAACACTATCACAAGTGCAAAAAGTCTTTATTCCACACTAATCCAAGTGCAAAAGTGGTTTCCTGCACCAACACAAGTGCGAAAAGTGGTTTTTCAACACTAACACAAGTGCGAAAAGTGGCTTTTCAACACTAACACAAGTGCGAAAAGTGGTTTTTCCACACTAATACAAGTGCAAAAGTGGTTTCCTGCACCAACACAAGTGCGAAAAGTGGTTTTTCAACACTAACACAAGTGCGAAAAGTGGTTTTTCAACACTAACACAAGTGCGAAAAGTGGTTTTTCAACACTAACACAAGTGCGAAAAGTGTTTTTTCCACACTAATACAAGTGCAAAAGTGGTTTCCTGCACCAACACAAGTGCGAAAAGTGGTTTTTCAACACTAACACAAGTGCAAAAAGTGGTTTTTCAACACTATGACAAGTGCAAAAAGTGTTTTTTCCACACTCATACAAGTGCAAAAGTGGTTTCCTGCACCAACACAAGTGCGAAAAGTGGTTTTTCAACACTAACACAAGTGCGAGAAGTGGTTTTTCCACACTAACAGAAGTGCGAAAAGTGGTTTTTCTACACTAACACAAGTGCGAAAAGTGTTTTTTCCACACTAATACAAGTGCAAAAGTGGTTTCCTGCACCAACACAAGTGCGAAAAGTGGTTTTTCAACACTAACACAAGTGCGAAAAGTGGTTTTTCAACACTATCACAAGTGCAAAAAGTGTTTTTTCCACACTAATACAAGTGCAAAAGTGGTTTCCTGCACCAACACAAGTGCGAAAAGTGGTTTTTCAACACTAACACAAGTGCGAAAAGTGGTTTTTCAACACTATCACAAGTGCAAAAAGTGTTTTTTCCACACTAATACAAGTGCAAAAGTGGTTTCCTGCACCAACACAAGTGCGAAAAGTGGTTTTTCAACATTAACACAAGTGCGAAAAGTGTTTTTTCCACACTAATACAAGTGCAAAAGTGGTTTCCTGCACCAACACAAGTGCGAAAAGTGGTTTTTCAACACTAACACAAGTGCGAAAAGTGGTTTTTCAACACTAACACAAGTGCGAAAAGTGGTTTCCTGCACCAACAAAAGTGCGAAAAGTGGTTTTTCAACACTAGCACAAGTGCGAAAAGTGGTTTTTCAACACTAACACAAGTGCGAAAAGTGGTTTTTCAACACTAACACAAGAGCGAAAAGTGTTTTTTCCACACTAATACAAGCGCAAAAGTGGTTTCCTGCACCAACACAAGTGCGAAAAGTGGTTTTTCAACACTAACACAAGTGCGAAAAGTGGTTTTTCAACACTAACACAAGTGCGAAAAGTGGTTTTTCAACACTAACACAAGTGTGAAAAGTGGTTTTTCAACACTAACACAAGTGCGAAAAGTGATTTTTCCACACTAATACAAGTGCAAAAGTGGTTTCCTGCACCAACACAAGTGCGAAAAGTGGTTTTTCAACACTAACAAAAGTGCGAAAAGTGGTTTTTCAACACTATCACAAGTGCAAAAAGTCTTTATTCCACACTAATCCAAGTGCAAAAGTGGTTTCCTGCACCAACACAAGTGCGAAAAGTGGTTTTTCAACACTAACACAAGTGCGAAAAGTGGTTTTTCAACACTAACACAAGTGCGAAAAGTGGCTTTTCAACACTAATACAAGTGCAAAAGTGGTTTCCTGCACCAACACAAGTGCAAAAGTGGTTTCCTGCACCAACACAAGTGCAAAAAGTGGTTTTTCAACACTATCACAAGTGCAAAAAGTGTTTTTTCCACACTAATACAAGTGCAAAAGTGGTTCCCTGCACCAACACAAGTGCGAAAAGTGGTTTTTCAACACTAACACAAGTGCGAGAAGTGGTTTTTCAACACTAACACAAGTGCGAAAAGTGGTTTTTCTACACTAACACAAGTGCGAAAAGTGTTTTTTCCACACTAAATCAAGTGCAAAAGTGGTTTCCTGCACCAACACAAGTGCGAAAAGTGGTTTTTCAACACTAACACAAGTGCGAAAAGTGGTTTTTCAACACTATCACAAGTGCAAAAAGTGTTTTTTCCACACTATTACAAGTGCAAAAGTGGTTTCCTGCACCAACACAAGTGCGAAAAGTGGTTTTTCAACACTAACACAAGTGCGAAAAGTGGTTTTTCAACACTAACACAAGTGCGAAAAGTGGTTTTTCAACATTAACACAAGTGCGAAAAGTGTTTTTTCCACACTAATACAAGTGCAAAAGTGGTTTCCTGCACCAACACAAGTGCGAAAAGTGGTTTTTCAACACTAACACAAGTGCGAAAAGTGGTTTTTCAACACTAACACAAGTGCGAAAAGTGGTTTTTCAACACTAACACAAGTGCGAAAAGTGGTTTTTCAACACTAACACAAGTGTGAAAAGTGGTTTTTCCACACTAATACAAGTGCAAAAGTGGTTTCCTGCACCAACACAAGTGCGAAAAGTGGTTTTACAACACTAACACAAGTGCGAAAAGTGGCTTTTCAACACTAACACAAGTGCAAAAAGTGGTTTTTCCACACTAATACAAGTGCAAAAGTGGTTTCCTGCACCAACACAAGTGCGAAAAGTGGTTTTTCAACACTAACACAAGTGTGAAAAGTTGTTTTTCAACACTAACACAAGTGTGAAAATTGTTTTTTCCACACTAATACAAGTGCAAAAGTGGTTTCCTGCACCAACACAAGTGCGAAAAGTGGTTTTTCAACACTAACACAAGTGCGAAAAGTGGCTTTTCAACACTAACACAAGTGCAAAAAGTGGTTTTTCCACACTAATACAAGTGCAAAAGTGGTTTCCTGCACCAACACATGTGCGAAAAGTGGTTTTTCAACATGAACACAAGTGCGAAAAGTGGTTTTTCAACACTAACACAAGTGCGAAAAGTGTTTTTTCCACACTAATACAAGTGCAAAAGTGGTTTCCTGCACCAACACAAGTGCGAAAAGTGGTTTTTCAACACTAACACAAGTGCGAAAAGTGGTTTTTCAACATTAACACAAGTGCGAAAAGTGTTTTTTCCACACTAATACAAGTGCAAAAGTGGTTTCCTGCACCAACACAAGTGCGAAAAGTGGTTTTTCAACACTAACACAAGTGCGAAAAGTGGTTTTTCAACACTAACACAAGTGCGAAAAGTGGTTTTTCAACACTAACACAAGTGCGAAAAGTGGTTTTTCAACACTAACACAAGTGTGAAAAGTGGTTTTTCCACACTAATACAAGTGCAAAAGTGGTTTCCTGCACCAACACAAGTGCGAAAAGTGGTTTTACAACACTAACACAAGTGCGAAAAGTGGCTTTTCAACACTAACACAAGTGCAAAAAGTGGTTTTTCCACACTAATACAAGTGCAAAAGTGGTTTCCTGCACCAACACAAGTGCGAAAAGTGGTTTTTCAACACTAACACAAGTGTGAAAAGTTGTTTTTCAACACTAACACAAGTGTGAAAATTGTTTTTTCCACACTAATACAAGTGCAAAAGTGGTTTCCTGCACCAACACAAGTGCGAAAAGTGGTTTTTCAACACTAACAGAAGTGCGAAAAGTGGCTTTTCAACACTAACACAAGTGCAAAAAGTGGTTTTTCCACACTAATACAAGTGCAAAAGTGGTTTCCTGCACCAACACATGTGCGAAAAGTGGTTTTTCAACATGAACACAAGTGCGAAAAGTGGTTTTTCAACACTAACACAAGTGCGAAAAGTGTTTTTTCCACACTAATACAAGTGCAAAAGTGGTTTCCTGCACCAACACAAGTGCGAAAAGTGGTTTTTCAACACTAACACAAGTGCGAAAAGTGGTTTTTCAACACTATCACAAGTGCAAAAAGTGTTTTTTCCACACTAATACAAGTGCAAAAGTGGTTTCCTGCACCAACACAAGTGCGAAAAGTGGTTTTTCAACACTAACACAAGTGTGAAAAGTGGTTTTTCAACACTAACACAAGTGCGAAAAGTGGTTTTTCAACATTAACACAAGTGCGAAAAGTGTTTTTTCCACACTAATACAAGTGCAAAAGTGGTTTCCTGCACCAACACAAGTGCGAAAAGTGGTTTTTCAACACTAACACAAGTGCGAAAAGTGGTTTTTCAACACTAACACAAGTGCGAAAAGTGGTTTTTCAACACTAACACAAGTGCGAAAAGTGGTTTTTCCACACTAATACAAGTGCAAAAGTGGTTTCCTGCACCAACACAAGTGCGAAAAGTGGTTTTTCAACACTAACAAAAGTGCGAAAAGTGGTTTTTCAACACTATCACAAGTACAAAAAGTCTTTTTTCCACACTAATACAAGTGCAAAAGTGGTTTCCTGCACCAACACAAGTGCGAAAAGTGGTTTTACAACACTAACACAAGTGCGAAAAGTGGCTTTTCAACACTAACACAAGTGCGAAAAGTGGTTTTTCCACACTAATACAAGTGCAAAAGTGGTTTCCTGCACCAACACAAGTGCGAAAAGTGGTTTTTCAACACTAACACAAGTGCGAAAAGTGGTTTTTCAACACTAACACAAGTGCGAAAAGTGGTTTTTCAACACTAACACAAGTGCAAAAAGTGTTTTTTCCACACTAATACAAGTGCAAAAATGGTTTCCTGCACCAACACAAGTGCGAAAAGTGGTTTTTCAACACTAACACAAGTGCGAAAAGTGGTTTTTCAACACTAACACAAGTGCGAAAAGTGTTTTTTCCACACTAATACAAGTGCAAAAGTGGTTTCCTGCACCAACACAAGTGCGAAAAGTGGTTTTTCAACACTAACACAAGTGCGAAAAGTGGTTTTTCAACACTAACACAAGTGCGAAAAGTGGTTTTTCCACACTAATACAAGTGCAAAAGTGGTTTCCTGCACCAACACAACTGCGAAAAGTGGTTTTTCAACACTAACACAAGTGCGAAAAGTGGTTTTTCAACACTAACACAAGTGCCAAAAGTGGCTTTTCCACACTAATACAAGTGCAAAAGTGGTTTCCTGCACCAACACAAGTGCGAAAAGTTGTCTTTCAACACTAACACAAGTGTGAAAAGTGGTTTTTCCACACTAATACAAGTGCAAAAGTGGTTTCCTGCACCAACACAAGTGCGAAAAGTGGTTTTTCAACACTAACACAAGTGCGAAAAGTGGTTTTTCAACACTATCACAAGTGCAAAAAGTGTTTTTCCACACTAATACAAGTGCAAAAGTGGTTTCTTGCACCAACACAAGTGCGAAAAGTGGTATTTCAACACTAACACAAATGCGAAAAGTGGTTTTCCAACACTAACACAAGTGCGAAAAGTGGTTTTTCCACACTAATACAAGTGCAATAGTGGTTTCCTGCACCAACACAAGTGTGAAAAGTGGTTTTTCAACACTATCAAAAGTGCAAAAAGTGTTTTTTCCACACTAATACAAGTGCAAAAGTGGTTTCCTGCACCAACACGAGTGCGAAAAGTGGTTTTTCAACACTAACACAAGTGCGAAAAGTGGTTTTTCAACACTAACACAAGTGCGAAAAGTGGTTTTTCAACACTAACACAAGTGCGAAAAGTGTTTTTTCCACACTAATACAAGTGCAAAAGTGGTTTCCTGCACCAACACAAGTGCGAAAAGTGGTTTTTCAACACTAACACAAGTGCGAAAAGTGGTTTTTCAACACTAACACAAGTGCGAAAAGTGGTTTTTCAACACTAACAAAAGTGCGAAAAGTGGTTTTTCAACACTATCACAAGTGCAAAAAGTCTTTATTCCACACTAATACAAGTGCAAAAGTGGTTTCCTGCACCAACACAAGTGCGAAAAGTGGTTTTTCAACACTAACACAAGTGCGAAAAGTGGCTTTTCAACACTAACACAAGTGCGAAAAGTGGTTTTTCCACACTAATACAAGTGCAAAAGTGGTTTCCTGCACCAACACAAGTGCGAAAAGTGGTTTTTCAACACTAACACAAGTGCGAAAAGTGGTTTTTCAATACTAACACAAGTGCGAAAAGTGGTTTTTCAACACTAACACAAGTGCGAAAAGTGTTTTTTTCCACACTAATACAAGTGCAAAAGTGGTTCCTGCACCAACACAAGTGCGAAAAGTGGTTTTTCAACACTAACACAAGTGCGAAAAGTGGTTTTTCAACACTAACACAAGTGCGAAAAGTGGTTTTTCTACACTAACACAAGTGCGAAAAGTGTTTTTTCCACACTAATACAAGTGCAAAAGTGGTTTCCTGCACCAACACAAGTGCGAAAAGTGGTTTTTCAACACTAACACAAGTGCGAAAAGTGGTTTTTCAACACTAACACAAGTGCGAAAAGTGGTTTTTCAACACTAACACAAGTGCGAAAAGTATTTTTTTCCACACTAGTACAAGTGCAAAAGTGGTTTCCTGCACCAACACAAGTGCGAAAAGTGGTTTTTCAACACTAACACAAGTGCGAAAAGTGGTTTTTCAACACTAACACAAGTGCGAAAAGTGGTTTTTCAACACTATCACAAGTGCAAAAAGTGTTTTTTCCACACTAATACAAGTGCAAAAGTGGTTTCCTGCACCAACACATGTGCGAAAAGTGGTTTTTCAACACTAACACAAGTGTGAAAAGTGGTTTTTCAACACTAACACAAGTGCGAAAAGTGGTTTTTCCACACTAATACAAGTGCAAAAGTGGTTTCCTGCACCAACACAAGTGCGAAAAGTGGTTTTTCAACACTAACACAAGTGCGAAAAGTGGTTTTTCAACACTAACACAAGTGCGAAAAGTGTTTTTTCCACACTAATACAAGTGCAAAAGTGGTTTCCTGCACCAAAACAAGTGCGAAAAGTGGTTTTTCAACACTAACACAAGTGCGAAAAGTGGTTTTCAACACTAACACAAGTGCGAAAAGTGGTTTTTCAACACTAACACAAGTGCGAAAAGTGGTTTTTCAACACTAACACAAGTGCGAAAAGTGATTTTTCCACACTAATACAAGTGCAAAAGTGGTTTCCTGCACCAACACAACTGCGAAAAGTGGTTTTTCAACACTAACAAAAGTGCGAAAAGTGGTTTTTCAACACTATCACAAGTGCAAAAAGTCTTTATTCCACACTAATACAAGTGCAAAAGTGGTTTCCTGCACCAACACAAGTGCGAAAAGTGGTTTTTCAACACTAACACAAGTGCGAAAAGTGGCTTTTCAACACTAACACAAGTGCGAAAAGTGGTTTTTCAACATTAACACAAGTGCGAAAAGTGTTTTTTCCACACTAATACAAGTGCAAAAGTGGTTTCCTGCACCAACACAAGTGCGAAAAGTGGTTTTTCAACACTAACACAAGTGCGAAAAGTGGTTTTTCAACACTAACACAAGTGCGAAAAGTGGTTTTTCAACACTAACACAAGTGCGAAAAGTGGTTTTTCAACACTAACACAAGTGTGAAAAGTGGTTTTTCCACACTAATACAAGTGCAAAAGTGGTTTCCTGCACCAACACAAGTGCGAAAAGTGGTTTTACAACACTAACACAAGTGCGAAAAGTGGCTTTTCAACACTAACACAAGTGCAAAAAGTGGTTTTTCCACACTAATACAAGTGCAAAAGTGGTTTCCTGCACCAACACAAGTGCGAAAAGTGGTTTTTCAACACTAACACAAGTGTGAAAAGTTGTTTTTCAACACTAACACAAGTGTGAAAATTGTTTTTTCCACACTAATACAAGTGCAAAAGTGGTTTCCTGCACCAACACAAGTGCGAAAAGTGGTTTTTCAACACTAACACAAGTGCGAAAAGTGGCTTTTCAACACTAACACAAGTGCAAAAAGTGGTTTTTCCACACTAATACAAGTGCAAAAGTGGTTTCCTGCACCAACACAAGTGCGAAAAGTGGTTTTTCAACACTAACACAAGTGCGAAAAGTGGTTTTTCAACATTAACACAAGTGCGAAAAGTGTTTTTTCCACACTAATACAAGTGCAAAAGTGGTTTCCTGCACCAACACAAGTGCGAAAAGTGGTTTTTCAACACTAACACAAGTGCGAAAAGTGGTTTTTCAACACTAACACAAGTGCGAAAAGTGGTTTTTCAACACTAACACAAGTGCGAAAAGTGGTTTTTCAACACTAACACAAGTGTGAAAAGTGGTTTTTCCACACTAATACAAGTGCAAAAGTGGTTTCCTGCACCAACACAAGTGCGAAAAGTGGTTTTACAACACTAACACAAGTGCGAAAAGTGGCTTTTCAACACTAACACAAGTGCAAAAAGTGGTTTTTCCACACTAATACAAGTGCAAAAGTGGTTTCCTGCACCAACACAAGTGCGAAAAGTGGTTTTTCAACACTAACACAAGTGTGAAAAGTTGTTTTTCAACACTAACACAAGTGTGAAAATTGTTTTTTCCACACTAATACAAGTGCAAAAGTGGTTTCCTGCACCAACACAAGTGCGAAAAGTGGTTTTTCAACACTAACACAAGTGCGAAAAGTGGCTTTTCAACACTAACACAAGTGCAAAAAGTGGTTTTTCCACACTAATACAAGTGCAAAAGTGGTTTCCTGCACCAACACATGTGCGAAAAGTGGTTTTTCAACATGAACACAAGTGCGAAAAGTGGTTTTTCAACACTAACACAAGTGCGAAAAGTGTTTTTTCCACACTAATACAAGTGCAAAAGTGGTTTCCTGCACCAACACAAGTGCGAAAAGTGGTTTTTCAACACTAACACAAGTGCGAAAAGTGGTTTTTCAACACTATCACAAGTGCAAAAAGTGTTTTTTCCACACTAATACAAGTGCAAAAGTGGTTTCCTGCACCAACACAAGTGCGAAAAGTGGTTTTTCAACACTAACACAAGTGTGAAAAGTGGTTTTTCAACACTAACACAAGTGCGAAAAGTGGTTTTTCAACATTAACACAAGTGCGAAAAGTGTTTTTTCCACACTAATACAAGTGCAAAAGTGGTTTCCTGCACCAACACAAGTGCGAAAAGTGGTTTTTCAACACTAACACAAGTGCGAAAAGTGGTTTTTCAACACTAACACAAGTGCGAAAAGTGGTTTTTCAACACTAACACAAGTGCGAAAAGTGGTTTTTCCACACTAATACAAGTGCAAAAGTGGTTTCCTGCACCAACACAAGTGCGAAAAGTGGTTTTTCAACACTAACAAAAGTGCGAAAAGTGGTTTTTCAACACTATCACAAGTACAAAAAGTCTTTTTTCCACACTAATACAAGTGCAAAAGTGGTTTCCTGCACCAACACAAGTGCGAAAAGTGGTTTTACAACACTAACACAAGTGCGAAAAGTGGCTTTTCAACACTAACACAAGTGCGAAAAGTGGTTTTTCCACACTAATACAAGTGCAAAAGTGGTTTCCTGCACCAACACAAGTGCGAAAAGTGGTTTTTCAACACTAACACAAGTGCGAAAAGTGGTTTTTCAACACTAACACAAGTGCGAAAAGTGGTTTTTCAACACTAACACAAGTGCAAAAAGTGTTTTTTCCACACTAATACAAGTGCAAAAATGGTTTCCTGCACCAACACAAGTGCGAAAAGTGGTTTTTCAACACTAACACAAGTGCGAAAAGTGGTTTTTCAACACTAACACAAGTGCGAAAAGTGTTTTTTCCACACTAATACAAGTGCAAAAGTGGTTTCCTGCACCAACACAAGTGCGAAAAGTGGTTTTTCAACACTAACACAAGTGCGAAAAGTGGTTTTTCAACACTAACACAAGTGCGAAAAGTGGTTTTTCCACACTAATACAAGTGCAAAAGTGGTTTCCTGCACCAACACAACTGCGAAAAGTGGTTTTTCAACACTAACACAAGTGCGAAAAGTGGTTTTTCAACACTAACACAAGTGCCAAAAGTGGCTTTTCCACACTAATACAAGTGCAAAAGTGGTTTCCTGCACCAACACAAGTGCGAAAAGTTGTCTTTCAACACTAACACAAGTGTGAAAAGTGGTTTTTCCACACTAATACAAGTGCAAAAGTGGTTTCCTGCACCAACACAAGTGCGAAAAGTGGTTTTTCAACACTAACACAAGTGCGAAAAGTGGTTTTTCAACACTATCACAAGTGCAAAAAGTGTTTTTCCACACTAATACAAGTGCAAAAGTGGTTTCTTGCACCAACACAAGTGCGAAAAGTGGTATTTCAACACTAACACAAATGCGAAAAGTGGTTTTCCAACACTAACACAAGTGCGAAAAGTGGTTTTTCCACACTAATACAAGTGCAATAGTGGTTTCCTGCACCAACACAAGTGTGAAAAGTGGTTTTTCAACACTATCAAAAGTGCAAAAAGTGTTTTTTCCACACTAATACAAGTGCAAAAGTGGTTTCCTGCACCAACACGAGTGCGAAAAGTGGTTTTTCAACACTAACACAAGTGCGAAAAGTGGTTTTTCAACACTAACACAAGTGCGAAAAGTGGTTTTTCAACACTAACACAAGTGCGAAAAGTGTTTTTTCCACACTAATACAAGTGCAAAAGTGGTTTCCTGCACCAACACAAGTGCGAAAAGTGGTTTTTCAACACTAACACAAGTGCGAAAAGTGGTTTTTCAACACTAACAAAAGTGCGAAAAGTGGTTTTTCAACACTATCACAAGTGCAAAAAGTCTTTATTCCACACTAATACAAGTGCAAAAGTGGTTTCCTGCACCAACACAAGTGCGAAAAGTGGTTTTTCAACACTAACACAAGTGCGAAAAGTGGTTTTTCAACACTAACAAAAGTGCGAAAAGTGGTTTTTCAACACTATCACAAGTGCAAAAAGTCTTTATTCCACACTAATACAAGTGCAAAAGTGGTTTCCTGCACCAACACAAGTGCGAAAAGTGGTTTTTCAACACTAACACAAGTGCGAAAAGTGGCTTTTCAACACTAACACAAGTGCGAAAAGTGGTTTTTCCACACTAATACAAGTGCAAAAGTGGTTTCCTGCACCAACACAAGTGCGAAAAGTGGTTTTTCAACACTAACACAAGTGCGAAAAGTGGTTTTTCAATACTAACACAAGTGCGAAAAGTGGTTTTTCAACACTAACACAAGTGCGAAAAGTGTTTTTTCCACACTAATACAAGTGCAAAAGTGGTTCCTGCACCAACACAAGTGCGAAAAGTGGTTTTTCAACACTAACACAAGTGCGAAAAGTGGTTTTTCAACACTAACACAAGTGCAAAAAGTGGTTTTTCTACACTAACACTAGTGCGAAAAGTGTTTTTTCCACACTAATACAAGTGCAAAAGTGGTTTCCTGCACCAACACAAGTGCGAAAAGTGGTTTTTCAACACTAACACAAGTGCGAAAAGTGGTTTTTCAACACTAACACAAGTGCGAAAAGTGGTTTTTCAACACTAACACAAGTGCGAAAAGTATTTTTTTCCACACTAGTACAAGTGCAAAAGTGGTTTCCTGCACCAACACAAGTGCGAAAAGTGGTTTTTCAACACTAACACAAGTGCGAAAAGTGGTTTTTCAACACTAACACAAGTGCGAAAAGTGGTTTTTCAACACTATCACAAGTGCAAAAAGTGTTTTTTCCACACTAATACAAGTGCAAAAGTGGTTTCCTGCACCAACACATGTGCGAAAAGTGGTTTTTCAACACTAACACAAGTGTGAAAAGTGGTTTTTCAACACTAACACAAGTGCGAAAAGTGGTTTTTCCACACTAATACAAGTGCAAAAGTGGTTTCCTGCACCAACACAAGTGCGAAAAGTGGTTTTTCAACACTAACACAAGTGCGAAAAGTGGTTTTTCAACACTAACACAAGTGCGAAAAGTGTTTTTTCCACACTAATACAAGTGCAAAAGTGGTTTCCTGCACCAAAACAAGTGCGAAAAGTGGTTTTTCAACACTAACACAAGTGCGAAAAGTGGTTTTCAACACTAACACAAGTGCGAAAAGTGGTTTTTCAACACTAACACAAGTGCGAAAAGTGGTTTTTCAACACTAACACAAGTGCGAAAAGTGATTTTTCCACACTAATACAAGTGCAAAAGTGGTTTCCTGCACCAACACAACTGCGAAAAGTGGTTTTTCAACACTAACAAAAGTGCGAAAAGTGGTTTTTCAACACTATCACAAGTGCAAAAAGTCTTTATTCCACACTAATACAAGTGCAAAAGTGGTTTCCTGCACCAACACAAGTGCGAAAAGTGGTTTTTCAACACTAACACAAGTGCGAAAAGTGGCTTTTCAACACTAACACAAGTGCGAAAAGTGGTTTTTCCACACTAATACAAGTGCAAAAGTGGTTTCCTGCACCAACACAAGTGCGAAAAGTGGTTTTTCAACACTAACACAAGTGCGAAAAGTGGTTTTTCAACACTAACACAAGTGCGAAAAGTGGTTTTTCAACAGTAACACAAGTGCGAAAAGTGTTTTTTCCACACTAATACAAGTGCAAAAGTGGTTTCCTGCACCAACACAAGTGCGAAAAGTGGTTTTTCAACACTAACACAAGTGCGAAAAGTGGTTTTTCAACACTAACACAAGTGCGAAAAGTGGTTTTTCAACACTAACACAAGAGCGAAAAGTGTTTTTTCCACACTAATACAAGTGCAAAAGTGGTTTCCTGCACCAACACAAGTGCGAAAAGTGGTTTTTCAACACTAACACAAGTGCGAAAAGTGGTTTTTCAACACTAACACAAGTGCGAAAAGTGGTTTTTCAACACTAACACAAGTGCGAAAAGTGGTTTTTCCACACTAATACAAGTGCAAAAGTGGTTTCCTGCACCAACACAAGTGCGAAAAGTGGTTTTTCAACATGAACACAAGTGCGAAAAGTGGTTTTTCAACACTAACACAAGTGCGAAAAGTGTTTTTTCCACACTAATACAAGTGCAAAAGTGGTTTCCTGCACCAACACAAGTGCGAAAAGTGGTTTTTCAACACTAACACAAGTGCGAAAAGTGGTTTTTCAACACTATCACAAGTGCAAAAAGTGTTTTTTCCACACTAATACAAGTGCAAAAGTGGTTTCCTGCACCAACACAAGTGCGAAAAGTGGTTTTTCAACACTAACACAAGTGTGAAAAGTGGTTTTTCAACACTAACACAAGTGCGAAAAGTGGTTTTTCAACATTAACACAAGTGCGAAAAGTGTTTTTTCCACACTAATACAAGTGCAAAAGTGGTTTCCTGCACCAACACAAGTGCGAAAAGTGGTTTTTCAACACTAACACAAGTGCGAAAAGTGGTTTTTCAACACTAACACAAGTGCGAAAAGTGGTTTTTCAACACTAACACAAGTGCGAAAAGTGGTTTTTCCACACTAATGCAAGTGCAAAAGTGGTTTCCTGCACCAACACAAGTGCGAAAAGTGGTTTTTCAACACTAACAAAAGTGCGAAAAGTGGTTTTTCAACACTATCACAAGTACAAAAAGTCTTTTTTCCACACTAATACAAGTGCAAAAGTGGTTTCCTGCACCAACACAAGTGCGAAAAGTGGTTTTACAACACTAACACAAGTGCGAAAAGTGGCTTTTCAACACTAACACAAGTGCGAAAAGTAGTTTTTCCACACTAATACAAGTGCAAAAGTGGTTTCCTGCACCAACACAAGTGCGAAAAGTGGTTTTTCAACACTAACACAAGTGCGAAAAGTGGTTTTTCAACACTAACACAAGTGCGAAAAGTGGTTTTTCAACACTAACACAAGTGCAAAAAGTGTTTTTTCCACACTAATACAAGTGCAAAAATGGTTTCCTGCACCAACACAAGTGCGAAAAGTGGTTTTTCAACACTAACACAAGTGCGAAAAGTGGTTTTTCAACACTAACACAAGTGCGAAAAGTGTTTTTTCCACACTAATACAAGTGCAAAAGTGGTTTCCTGCACCAACACAAGTGCGAAAAGTGGTTTTTCAACACTAACACAAGTGCGAAAAGTGGTTTTTCAACACTAACACAAGTGCGAAAAGTGGTTTTTCCACACTAATACAAGTGCAAAAGTGGTTTCCTGCACCAACACAACTGCGAAAAGTGGTTTTTCAACACTAACACAAGTGCGAAAAGTGGTTTTTCAACACTAACACAAGTGCCAAAAGTGGCTTTTCCACACTAATACAAGTGCAAAAGTGGTTTCCTGCACCAACACAAGTGCGAAAAGTTGTCTTTCAACACTAACACAAGTGTGAAAAGTGGTTTTTCCACACTAATACAAGTGCAAAAGTGGTTTCCTGCACCAACACAAGTGCGAAAAGTGGTATTTCAACACTAACACAAATGCGAAAAGTGGTTTTCCAACACTAACACAAGTGCGAAAAGTGGTTTTTCCACACTAATACAAGTGCAATAGTGGTTTCCTGCACCAACACAAGTGTGAAAAGTGGTTTTTCAACACTATCAAAAGTGCAAAAAGTGTTTTTTCCACACTAATACAAGTGCAAAAGTGGTTTCCTGCACCAACACGAGTGCGAAAAGTGGTTTTTCAACACTAACACAAGTGCGAAAAGTGGTTTTTCAACACTAACACAAGTGCGAAAAGTGGTTTTTCAACACTAACACAAGTGCGAAAAGTGTTTTTTCCACACTAATACAAGTGCAAAAGTGGTTTCCTGCACCAACACAAGTGCGAAAAGTGGTTTTTCAACACTAACACAAGTGCGAAAAGTGGTTTTTCAACACTAACACAAGTGCGAAAAGTGGTTTTTCAACACTAACAAAAGTGCGAAAAGTGGTTTTTCAACACTATCACAAGTGCAAAAAGTCTTTATTCCACACTAATACAAGTGCAAAAGTGGTTTCCTGCACCAACACAAGTGCGAAAAGTGGTTTTTCAACACTAACACAAGTGCGAAAAGTGGCTTTTCAACACTAACACAAGTGCGAAAAGTGGTTTTTCCACACTAATACAAGTGCAAAAGTGGTTTCCTGCACCAACACAAGTGCGAAAAGTGGTTTTTCAACACTAACACAAGTGCGAAAAGTGGTTTTTCAATACTAACACAAGTGCGAAAAGTGGTTTTTCAACACTAACACAAGTGCGAAAAGTGTTTTTTCCACACTAATACAAGTGCAAAAGTGGTTCCTGCACCAACACAAGTGCGAAAAGTGGTTTTTCAACACTAACACAAGTGCGAAAAGTGGTTTTTCAACACTAACACAAGTGCGAAAAGTGGTTTTTCTACACTAACACAAGTGCGAAAAGTGTTTTTTCCACACTAATACAAGTGCAAAAGTGGTTTCCTGCACCAACACAAGTGCGAAAAGTGGTTTTTCAACACTAACACAAGTGCGAAAAGTGGTTTTTCAACACTAACACAAGTGCGAAAAGTGGTTTTTCAACACTAACACAAGTGCGAAAAGTATTTTTTTCCACACTAGTACAAGTGCAAAAGTGGTTTCCTGCACCAACACAAGTGCGAAAAGTGGTTTTTCAACACTAACACAAGTGCGAAAAGTGGTTTTTCAACACTAACACAAGTGCGAAAAGTGGTTTTTCAACACTATCACAAGTGCAAAAAGTGTTTTTTCCACACTAATACAAGTGCAAAAGTGGTTTCCTGCACCAACACATGTGCGAAAAGTGGTTTTTCAACACTAACACAAGTGTGAAAAGTGGTTTTTCAACACTAACACAAGTGCGAAAAGTGGTTTTTCCACACTAATACAAGTGCAAAAGTGGTTTCCTGCACCAACACAAGTGCGAAAAGTGGTTTTTCAACACTAACACAAGTGCGAAAAGTGGTTTTTCAACACTAACACAAGTGCGAAAAGTGTTTTTTCCACACTAATACAAGTGCAAAAGTGGTTTCCTGCACCAAAACAAGTGCGAAAAGTGGTTTTTCAACACTAACACAAGTGCGAAAAGTGGTTTTCAACACTAACACAAGTGCGAAAAGTGGTTTTTCAACACTAACACAAGTGCGAAAAGTGGTTTTTCAACACTAACACAAGTGCGAAAAGTGATTTTTCCACACTAATACAAGTGCAAAAGTGGTTTCCTGCACCAACACAACTGCGAAAAGTGGTTTTTCAACACTAACACAAGTGCGAAAAGTGGCTTTTCAACACTAACACAAGTGCAAAAAGTGGTTTTTCCACACTAATACAAGTGCAAAAGTGGTTTCCTGCACCAACACAAGTGCGAAAAGTGGTTTTTCAACACTAACACAAGTGCGAAAAGTGGTTTTTCAACACTAACACAAGTGCGAAAAGTGGTTTTTCAACAGTAACACAAGTGCGAAAAGTGTTTTTTCCACACTAATACAAGTGCAAAAGTGGTTTCCTGCACCAACACAAGTGCGAAAAGTGGTTTTTCAACACTAACACAAGTGCGAAAAGTGGTTTTTCAACACTAACACAAGTGCGAAAAGTGGTTTTTCAACACTAACACAAGAGCAAAAAGTGTTTTTTCCACACTAATACAAGTGCAAAAGTGGTTTCCTGCACCAACACAAGTGCGAAAAGTGGTTTTTCAACACTAACACAAGTGCGAAAAGTGGTTTTTCAACACTAACACAAGTGCGAAAAGTGATTTTTCCACACTAATACAAGTGCAAAAGTGGTTTCCTGCACCAACACAAGTGCGAAAAGTGGTTTTTCAACACTAACAAAAGTGCGAAAAGTGGTTTTTCAACACTATCACAAGTGCAAAAAGTCTTTATTCCACACTAATCCAAGTGCAAAAGTGGTTTCCTGCACCAACACAAGTGCGAAAAGTGGTTTTTCAACACTAACACAAGTGCGAAAAGTGGCTTTTCAACACTAACACAAGTGCGAAAAGTGGTTTTTCCACACTAATACAAGTGCAAAAGTGGTTTCCTGCACCAACACAAGTGCGAAAAGTGGTTTTTCAACACTAACACAAGTGCGAAAAGTGGTTTTTCAACACTATGACAAGTGCAAAAAGTGTTTTTTCCACACTCATACAAGTGCAAAAGTGGTTTCCTGCACCAACACAAGTGCGAAAAGTGGTTTTTCAACACTAACACAAGTGCGAGAAGTGGTTTTTCCACACTAACACAAGTGCGAAAAGTGGTTTTTCTACACTAACACAAGTGCGAAAAGTGTTTTTTCCACACTAATACAAGTGCAAAAGTGGTTTCCTGCACCAACACAAGTGCGAAAAGTGGTTTTTCAACACTAACACAAGTGCGAAAAGTGGTTTTTCAACACTATCACAAGTGCAAAAAGTGTTTTTTCCACACTAATACAAGTGCAAAAGTGGTTTCCTGCACCAACACAAGTGCGAAAAGTGGTTTTTCAACACTAACACAAGTGCGAAAAGTGGTTTTTCAACACTATCACAAGTGCAAAAAGTGTTTTTTCCACACTAATACAAGTGCAAAAGTGGTTTCCTGCACCAACACAAGTGCGAAAAGTGGTTTTTCAACATTAACACAAGTGCGAAAAGTGTTTTTTCCACACTAATACAAGTGCAAAAGTGGTTTCCTGCACCAACACAAGTGCGAAAAGTGGTTTTTCAACACTAACACAAGTGCGAAAAGTGGTTTTTCAACACTAACACAAGTGCGAAAAGTGGTTTCCTGCACCAACAAAAGTGCGAAAAGTGGTTTTTCAACACTAGCACAAGTGCGAAAAGTGGTTTTTCAACACTAACACAAGTGCGAAAAGTGGTTTTTCAACACTAACACAAGAGCGAAAAGTGTTTTTTCCACACTAATACAAGTGCAAAAGTGGTTTCCTGCACCAACACAAGTGCGAAAAGTGGTTTTTCAACACTAACACAAGTGCGAAAAGTGGTTTTTCAACACTAACACAAGTGTGAAAAGTGGTTTTTCAACACTAACACAAGTGCGAAAAGTGATTTTTCCACACTAATACAAGTGCAAAAGTGGTTTCCTGCACCAACACAAGTGCGAAAAGTGGTTTTTCAACACTAACAAAAGTGCGAAAAGTGGTTTTTCAACACTATCACAAGTGCAAAAAGTCTTTATTCCACACTAATCCAAGTGCAAAAGTGGTTTCCTGCACCAACACAAGTGCGAAAAGTGGTTTTTCAACACTAACACAAGTGCGAAAAGTGGTTTTTCAACACTAACACAAGTGCGAAAAGTGGTTTTTCAACACTAACACAAGTGCGAAAAGTGGCTTTTCAACACTAATACAAGTGCAAAAGTGGTTTCCTGCACCAACACAAGTGCAAAAGTGGTTTCCTGCACCAACACAAGTGCAAAAAGTGGTTTTTCAACACTATCACAAGTGCAAAAAGTGTTTTTTCCACACTAATACAAGTGCAAAAGTGGTTTCCTGCACCAACACAAGTGCGAAAAGTGGTTTTTCAACACTAACACAAATGCGAAAAGTGGTTTTCCAACACTAACACAAGTGCGAAAAGTGGTTTTTCCACACTATGACAAGTGCAAAAAGTGTTTTTCCACACTCATACAAGTGCAAAAGTGGTTTCCTGCACCAACACAAGTGCGAAAAGTGGTTTTTCAACACTAACACAAGTGCGAGAAGTGGTTTTTCAACACTAACACAAGTGCGAAAAGTGGTTTTTCTACACTAACACAAGTGCGAAAAGTGTTTTTTCCACACTAATACAAGTGCAAAAGTGGTTTCCTGCACCAACACAAGTGCGAAAAGTGGTTTTTCAACACTAACACAAGTGCGAAAAGTGGTTTTTCAACACTATCACAAGTGCAAAAAGTGTTTTTTCCACACTATTACAAGTGCAAAAGTGGTTTCCTGCACCAACACAAGTGCGAAAAGTGGTTTTTCAACACTAACACAAGTGCGAAAAGTGGTTTTTCAACACTAACACAAGTGCGAAAAGTGGTTTTTCAACATTAACACAAGTGCGAAAAGTGTTTTTTCCACACTAATACAAGTGCAAAAGTGGTTTCCTGCACCAACACAAGTGCGAAAAGTGGTTTTTCAACACTAACACAAGTGCGAAAAGTGGTTTTTCAACACTAACACAAGTGCGAAAAGTGGTTTTTCAACACTAACACAAGTGCGAAAAGTGGTTTTTCAACACTAACACAAGTGTGAAAAGTGGTTTTTCCACACTAATACAAGTGCAAAAGTGGTTTCCTGCACCAACACAAGTGCGAAAAGTGGTTTTACAACACTAACACAAGTGCGAAAAGTGGCTTTTCAACACTAACACAAGTGCAAAAAGTGGTTTTTCCACACTAATACAAGTGCAAAAGTGGTTTCCTGCACCAACACAAGTGCGAAAAGTGGTTTTTCAACACTAACACAAGTGTGAAAAGTTGTTTTTCAACACTAACACAAGTGTGAAAATTGTTTTTTCCACACTAATACAAGTGCAAAAGTGGTTTCCTGCACCAACACAAGTGCGAAAAGTGGTTTTTCAACACTAACACAAGTGCGAAAAGTGGCTTTTCAACACTAACACAAGTGCAAAAAGTGGTTTTCCACACTAATACAAGTGCAAAAGTGGTTTCCTGCACCAACACATGTGCGAAAAGTGGTTTTTCAACATGAACACAAGTGCGAAAAGTGGTTTTTCAACACTAACACAAGTGCGAAAAGTGTTTTTTCCACACTAATACAAGTGCAAAAGTGGTTTCCTGCACCAACACAAGTGCGAAAAGTGGTTTTTCAACACTAACACAAGTGCGAAAAGTGGTTTTTCAACACTATCACAAGTGCAAAAATTCCACACTATTACAAGTGCAAAAGTGGTTTCCTGCACCAACACAAGTGCGAAAAGTGGTTTTTCAACACTAACACAAGTGCGAAAAGTGGT
The DNA here is from genome assembly GCF_964187855.1 of Myxine glutinosa. Classification (NCBI taxonomy): domain Eukaryota; kingdom Metazoa; phylum Chordata; class Myxini; order Myxiniformes; family Myxinidae; genus Myxine; species Myxine glutinosa. The sequence continues at coordinate 76,054,715 of NC_136274.1, read as the reverse complement.
TTTTCAACACTAACACAAGTGCGAAAAGTGGTTTTTCAACATTAACACAAGTGCGAAAAGTGTTTTTTCCACACTAACACAAGTGCGAAAAGTGGTTTTTCAACACTAACACAAGTGCGAAAAGTGGTTTCCTGCACCAACAAAAGTGCGAAAAGTGGTTTTTCAACACTAGCACAAGTGCGAAAAGTGGTTTTTCAACACTAACACAAGTGCGAAAAGTGGTTTTTCAACACTAACACAAGAGCGAAAAGTGTTTTTTCCACACTAATACAAGTGCAAAAGTGGTTTCCTGCACCAACACAAGTGCGAAAAGTGGTTTTTCAACACTAACACAAGTGCGAAAAGTGGTTTTTCAACACTAACACAAGTGTGAAAAGTGGTTTTTCAACACTAACACAAGTGCGAAAAGTGATTTTTCCACACTAATACAAGTGCAAAAGTGGTTTCCTGCACCAACACAAGTGCGAAAAGTGGTTTTTCAACACTAACAAAAGTGCGAAAAGTGGTTTTTCAACACTATCACAAGTGCAAAAAGTCTTTATTCCACACTAATCCAAGTGCAAAAGTGGTTTCCTGCACCAACACAAGTGCGAAAAGTGGTTTTTCAACACTAACACAAGTGCGAAAAGTGGTTTTTCAACACTAACACAAGTGCGAAAAGTGGCTTTTCAACACTAATACAAGTGCAAAAGTGGTTTCCTGCACCAACACAAGTGCAAAAGTGGTTTCCTGCACCAACACAAGTGCAAAAAGTGGTTTTTCAACACTATCACAAGTGCAAAAAGTGTTTTTTCCACACTAATACAAGTGCAAAAGTGGTTTCCTGCACCAACACAAGTGCGAAAAGTGGTTTTTCAACACTAACACAAATGCGAAAAGTGGTTTTCCAACACTAACACAAGTGCGAAAAGTGGTTTTTCCACACTATGACAAGTGCAAAAAGTGTTTTTCCACACTCATACAAGTGCAAAAGTGGTTTCCTGCACCAACACAAGTGCGAAAAGTGGTTTTTCAACACTAACACAAGTGCGAGAAGTGGTTTTTCAACACTAACACAAGTGCGAAAAGTGGTTTTTCTACACTAACACAAGTGCGAAAAGTGTTTTTTCCACACTAATACAAGTGCAAAAGTGGTTTCCTGCACCAACACAAGTGCGAAAAGTGGTTTTTCAACACTAACACAAGTGCGAAAAGTGGTTTTTCAACACTATCACAAGTGCAAAAAGTGTTTTTTCCACACTATTACAAGTGCAAAAGTGGTTTCCTGCACCAACACAAGTGCGAAAAGTGGTTTTTCAACACTAACACAAGTGCGAAAAGTGGTTTTTCAACACTAACACAAGTGCGAAAAGTGGTTTTTCAACATTAACACAAGTGCGAAAAGTGTTTTTTCCACACTAATACAAGTGCAAAAGTGGTTTCCTGCACCAACACAAGTGCGAAAAGTGGTTTTTCAACACTAACACAAGTGCGAAAAGTGGTTTTTCAACACTAACACAAGTGCGAAAAGTGGTTTTTCAACACTAACACAAGTGCGAAAAGTGGTTTTTCAACACTAACACAAGTGTGAAAAGTGGTTTTTCCACACTAATACAAGTGCAAAAGTGGTTTCCTGCACCAACACAAGTGCGAAAAGTGGTTTTACAACACTAACACAAGTGCGAAAAGTGGCTTTTCAACACTAACACAAGTGCAAAAAGTGGTTTTTCCACACTAATACAAGTGCAAAAGTGGTTTCCTGCACCAACACAAGTGCGAAAAGTGGTTTTTCAACACTAACACAAGTGTGAAAAGTTGTTTTTCAACACTAACACAAGTGTGAAAATTGTTTTTTCCACACTAATACAAGTGCAAAAGTGGTTTCCTGCACCAACACAAGTGCGAAAAGTGGTTTTTCAACACTAACACAAGTGCGAAAAGTGGCTTTTCAACACTAACACAAGTGCAAAAAGTGGTTTTCCACACTAATACAAGTGCAAAAGTGGTTTCCTGCACCAACACATGTGCGAAAAGTGGTTTTTCAACATGAACACAAGTGCGAAAAGTGGTTTTTCAACACTAACACATGTGCGAAAAGTGTTTTTTCCACACTAATACAAGTGCAAAAGTGGTTTCCTGCACCAACACAAGTGCGAAAAGTGGTTTTTCAACACTAACACAAGTGCGAAAAGTGGTTTTTCAACACTATCACAAGTGCAAAAATTCCACACTATTACAAGTGCAAAAGTGGTTTCCTGCACCAACACAAGTGCGAAAAGTGGTTTTTCAACACTAACACAAGTGCGAAAAGTGGTTTTTCAACACTAACACAAGTGCGAAAAGTGGTTTTTCAACATTAACACAAGTGCGAAAAGTGTTTTTTCCACACTAATACAAGTGCAAAAGTGGTTTCCTGCACCAACACAAGTGCGAAAAGTGGTTTTTCAACACTAACACAAGTGCGAAAAGTGGTTTTTCAACACTAACACAAGTGCGAAAAGTGGTTTTTCAACACTAACACAAGTGCGAAAAGTGGTTTTTCAACACTAACACAAGTGTGAAAAGTGGTTTTTCCACACTAATACAAGTGCAAAAGTGGTTTCCTGCACCAACACAAGTGCGAAAAGTGGTTTTACAACACTAACACACGTGCGAAAAGTGGCTTTTCAACACTAACACAAGTGCAAAAAGTGGTTTTTCCACACTAATACAAGTGCAAAAGTGGTTTCCTGCACCAACACAAGTGCGAAAAGTGGTTTTTCAACACTAACACAAGTGTGAAAAGTTGTTTTTCAACACTAACACAAGTGTGAAAATTGTTTTTTCCACACTAATACAAGTGCAAAAGTGGTTTCCTGCACCAACACAAGTGCGAAAAGTGGTTTTTCAACACTAACACAAGTGCGAAAAGTGGCTTTTCAACACTAACACAAGTGCAAAAAGTGGTTTTTCCACACTAATACAAGTGCAAAAGTGGTTTCCTGCACCAACACATGTGCGAAAAGTGGTTTTTCAACATGAACACAAGTGCGAAAAGTGGTTTTTCAACACTAACACAAGTGCGAAAAGTGTTTTTTCCACACTAATACAAGTGCAAAAGTGGTTTCCTGCACCAACACAAGTGCGAAAAGTGGTTTTTCAACACTAACACAAGTGCGAAAAGTGGTTTTTCAACACTATCACAAGTGCAAAAAGTGTTTTTTCCACACTAATACAAGTGCAAAAGTGGTTTCCTGCACCAACACAAGTGCGAAAAGTGGTTTTTCAACACTAACACAAGTGTGAAAAGTGGTTTTTCAACACTAACACAAGTGCGAAAAGTGGTTTTTCAACATTAACACAAGTGCGAAAAGTGTTTTTTCCACACTAATACAAGTGCAAAAGTGGTTTGCTGCACCAACACAAGTGCGAAAAGTGGTTTTTCAACACTAACACAAGTGCGAAAAGTGGTTTTTCAACACTAACACAAGTGCGAAAAGTGGTTTTTCAACACTAACACAAGTGCGAAAAGTGGTTTTTCCACACTAATACAAGTGCAAAAGTGGTTTCCTGCACCAACACAAGTGCGAAAAGTGGTTTTTCAACACTAACAAAAGTGCGAAAAGTGGTTTTTCAACACTATCACAAGTACAAAAAGTCTTTTTTCCACACTAATACAAGTGCAAAAGTGGTTTCCTGCACCAACACAAGTGCGAAAAGTGGTTTTACAACACTAACACAAGTGCGAAAAGTGGCTTTGCAACACTAACACAAGTGCGAAAAGTGGTTTTTCCACACTAATACAAGTGCAAAAGTGGTTTCCTGCACCAACACAAGTGCGAAAAGTGGTTTTTCAACACTAACACAAGTGCGAAAAGTGGTTTTTCAACACTAACACAAGTGCGAAAAGTGGTTTTTCAACACTAACACAAGTGCAAAAAGTGTTTTTTCCACACTAATACAAGTGCAAAAATGGTTTCCTGCACCAACACATGTGCGAAAAGTGGTTTTTCAACACTAACACAAGTGCGAAAAGTGGTTTTTCAACACTAACACAAGTGCGAAAAGTGTTTTTTCCACACTAATACAAGTGCAAAAGTGGTTTCCCTGCACCAACACAAGTGCGAAAAGTGGTTTTTCAACACTAACACAAGTGCGAAAAGTGGTTTTTCAACACCTAACACAAGTGCGAAAAGTGTTTTTCCACACTAATACAAGTGCAAAAGTGGTTTCCTGCACCAACACAACTGCGAAAAGTGGTTTTTCAACACTAACACAAGTGCGAAAAGTGGTTTTTCAACACTAACACAAGTGCCAAAAGTGGCTTTTCCACACTAATACAAGTGCAAAAGTGGTTTCCTGCACCAACACAAGTGCGAAAAGTTGTCTTTCAACACTAACACAAGTGTGAAAAGTGGTTTTTTCCACACTATTACAAGTGCAAAAGTGGTTTCCTGCACCAACACAAGTGCGAAAAGTGGTTTTTCAACACTAACACAAGTGCGAAAAGTGGTTTTCAACACTATCACAAGTGCAAAAAAGTGTTTTTCTCCACACTAATACAAGTGCAAAAGTGGTTTCTTGCACCAACACAAGTGCGAAAAGTGGTATTTCAACACTAACACAAATGCGAAAAGTGGTTTTCCAACACTAACACAAGTGCGAAAAGTGGTTTTTCCACACACTAATACAAGTGCAATAGTGGTTTCCTGCACCAACACAAGTGTGAAAAGTGGTTTTTCAACACTATCAAAAGTGCAAAAAAGTGTTTTTTCCACACTAATTACAAGTGCAAAAGTGGTTTCCTGCACCAACACGAGTGCGAAAAGTGGTTTTTCAACACTAACACAAGTGCGAAAAGTGGTTTTTCAACACTAACACAAGTGCGAAAAGTGGTTTTTCAACACTAACACAAGTGCGAAAAGTGTTTTTTCCACACTAATACAAGTGCAAAAGTGGTTTCCTGCACCAACACAAGTGCGAAAAGTGGTTTTTCAACACTAACACAAGTGCGAAAAGTGGTTTTTCAACACTAACACAAGTGCGAAAAGTGGTTTTTCAACACTAACAAAAGTGCGAAAAGTGGTTTTTCAACACTATCACAAGTGCAAAAAGTCTTTATTCCACACTAATACAAGTGCAAAAGTGGTTTCCTGCACCAACACAAGTGCGAAAAGTGGTTTTTCACAACACACTAACACGAGTGCGAAAAGTGGCTTTTCAACACTAACACAAGTGCGAAAAGTGGTTTTTCCACACTAATACAAGTGCAAAAGTGGTTTTCCTGCACCAACACAAGTGCGAAAAGTGGTTTTTCAACACTAACACAAGTGCGAAAAGTGGTTTTTCAATACTAACACAAGTGCGAAAAGTGGTTTTTCAACACTAACACAAGTGCGAAAAGTGTTTTTTTCCACACTAATACAAGTGCAAAAGTGGTTCCTGCACCAACACAAGTGCGAAAAGTGGTTTTTCAACACTAACACAAGTGCGAAAAGTGGTTTTTCAACACTAACACAAGTGCGAAAAGTGGTTTTTCTACACTAACACAAGTGCGAAAAGTGTTTTTTTCCACACTAATACAAGTGCAAAAGTGGTTTCCTGCACCAACACAAGTGCGAAAAGTGGTTTTTTCAACACTAACACAAGTGCGAAAAGTGGTTTTTCAACACTAACACAAGTGCGAAAAGTGGTTTTTCAACACTAACACAAGTGCGAAAAGTTTTTTTTTTCACACACTAGTACAAGTGCAAAAGTGGTTTCCTGCACCAACACAAGTGCGAAAAGTGGTTTTTCAACACTAACACAAGTGCGAAAAGTGGTTTTTCAACACTAACACAAGTGCGAAAAGTGGTTTTCAACACTAACACAAGTGCGAAAAGTGGTTTTTCAACACTATCACAAGTGCAAAAAGTGTTTTTTTCCACACTAATACAAGTGCAAAAGTGGTTTCCTGCACCAACACATGTGCGAAAAGTGGTTTTTCAACACTAACACAAGTGTGAAAAGTGGTTTTCAACACTAACACAAGTGCGAAAAGTGGTTTTTCCACACTAATACAAGTGCAAAAGTGGTTTCCTGCACCAACACAAGTGCGAAAAGTGGTTTTTCAACACTAACACAAGTGCAAAAAGTGGATTTTCAACACTAACACAAGTGCGAAAAGTGGTTTTTCAACACTAACACAAGAGCGAAAAGTGTTTTTCACACTAATACAAGTGCAAAAGTGGTTTCCTGCACCAAAACAAGTGCGAAAAGTGGTTTTTCAACACTAACACAAGTGCGAAAAGTGGTTTTCAACACTAACACAAGTGCGAAAAGTGGTTTTTCAACACTAACACAAGTGCGAAAAGTGGTTTTTCAACACTAACACAAGTGCGAAAAGTGATTTTTCCACACTAATACAAGTGCAAAAAGTGGTTTCCTGCACCAACACAACTGCGAAAAGTGGTTTTTCAACACTAACAAAAGTGCGAAAAGTGGTTTTTCAACACTATCACAAGTGCAAAAAGTCTTTATTCCACACTAATACAAGTGCAAAAGTGGTTTCCTGCACCAACACAAGTGCGAAAAGTGGTTTTTCAACACTAACACAAGTGCGAAAAGTGGCTTTTCAACACTAACACAAGTGCGAAAAGTGGTTTTTCCACACTAATACAAGTGCAAAAGTGGTTTCCTGCACCAACACAAGTGCGAAAAGTGGTTTTTCAACACTAACACAAGTGCGAAAAGTGGTTTTTCAACACTAACACAAGTGCGAAAAGTGGTTTTTCACAGTAACACAAGTGCGAAAAGTGTTTTTTCCACACTAATACAAGTGCAAAAAGTTGGTTTCCTGGCACCAACACAAGTGCGAAAAGTGGTTTTTCAACACTAACACAAGTGCGAAAAGTGGTTTTTCAACACTAACACAAGTGCGAAAAGTGGTTTTTCAACACTAACACAAGAGCGAAAAGTGTTTTTTCCACACTAATACAAGTGCAAAAGTGGTTTCCTGCACCAACACAAGTGCGAAAAGTGGTTTTTCAACACTAACACAAGTGCGAAAAGTGGTTTTTCAACACTAACACAAGTGCGAAAAGTGGTTTTTTCAACACTAACACAAGTGCGAAAAGTGGTTTTTCAACACTAACACAAGTGCGAAAAGTGATTTTTTCCACACTAATACAAGTGCAAAAGTGGTTTCCTGCACCAACACAACTGCGAAAAGTGGTTTTTCAACACTAAGAAAAGTGCGAAAAGTGGTTTTTTCAACACTATCACAAGTGCAAAAAGTCTTTATTCCACACTAATACAAGGGCAAAAGTGGTTTCCTGCACCAACACAAGTGCGAAAAGTGGTTTTTCAACACTAACACAAGTGCGAAAAGTGGCTTTTCAACACTAACACAAGTGCGAAAAGTGGTTTTTCCACACTAATACAAGTGCAAAAAGTGGTTTCCTGCACCAACACAAGTGCGAAAAAGTGGTTTTTCAACACTAACACAAGTGCGAAAAGTGGTTTTTCAACACTAACACAAGTGCGAAAAGTGGTTTTTTCAACAGTAACACAAGTGCGAAAAGTGTTTTTTTCCACACTAATACAAGTGCAAAAGTGGTTTCCTGCACCAACACAAGTGCGAAAAGTGGTTTTTTCAACACTAACACAAGTGCGAAAAGTGGTTTTTTCAACACTAACACAAGTGCGAAAAGTGGTTTTTCTACACTAACACAAGTGCGAAAAGTGTTTTTTCCACACTAATACAAGTGCAAAAGTGGTTTCCTGCACACAACACAAGTGCGAAAAGTTGGTTTTTCAACACTAACACAAGTGCGAAAAGTGTTTTTCAACACTAACACAAGTGCGAAAAGTGGTTTTTCAACACTAACACAAGTGCGAAAAGTTTTTTTTTCCACACTAGTACAAGTGCAAAAGTGGTTTCCTGCACCAACACAAGTGCGAAAAGTGGTTTTTCAACACTAACACAAGTGCGCAAAAGTGGTTTTTCAACACTAACACAAGTGCGAAAAGTGGTTTTTCAACACTATCACAAGTGCAAAAAGTGTTTTTTCCACACTAATACAAGTTGCAAAAGTGGTTTCCTGCACCAACACGTGCGAAAAGTGGTTTTTCAACACTAACACAAGTGTGAAAAGTGGTTTTTCAACACTAACACAAGTGCGAAAAGTGGTTTTTCCACACTAATACAAGTGCAAAAGTGGTTTCCTGCACCAACACAAGTGCGAAAAGTGGTTTTTCAACACTAACACAAGTGCAAAAAGTGGATTTTCAACACTAACACAAGTGCGAAAAGTGGTTTTTCAACACTAACACAAGAGCGAAAAGTGTTTTTTCCACACTAATACAAGTGCAAAAGTGGTTTCCTGCACCAAAACAAGTGCGAAAAGTGGTTTTTCAACACTAACACAAGTGCGAAAAGTGGTTTTCAACACTAACACAAGTGCGAAAAGTGGTTTTTCAACACTAACACAAGTGCGAAAAGTGGGTTTTTCAACACTAACACAAGTGCGAAAAGTGATTTTTCCACACTAATACAAGTGCAAAAGTGGTTTCCTGCACCAACACAACTGCGAAAAGTGTTTTTCAACACTAACAAAAGTGCGAAAAGTGGTTTTCAACACTATCACAAGTGCAAAAAGTCTTTATTCCACACTAATACAAGTGCAAAAGTGGTTTCCTGCACCAACACAAGTGCGAAAAGTGGTTTTTCAACACTAACACAAGTGCGAAAAGTGGCTTTTCAACACTAACACAAGTGCGAAAAAGTGGTTTTTCCACACTAATACAATTGCAAAAGTGGTTTCCTGCACCAACACAAGTGCGAAAAGTGGTTTTTCAACACTAACACAAGTGCGAAAAGTGGTTTTTTCAACACTAACACAAGTGCGAAAAGTGGTTTTTCAACAGTAACACAAGTGCGAAAAGTGTTTTTTTCCACACACAAGTGCGAAAAGTGGTTTTTCAACACTAACACAAGTGCGAAAAGTGGTTTTTCAACACTAACACAAGTGCGAAAAGTGGTTTTTCAACACTAACACAAGAGCGAAAAGTGTTTTTTGCACACTAATACAAGTGCAAAAGTGGTTTCCTGCACCAACACAAGTGCGAAAAGTGGTTTTTCAACACTAACACAAGTGCGAAAAGTGGTTTTTCAACACTAACACAAGTGCGAAAAGTGGTTTTTCAACACTAACACAAGTGCGAAAAGTGATTTTTCCACACTAATACAAGTGCAAAAGTGGTTTCCTGCACCAAAACAAGTGCGAAAAGTGGTTTTTCAACACTAACACAAGTGCGAAAAGTGGTTTTCAACACTAACACAGTGCGAAAAGTGGTTTTCAACACTAACACAAGTGCGAAAAGTGGTTTTCAACACTAACACAAGTGCGAAAAGTGATTTTTCCACACTAATACAAGTGCAAAAGTGGTTTCCTGCACCAACACAACTGCGAAAAGTGGTTTTTCAACACTAACAAAAGTGCGAAAAGTGGTTTTTCAACACTATCACAAGTGCAAAAAGTCTTTATTCCACACTAATACAAGTGCAAAAGTGGTTTCCTGCACCAACACAAGTGCGAAAAGTGGCTTTTCAACACTAACACAAGTGCGAAAAGTGGTTTTTCCACACTAATACAAGTGCAAAAGTGGTTTCCCTGCACCAACACAAAGTGCGAAAAGTGGTTTTTCAACACTAACACAAGTGCGAAAAGTGGTTTTTCAACACTAACACAAGTGCGAAAAGTGGTTTTTCAACAGTAACACAAGTGCGAAAAGTGTTTTTTCACACTAATACAAGTGCAAAAGTGGTTTCCTGCACCAACACAAGTGCGAAAAGTGGTTTTTCAACACTAACACAAGTGCGAAAAGTGGTTTTTCAACACTAACACAAGTGCGAAAAGTGGTTTTCAACACTAACACAAGAGCGAAAAGTGTTTTTTCCACACTAATACAAGTGCAAAAGTGGTTTCCTGCACCAAACCAACACAAGTGCGAAAAGTGGTTTTTCAACACTAACACAAGTGCGAAAAGTGGTTTTTCAACACTAACACAAGTGCGAAAAGTGGTTTTTCAACACTAACACAAGTGCGAAAAGTGATTTTTCCACACTAATACAAGTGCAAAAGTGGTTTCCTGCACCAACACAACTGCGAAAAGTGGTTTTTCAACACTAAGAAAAGTGCGAAAAGTGGTTTTTCAACACTATCACAAGTGCAAAAAGTCTTTATTCCACACTAATACAAGGGCAAAAGTGGTTTCCTGCACCAACACAAGTGCGAAAAGTGGTTTTTCAACACTAACACAAGTGCGAAAAGTGGCTTTTCAACACTAACACAAGTGCGAAAAGTGGTTTTTCCACACTAATACAAGTGCAAAAGTGGTTTCCTGCACCAACACAAGTGCGAAAAGTGGTTTTTCAACACTAACACAAGTGCGAAAAGTGGTTTTTCAACACTAACACAAGTGCGAAAAGTGGTTTTTCAACAGTAACACAAGTGCGAAAAGTGTTTTTTCCACACTAATACAAGTGCAAAAGTGGTTTCCTGCACCAACACAAGTGCGAAAAGTGGTTTTTCAACACTAACACAAGTGCGAAAAGTGGTTTTTCAACACTATGACAAGTGCAAAAAGTGTTTTTTCCACACTCATACAAGTGCAAAAGTGGTTTCCTGCACCAACACAAGTGCGAAAAGTGGTTTTTCAACACTAACACAAGTGCGAAAAGTGGTTTTTCAACACTAACACAAGTGCAAAAAGTGGTTTTTCTACACTAACACAAGTGCGAAAAGTGTTTTTCCCACACTAATACAAGTGCAAAAGTGGTTTCCTGCACCAACACAATTGCGAAAAGTGGTTTTTCAACACTAACACAAGTGCGAAAAGTGGTTTTTCAACACTAACACAAGTGCGAAAAGTGGTTTTTCAACACTATCACAAGTGCAAAAGTGTTTTTTCCACACTAATACAAGTGCAAAAGTGGTTTCCTGCACCAACACAAGTGCGAAAAGTGGTTTTTCAACACTATCACAAGTGCAAAAAGTGTTTTTTCCACACTACTACAAGTGCAAAAGTGGTTTCCTGCACCAACACATGTGCGAAAAGTGGTTTTTCAACACTAACACAAGTGTGAAAAGTGGTTTTTCAACACTAACACAAGTGCGAAAAGTGGTTTTTCCACACTAATACAAGTGCAAAAGTGGTTTCCTGCACCAACACAAGTGCGAAAAGTGGTTTTTCAACACTAACACAAGTGCGAAAAGTGGTTTTTCAACACTAACACAAGTGCGAAAAGTGGTTTTTCAACACTAACACAAGAGCGAAAAGTGTTTTTTTCCACACTAATACAAGTGCAAAAGTGGTTTCCTGCACCAAAACAAGTGCGAAAAGTGGTTTTTCAACACTAACACAAGTGCGAAAAGTGGTTTTTCAACACTAACACAAGTGCGAAAAGTGGTTTTTCAACACTAACACAAGTGCGAAAAGTGGTTTTTCAACACTAACACAAGTGCGAAAAGTGATTTTTCCACACTAATACAAGTGCAAAAGTGGTTTCCTGCACCAACACAACTGCGAAAAGTGGTTTTTCAACACTAACAAAAGTGCGAAAAGTGGTTTTTCAACACTATCACAAGTGCAAAAAGTCTTTATTCCACACTAATACAAGTGCAAAAGTGGTTTCCTGCACCAACACAAGTGCGAAAAGTGGTTTTTCAACACTAACACAAGTGCGAAAAGTGGTTTTTCAACACTAACACAAGTGCGAAAAGTGGTTTTTCCACACTAATACAAGTGCAAAAGTGGTTTCCTGCACCAACACAAGTGCGAAAAGTGGTTTTTCAACACTAACACAAGTGCGAAAAGTGGTTTTTCAACACTAACACAAGTGCGAAAAGTGGTTTTTCAACACTAACACAAGTGCGAAAAGTGATTTTTCCACACTAATACAAGTGCAAAAGTGGTTTCCTGCACCAAAACAAGTGCGAAAAGTGGTTTTTCAACACTAACACAAGTGCGAAAAGTGGTTTTCAACACTAACACAGTGCGAAAAGTGGTTTTTCAACACTAACACAAGTGCGAAAAGTGGTTTTTCAACACTAACACAAGTGCGAAAAGTGATTTTTCCACACTAATACAAGTGCAAAAGTGGTTTCCTGCACCAACACAACTGCGAAAAGTGGTTTTTCAACACTAACAAAAGTGCGAAAAGTGGTTTTTCAACACTATCACAAGTGCAAAAAGTCTTTATTCCACACTAATACAAGTGCAAGTGTTTCCTGCACCAACACAAGTGCGAAAAGTGGTTTTTCAACACTAACACAAGTGCGAAAAGTGGCTTTTCAACACTAACACAAGTGCGAAAAGTGGTTTTTCCACACTAATACAAGTGCAAAAGTGGTTTCCTGCACCAACACAAGTGCGAAAAGTGGTTTTTCAACACTAACACAAGTGCGAAAAGTGGTTTTTCAACACTAACACAAGTGCGAAAAGTGGTTTTTCAACAGTAACACAAGTGCGAAAAGTGTTTTTTCCACACTAATACAAGTGCAAAAGTGGTTTCCTGCACCAACACAAGTGCGAAAAGTGGTTTTTCAACACTAACACAAGTGCGAAAAGTGGTTTTTCAACACTAACACAAGTGCGAAAAGTGGTTTTTCAACACTAACACAAGAGCGAAAAGTGTTTTTTCCACACTAATACAAGTGCAAAAGTGGTTTCCTGCACCAACACAAGTGCGAAAAGTGGTTTTTCAACACTAACACAAGTGCGAAAAGTGGTTTTTCAACACTAACACAAGTGCGAAAAGTGGTTTTTCAACACTAACACAAGTGCGAAAAGTGATTTTTCCACACTAATACAAGTGCAAAAGTGGTTTCCTGCACCAACACAACTGCGAAAAGTGGTTTTTCAACACTAAGAAAAGTGCGAAAAAGTGGTTTTTCAACACTATCACAAGTGCAAAAAGTCTTTATTCCACACTAATACAAGGGCAAAAGTGGTTTCCTGCACCAACACAAGTGCGAAAAGTGGTTTTTCAACACTAACACAAGTGCGAAAAGTGGCTTTTCAACACTAACACAAGTGCGAAAAGTGGTTTTTCCACACTAATACAAGTGCAAAAGTGGTTTCCTGCACCAACACAAGTGCGAAAAGTGGTTTTTCAACACTAACACAAGTGCGAAAAGTGGTTTTTCAACACTAACACAAGTGCGAAAAGTGGTTTTTCAACAGTAACACAAGTGCGAAAAGTGTTTTTTCCACACTAATACAAGTGCAAAAGTGGTTTCCTGCACCAACACAAGTGCGAAAAGTGGTTTTTCAACACTAACACAAGTGCGAAAAGTGGTTTTTCAACACTATGACAAGTGCAAAAAGTGTTTTTTCCACACTCATACAAGTGCAAAAGTGGTTTCCTGCACCAACACAAGTGCGAAAAGTGGTTTTTCAACACTAACACAAGTGCGAAAAGTGGTTTTTCAACACTAACACAAGTGCAAAAAGTGGTTTTTCTACACTAACACAAGTGCGAAAAGTGTTTTTCCCACACTAATACAAGTGCAAAAGTGGTTTCCTGCACCAACACAATTGCGAAAAGTGGTTTTTCAACACTAACACAAGTGCGAAAAGTGGTTTTTCAACACTAACACAAGTGCGAAAAGTGGTTTTTCAACACTATCACAAGTGCAAAAAGTGTTTTTTCCACACTAATACAAGTGCAAAAGTGGTTTCCTGCACCAACACAAGTGCGAAAAGTGGTTTTTCAACACTATCACAAGTGCAAAAAGTGTTTTTTCCACACTAATACAAGTGCAAAAGTGGTTTCCTGCACCAACACATGTGCGAAAAGTGGTTTTTCAACACTAACACAAGTGTGAAAAGTGGTTTTTCAACACTAACACAAGTGCGAAAAGTGGTTTTTCCACACTAATACAAGTGCAAAAGTGGTTTCCTGCACCAACACAAGTGCGAAAAGTGGTTTTTCAACACTAACACAAGTGCGAAAAGTGGTTTTTCAACACTAACACAAGTGTGAAAAGTGGTTTTTCAACACTAACACAAGAGCGAAAAGTGTTTTTTCCACACTAATACAAGTGCAAAAGTGGTTTCCTGCACCAAAACAAGTGCGAAAAGTGGTTTTTCAACACTAACACAAGTGCGAAAAGTGGTTTTTCAACACTAACACAAGTGCGAAAAGTGGTTTTTCAACACTAACACAAGTGCGAAAAGTGGTTTTTCAACACTAACACAAGTGCGAAAAGTGATTTTTCCACACTAATACAAGTGCAAAAGTGGTGTTTCCTGCACCAACACAACTGCGAAAAGTGGTTTTTCAACACTAACAAAAGTGCGAAAAGTGGTTTTTCAACACTATCACAAGTGCAAAAAGTCTTTATTCCACACTAATACAAGTGCAAAAGTGGTTTCCTGCACCAACACAAGTGCGAAAAGTGGTTTTTCAACACTAACACAAGTGCGAAAAGTGGTTTTTCAACACTAACACAAGTGCGAAAAGTGGTTTTTCCACACTAATACAAGTGCAAAAGTGGTTTCCTGCACCAACACAAGTGCGAAAAGTGGTTTTTCAACACTAACACAAGTGCGAAAAGTGGTTTTTCAACACTAACACAAGTGCGAAAAGTGGTTTTTCAACACTAACACAAGAGCGAAAAGTGTTTTTTCCACACTAATACAAGTGCAAAAGTGGTTTCCTGCACCAACACATGTGCGAAAAGTGGTTTTTCAACACTAACACAAGTGCGAAAAGTGGTTTTTCAACACTAACACAAGTGCGAAAAGTGGTTTTTCAACACTAACACAAGTGCGAAAAGTGATTTTTCCACACTAATACAAGTGCAAAAGTGGTTTCCTGCACCAACACAAGTGCGAAAAGTGGTTTTTCAACACTAACAAAAGTGCGAAAAGTGGTTTTTCAACACTATCACAAGTGCAAAAAGTCTTTATTCCACACTAATACAAGTGCAAAAGTGGTTTCCTGCACCAACACAAGTGCGAAAAGTGGTTTTTCAACACTAACACAAGTGCGAAAAGTGGCTTTTCAACACTAGCACAAGTGCGAAAAGTGGTTTTTCAACACTAAAACAAGTGCGAAAAGTGGTTTTTCAACACTAACACAAGTGCGAAAAGTGGTTTTTCAACACTAACACAAGTGCGAAAAGTGATTTTTCCACACTAATACAAGTGCAAAAGTGGTTTCCTGCACCAACACAACTGCGAAAAGTGGTTTTTCAACACTAACAAAAGTGCGAAAAGTGGTTTTTCAACACTATCACAAGTGCAAAAAGTCTTTATTCCACACTAATACAAGTGCAAAAGTGGTTTCCTGCACCAACACAAGTGCGAAAAGTGGTTTTTCAACACTAACACAAGTGCGAAAAGTGGTTTTTCAACACTAACACAAGTGCGAAAAGTATTTTTTTCCACACTAGTACAAGTGCAAAAGTGGTTTCCTGCACCAACACAAGTGCGAAAAGTGGTTTTTCAACACTAACACAAGTGCGAAAAGTGGTTTTTCAACACTAACACAAGTGCGAAAAGTGGTTTTTCAACACTATCACAAGTGCAAAAAGTGTTTTTTCCACACTAATACAAGTGCAAAAGTGGTTTCCTGCACCAACACGTGCGAAAAGTGGTTTTTCAACACTAACACAAGTGTGAAAAGTGGTTTTTCAACACTAACACAAGTGCGAAAAGTGGTTTTTCCACACTAATACAAGTGCAAAAGTGGTTTCCTGCACCAACACAAGTGCGAAAAGTGGTTTTTCAACACTAACACAAGTGCGAAAAGTGGTTTTTCAACACTAACACAAGTGCGAAAAGTGGTTTTTCAACACTAACACAAGAGCGAAAAGTGTTTTTTCCACACTAATACAAGTGCAAAAGTGGTTTCCTGCACCAAAACAAGTGCGAAAAGTGGTATTTCAACACTAACACAAGTGCGAAAAGTGGTTTTTCAACATTAACACAATTGCGAAAAGTGGTTTCCTGCACCAACACAAGTGCAAAAAGTGGTTTTTCAACACTAACACAAGTGCAATAAGTGGTTTTTCAACACTATCACAAGTGCGAAAAGTGGTTTTTCAACACTATCACAAGTACAAAAAGTGTTTTTTCCACACTAATACAAGTGCAAAAGTGGTTTCCTGCACCAAAACAAGTGCGAAAAGTGGTATTTCAACACTAACACAAGTGCGAAAAGTGGTTTTTCAACACTAACACAAGTGCGAAAAGTGGTTTTTCAACACTAACACAAGTGCGAAAAGTGGTTTTTCAACACTAACACAAGTGCGAAAAGTGATTTTTCCACACTAATACAAGTGCAAAAGTGGTTTCCTGCACCAACACAACTGCGAAAAGTGGTTTTTCAACACTAACAAAAGTGCGAAAAGTGGTTTTTCAACACTATCACAAGTGCAAAAAGTCTTTATTCCACACTAATACAAGGGCAAAAGTGGTTTCCTGCACCAACACAAGTGCGAAAAGTGGTTTTTCAACACTAACACAAGTGCGAAAAGTGGCTTTTCAACACTAACACAAGTGCGAAAAGTGGTTTTTCCACACTAATACAAGTGCAAAAGTGGTTTCCTGCACCAACACAAGTGCGAAAAGTGGTTTTTCAACACTAACACAAGTGCGAAAAGTGGTTTTTCAACACTAACACAAGTGCGAAAAGTGGTTTTTTCAACACTAACACAAGTGCGAAAAGTGGTTTTTCAACAGTAACACAAGTGCGAAAAGTGTTTTTTCCACACTAATACAAGTGCAAAAGTGGTTTCCTGCACCAACACAAGTGCGAAAAGTGGTTTTTCAACACTAACACAAGTGCGAAAAGTGGTTTTTCAACACTATGACAAGTGCAAAAAGTGTTTTTTTCACACTCATACAAGTGCAAAAGTGGTTTCCTGCACCAACACAAGTGCGAAAAGTGGTTTTTCAACACTAACACAAGTGCGAAAAGTGGTTTTTCAACACTAACACAAGTGCAAAAAGTGGTTTTTTCAACACTAACACAAGTGCAAAAAGTGGTTTTTCCTACACTAACACAAGTGCGAAAAGTGTTTTTCCCACACTAATACAAGTGCAAAAGTGGTTTCCTGCACCAACACAATTGCGAAAAGTGGTTTTTCAACACTAACACAAGTGCGAAAAGTGGTTTTTCAACACTAACACAAGTGCGAAAAGTGGTTTTTCAACACTATCACAAGTGCAAAAAGTGTTTTTTCCACACTAATTCAAGTGCAAAAGTGGTTTCCTGCACCAACACAAGTGCGAAAAGTGGTTTTTCAACACTATCACAAGTGCAAAAAGTGTTTTTTCCACACTAATACAAGTGCAAAAAGTGTTTTTTCCACACTAATACAAGTGCAAAAGTGGTTTCCTGCACCAACACATGTGCGAAAAGTGGTTTTTCAACACTAACACAAGTGTGAAAAGTGGTTTTTCAACACTAACACAAGTGCGAAAAGTGGTTTTTCCACACTAATACAAGTGCAAAAGTGGTTTCCTGCACCAACACAAGTGCGAAAAGTGGTTTTTCAACACTAACACAAGTGCGAAAAGTGGTTTTTCAACACTAACACAAGAGCGAAAAGTGTTTTTTCCACACTAATACAAGTGCAAAAGTGGTTCCTGCACCAAAACAAGTGCGAAAAGTGGTTTTTCAACACTAACACAAGTGCGAAAAGTGGTTTTTCAACACTAACACAAGTGCGAAAAGTGGTTTTTCAACACTAACACAAGTGCGGAAAAGTGGTTTTTCAACACTAACACAAGTGCGAAAAGTGATTTTTCCACACTAATACAAGTGCAAAAGTGGTTTCCTGCACCAACACAACTGCGAAAAGTGGTTTTTCAACACTAACAAAAGTGCGAAAAGTGGTTTTTCAACACTATCACAAGTGCAAAAAGTCTTTATTCCACACTAATACAAGTGCAAAAGTGGTTTCCTGCACCAACACAAGTGCGAAAAGTGGTTTTTCAACACTAACACAAGTGCGAAAAGTGGTTTTTCAACACTAACACAAGTGCGAAAAGTGGTTTTTCCACACTAATACAAGTGCAAAAGTGGTTTCCTGCACCAACACAAGTGCGAAAAGTGGTTTTTTCAACACTAACACAAGTGCGAAAAGTGGTTTTTCAACACTAACACAAGTGCGAAAAGTGGTTTTTCAACACTAACACAAGAGCGAAAAGTGTTTTTTCCACACTAATACAAGTGCAAAAGTGGTTTCCTGCACCAACACAAGTGCGAAAAGTGGTTTTTCAACACTAACACAAGTGCGAAAAGTGGTTTTTCCACACTAATACAAGTGCAAAAGTGGTTTCCTGCACCAACACAAGTGCGAAAAGTGGTTTTTTCAACACTAACACAAGTGCGAAAAGTGGTTTTTCAACACTAACACAAGTGCGAAAAGTGGTTTTTCAACACTAACACAAGAGCGAAAAGTGTTTTTTCCACACTAATACAAGTGCAAAAGTGGTTTCCTGCACCAAAACAAGTGCGAAAAGTGGTTTTTCAACACTAACACAAGTGCGAAAAGTGGTTTTTCAACACTAACACAAGTGCGAAAAGTGGTTTTTCAACACTAACACAAGTGCGAAAAGTGGTTTTTCAACACTAACACAAGTGCGAAAAGTGATTTTTCCACACTAATACAAGTGCAAAAGTGGTTTCCCTGCACCAACACAACTGCGAAAAGTGTTTTTCAACACTAACAAAAGTGCGAAAAGTGGTTTTTCAACACTATCACAAGTGCAAAAAGTCCTTTATTCCACACTAATACAAGTGCAAAAGTGGTTTCCTGCACCAACACAAGTGCGAAAAGTGGTTTTTCAACACTAACACAAGTGCGAAAAGTGGTTTTTCAACACTAACACAAGTGCGAAAAGTGGTTTTTTCCACACTAATACAAGTGCAAAAGTGGTTTCCTGCACCAACACAAGTGCGAAAAGTGGTTTTTCAACACTAACACAAGTGCGAAAAGTGGTTTTTCAACACTAACACAAGTGCGAAAAGTGGTTTTTCAACACTAACACAAGAGCGAAAAGTGTTTTTTCCACACTAATACAAGTGCAAAAGTGGTTTCCTGCACCAACACATGTGCGAAAAGTGGTTTTTCAACACTAACACAAGTGCGAAAAGTGGTTTTTCAACACTAACACAAGTGCGAAAAGTGGTTTTTCAACACTAACACAAGTGCGAAAAGTGATTTTTCCACACTAATACAAGTGCAAAAGTGGTTTCCTGCACCAACACAAGTGCGAAAAGTGGTTTTTCAACACTAACAAAAGTGCGAAAAGTGGTTTTTCAACACTATCACAAGTGCAAAAAGTCTTTATTCCACACTAATACAAGTGCAAAAGTGGTTTCCTGCACCAACACAAGTGTGAAAAGTGGTTTTTCAACACTAACACAAGTGCGAAAAGTGGCTTTTCAACACTAGCACAAGTGCGAAAAGTGGTTTTTCAACACTAAAACAAGTGCGAAAAGTGGTTTTTCAACACTAACACAAGTGCGAAAAGTGGTTTTTCAACACTAACACAAGTGCGAAAAGTGATTTTTCCACACTAATACAAGTGCAAAAGTGGTTTCCTGCACCAACACAACTGCGAAAAGTGGTTTTTCAACACTAACAAAAGTGCGAAAAGTGGTTTTTCAACACTATCACAAGTGCAAAAAGTCTTTATTCCACACTAATACAAGTGCAAACGTGGTTTCCTGCACCAACACAAGTGCGAAAAGTGGTTTTTCAACACTAACACAAGTGCGAAAAGTGGTTTTTCAACACTAACACAAGTGCGAAAAGTATTTTTTTCCACACTAGTACAAGTGCAAAAGTGGTTTCCTGCACCCAACACAAGTGCGAAAAGTGGTTTTTCAACACTAACACAAGTGCGAAAAGTGGTTTTTCAACACTAACACAAGTGCGAAAAGTGGTTTTTCAACACTATCACAAGTGCAAAAAGTGTTTTTTCCACACTAATACAAGTGCAAAAGTGGTTTCCTGCACCAACACGTGCGAAAAGTGGTTTTTCAACACTAACACAAGTGTGAAAAGTGGTTTTTCAACACTAACACAAGTGCGAAAAGTGGTTTTTCCCACACTAATACAAGTGCAAAAGTGGTTTCCTGCACCAACACAAGTGCGAAAAGTGGTTTTTCAACACTAACACAAGTGCGAAAAGTGGTTTTTCAACACTAACACAAGTGCGAAAAGTGGTTTTTCAACACTAACACAAGTGCGAAAAGTGGTTTTTCAACACTAACACAAGAGCGAAAAGTGTTTTTTTCCACACTAATACAAGTGCAAAAGTGGTTTCCTGCACCAAAACAAGTGCGAAAAGTGGTATTTCAACACTAACACGAGTGCGAAAAGTGGTTTTTCAACATTAACACAATTGCGAAAAGTGGTTTCCTGCACCAACACAAGTGCAAAAAGTGGTTTTTCAACACTAACACAAGTGCGATAAGTGGTTTTTCAACACTATCACAAGTGCGAAAAGTGGTTTTTCAACACTATCACAAGTACAAAAAGTGTTTTTTCCACACTAATACAAGTGCATAAGTGGTTTCCTGCACCAAAACAAGTGCGAAAAGTGGTATTTCAACACTAACACAAGTGCGAAAAGTGGTTTTTCAACACTAACACAAGTGCGAAAAGTGGTTTTTCAACACTAACACAAGTGCGAAAAGTGGTTTTTCAACACTAACACAAGTGCGAAAAGTGATTTTTCCACACTAATACAAGTGCAAAAGTGGTTTCCTGCACCAACACAACTGCGAAAAGTGGTTTTTCAACACTAACAAAAGTGCGAAAAGTGGTTTTTCAACACTATCACAAGTGCAAAAAGTCTTTATTCCACACTAATACAAGGGCAAAAGTGGTTTCCTGCACCAACACAAGTGCGAAAAGTGGTTTTTCAACACTAACACAAGTGCGAAAAGTGGCTTTTCAACACTAACACAAGTGCGAAAAGTGGTTTTTCCACACTAATACAAGTGCAAAAGTGGTTTCCTGCACCAACACAAGTGCGAAAAGTGGTTTTTCAACACTAACACAAGTGCGAAAAGTGGTTTTTCAACACTAACACAAGTGCGAAAAGTGGTTTTTCAACACTAACACAAGTGCGAAAAGTGGTTTTTCAACAGTAACACAAGTGCGAAAAGTGTTTTTTTCCACACTAATACAAGTGCAAAAGTGGTTTCCTGCACCAACACAAGTGCGAAAAGTGGTTTTTCAACACTAACACAAGTGCGAAAAGTGGTTTTTCAACACTATGACAAGTGCAAAAAGTGTTTTTTTCACACTCATACAAGTGCAAAAGTGGTTTCCTGCACCAACACAAGTGCGAAAAGTGGTTTTTCAACACTAACACAAGTGCGAAAAGTGGTTTTTCAACACTAACACAAGTGCAAAAAGTGGTTTTTCAACACTAACACAAGTGCAAAAAGTGGTTTTTCTACACTAACACAAGTGCGAAAAGTGTTTTTCCCACACTAATACAAGTGCAAAAGTGGTTTCCTACACCAACACAATTGCGAAAAGTGGTTTTTCAACACTAACACAAGTGCGAAAAGTGGTTTTTTCAACACTAACACAAGTGCGAAAAGTGGTTTTTCAACACTATCACAAGTGCAAAAAGTGTTTTTTCCACACTAATACAAGTGCAAAAGTGGTTTCCTGCACCAACACAAGTGCGAAAAGTGGTTTTTCAACACTATCACAAGTGCAAAAAGTGTTTTTTCCACACTAATACAAGTGCAAAAGTGGTTTCCTGCACCAACACATGTGCGAAAAGTGGTTTTTCAACACTAACACAAGTGTGAAAAGTGGTTTTTCAACACTAACACAAGTGCGAAAAGTGGTTTTTCCACACTAATACAAGTGCAAAAGTGGTTTCCTGCACCAACACAAGTGCGAAAAGTGGTTTTTCAACACTAACACAAGTGCGAAAAGTGGTTTTTCAACACTAACACAAGAGCGAAAAGTGTTTTTTCCACACTAATACAAGTGCAAAAGTGGTTTCCTGCACCAAAACAAGTGCGAAAAGTGGTTTTTCAACACTAACACAAGTGCGAAAAGTGGTTTTTCAACACTAACACAAGTGCGAAAAGTGGTTTTTCAACACTAACACAAGTGCGAAAAGTGGTTTTTCAACACTAACACAAGTGCGAAAAGTGATTTTTCCACACTAATACAAGTGCAAAAGTGGTTTCCTGCACCAACACAACTGCGAAAAGTGGTTTTTCAACACTAACAAAAGTGCGAAAAGTGGTTTTTCAACACTATCACAAGTGCAAAAAGTCTTTATTCCACACTAATACAAGTGCAAAAGTGGTTTCCTGCACCAACACAAGTGCGAAAAGTGGTTTTTCAACACTAACACAAGTGCGAAAAGTGGTTTTTCAACACTAACACAAGTGCGAAAAGTGGTTTTTCCACACTAATACAAGTGCAAAAGTGGTTTCCTGCACCAACACAAGTGCGAAAAGTGGTTTTTCAACACTAACACAAGTGCGAAAAGTGGTTTTTCAACACTAACACAAGTGCGAAAAGTGGTTTTTCAACACTAACACAAGAGCGAAAAGTGTTTTTTCCACACTAATACAAGTGCAAAAGTGGTTTCCTGCACCAACACAAGTGCGAAAAGTGGTTTTTCAACACTAACACAAGTGCGAAAAGTGGTTTTTCAACACTAACACAAGTGCGAAAAGTATTTTTTTCCACACTAGTACAAGTGCAAAAGTGGTTTCCTGCACCAACACAAGTGCGAAAAGTGGTTTTTCAACACTAACACAAGTGCGAAAAGTGGTTTTTCAACACTAACACAAGTGCGAAAAGTGGTTTTTCAACACTATCACAAGTGCAAAAAGTGTTTTTTCCACACTAATACAAGTGCAAAAGTGGTTTCCTGCACCAACACGTGCGAAAAGTGGTTTTTCAACACTAACACAAGTGTGAAAAGTGGTTTTTCAACACTAACACAAGTGCGAAAAGTGGTTTTTCCACACTAATACAAGTGCAAAAGTGGTTTCCTGCACCAACACAAGTGCGAAAAGTGGTTTTTCAACACTAACACAAGTGCGAAAAGTGGTTTTTCAACACTAACACAAGTGCGAAAAGTGGTTTTTCAACACTAACACAAGAGCGAAAAGTGTTTTTTCCACACTAATACAAGTGCAAAAGTGGTTTCCTGCACCAAAACAAGTGCGAAAAGTGGTATTTCAACACTAACACGAGTGCGAAAAGTGGTTTTTCAACATTAACACAATTGCGAAAAGTGGTTTCCTGCACCAACACAAGTGCAAAAAGTGGTTTTTCAACACTAACACAAGTGCGATAAGTGGTTTTTCAACACTATCACAAGTGCGAAAAGTGGTTTTTCAACACTATCACAAGTACAAAAAGTGTTTTTTCCACACTAATACAAGTGCAAAAGTGGTTTCCTGCACCAAAACAAGTGCGAAAAGTGGTATTTCAACACTAACACAAGTGCGAAAAGTGGTTTTTCAACACTAACACAAGTGCGAAAAGTGGTTTTTCAACACTAACACAAGTGCGAAAAGTGGTTTTTCAACACTAACACAAGTGCGAAAAGTGATTTTTCCACACTAATACAAGTGCAAAAGTGGTTTCCTGCACCAACACAACTGCGAAAAGTGGTTTTTCAACACTAACAAAAGTGCGAAAAGTGGTTTTTCAACACTATCACAAGTGCAAAAAGTCTTTATTCCACACTAATACAAGGGCAAAAGTGGTTTCCTGCACCAACACAAGTGCGAAAAGTGGTTTTTCAACACTAACACAAGTGCGAAAAGTGGCTTTTCAACACTAACACAAGTGCGAAAAGTGGTTTTTCCACACTAATACAAGTGCAAAAGTGGTTTCCTGCACCAACACAAGTGCGAAAAGTGGTTTTTCAACACTAACACAAGTGCGAAAAGTGGTTTTTCAACACTAACACAAGTGCGAAAAGTGGTTTTTCAACACTAACACAAGTGCGAAAAGTGGTTTTTCAACAGTAACACAAGTGCGAAAAGTGTTTTTTCCACACTAATACAAGTGCAAAAGTGGTTTCCTGCACCAACACAAGTGCGAAAAGTGGTTTTTCAACACTAACACAAGTGCGAAAAGTGGTTTTTCAACACTATGACAAGTGCAAAAAGTGTTTTTTTCACACTCATACAAGTGCAAAAGTGGTTTCCTGCACCAACACAAGTGCGAAAAGTGGTTTTTCAACACTAACACAAGTGCGAAAAGTGGTTTTTCAACACTAACACAAGTGCAAAAAGTGGTTTTTCAACACTAACACAAGTGCAAAAAGTGGTTTTTCTACACTAACACAAGTGCGAAAAGTGTTTTTCCCACACTAATACAAGTGCAAAAGTGGTTTCCTGCACCAACACAATTGCGAAAAGTGGTTTTTCAACACTAACACAAGTGCGAAAAGTGGTTTTTCAACACTAACACAAGTGCGAAAAGTGGTTTTTCAACACTATCACAAGTGCAAAAAGTGTTTTTTCCACACTAATACAAGTGCAAAAGTGGTTTCCTGCACCAACACAAGTGCGAAAAGTGGTTTTTCAACACTATCACAAGTGCAAAAAGTGTTTTTTCCACACTAATACAAGTGCAAAAGTGGTTTCCTGCACCAACACATGTGCGAAAAGTGGTTTTTCAACACTAACACAAGTGTGAAAAGTGGTTTTTCAACACTAACACAAGTGCGAAAAGTGGTTTTTCCACACTAATACAAGTGCAAAAGTGGTTTCCTGCACCAACACAAGTGCGAAAAGTGGTTTTTCAACACTAACACAAGTGCGAAAAGTGGTTTTTCAACACTAACACAAGAGCGAAAAGTGTTTTTTCCACACTAATACAAGTGCAAAAGTGGTTTCCTGCACCAAAACAAGTGCGAAAAGTGGTTTTTCAACACTAACACAAGTGCGAAAAGTGGTATTTCAACACTAACACAAGTGCGAAAAGTGGTTTTTCAACACTAACACAAGTGCGAAAAGTGGTTTTTCAACACTAACACAAGTGCGAAAAGTGATTTTTCCACACTAATACAAGTGCAAAAGTGGTTTCCTGCACCAACACAACTGCGAAAAGTTTTTTTTTCAACACTAACAAAAGTGCGAAAAGTGGTTTTTCAACACTATCACAAGTGCAAAAAGTCTTTATTCCACACTAATACAAGTGCAAAAGTGGTTTCCTGCACCAACACAAGTGCGAAAAGTGGTTTTTCAACACTAACACAAGTGCGAAAAGTGGTTTTTCAACACTAACACAAGTGCGAAAAGTGGTTTTTCCACACTAATACAAGTGCAAAAGTGGTTTCCTGCACCAACACAAGTGCGAAAAGTGGTTTTTCAACACTAACACAAGTGCGAAAAGTGGTTTTTCAACACTAACACAAGTGCGAAAAGTGGTTTTTCAACACTAACACAAGAGCGAAAAGTGTTTTTTCCACACTAATACAAGTGCAAAAGTGGTTTCCTGCACCAACACAAGTGCGAAAAGTGGTTTTTCAACACTAACACAAGTGCGAAAAGTGGTTTTTCAACACTAACACAAGTGCGAAAAGTGGTTTTTCAACACTAACACAAGTGCGAAAAGTGATTTTTCCACACTAATACAAGTGCAAAAGTGGTTTCCTGCACCAACACAAGTGCGAAAAGTGGTTTTTCAACACTAACAAAAGTGCGAAAAGTGGTTTTTCAACACTATCACAAGTGCAAAAAGTCTTTATTCCACACTAATACAAGTGCAAAAGTGGTTTCCTGCACCAACACAAGTGCGAAAAGTGGTTTTTCAACACTAACACAAGTGCGAAAAGTGGCTTTTCAACACTAGCACAAGTGCGAAAAGTGGTTTTTCAACACTATCACAAGTGCGAAAAGTGGTTTTTCAACACTATCACAAGTACAAAAAGTGTTTTTTCCACACTAATACAAGTGCAAAAGTGGTTTCCTGCACCAAAACAAGTGCGAAAAGTGGTATTTCAACACTAACACAAGTGCGAAAAGTGGTTTTTCAACACTAACACAAGTGCGAAAAGTGGTTTTTCAACACTAACACAAGTGCGAAAAGTGGTTTTTCAACACTAACACAAGTGCGAAAAGTGATTTTTCCACACTAATACAAGTGCAAAAGTGGTTTCCTGCACCAACACAACTGCGAAAAGTGGTTTTTCAACACTAACAAAAGTGCGAAAAGTGGTTTTTCAACACTATCACAAGTGCAAAAAGTCTTTATTCCACACTAATACAGGGGCAAAAGTGGTTTCCTGCACCAACACAAGTGCGAAAAGTGGTTTTTCAACACTAACACAAGTGCGAAAAGTGGCTTTTCAACACTAACACAAGTGCGAAAAGTGGTTTTTCCACACTAATACAAGTGCAAAAGTGGTTTCCTGCACCAACACAAGTGCGAAAAGTGGTTTTTCAACACTAACACAAGTGCGAAAAGTGGTTTTTCAACACTAACACAAGTGCGAAAAGTGGTTTTTCAACACTAACACAAGTGCGAAAAGTGGTTTTTCAACAGTAACACAAGTGCGAAAAGTGTTTTTTCCACACTAATACAAGTGCAAAAGTGGTTTCCTGCACCAACACAAGTGCGAAAAGTGGTTTTTCAACACTAACACAAGTGCGAAAAGTGGTTTTTCAACACTATGACAAGTGCAAAAAGTGTTTTTTTCACACTCATACAAGTGCAAAAGTGGTTTCCTGCACCAACACAAGTGCGAAAAGTGGTTTTTCAACACTAACACAAGTGCGAAAAGTGGTTTTTCAACACTAACACAAGTGCAAAAAGTGGTTTTTCAACACTAACACAAGTGCAAAAAGTGGTTTTTCTACACTAACACAAGTGCGAAAAGTGTTTTTCCCACACTAATACAAGTGCAAAAGTGGTTTCCTGCACCAACACAATTGCGAAAAGTGGTTTTTCAACACTAACACAAGTGCGAAAAGTGGTTTTTCAACACTAACACAAGTGCGAAAAGTGGTTTTTCAACACTATCACAAGTGCAAAAAGTGTTTTTTCCACACTAATACAAGTGCAAAAGTGGTTTCCTGCACCAACACAAGTGCGAAAAGTGGTTTTTCAACACTATCACAAGTGCAAAAAGTGTTTTTTCCACACTAATACAAGTGCAAAAGTGGTTTCCTGCACCAACACATGTGCGAAAAGTGGTTTTTCAACACTAACACAAGTGTGAAAAGTGGTTTTTCAACATTAACACAAGTGCGAAAAGTGGTTTTTCCACACTAATACAAGTGCAAAAGTGGTTTCCTGCACCAACACAAGTGCGAAAAGTGGTTTTTCAACACTAACACAAGTGCGAAAAGTGGTTTTTCAACACTAACACAAGAGCGAAAAGTGTTTTTTCCACACTAATACAAGTGCAAAAGTGGTTTCCTGCACCAAAACAAGTGCGAAAAGTGGTTTTTCAACACTAACACAAGTGCGAAAAGTGGTTTTTCAACACTAACACAAGTGCGAAAAGTGGTTTTTCAACACTAACACAAGTGCGAAAAGTGGTTTTTCAACACTAACACAAGTGCGAAAAGTGATTTTTCCACACTAATACAAGTGCAAAAGTGGTTTCCTGCACCAACACAACTGCGAAAAGTGGTTTTTCAACACTAACAAAAGTGCGAAAAGTGGTTTTTCAACACTATCACAAGTGCAAAAAGTCTTTATTCCACACTAATACAAGTGCAAAAGTGGTTTCCTGCACCAACACAAGTGCGAAAAGTGGTTTTTCAACACTAACACAAGTGCGAAAAGTGGTTTTTCAACACTAACACAAGTGCGAAAAGTGGTTTTTCCACACTAATACAAGTGCAAAAGTGGTTTCCTGCACCAACACAAGTGCGAAAAGTGGTTTTTCAACACTAACACAAGTGCGAAAAGTGGTTTTTCAACACTAACACAAGTGCGAAAAGTGGTTTTTCAACACTAACACAAGAGCGAAAAGTGTTTTTTCCACACTAATACAAGTGCAAAAGTGGTTTCCTGCACCAACACAAGTGCGAAAAGTGGTTTTTCAACACTAACACAAGTGCGAAAAGTGGTTTTTCAACACTAACACAAGTGCGAAAAGTGGTTTTTCAACACTATCACAAGTGCAAAAAGTGTTTTTTCCACACTAATACAAGTGCAAAAGTGGTTTCCTGCACCAACACAAGTGCGAAAAGTGGTTTTTCAACACTATCACAAGTGCAAAAAGTGTTTTTTCCACACTAATACAAGTGCAAAAGTGGTTTCCTGCACCAACACATGTGCGAAAAGTGGTTTTTCAACACTAACACAAGTGTGAAAAGTGGTTTTTCAACACTAACACAAGTGCGAAAAGTGGTTTTTCCACACTAATACAAGTGCAAAAGTGGTTTCCTGCACCAACACAAGTGCGAAAAGTGGTTTTTCAACACTAACACAAGTGCGAAAAGTGGTTTTTCAACACTAACACAAGAGCGAAAAGTGTTTTTTCCACACTAATACAAGTGCAAAAGTGGTTTCCTGCACCAAAACAAGTGCGAAAAGTGGTTTTTCAACACTAACACAAGTGCGAAAAGTGGTTTTTCAACACTAACACAAGTGCGAAAAGTGGTTTTTCAACACTAACACAAGTGCGAAAAGTGGTTTTTCAACACTAACACAAGTGCGAAAAGTGATTTTTCCACACTAATACAAGTGCAAAAGTGGTTTCCTGCACCAACACAACTGCGAAAAGTGGTTTTTCAACACTAACAAAAGTGCGAAAAGTGGTTTTTCAACACTATCACAAGTGCAAAAAGTCTTTATTCCACACTAATACAAGTGCAAAAGTGGTTTCCTGCACCAACACAAGTGCGAAAAGTGGTTTTTCAACACTAACACAAGTGCGAAAAGTGGTTTTTCAACACTAACACAAGTGCGAAAAGTGGTTTTTCCACACTAATACAAGTGCAAAAGTGGTTTCCTGCACCAACACAAGTGCGAAAAGTGGTTTTTCAACACTAACACAAGTGCGAAAAGTGGTTTTTCAACACTAACACAAGTGCGAAAAGTGGTTTTTCAACACTAACACAAGAGCGAAAAGTGTTTTTTCCACACTAATACAAGTGCAAAAGTGGTTTCCTGCACCAACACAAGTGCGAAAAGTGGTTTTTCAACACTAACACAAGTGCGAAAAGTGGTTTTTCAACACTAACACAAGTGCGAAAAGTGGTTTTTCAACACTAACACAAGTGCGAAAAGTGATTTTTCCACACTAATACAAGTGCAAAAGTGGTTTCCTGCACCAACACAAGTGCGAAAAGTGGTTTTTCAACACTAACAAAAGTGCGAAAAGTGGTTTTTCAACACTATCACAAGTGCAAAAAGTCTTTATTCCACACTAATACAAGTGCAAAAGTGGTTTCCTGCACCAACACAAGTGCGAAAAGTGGTTTTTCAACACTAACACAAGTGCGAAAAGTGGCTTTTCAACACTAGCACAAGTGCGAAAAGTGGTTTTTCAACACTAACACAAGTGCGAAAAGTGGTTTTTCAACACTAACACAAGTGCGAAAAGTGGTTTTTCAACACTAACACAAGTGCGAAAAGTGATTTTTCCACACTAATACAAGTGCAAAAGTGGTTTCCTGCACCAACACAACTGCGAAAAGTGGTTTTTCAACACTAACAAAAGTGCGAAAAGTGGTTTTTCAACACTATCACAAGTGCAAAAAGTCTTTATTCCACACTAATACAAGTGCAAAAGTGGTTTCCTGCACCAACACAAGTGCGAAAAGTGGTTTTTCAACACTAACACAAGTGCGAAAAGTGGTTTTTCAACACTAACACAAGTGCGAAAAGTATTTTTTTCCACACTAGTACAAGTGCAAAAGTGGTTTCCTGCACCAACACAAGTGCGAAAAGTGGTTTTTCAACACTAACACAAGTGCGAAAAGTGGTTTTTCAACACTAACACAAGTGCGAAAAGTGGTTTTTCAACACTATCACAAGTGCAAAAAGTGTTTTTTCCACACTAATACAAGTGCAAAAGTGGTTTCCTGCACCAACACATGTGCGAAAAGTGGTTTTTCAACACTAACACAAGTGTGAAAAGTGGTTTTTCAACACTAACACAAGTGCGAAAAGTGGTTTTTCCACACTAATACAAGTGCAAAAGTGGTTTCCTGCACCAACACAAGTGCGAAAAGTGGTTTTTCAACACTAACACAAGTGCGAAAAGTGGTTTTTCAACACTAACACAAGTGCGAAAAGTGGTTTTTCAACACTAACACAAGAGCGAAAAGTGTTTTTTCCACACTAATACAAGTGCAAAAGTGGTTTCCTGCACCAAAACAAGTGCGAAAAGTGGTATTTCAACACTAACACAAGTGCGAAAAGTGGTTTTTCAACACTAACACAAGTGCGAAAAGTGGTTTTTCAACACTAACACAAGTGCGAAAAGTGGTTTTTCAACACTAACACAAGTGCGAAAAGTGATTTTTCCACACTAATACAAGTGCAAAAGTGGTTTCCTGCACCAACACAACTGCGAAAAGTGGTTTTTCAACACTAACAAAAGTGCGAAAAGTGGTTTTTCAACATTATCACAAGTGCAAAAAGTCTTTATTCCACACTAATACAAGTGCAAAAGTGGTTTCCTGCACCAACACAAGTGCGAAAAGTGGTTTTTCAACACTATCACAAGTGCAAAAAGTCTTTATTCCACACTAACACAAGTGCGAAAAGTATTTTTTTCCACACTAGTACAAGTGCAAAAGTGGTTTCCTGCACCAACACAAGTGCGAAAAGTGGTTTTTCAACACTAACACAAGTGCGAAAAGTGGTTTTTCAACACTAACACAAGTGCGAAAAGTGGTTTTTCAACACTATCACAAGTGCAAAAAGTGTTTTTTCCACACTAATACAAGTGCAAAAGTGGTTTCCTGCACCAACACATGTGCGAAAAGTGGTTTTTCAACACTAACACAAGTGTGAAAAGTGGTTTTTCAACACTAACACAAGTGCGAAAAGTGGTTTTTCCACACTAATACAAGTGCAAAAGTGGTTTCCTGCACCAACACAAGTGCGAAAAGTGGTTTTTCAACACTAACACAAGTGCGAAAAGTGGTTTTTCAACACTAACACAAGTGCGAAAAGTGGTTTTTCAACACTAACACAAGAGCGAAAAGTGTTTTTTCCACACTAATACAAGTGCAAAAGTGGTTTCCTGCACCAAAACAAGTGCGAAAAGTGGTATTTCAACACTAACACAAGTGCGAAAAGTGGTTTTTCAACACTAACACAAGTGCGAAAAGTGGTTTTTCAACACTAACACAAGTGCGAAAAGTGGTTTTTCAACACTAACACAAGTGCGAAAAGTGATTTTTCCACACTAATACAAGTGCAAAAGTGGTTTCCTGCACCAACACAACTGCGAAAAGTGGTTTTTCAACACTAACAAAAGTGCGAAAAGTGGTTTTTCAACACTATCACAAGTGCAAAAAGTCTTTATTCCACACTAATACAAGTGCAAAAGTGGTTTCCTGCACCAACACAAGTGCGAAAAGTCGTTTTTCAACACTAACACAAGTGCGAAAAGTGGCTTTTCAACACTAACACAAGTGCGAAAAGTGGTTTTTCCACACTAATACAAGTGCAAAAGTGGTTTCCTGCACCAACACAAGTGCGAAAAGTGGTTTTTCAACACTAACACAAGTGCGAAAAGTGGTTTTTCAACACTAACACAAGTGCGAAAAGTGGTTTTTCAACAGTAACACAAGTGCGAAAAGTGTTTTTTCCACACTAATACAAGTGCAAAAGTGGTTTCCTGCACCAACACAAGTGCGAAAAGTGGTTTTTCAACACTAACACAAGTGCGAAAAGTGGTTTTTCAACACTATGACAAGTGCAAAAAGTGTTTTTTCCACACTCATACAAGTGCAAAAGTGGTTTCCTGCACCAACACAAGTGCGAAAAGTGGTTTTTCAACACTAACACAAGTGCGAAAAGTGGTTTTTCAACACTAACACAAGTGCAAAAAGTGGTTTTTCTACACTAACACAAGTGCGAAAAGTGTTTTTCCCACACTAATACAAGTGCAAAAGTGGTTTCCTGCACCAACACAATTGCGAAAAGTGGTTTTTCAACACTAACACAAGTGCGAAAAGTGGTTTTTCAACACTAACACAAGTGCGAAAAGTGGTTTTTCAACACTATCACAAGTGCAAAAAGTGTTTTTTCCACACTAATACAAGTGCAAAAGTGGTTTCCTGCACCAACACATGTGCGAAAAGTGGTTTTTCAACACTAACACAAGTGTGAAAAGTGGTTTTTCAACACTAACACAAGTGCGAAAAGTGGTTTTTCCACACTAATACAAGTGCAAAAGTGGTTTCCTGCACAAACACAAGTGCGAAAAGTGGTTTTTCAACACTAACACAAGTGCGAAAAGTGGTTTTTCAACACTAACACAAGTGCGAAAAGTGGTTTTTCAACACTAACACAAGAGCGAAAAGTGTTTTTTCCACACTAATACAAGTGCAAAAGTGGTTTCCTGCACCAAAACAAGTGCGAAAAGTGGTTTTTCAACACTAACACAAGTGCGAAAAGTGGTTTTTCAACACTAACACAAGTGCGAAAAGTGGTTTTTCAACACTAACACAAGTGCGAAAAGTGGTTTTTCAACACTAACACAAGTGCGAAAAGTGATTTTTCCACACTAATACAAGTGCAAAAGTGGTTTCCTGCACCAACACAACTGCGAAAAGTGGTTTTTCAACACTAACAAAGTGCGAAAAGTGGTTTTTCAACACTATCACAAGTGCAAAAAGTCTTTATTCCACACTAATACAAGTGCAAAAGTGGTTTCCTGCACCAACACAAGTGCGAAAAGTGGTTTTTCA
Organism: Myxine glutinosa; assembly: GCF_964187855.1. Classification (NCBI taxonomy): domain Eukaryota; kingdom Metazoa; phylum Chordata; class Myxini; order Myxiniformes; family Myxinidae; genus Myxine; species Myxine glutinosa. The sequence goes on along the minus strand of NC_136274.1, from coordinate 76,021,852 downwards.
ACACTAACACAAGTGCGAAAAGTGGTTTTTCAACACTAACACAAGTGCGAAAAGTGGTTTTTCCACACTAATACAAGTGCAAAAGTGGTTTCCTGCACCAACACAAGTGCGAAAAGTGGTTTTTCAACACTAACACAAGTGCGAAAAGTGGTTTTTCAACACTAACACAAGTGCGAAAAGTGGTTTTTCAACACTAACACAAGAGCGAAAAGTGTTTTTTCCACACTAATACAAGTGCAAAAGTGGTTTCCTGCACCAACACAAGTGCAAAAAGTGGTTTTTCAACACTAACACAAGTGCGAAAAGTGGTTTTTCAACACTAACACAAGTGCGAAAAGTGGTTTTTCAACACTAACACAAGTGCGAAAAGTGATTTTTCCACACTAATACAAGTGCAAAAGTGGTTTCCTGCACCAACACAAGTGCGAAAAGTGGTTTTTCAACACTAACAAAAAGTGCGAAAAGTGGTTTTTCAAACACTATCACAAGTGCAAAAAGTCTTTATTCACACTAATACAAGTGCAAAAGTGGTTTCCTGCACCAACACAAGTGCGAAAAGTGGTTTTTCAACACTAACACAAGTGCGAAAAGTGGCTTTTCAACACTAGCACAAGTGCGAAAAGTGGTTTTTCCACACTAATACAAGTGCAAAAGTGGTTTCCTGCACCAACACAAGTGCGAAAAGTGGTTTTTCAACACTAACACAAGTGCGAAAAGTGGTTTTTCAACACTAACACAAGTGCGAAAAGTGGTTTTTCAACACTAACACAAGTACGAAAAGTGTTTTTTCCACACTAATACAAGTGCAAAAGTGGTTCCTGCACCAACACAAGTGCGAAAAGTGGTTTTTCAACACTAACACAAGTGCGAAAAGTGGTTTTTCAACACTATGACAAGTGCAAAAAGTGTTTTTTCCACACTCATACAAGTGCAAAAGTGGTTTCCTGCACCAACACAAGTGCGAAAAGTGGTTTTTCAACACTAACACAAGTGAAAAGTGGTTTTTCAACACTAACACAAGTGCGAAAAGTGGTTTTTCTACACTAACACAAGTGCGAAAAGTGTTTTTTCCACACTAATACAAGTGCAAAAGTGGTTTCCTGCACCAACACAAGTGCGAAAAGTGGTTTTTCAACACTAACACAAGTGCGAAAAGTGGTTTTTCAACACTAACACAAGTGCGAAAAGTATTTTTTTCCACACTAGTACAAGTGCAAAAGTGGTTTCCTGCACCAACACAAGTGCGAAAAGTGGTTTTTCAACACTAACACAAGTGCGAAAAGTGGTTTTTCAACACTAACACAAGTGCGAAAAGTGGTTTTTCAACACTATCACAAGTGCAAAAAGTGTTTTTTCCACACTAATACAAGTGCAAAAGTGGTTTCCTGCACCAACACATGAGCAAAAAGTGGTTTTTCAACACTAACACAAGTGTGAAAAGTGGTTTTTCAACACTAACACAAGTGCGAAAAGTGTTTTTCCACACTAATACAAGTGCAAAAGTGGTTTCCTGCACCAACACAAGTGCGAAAAGTGGTTTTTCAACACTAACACAAGTGCGAAAAGTGTTTTTCAACACTAACACAAGTGCGAAAAGTGGTTTTTCAACACTAACACAAGAGCGAAAAGTGTTTTTTCCACACTAATACAAGTGCAAAAGTGGTTTCCTGCACCAAAACAAGTGCGAAAAGTGGTATTTCAACACTAACACAAGTGCGAAAAGTGGTTTTTCAACACTAACACAAGTGCGAAAAGTGGTTTTTCAACACTAACACAAGTGCGAAAAGTGGTTTTTCAACACTAACACAAGTGCGAAAAGTGATTTTTCCACACTAATACAAGTGCAAAAGTGGTTTCCTGCACCCAACACAACTGCGAAAAGTGGTTTTTCAACACTAACAAAAGTGCGAAAAGTGGTTTTCAACACTATCACAAGTGCAAAAAGTCTTTATTCCACACTAATACAAGTGCAAAAGTGGTTTCCTGCACCAACACAAGTGCGAAAAGTGGTTTTTCAACACTAACACAAGTGCGAAAAGTGGCTTTTCAACACTAACACAAGTGCGAAAAGTGGTTTTTCCACACTAATACAAGTGCAAAAGTGGTTTCCTGCACCAACACAAGTGCGAAAAGTGGTTTTTCAACACTAACACAAGTGCGAAAAGTGGTTTTTCACACTAACACAAGTGCGAAAAGTGGTTTTTCAACAGTAACACAAGTGCGAAAAGTGTTTTTTCCACACTAATACAAGTGCAAAAGTGGTTTCCTGCACCAACACAAGTGCGAAAAGTGGTTTTTCAACACTAACACAAGTGCGAAAAGTGGTTTTTCAACACTATGACAAGTGCAAAAAGTGTTTTTTCACACTCATACAAGTGCAAAAGTGGTTTCCTACACCAACACAAGTGCGAAAAGTGGTTTTTCAACACTAACACAAGTGCGAAAAGTGGTTTTTCAACACTAACACAAGTGCAAAAAGTGGTTTTTTCTACACTAACACAAGTGCGAAAAGTGTTTTTCCCACACTAATACAAGTGCAAAAGTGGTTTCCTGCACCAACACAATTGCGAAAAGTGGTTTTTCAACACTAACACAAGTGCGAAAAGTGGTTTTTCAACACTAACACAAGTGCGAAAAGTGGTTTTTCAACACTATCACAAGTGCAAAAAGTGTTTTTTCCACACTAATACAAGTGCAAAAGTGGTTTCCTGCACCAACACAAGTGCAAAAAGTGGTTTTTCAACACTAACACAAGTGCGAAAAGTGGTTTTTCAACACTATCACAAGTGCAAAAAGTGTTTTTCCACACTAATACAAGTGCAAAAGTGGTTTCCTGCTCCAACACAAGTGCAAAAAGTGGTTTTTCAACACTAACACAAGTGCGAAAAGTGGTTTTCAACACTAACACAAGTGCGAAAAGTGGTTTTTCCACACTAATACAAGTGCAAAAGTGGTTTCATGCACCAACACAAGTGCGAAAAGTGGTTTTTCAACACTAACACAAGTGCGAAAGTGTGGTTTTTCAACACTATCACAAGTGCAAAAAGTGTTTTTTCCACACTAATACAAGTGCAAAAGTGGTTTCCTGCACCAACACAAGTGCGAAAAGTGGTTTTTCAACACTAACACAAGTGCGAAAAGTGGTTTTTCAACACTAACACAAGTGCGAAAAGTGGTTTTTCAACATTAACACAAGTGCGAAAAGTGTTTTTTCCACACTAATACAAGTGCAAAAGTGGTTTCCTGCACCAACACAAGTGCGAAAAGTGGTTTTTCAACACTAACACAAGTGCGAAAAGTGGTTTTTCAACACTAACACAAGTGCGAAAAGTGGTTTTTCAACACTAACACAAGTGCGAAAAGTGGTTTTTCCACACTAATACAAGTGCAAAAGTGGTTTCCTGCACCAACACAACTGCAAAAAGTGGTTTTTCAACACTAACACAAGTGCGAAAAGTGGTTTTTTCAACACTAACACAAGTGTCAAAAGTGGCTTTTCCACACTAATACAAGTGCAAAAGTGGTTTCCTGCACCAACACAAGTGCGAAAAGTTGTCTTTCAACACTAACACAAGTGTGAAAAGTGGTTTTTCCACACTAATACAAGTGCAAAAGTGGTTTCCTGCACCAACACAAGTGCGAAAAGTGTTTTTAAACACTAACACAAGTGCGAAAAGTGGTTTTTCAACACTATCACAAGTGCAAAAAGTGTTTTTTCCACACTAATACAAGTGCAAAAGTGGTTTCCTGCACCAACACAAGTGCGAAAAGTGGTTTTTCAACACTAATACAAGTGCGAAAAGTGGTTTTTCAACACTAACACAAGTGCGAAAAGTGTTTTTTCCACACTAATACAAGTGCAAAAGTGGTTTCCTGCACCAACACAGTGCGAAAAGTGGTTTTTCAACACTAACACAAGTGCGAAAAGTGGTTTTTCAACACTAACACAAGTGCGAAAAGTGGTTTTTCAACACTATCACAAGTTGCAAAAAGTGTTTTTTCCACACTAATACAAGTGCAAAAGTGGTTTCCTGCACCAACACAAGTGCGAAAAGTGGTTTTTCAACACTAACACAAGTGCGAAAAGTGGTTTTTCAACACTAACACAAGTGCGAAAAGTGTTTTTTTCCACACTAATACAAGTGCAAAAGTGGTTTCCTGCACCAACACAAGTGCGAAAAGTGGTTTTTCAACACTAACACAAGTGCGAAAAGTGGTTTTTCAACACTAACACAAGTGCGAAAAGTGTTTTTGCCACACTAATACAAGTGCAAAAGTGGTTTCCTGCACCAACACAAGTGCGAAAAGTGGTTTTTCAACACTAACACAAGTGCGAAAAGTGGTTTTTCAACACTAACACAAGTGCCGAAAAGTGTTTTTTCCACACTAATACAAGTGCAAAAGTGGTTTCCTGCACCAACACAAGTGCGAAAAGTGGTTTTTCAACACTAACACAAGTGCGAAAAGTGGTTTTTCAACACTATCACAAGTGCAAAAAGTGTTTTTTCCACACTAATACAAGTGCAAAAGTGGTTTCCTGCACCAACACAAGTGCGAAAAGTGGTTTTTCAACACTAACACAAGTGCAAAAAGTGGTTTTTCAACATTAACACAAGTGCGAAAAGTGTTTTTTCCACACTAATACAAGTGCAAAAGTGTTTCCTGCACCAACACAAGTGCGAAAAGTGGTTTTTCAACACTAACACAAGTGCGAAAAGTGGTTTTTCAACACTAACACAAGTGCGAAAAGTGGTTTTTTCAACACTATCACAAGTGCAAAAAGTGTTTTTTTCCACACTAATACAAGTGCAAAAGTGGTTTCCTGCACCAACACAAGTGCAAAAAGTGGTTTTTCAACACTAACACAAGTGCGGAAAAGTGGTTTTTCAACACTATCACAAGTGCAAAAAGTGTTTTTCCACACTAATACAAGTGCAAAAGTGGTTTCTGCTCCAACACAAGTGCAAAAAGTGGTTTTTCAACACCAACACAAGTGCGAAAAGTTGTCTTTCAACACTAACACAAGTGTGAAAAGTGGTTTTTCCACACTAATACAAGTGCAAAAGTGGTTTCCTGCACCAACACAAGTGCGAAAAGTGGTTTTCAACACTAACACAAGTGCGAAAAGTGGTTTTTCAACACTATCACAAGTGCAAAAAGTGTTTTTTCCACACTAATACAAGTGCAAAAGTGGTTTCCTGCACCAACACAAGTGCGAAAAGTGGTTTTTCAACACTAACACAAGTGCGAAAAGTGGTTTTTCAACACTAACACAAGTGCGAAAAGTGTTTTTTCCACACTAATACAAGTGCAAAAGTGTTTCCTGCACCAACACAAGTGCGAAAAGTGGTTTTTCAACACTAACACAAGTGCGAAAAGTGGTTTTTAACACTAACACAAGTGCGAAAAGTGGTTTTTCAACACTATCACAAGTGCAAAAGTGTTTTTTCCACACTAATACAAGTGCAAAAGTGGTTTCCTGCACCAACACAAGTGCGAAAAGTGGTTTTTCAACACTAACACAAGTGCGAAAAGTGGTTTTTCAACACTAACACAAGTGCGAAAGTGTTTTTTCCACACTAATACAAGTGCAAAAGTGGTTTCCTGCACCAACACAAGTGCGAAAAGTGGTTTTTCAACACTAACACAAGAGCGAAAAGTGTTTTTCACACTAATACAAGTGCAAAAGTGGTTTCCTGCACCAAAACAAGTGCGAAAAGTGGTATTTCAACACTAACACAAGTGCGAAAAGTGGTTTTTCAACACTAACACAAGTGCGAAAAGTGGTTTTTCAACACTAACACAAGTGCGAAAAGTGGTTTTTTCAACACTAACACAAGTGCGAAAAGTGATTTTTTCCACACTAATACAAGTGCAAAAGTGGTTTCCTGCACCAACACAACTGCGAAAAGTGGTTTTTCAACACTAACAAAAGTGCGAAAAGTGGTTTTCAACACTATCACAAGTGCAAAAAGTCTTTATTCCACACTAATACAAGTGCAAAAGTGGTTTCCTGCACCAACACAAGTGCGAAAAGTGGTTTTTCAACACTAACACAAGTGCGAAAAGTGGCTTTTCAACACTAACACAAGTGCGAAAAGTGGTTTTTTCCACACTAATACAAGTGCAAAAGTGGTTTCCTGCACCAACACAAGTGCGAAAAGTGGTTTTTCAACACTAACACAAGTGCGAAAAGTGGTTTTTTCAACACTAACACAAGTGCGAAAAGTGGTTTTTCAACAGTAACACAAGTGCGAAAAGTGTTTTTTCCACACTAATACAAGTGCAAAAGTGGTTTCCTGCACCAACACAAAGTGCGAAAAGTGGTTTTTCAACACTAACACAAGTGCGAAAAGTGGTTTTTTCAACACTATGACAAGTGCAAAAAGTGTTTTTTCCACACTCATACAAGTGCAAAAGTGGTTTCCTGCACCAACACAAGTGCGAAAAGTGGTTTTTCAACACTAACACAAGTGCGAAAAGTGGTTTTTCAACACTAACACAAGTGCAAAAAGTGGTTTTCTACACTAACACAAGTGCGAAAAGTGTTTTTTCCCACACTAATACAAGTGCAAAAGTGGTTTCCTGCACCAACACAATTGCGAAAAGTGGTTTTTCAACACTAACACAAGTGCGAAAAGTGGTTTTTCAACACTAACACAAGTGCGAAAAGTGGTTTTTCAACACTATCACAAGTGCAAAAAGTGTTTTTTCCACACTAATACAAGTGCAAAAGTGGTTTCCTGCACCAACACAAGTGCGAAAAGTGGTTTTTCAACACTATCACAAGTGCAAAAAGTGTTTTTTCCACACTAATACAAGTGCAAAAAGTGGTTTCCTGCACCAACACATTGTGCGAAAAGTGGTTTTTCAACACTAACACAAGTGTGAAAAGTGGTTTTTCAACACTAACACAAGTGCGAAAAGTGGTTTTTCCACACTAATACAAGTGCAAAAGTGGTTTCCTGCACCAACACAAGTGCGAAAAGTGGTTTTTCAACACTAACACAAGTGCGAAAAGTGGTTTTTCAACACTAACACAAGTGCGAAAAGTGGTTTTTCAACACTAACACAAGAGCGAAAAGTGTTTTTTCCACACTAATACAAGTGCAAAAGTGGTTTCCTGCACCAAAACAAGTGCGAAAGTGGTTTTTCAACACTAACACAAGTGCGAAAAGTGTTTTTCAACACTAACACAAGTGCGAAAAGTGGTTTTTCAACACTAACACAAGTGCGAAAAGTGGTTTTTCAACACTAACACAAGTGCGAAAAGTGATTTTTCCACACTAATACAAGTGCAAAAGTGGTTTCCTGCACCAACACAACTGCGAAAAGTGGTTTTTCAACACTAACAAAGTGCGAAAAGTGGTTTTTCAACACTATCACAAGTGCAAAAAGTCTTTATTCCACACTAATACAAGTGCAAAAGTGGTTTCCTGCACCAACACAAGTGCGAAAAGTGGTTTTTCAACACTAACACAAGTACGAAAAGTGGTTTTTCAACACTAACACAAGTGCGAAAAGTGGTTTTTCCACACTAATACAAGTGCAAAAGTGGTTTCCTGCACCAACACAAGTGCGAAAAGTGGTTTTTCAACACTAACACAAGTGCGAAAAGTGGTTTTTCAACACTAACACAAGTGCGAAAAGTGGTTTTTCAACACTAACACAAGAGCGAAAAGTGTTTTTTCCACACTAATACAAGTGCAAAAGTGGTTTCCTGCACCAACACAAGTGCGAAAAGTGGTTTTTCAACACTAACACAAGTGCGAAAAGTGGTTTTTCAACACTAACACAAGTGCGAAAAGTGGTTTTTCAACACTAACACAAGTGCGAAAAGTGATTTTTCCACACTAATACAAGTGCAAAAGTGGTTTCCTGCACCAACACAAGTGCGAAAAGTGGTTTTTCAACACTAACAAAAGTGCGAAAAGTGGTTTTTCAACACTAGCACAAGTGCGAAAAGTGGTTTTTCCACACTAATACAAGTGCAAAAGTGGTTTCCTGCACCAACACAAGTGCGAAAAGTGGTTTTTCAACACTAACACAAGTGCGAAAAGTGGTTTTTCAACACTAACACAAGTGCGAAAAGTGGTTTTTCAACACTAACACAAGTACGAAAAGTGTTTTTTCCACACTAATACAAGTGCAAAAGTGGTTCCTGCACCAACACAAGTGCGAAAAGTGGTTTTTCAACACTAACACAAGTGCGAAAAGTGGTTTTTCAACACTATGACAAGTGCAAAAAGTGTTTTTTCCACACTCATACAAGTGCAAAAGTGGTTTCCTGCACCAACACAAGTGCGAAAAGTGGTTTTTCAACACTAACACAAGTGAAAAGTGGTTTTTCAACACTAACACAAGTGCGAAAAGTGGTTTTTCTACACTAACACAAGTGCGAAAAGTGTTTTTTCCACACTAATACAAGTGCAAAAGTGGTTTCCTGCACCAACACAAGTGCGAAAAGTGGTTTTTCAACACTAACACAAGTGCGAAAAGTGGTTTTTCAACACTAACACAAGTGCGAAAAGTATTTTTTTCCACACTAGTACAAGTGCAAAAGTGGTTTCCTGCACCAACACAAGTGCGAAAAGTGGTTTTTCAACACTAACACAAGTGCGAAAAGTGGTTTTTCAACACTAACACAAGTGCGAAAAGTGGTTTTTCAACACTATCACAAGTGCAAAAAGTGTTTTTTCCACACTAATACAAGTGCAAAAGTGGTTTCCTGCACCAACACATGAGCGAAAAGTGGTTTTTCAACACTAACACAAGTGTGAAAAGTGGTTTTTCAACACTAACACAAGTGCGAAAAGTGGTTTTTCCACACTAATACAAGTGCAAAAGTGGTTTCCTGCACCAACACAAGTGCGAAAAGTGGTTTTTCAACACTAACACAAGTGCGAAAAGTGGTTTTTCAACACTAACACAAGTGCGAAAAGTGGTTTTTCAACACTAACACAAGAGCGAAAAGTGTTTTTTCCACACTAATACAAGTGCAAAAGTGGTTTCCTGCACCAAAACAAGTGCGAAAAGTGGTATTTCAACACTAACACAAGTGCGAAAAGTGGTTTTTCAACACTAACACAAGTGCGAAAAGTGGTTTTTCAACACTAACACAAGTGCGAAAAGTGGTTTTTCAACACTAACACAAGTGCGAAAAGTGATTTTTCCACACTAATACAAGTGCAAAAGTGGTTTCCTGCACCAACACAACTGCGAAAAGTGGTTTTTCAACACTAACAAAAGTGCGAAAAGTGGTTTTTCAACACTATCACAAGTGCAAAAAGTCTTTATTCCACACTAATACAAGTGCAAAAGTGGTTTCCTGCACCAACACAAGTGCGAAAAGTGGTTTTTCAACACTAACACAAGTGCGAAAAGTGGCTTTTCAACACTAACACAAGTGCGAAAAGTGGTTTTTCCACACTAATACAAGTGCAAAAGTGGTTTCCTGCACCAACACAAGTGCGAAAAGTGGTTTTTCAACACTAACACAAGTGCGAAAAGTGGCTTTTCAACACTAACACAAGTGCGAAAAGTGGTTTTTCCACACTAATACAAGTGCAAAAGTGGTTTCCTGCACCAACACAAGTGCGAAAAGTGGTTTTTCAACACTAACACAAGTGCGAAAAGTGGTTTTTCAACACTATGACAAGTGCAAAAAGTGTTTTTTCCACACTCATACAAGTGCAAAAGTGGTTTCCTGCACCAACACAAGTGCGAAAAGTGGTTTTTCAACACTAACACAAGTGCGAAAAGTGGTTTTTCAACACTAACACAAGTGCAAAAAGTGGTTTTTCTACACTAACACAAGTGCGAAAAGTGTTTTTCCCACACTAATACAAGTGCAAAAGTGGTTTCCTGCACCAACACAATTGCGAAAAGTGGTTTTTCAACACTAACACAAGTGCGAAAAGTGGTTTTTCAACACTAACACAAGTGCGAAAAGTGGTTTTTCAACACTATCACAAGTGCAAAAAGTGTTTTTTCCACACTAATACAAGTGCAAAAGTGGTTTCCTGCACCAACACAAGTGCAAAAAGTGGTTTTTCAACACTAACACAAGTGCGAAAAGTGGTTTTTCAACACTATCACAAGTGCAAAAAGTGTTTTTCCACACTAATACAAGTGCAAAAGTGGTTTCCTGCTCCAACACAAGTGCAAAAAGTGGTTTTTCAACACTAACACAAGTGCGAAAAGTGGTTTTTCAACACTAACACAAGTGCGAAAAGTGGTTTTTCCACACTAATACAAGTGCAAAAGTGGTTTCATGCACCAACACAAGTGCGAAAAGTGGTTTTTCAACACTAACACAAGTGCGAAAAGTGGTTTTTCAACACTATCACAAGTGCAAAAAGTGTTTTTTCCACACTAATACAAGTGCAAAAGTGGTTTCCTGCACCAACACAAGTGCGAAAAGTGGTTTTTCAACACTAACACAAGTGCGAAAAGTGGTTTTTCAACACTAACACAAGTGCGAAAAGTGGTTTTTCAACATTAACACAAGTGCGAAAAGTGTTTTTTCCACACTAATACAAGTGCAAAAGTGGTTTCCTGCACCAACACAAGTGCGAAAAGTGGTTTTTCAACACTAACACAAGTGCGAAAAGTGGTTTTTCAACACTAACACAAGTGCGAAAAGTGGTTTTTCAACACTAACACAAGTGCGAAAAGTGGTTTTTCCACACTAATACAAGTGCAAAAGTGGTTTCCTGCACCAACACAACTGCGAAAAGTGGTTTTTCAACACTAACACAAGTGCGAAAAGTGGTTTTTCAACACTAACACAAGTGTCAAAAGTGGCTTTTCCACACTAATACAAGTGCAAAAGTGGTTTCCTGCACCAACACAAGTGCGAAAAGTTGTCTTTCAACACTAACACAAGTGTGAAAAGTGGTTTTTCCACACTAATACAAGTGCAAAAGTGGTTTCCTGCACCAACACAAGTGCGAAAAGTGGTTTTTAAACACTAACACAAGTGCGAAAAGTGGTTTTTCAACACTATCACAAGTGCAAAAAGTGTTTTTTCCACACTAATACAAGTGCAAAAGTGGTTTCCTGCACCAACACAAGTGCGAAAAGTGGTTTTTCAACACTAATACAAGTGCGAAAAGTGGTTTTTCAACACTAACACAAGTGCGAAAAGTGTTTTTTCCACATTAATACAAGTGCAAAAGTGGTTTCCTGCACCAACACAAGTGCGAAAAGTGGTTTTTCAACACTAACACAAGTGCGAAAAGTGGTTTTTCAACACTAACACAAGTGCGAAAAGTGGTTTTTCAACACTATCACAAGTGCAAAAAGTGTTTTTTCCACACTAATACAAGTGCAAAAGTGGTTTCCTGCACCAACACAAGTGCGAAAAGTGGTTTTTCAACACTAACACAAGTGCGAAAAGTGGTTTTTCAACACTAACACAAGTGCGAAAAGTGTTTTTTTCCACACTAATACAAGTGCAAAAGTGGTTTCCTGCACCAACACAAGTGCGAAAAGTGGTTTTTCAACACTAACACAAGTGCGAAAAGTGGTTTTTCAACACTAACACAAGTGCGAAAAGTGTTTTTGCCACACTAATACAAGTGCAAAAGTGGTTTCCTGCACCAACACAAGTGCGAAAAGTGGTTTTTCAACACTAACACAAGTGCGAAAAGTGGTTTTTCAACACTAACACAAGTGCGAAAAGTGTTTTTTCCACACTAATACAAGTGCAAAAGTGGTTTCCTGCACCAACACAAGTGCGAAAAGTGGTTTTTCAACACTAACACAAGTGCGAAAAGTGGTTTTTCAACACTATCACAAGTGCAAAAAGTGTTTTTTCCACACTAATACAAGTGCAAAAGTGGTTTCCTGCACCAACACAAGTGCGAAAAGTGGTTTTTCAACACTAACACAAGTGCAAAAAGTGGTTTTTCAACATTAACACAAGTGCGAAAAGTGTTTTTTCCACACTAATACAAGTGCAAAAGTGGTTTCCTGCACCAACACAAGTGCGAAAAGTGGTTTTTCAACACTAACACAAGTGCGAAAAGTGGTTTTTCAACACTAACACAAGTGCGAAAAGTGGTTTTTCAACACTATCACAAGTGCAAAAAGTGTTTTTTCCACACTAATACAAGTGCAAAAGTGGTTTCCTGCACCAACACAAGTGCAAAAAGTGGTTTTTCAACACTAACACAAGTGCGAAAAGTGGTTTTTCAACACTATCACAAGTGCAAAAAGTGTTTTTCCACACTAATACAAGTGCAAAAGTGGTTTCCTGCTCCAACACAAGTGCAAAAAGTGGTTTTTCAACACTAACACAAGTGCGAAAAGTGGTTTTTCAACACTAACACAAGTGCCAAAAGTGGCTTTTCCACACTAATACAAGTGCAAAAGTGGTTTCCTGCACCAACACAAGTGCGAAAAGTTGTCTTTCAACACTAACACAAGTGTGAAAAGTGGTTTTTCCACACTAATACAAGTGCAAAAGTGGTTTCCTGCACCAACACAAGTGCGAAAAGTGGTTTTTCAACACTAACACAAGTGCGAAAAGTGGTTTTTCAACACTATCACAAGTGCAAAAAGTGTTTTTTCCACACTAATACAAGTGCAAAAGTGGTTTCCTGCACCAACACAAGTGCGAAAAGTGGTTTTTCAACACTAACACAAGTGCGAAAAGTGGTTTTTCAACACTAACACAAGTGCGAAAAGTGTTTTTTCCACACTAATACAAGTGCAAAAGTGGTTTCCTGCACCAACACAAGTGCGAAAAGTGGTTTTTCAACACTAACACAAGTGCGAAAAGTGGTTTTTTAACACTAACACAAGTGCGAAAAGTGGTTTTTCAACACTATCACAAGTGCAAAAAGTGTTTTTTCCACACTAATACAAGTGCAAAAGTGGTTTCCTGCACCAACACAAGTGCGAAAAGTGGTTTTTCAACACTAACACAAGTGCGAAAAGTGGTTTTTCAACACTAACACAAGTGCGAAAAGTGTTTTTTCCACACTAATACAAGTGCAAAAGTGGTTTCCTGCACCAACACAAGTGCGAAAAGTGGTTTTTCAACACTAACACGAGTGCGAAAAGTGGTTTTTCAACACTAACACAAGTGCGAAAAGTGTTTTTGCCACACTAATACAAGTGCAAAAGTGGTTTCCTGCACCAACACAAGTGCGAAAAGTGGTTTTTCAACACTAACACAAGTGCGAAAAGTGTTTTTTCCACACTAGTACAAGTGCAAAAGTGGTTTCCTGCACCAACACAAGTGCGAAAAGTGGTTTTTCAACACTAACACAAGTGCGAAAAGTGGTTTTTCAACACTATCACAAGTGCAAAAAGTGTTTTTTCCACACTAATACAAGTGCAAAAGTGGTTTCCTGCACCAACACAAGTGCGAAAAGTGGTTTTTCAACACTAACACAAGTGCGAAAAGTGGTTTTTCAACATTAACACAAGTGCGAAAAGTGTTTTTTCCACACTAATACAAGTGCAAAAGTGGTTTCCTGCACCAACACAAGTGCGAAAAGTGGTTTTTCAACACTAACACAAGTGCGAAAAGTGGTTTTTCAACACTAACACAAGTGCGAAAAGTGGTTTTTCAACACTATCACAAGTGCAAAAAGTGTTTTTTCCACACTAATACAAGTGCAAAAGTGGTTTCCTGCACCAACACAAGTGCAAAAAGTGGTTTTTCAACACTAACACAAGTGCGAAAAGTGGTTTTTCAACACTATCACAAGTGCAAAAAGTGTTTTTCCACACTAATACAAGTGCAAAAGTGGTTTCCTGCTCCAACACAAGTGCAAAAAGTGGTTTTTCAACACTAACACAAGTGCGAAAAGTGGTTTTTCAACACTAACACAAGTGCAAAAAGTGGTTTTTCCACACTAATACAAGTGCAAAAGTGGTTTCCTGCACCAACACAAGTGCGAAAAGTGGTTTTTCAACACTAACACAAGTGCGAAAAGTGGTTTTTAAACACTATCACAAGTGCAAAAAGTGTTTTTTCCACACTAATACAAGTGCAAAGGTGGTTTCCTGTACCAACACAAGTGCGAAAAGTGGTTTTTCAACACTAACACAAGTGCGAAAAGTGGTTTTTCAACACTAACACAAGTGCGAAAAGTGGTTTTTCAACACTATCACAAGTGCAAAAAGTGTTTTTTCCACAATAATACAAGTGCAAAAGTGGTTTCCTGCACCAACACATGTGCGAAAAGTGGTTTTTCAACACTAACACAAGTGCGAAAAGTGGTTTTCCAACACTAACACAAGTGCGAAAAGTGGTTTTTCCACACTAATACAAGTGCAAAAGTGGTTTCCTGCACCAACACAAGTGCGAAAAGTGGTTTTTCAACACTAACACAAGTGCGAAAAGTGGTTTTTCACCACTAACACAAGTGCGAAAAGTGGTTTTTCAACACTAACACAAGTGCGAAAAGTGGTTTTTCCACACTAATACAAGTGCAAAAGTGGTTTCCTGCACCAACACAAGTGCGAAAAGTGGTTTTTCAACACTAACAAAAGTGCGAAAAGTGGTTTTTCAACACTATCACAAGTACAAAAAGTCTTTTTTCCACACTAATACAAGTGCAAAAGTGGTTTCCTGCACCAACACAAGTGCGAAAAGTGGTTTTACAACACTAACACAAGTGCGAAAAGTGGCTTTTCAACACTAACACAAGTGCGAAAAGTGGTTTTTCCACACTAATACAAGTGCAAAAGTGGTTTCCTGCACCAACACAAGTGCGAAAAGTGGTTTTTCAACACTAACACAAGTGCGAAAAGTGGTTTTTCAACACTAACACAAGTGTGAAAAGTGGTTTTTCAACACTAACACAAGTGCAAAAAGTGTTTTTTCCACACTAATACAAGTGCAAAAGTGGTTTCCTGCACCAACACAAGTGCGAAAAGTGGTTTTTCAACACTAACACAAGTGCGAAAAGTGGTTTTTCAACACTAACACAAGTGCGAAAAGTGTTTTTTCCACACTAATACAAGTGCAAAAGTGGTTTCCTGCACCAACACAAGTGCGAAAAGTGGTTTTTCAACACTAACACAAGTGCGAAAAGTGGTTTTTCAACACTAACACAAGTGCGAAAAGTGGTTTTTCAACACTAACACAAGTGCGAAAAGTGGTTTTTCAACACTAACACAAGTGCGAAAAGTGGTTTTTCCACACTAATACAAGTGCAAAAGTGGTTTCCTGCTCCAACACAAGTGCAAAAAGTGGTTTTTCAACACTAACACAAGTGCGAAAAGTGGTTTTTCAACACTAACACAAGTGCCAAAAGTGGCTTTTCCACACTAATACAAGTGCAAAAGTGGTTTCCTGCACCAACACAAGTGCGAAAAGTTGTCTTTCAACACTAACACAAGTGTGAAAAGTGGGTTTTCCACACTAATACAAGTGCAAAAGTGGTTTCCTGCACCAACACAAGTGCGAAAAGTGGTTTTTCAACACTATCACAAGTGCAAAAAGTGTTTTTTCCACACTAATACAAGTGCAAAAGTGGTTTCCTGCACCAACACAAGTGCGAAAAGTGGTTTTTCAACACTAACACAAGTGCGAAAAGTGGTTTTTCAACACTAACACAAGTGCGAAAAGTGTTTTTTCCACACTAATACAAGTGCAAAAGTGGTTTCCTGCACCAACACAAGTGCGAAAAGTGGTTTTTCAACACTAACACAAGTGCGAAAAGTGGTTTTTCAACACTAACACAAGTGCGAAAAGTGGTTTTTCAACACTATCACAAGTGCAAAAAGTGTGTTTTCCACACTAATACAAGTGCAAAAGTGGTTTCCTGCACCAACACAAGTGCGAAAAGTGGTTTTTCAACACTAACACAAGTGCGAAAAGTGGTTTTTCAACACTAACACAAGTGCGAAAAGTGTTTTTTCCACACTAATACAAGTGCAAAAGTGGTTTCCTGCACCAACACAGGTGCGAAAAGTGGTTTTTCAACACTAACACAAGTGCGAAAAGTGGTTTTTCAACACTAACACAAGTGCGAAAAGTGTTTTTGCCACACTAATACAAGTGCAAAAGTGGTTTCCTGCACCAACACAAGTGCGAAAAGTGGTTTTTCAACACTAAAACAAGTGCGAAAAGTGGTTTTTCAACACTAACACAAGTGCGAAAAGTGTTTTTTCCACACTAGTACAAGTGCAAAAGTGGTTTCCTGCACCAACACAAGTGCGAAAAGTGGTTTTTCAACACTAACACAAGTGCGAAAAGTGGTTTTTCAACACTATCACAAGTGCAAAAAGTGTTTTTTCCACACTAATACAAGTGCAAAAGTGGTTTCCTGCACCAACACAAGTGCGAAAAGTGGTTTTTCAACACTAACACAAGTGCGAAAAGTGGTTTTTCAACATTAACACAAGTGCGAAAAGTGTTTTTTCCACACTAATACAAGTGCAAAAGTGGTTTCCTGCACCAACACAAGTGCGAAAAGTGGTTTTTCAACACTAACACAAGTGCGAAAAGTGGTTTTTCAACACTAACACAAGTGCGAAAAGTGGTTTTTCAACACTATCACAAGTGCAAAAAGTGTTTTTTCCACACTAATACAAGTGCAAAAGTGGTTTCCTGCACCAACACAAGTGCAAAAAGTGGTTTTTCAACACTAACACAAGTGCGAAAAGTGGTTTTTCAACACTATCACAAGTGCAAAAAGTGTTTTTCCACACCAATACAAGTGCAAAAGTGGTTTCCTGCTCCAACACAAGTGCAAAAAGTGGTTTTTCAACACTAACACAAGTGCGAAAAGTGGTTTTTCAACACTAACACAAGTGCAAAAAGTGGTTTTTCCACACTAATACAAGTGCAAAAGTGGTTTCCTGCACCAACACAAGTGCGAAAAGTGGTTTTTCAACACTAACACAAGTGCGAAAAGTGGTTTTTAAACACTATCACAAGTGCAAAAAGTGTTTTTTCCACACTAATACAAGTGCAAAGGTGGTTTCCTGTACCAACACAAGTGCGAAAAGTGGTTTTTCAACACTAACACAAGTGCGAAAAGTGGTTTTTCAACACTAACACAAGTGCGAAAAGTGGTTTTTCAACACTATCACAAGTGCAAAAAGTGTTTTTTCCACAATAATACAAGTGCAAAAGTGGTTTCCTGCACCAACACATGTGCGAAAAGTGGTTTTTCAACACTAACACAAGTGCGAAAAGTGGTTTTCCAACACTAACACAAGTGCGAAAAGTGGTTTTTCCACACTAATACAAGTGCAAAAGTGGTTTCCTGCACCAACACAAGTGCGAAAAGTGGTTTTTCAACACTAACACAAGTGCGAAAAGTGGTTTTTCACCACTAACACAAGTGCGAAAAGTGGTTTTTCAACACTAACACAAGTGCGAAAAGTGGTTTTTCCACACTAATACAAGTGCAAAAGTGGTTTCCTGCACCAACACAAGTGCGAAAAGTGGTTTTTCAACACTAACAAAAGTGCGAAAAGTGGTTTTTCAACACTATCACAAGTACAAAAAGTCTTTTATCCACACTAATACAAGTGCAAAAGTGGTTTCCTGCACCAACACAAGTGCGAAAAGTGGTTTTACAACACTAACACAAGTGCGAAAAGTGGCTTTTCAACACTAACACAAGTGCGAAAAGTGGTTTTTCCACACTAATACAAGTGCAAAAGTGGTTTCCTGCACCAACACAAGTGCGAAAAGTGGTTTTTCAACACTAACACAAGTGCGAAAAGTGGTTTTTCAACACTAACACAAGTGTGAAAAGTGGTTTTTCAACACTAACACAAGTGCAAAAAGTGTTTTTTCCACACTAATACAAGTGCAAAAGTGGTTTCCTGCACCAACACAAGTGCGAAAAGTGGTTTTTCAACACTAACACAAGTGCGAAAAGTGGTTTTTCAACACTAACACAAGTGCGAAAAGTGTTTTTTCCACACTAATACAAGTGCAAAAGTGGTTTCCTGCACCAACACAAGTGCGAAAAGTGGTTTTTCAACACTAACACAAGTGCGAAAAGTGGTTTTTCAACACTAACACAAGTGCGAAAAGTGGTTTTTCAACACTAACACAAGTGCGAAAAGTGGTTTTTCCACACTAATACAAGTGCAAAAGTGGTTTCCTGCACCAACACAACTGCGAAAAGTGGTTTTTCAACACTAACACAAGTGCGAAAAGTGGTTTTTCAACACTAACACAAGTGCCAAAAGTGGCTTTTCCACACTAATACAAGTGCAAAAGTGGTTTCCTGCACCAACACAAGTGCGAAAAGTTGTCTTTCAACACTAACACAAGTGTGAAAAGTGGTTTTTCCACACTAATACAAGTGCAAAAGTGGTTTCCTGCACCAACACAAGTGCGAAAAGTGGTTTTTCAACACTAACACAAGTGCGAAAAGTGGTTTTTCAACACTATCACAAGTGCAAAAAGTGTTTTTTCCACACTAATACAAGTGCAAAAGTGGTTTCTTGCACCAACACAAGTGCGAAAAGTGGTATTTCAACACTAACACAAATGCGAAAAGTGGTTTTCCAACACTAACACAAGTGCGAAAAGTGGTTTTTCCACACTAATACAAGTGCAATAGTGGTTTCCTGCACCAACACAAGTGTGAAAAGTGGTTTTTCAACACTATCAAAAGTGCAAAAAGTGTTTTTTCCACACTAATACAAGTGCAAAAGTGGTTTCCTGCACCAACACGAGTGCGAAAAGTGGTTTTTCAACACTAACACAAGTGCGAAAAGTGGTTTTTCAACATTAACACAAGTGCGAAAAGTGTTTTTTCCACACTAATACAAGTGCAAAAGTGGTTTCCTGCACCAACACAAGTGCGAAAAGTGGTTTTTCAACACTAACACAAGTGCGAAAAGTGGTTTTTCAACACTAGCACAAATGCGAAAAGTGGTTTTTCAACACTATCACAAGTGCAAAAAGTGTTTTTTCCACACTAATACAAGTGCAAAAGTGGTTTCCTGCACCAACACATGTGCGAAAAGTGGTTTTTCAACACTAACACAAGTGCGAAAAGTGGTTTTTCAACACTAACACAAGTGCGAAAAGTGGTTTTTCCACACTAATACAAGTGCAAAAGTGGTTTCCTGCACCAACACAAGTGCGAAAAGTGGTTTTTCAACACTAACACAAGTGCGAAAAGTGGTTTTTCAACACTAACACAGGAGCGAACAGTGTTTTTTCCACACTAATACAAGTGCAAAAGTGGTTTCCTGCACCAAAACAAGTGCGAAAAGTGGTTTTTCAACACTAACACAAGTGCGAAAAGTGGTTTTTCAACACTAACACAAGTGCGAAAAGTGGTTTTTCAACACTAACACAAGTGCGAAAAGTGGTTTTTCAACACTAACACAAGTGCGAAAAGTGATTTTTCCACACTAATACAAGTGCAAAAGTGGTTTCCTGCACCAACACAAGTGCGAAAAGTGGTTTTTCAACACTAACAAAAGTGCGAAAAGTGGTTTTTCAACACTATCACAAGTGCAAAAAGTCTTTATTCCACACTAATACAAGTGCAAAAGTGGTTTCCTGCACCAACACAAGTGCGTTAAGTGGTTTTTCAACACTAACACAAGTGTGAAAAGTGGTTTTTCAACACTAACACAAGTGCGAAAAGTGGTTTCCTGCACAAACACAAGTGCGAAAAGTGTTTTTTCCACACTAATACAAGTGCAAAAGTGGTTTCCTGCACCAACACAAGTGCGAAAAGTGGTTTTTCAACACTAACACAAGTGCGAAAAGTGGTTTTTCAACACTAACACAAGTGCGAAAAGTGGTTTTTCAACACTAACACAAGTGCGAAAAGTGGTTTTTCCACACTAATACAAGTGCAAAAGTGGTTTCCTGCACCAACACAACTGCGAAAAGTGGTTTTTCGACACTAACACAAGTGCAAAAAGTGGTTTTCCAACACTAACACAAGTGCGAAAAGTGGTTTTTCCACACTAATACAAGTGCAATAGTGGTTTCCTGCACCAACACAAGTGTGAAAAGTGGTTTTTCAACACTATCAAAAGTGCAAAAAGTGTTTTTTCCACACTAATACAAGTGCAAAAGTGGTTTCCTGCACCAACACAAGTGCGAAAAGTGGTTTTTCAACACTAACACAAGTGCGAAAAGTGGTTTTTCAACACTAACACAAGTGCGAAAAGTGGTTTTTCAACACTAACACAAGTGCGAAAAGTGTTTTTTCCACACTAATACAAGTGCAAAAGTGGTTTCCTGCACCAACACAAGTGCGAAAAGTGGTTTTTCAACACTAACACAAGTGCGAAAAGTGGTTTTTCAACACTAACACAAGTGCGAAAAGTGGTTTTTCAACACTATCACAAGTGCAAAAAGTGTTTTTTCCACACTAATACAAGTGCAAAAGTGGTTTCCTGCACCAACACAAGTGCGAAAAGTGGTTTTTCAACACTAACACAAGTGCGAAAAGTGGTTTTTCAACACTAACACAAGTGCGAAAAGTGTTTTTTCCACACTAATACAAGTGCAAAAGTGGTTTCCTGCACCAACACAAGTGCGAAAAGTGGTTTTTCAACACTAACACAAGTGCGAAAAGTGGTTTTTCAACACTAACACAAGTGCGAAAAGTGTTTTTGCCACACTAATACAAGTGCAAAAGTGGTTTCCTGCACCAACACAAGTGCGAAAAGTGGTTTTTCAACACTAACACAAGTGCGAAAAGTGGTTTTTCAACACTAACACAAGTGCGAAAAGTGTTTTTTCCACACTAATACAAGTGCAAAAGTGGTTTCCTGCACCAACACAAGTGCGAAAAGTGGTTTTTCAACACTAACACAAGTGCGAAAAGTGGTTTTTCAACACTATCACAAGTGCAAAAAGTGTTTTTTCCACACTAATACAAGTGCAAAAGTGGTTTCCTGCACCAACACAAGTGCGAAAAGTGGTTTTTCAACACTAACACAAGTGCGAAAAGTGGTTTTTCAACATTAACACAAGTGCGAAAAGTGTTTTTTCCACACTAATACAAGTGCAAAAGTGGTTTCCTGCACCAACACAAGTGCGAAAAGTGGTTTTTCAACACTAACACAAGTGCAAAAAGTGGTTTTTCAACACTAACACAAGTGCGAAAAGTGGTTTTTCAACACTATCACAAGTGCAAAAAGTGTTTTTTCCACACTAATACAAGTGCAAAAGTGGTTTCCTGCACCAACACAAGTGCAAAAGGTGGTTTTTCAACACTAACACAAGTGCGAAAAGTGGTTTTTCAACACTATCACAAGTGCAAAAAGTGTTTTTCCACACTAATACAAGTGCAAAAGTGGTTTCCTGCTCCAACACAAGTGCAAAAAGTGGTTTTTCAACACTAACACAAGTGCGAAAAGTGGTTTTTCAACACTAACACAAGTGCAAAAAGTGGTTTTTCCACACTAATACAAGTGCAAAAGTGGTTTCCTGCACCAACACAAGTGCGAAAAGTGGTTTTTCAACACTAACACAAGTGCGAAAAGTGGTTTTTCAACACTATCACAAGTGCAAAAAGTGTTTTTTCCACAATAATACAAGTGCAAAAGTGGTTTCCTGCACCAACACATGTGCGAAAAGTGGTTTTTCAACACTAACACAAGTGCGAAAAGTGGTTTTCCAACACTAACACAAGTGCGAAAAGTGGTTTTTCCACACTAATACAAGTGCAAAAGTGGTTTCCTGCACCAACACAAGTGCGAAAAGTGGTTTTTCAACACTAACACAAGTGCGAAAAGTGGTTTTTCAACACTAACACAAGTGTGAAAAGTGGTTTTTCAACACTAACACAAGTGAAAAAAGTGTTTTTTCCACACTAATACAAGTGCAAAAGTGGTTTCCTGCACCAACACAAGTGCGAAAAGTGGTTTTTCAACACTAACACAAGTGCGAAAAGTGGTTTTTCAACACTAACACAAGTGCGAAAAGTGTTTTTTCCACACTAATACAAGTGCAAAAGTGGTTTCCTGCACCAACACAAGTGCGAAAAGTGGTTTTTCAACACTAACACAAGTGCGAAAAGTGGTTTTTCAACACTAACACAAGTGCGAAAAGTGGTTTTTCAACACTAACACAAGTGCGAAAAGTGGTTTTTCAACACTAACACAAGTGCGAAAAGTGGTTTTTCCACACTAATACAAGTGCAAAAGTGGTTTCCTGCTCCAACACAAGTGCAAAAAGTGGTTTTTCAACACTAACACAAGTGCGAAAAGTGGTTTTTCAACACTAACACAAGTGCCAAAAGTGGCTTTTACACACTAATACAAGTGCAAAAGTGGTTTCCTGCACCAACACAAGTGCGAAAAGTTGTCTTTCAACACTAACACAAGTGTGAAAAGTGGGTTTTCCACACTAATACAAGTGCAAAAGTGGTTTCCTGCACCAACACAAGTGCGAAAAGTGGTTTTTCAACACTATCACAAGTGCAAAAAGTGTTTTTTCCACACTAATACAAGTGCAAAAGTGGTTTCCTGCACCAACACAAGTGCGAAAAGTGGTTTTTCAACACTAACACAAGTGCGAAAAGTGGTTTTTCAACACTAACACAAGTGCGAAAAGTGTTTTTTCCACACTAATACAAGTGCAAAAGTGGTTTCCTGCACCAACACAAGTGCGAAAAGTGGTTTTTCAACACTAACACAAGTGCGAAAAGTGGTTTTTCAACACTAACACAAGTGCGAAAAGTGGTTTTTCAACACTATCACAAGTGCAAAAAGTGTGTTTTCCACACTAATACAAGTGCAAAAGTGGTTTCCTGCACCAACACAAGTGCGAAAAGTGGTTTTTCAACACTAACACAAGTGCGAAAAGTGGTTTTTCAACACTAACACAAGTGCGAAAAGTGTTTTTTCCACACTAATACAAGTGCAAAAGTGGTTTCCTGCACCAACACAGGTGCGAAAAGTGGTTTTTCAACACTAACACAAGTGCGAAAAGTGGTTTTTCAACACTAACACAAGTGCGAAAAGTGTTTTTGCCACACTAATACAAGTGCAAAAGTGGTTTCCTGCACCAACACAAGTGCGAAAAGTGGTTTTTCAACACTAAAACAAGTGCGAAAAGTGGTTTTTCAACACTAACACAAGTGCGAAAAGTGTTTTTTCCACACTAGTACAAGTGCAAAAGTGGTTTCCTGCACCAACACAAGTGCGAAAAGTGGTTTTTCAACACTAACACAAGTGCGAAAAGTGGTTTTTCAACACTATCACAAGTGCAAAAAGTGTTTTTTCCACACTAATACAAGTGCAAAAGTGGTTTCCTGCACCAACACAAGTGCGAAAAGTGGTTTTTCAACACTAACACAAGTGCGAAAAGTGGTTTTTCAACATTAACACAAGTGCGAAAAGTGTTTTTTCCACACTAATACAAGTGCAAAAGTGGTTTCCTGCACCAACACAAGTGCGAAAAGTGGTTTTTCAACACTAACACAAGTGCGAAAAGTGGTTTTTCAACACTAACACAAGTGCGAAAAGTGGTTTTTCAACACTATCACAAGTGCAAAAAGTGTTTTTTCCACACTAATACAAGTGCAAAAGTGGTTTCCTGCACCAACACAAGTGCAAAAAGTGGTTTTTCAACACTAACACAAGTGCGAAAAGTGGTTTTTCAACACTATCACAAGTGCAAAAAGTGTTTTTCCACACCAATACAAGTGCAAAAGTGGTTTCCTGCTCCAACACAAGTGCAAAAAGTGGTTTTTCAACACTAACACAAGTGCGAAAAGTGGTTTTTCAACACTAACACAAGTGCAAAAAGTGGTTTTTCCACACTAATACAAGTGCAAAAGTGGTTTCCTGCACCAACACAAGTGCGAAAAGTGGTTTTTCAACACTAACACAAGTGCGAAAAGTGGTTTTTAAACACTATCACAAGTGCAAAAAGTGTTTTTTCCACACTAATACAAGTGCAAAGGTGGTTTCCTGTACCAACACAAGTGCGAAAAGTGGTTTTTCAACACTAACACAAGTGCGAAAAGTGGTTTTTCAACACTAACACAAGTGCGAAAAGTGGTTTTTCAACACTATCACAAGTGCAAAAAGTGTTTTTTCCACAATAATACAAGTGCAAAAGTGGTTTCCTGCACCAACACATGTGCGAAAAGTGGTTTTTCAACACTAACACAAGTGCGAAAAGTGGTTTTCCAACACTAACACAAGTGCGAAAAGTGGTTTTTCCACACTAATACAAGTGCAAAAGTGGTTTCCTGCACCAACACAAGTGCGAAAAGTGGTTTTTCAACACTAACACAAGTGCGAAAAGTGGTTTTTCACCACTAACACAAGTGCGAAAAGTGGTTTTTCAACACTAACACAAGTGCGAAAAGTGGTTTTTCCACACTAATACAAGTGCAAAAGTGGTTTCCTGCACCAACACAAGTGCGAAAAGTGGTTTTTCAACACTAACAAAAGTGCGAAAAGTGGTTTTTCAACACTATCACAAGTACAAAAAGTCTTTTTTCCACACTAATACAAGTGCAAAAGTGGTTTCCTGCACCAACACAAGTGCGAAAAGTGGTTTTACAACACTAACACAAGTGCGAAAAGTGGCTTTTCAACACTAACACAAGTGCGAAAAGTGGTTTTTCCACACTAATACAAGTGCAAAAGTGGTTTCCTGCACCAACACAAGTGCGAAAAGTGGTTTTTCAACACTAACACAAGTGCGAAAAGTGGTTTTTCAACACTAACACAAGTGTGAAAAGTGGTTTTTCAACACTAACACAAGTGCAAAAAGTGTTTTTTCCACACTAATACAAGTGCAAAAGTGGTTTCCTGCACCAACACAAGTGCGAAAAGTGGTTTTTCAACACTAACACAAGTGCGAAAAGTGGTTTTTCAACACTAACACAAGTGCGAAAAGTGTTTTTTCCACACTAATACAAGTGCAAAAGTGGTTTCCTGCACCAACACAAGTGCGAAAAGTGGTTTTTCAACACTAACACAAGTGCGAAAAGTGGTTTTTCAACACTAACACAAGTGCGAAAAGTGGTTTTTCAACACTAACACAAGTGCGAAAAGTGGTTTTTCCACACTAATACAAGTGCAAAAGTGGTTTCCTGCACCAACACAACTGCGAAAAGTGGTTTTTCAACACTAACACAAGTGCGAAAAGTGGTTTTTCAACACTAACACAAGTGCCAAAAGTGGCTTTTCCACACTAATACAAGTGCAAAAGTGGTTTCCTGCACCAACACAAGTGCGAAAAGTTGTCTTTCAACACTAACACAAGTGTGAAAAGTGGTTTTTCCACACTAATACAAGTGCAAAAGTGGTTTCCTGCACCAACACAAGTGCGAAAAGTGGTTTTTCAACACTAACACAAGTGCGAAAAGTGGTTTTTCAACACTATCACAAGTGCAAAAAGTGTTTTTTCCACACTAATACAAGTGCAAAAGTGGTTTCTTGCACCAACACAAGTGCGAAAAGTGGTATTTCAACACTAACACAAATGCGAAAAGTGGTTTTCCAACACTAACACAAGTGCGAAAAGTGGTTTTTCCACACTAATACAAGTGCAATAGTGGTTTCCTGCACCAACACAAGTGTGAAAAGTGGTTTTTCAACACTATCAAAAGTGCAAAAAGTGTTTTTTCCACACTAATACAAGTGCAAAAGTGGTTTCCTGCACCAACACGAGTGCGAAAAGTGGTTTTTCAACACTAACACAAGTGCGAAAAGTGGTTTTTCAACATTAACACAAGTGCGAAAAGTGTTTTTTCCACACTAATACAAGTGCAAAAGTGGTTTCCTGCACCAACACAAGTGCGAAAAGTGGTTTTTCAACACTAACACAAGTGCGAAAAGTGGTTTTTCAACACTAGCACAAATGCGAAAAGTGGTTTTTCAACACTATCACAAGTGCAAAAAGTGTTTTTTCCACACTAATACAAGTGCAAAAGTGGTTTCCTGCACCAACACATGTGCGAAAAGTGGTTTTTCAACACTAACACAAGTGCGAAAAGTGGTTTTTCAACACTAACACAAGTGCGAAAAGTGGTTTTTCCACACTAATACAAGTGCAAAAGTGGTTTCCTGCACCAACACAAGTGCGAAAAGTGGTTTTTCAACACTAACACAAGTGCGAAAAGTGGTTTTTCAACACTAACACAGGAGCGAACAGTGTTTTTTCCACACTAATACAAGTGCAAAAGTGGTTTCCTGCACCAAAACAAGTGCGAAAAGTGGTTTTTCAACACTAACACAAGTGCGAAAAGTGGTTTTTCAACACTAACACAAGTGCGAAAAGTGGTTTTTCAACACTAACACAAGTGCGAAAAGTGGTTTTTCAACACTAACACAAGTGCGAAAAGTGATTTTTCCACACTAATACAAGTGCAAAAGTGGTTTCCTGCACCAACACAAGTGCGAAAAGTGGTTTTTCAACACTAACAAAAGTGCGAAAAGTGGTTTTTCAACACTATCACAAGTGCAAAAAGTCTTTATTCCACACTAATACAAGTGCAAAAGTGGTTTCCTGCACCAACACAAGTGCGTTAAGTGGTTTTTCAACACTAACACAAGTGCGAAAAGTGGTTTTTCAACACTAACACAAGTGCGAAAAGTGGTTTCCTGCACAAACACAAGTGCGAAAAGTGTTTTTTCCACACTAATACAAGTGCAAAAGTGGTTTCCTGCACCAACACAAGTGCGAAAAGTGGTTTTTCAACACTAACACAAGTGCGAAAAGTGGTTTTTCAACACTAACACAAGTGCGAAAAGTGGTTTTTCAACACTAACACAAGTGCGAAAAGTGGTTTTTCCACACTAATACAAGTGCAAAAGTGGTTTCCTGCACCAACACAACTGCGAAAAGTGGTTTTTCGACACTAACACAAGTGCAAAAAGTGGTTTTCCAACACTAACACAAGTGCGAAAAGTGGTTTTTCCACACTAATACAAGTGCAATAGTGGTTTCCTGCACCAACACAAGTGTGAAAAGTGGTTTTTCAACACTATCAAAAGTGCAAAAAGTGTTTTTTCCACACTAATACAAGTGCAAAAGTGGTTTCCTGCACCAACACAAGTGCGAAAAGTGGTTTTTCAACACTAACACAAGTGCGAAAAGTGGTTTTTCAACACTAACACAAGTGCGAAAAGTGGTTTTTCAACACTAACACAAGTGCGAAAAGTGTTTTTTCCACACTAATACAAGTGCAAAAGTGGTTTCCTGCACCAACACAAGTGCGAAAAGTGGTTTTTCAACACTAACACAAGTGCGAAAAGTGGTTTTTCAACACTAACACAAGTGCGAAAAGTGGTTTTTCAACACTATCACAAGTGCAAAAAGTGTTTTTTCCACACTAATACAAGTGCAAAAGTGGTTTCCTGCACCAACACAAGTGCGAAAAGTGGTTTTTCAACACTAACACAAGTGCGAAAAGTGGTTTTTCAACACTAACACAAGTGCGAAAAGTGTTTTTTCCACACTAATACAAGTGCAAAAGTGGTTTCCTGCACCAACACAAGTGCGAAAAGTGGTTTTTCAACACTAACACAAGTGCGAAAAGTGGTTTTTCAACACTAACACAAGTGCGAAAAGTGTTTTTGCCACACTAATACAAGTGCAAAAGTGGTTTCCTGCACCAACACAAGTGCGAAAAGTGGTTTTTCAACACTAACACAAGTGCGAAAAGTGGTTTTTCAACACTAACACAAGTGCGAAAAGTGTTTTTTCCACACTAATACAAGTGCAAAAGTGGTTTCCTGCACCAACACAAGTGCGAAAAGTGGTTTTTCAACACTAACACAAGTGCGAAAAGTGGTTTTTCAACACTATCACAAGTGCAAAAAGTGTTTTTTCCACACTAATACAAGTGCAAAAGTGGTTTCCTGCACCAACACAAGTGCGAAAAGTGGTTTTTCAACACTAACACAAGTGCGAAAAGTGGTTTTTCAACATTAACACAAGTGCGAAAAGTGTTTTTTCCACACTAATACAAGTGCAAAAGTGGTTTCCTGCACCAACACAAGTGCGAAAAGTGGTTTTTCAACACTAACACAAGTGCAAAAAGTGGTTTTTCAACACTAACACAAGTGCGAAAAGTGGTTTTTCAACACTATCACAAGTGCAAAAAGTGTTTTTTCCACACTAATACAAGTGCAAAAGTGGTTTCCTGCACCAACACAAGTGCAAAAGGTGGTTTTTCAACACTAACACAAGTGCGAAAAGTGGTTTTTCAACACTATCACAAGTGCAAAAAGTGTTTTTCCACACTAATACAAGTGCAAAAGTGGTTTCCTGCTCCAACACAAGTGCAAAAAGTGGTTTTTCAACACTAACACAAGTGCGAAAAGTGGTTTTTCAACACTAACACAAGTGCAAAAAGTGGTTTTTCCACACTAATACAAGTGCAAAAGTGGTTTCCTGCACCAACACAAGTGCGAAAAGTGGTTTTTCAACACTAACACAAGTGCGAAAAGTGGTTTTTCAACACTATCACAAGTGCAAAAAGTGTTTTTTCCACAATAATACAAGTGCAAAAGTGGTTTCCTGCACCAACACATGTGCGAAAAGTGGTTTTTCAACACTAACACAAGTGCGAAAAGTGGTTTTCCAACACTAACACAAGTGCGAAAAGTGGTTTTTCCACACTAATACAAGTGCAAAAGTGGTTTCCTGCACCAACACAAGTGCGAAAAGTGGTTTTTCAACACTAACACAAGTGCGAAAAGTGGTTTTTCAACACTAACACAAGTGCGAAAAGTGGTTTTTCAACACTAACACAAGTGCGAAAAGTGGTTTTTCCACACTAATACAAGTGCAAAAGTGGTTTCCTGCACCAACACAAGTGCGAAAAGTGGTTTTTCAACACTAACAAAAGTGCGAAAAGTGGTTTTTCAACACTATCACAAGTACAAAAAGTCTTTTTTCCACACTAATACAAGTGCAAAAGTGGTTTCCTGCACCAACACAAGTGCGAAAAGTGGTTTTACAACACTAACACAAGTGCGAAAAGTGGCTTTTCAACACTAACACAAGTGCGAAAAGTGGTTTTTCCACACTATTACAAGTGCAAAAGTGGTTTCCTGCACCAACACAAGTGCGAAAAGTGGTTTTTCAACACTAACACAAGTGCGAAAAGTGGTTTTTCAACACTAACACAAGTGTGAAAAGTGGTTTTTCAACACTAACACAAGTGCGAAAAGTGGTTTTTCAACACTAACACAAGTGCGAAAAGTGTTTTTTCCACACTAATACAAGTGCAAAAGTGGTTTCCTGCACCAACACAAGTGCGAAAAGTGGTTTTTCAACACTAACACAAGTGCGAAAAGTGGTTTTTCAACACTATCACAAGTGCAAAAAGTGTTTTTTCCACACTAATACAAGTGCAAAAGTGGTTTCCTGCACCAACACAAGTGCGAAAAGTGGTTTTTCAACACTAACACAAGTGCGAAAAGTGGTTTTTCAACATTAACACAAGTGCGAAAAGTGTTTTTTCCACACTAATACAAGTGCAAAAGTGGTTTCCTGCACCAACACAAGTGCGAAAAGTGGTTTTTCAACACTAACACAAGTGCAAAAAGTGGTTTTTCAACACTAACACAAGTGCGAAAAGTGGTTTTTCAACACTATCACAAGTGCAAAAAGTGTTTTTTCCACACTAATACAAGTGCAAAAGTGGTTTCCTGCACCAACACAAGTGCAAAAGGTGGTTTTTCAACACTAACACAAGTGCGAAAAGTGGTTTTTCAACACTATCACAAGTGCAAAAAGTGTTTTTCCACACTAATACAAGTGCAAAAGTGGTTTCCTGCTCCAACACAAGTGCAAAAAGTGGTTTTTCAACACTAACACAAGTGCGAAAAGTGGTTTTTCAACACTAACACAAGTGCAAAAAGTGGTTTTTCCACACTAATACAAGTGCAAAAGTGGTTTCCTGCACCAACACAAGTGCGAAAAGTGGTTTTTCAACACTAACACAAGTGCGAAAAGTGGTTTTTCAACACTATCACAAGTGCAAAAAGTGTTTTTTCCACAATAATACAAGTGCAAAAGTGGTTTCCTGCACCAACACATGTGCGAAAAGTGGTTTTTCAACACTAACACAAGTGCGAAAAGTGGTTTTCCAACACTAACACAAGTGCGAAAAGTGGTTTTTCCACACTAATACAAGTGCAAAAGTGGTTTCCTGCACCAACACAAGTGCGAAAAGTGGTTTTTCAACACTAACACAAGTGCGAAAAGTGGTTTTTCAACACTAACACAAGTGCGAAAAGTGGTTTTTCAACACTAACACAAGTGCGAAAAGTGGTTTTTCCACACTAATACAAGTGCAAAAGTGGTTTCCTGCACCAACACAAGTGCGAAAAGTGGTTTTTCAACACTAACAAAAGTGCGAAAAGTGGTTTTTCAACACTATCACAAGTACAAAAAGTCTTTTTTCCACACTAATACAAGTGCAAAAGTGGTTTCCTGCACCAACACAAGTGCGAAAAGTGGTTTTACAACACTAACACAAGTGCGAAAAGTGGCTTTTCAACACTAACACAAGTGCGAAAAGTGGTTTTTCCACACTATTACAAGTGCAAAAGTGGTTTCCTGCACCAACACAAGTGCGAAAAGTGGTTTTTCAACACTAACACAAGTGCGAAAAGTGGTTTTTCAACACTAACACAAGTGCGAAAAGTGGTTTTTCAACACTAACACAAGTGCAAAAAGTGTTTTTTCCACACTAATACAAGTGCAAAAGTGGTTTCCTGCACCAACACAAGTGCGAAAAGTGGTTTTTCAACACTAACACAAGTGCGAAAAGTGGTTTTTCAACACTAACACAAGTGCGAAAAGTGGTTTTTCAACATTAACACAAGTGCGAAAAGTGTTTTTTCCACACTAATACAAGTGCAAAAGTGGTTTCCTGCACCAACACAAGTGCGAAAAGTGGTTTTTCAACACTATCACAAGTGCAAAAAGTGTTTTTCCACACTAATACAAGTGCAAAAGTGGTTTCCTGCTCCAACACAAGTGCAAAAAGTGGTTTTTCAACACTAACACAAGTGCGAAAAGTGGTTTTTCAACACTAACACAAGTGCAAAAAGTGGTTTTTCCACACTAATACAAGTGCAAAAGTGGTTTCCTGCACCAACACAAGTGCGAAAAGTGGTTTTTCAACACTAACACAAGTGCGAAAAGTGGTTTTTAAACACTATCACAAGTGCAAAAAGTGTTTTTTCCACACTAATACAAGTGCAAAGGTGGATTCCTGTACCAACACAAGTGCGAAAAGTGGTTTTTCAACACTAACACAAGTGCGAAAAGTGGTTTTTCAACACTAACACAAGTGCGAAAAGTGGTTTTTCAACACTATCACAAGTGCAAAAAGTGTTTTTTCCACAATAATACAAGTGCAAAAGTGGTTTCCTGCACCAACACATGTGCGAAAAGTGGTTTTTCAACACTAACACAAGTGCGAAAAGTGGTTTTCCAACACTAACACAAGTGCGAAAAGTGGTTTTTCCACACTAATACAAGTGCAAAAGTGGTTTCCTGCACCAACACAAGTGCGAAAAGTGGTTTTTCAAC
The DNA here is from genome assembly GCF_964187855.1 of Myxine glutinosa. Taxonomy (NCBI): domain Eukaryota; kingdom Metazoa; phylum Chordata; class Myxini; order Myxiniformes; family Myxinidae; genus Myxine; species Myxine glutinosa. Next base: position 75,990,366 of record NC_136274.1, on the reverse strand, counting down.
ACTAACACAAGTGCGAAAAGTGGTTTTTCAACACTAACACAAGTGCGAAAAGTGGTTTTTCAACACTAACACAAGTGCGAAAAGTGGTTTTTCCACACTAATACAAGTGCAAAAGTGGTTTCCTGCACCAACACAAGTGCGAAAAGTGGTTTTTCAACACTAACAAAAGTGCGAAAAGTGGTTTTTCAACACTATCACAAGTACAAAAAGTCTTTTTTCCACACTAATACAAGTGCAAAAGTGGTTTCCTGCACCAACACAAGTGCGAAAAGTGGTTTTACAACACTAACACAAGTGCGAAAAGTGGCTTTTCAACACTAACACAAGTGCGAAAAGTGGTTTTTCCACACTAATACAAGTGCAAAAGTGGTTTCCTGCACCAACACAAGTGCGAAAAGTGGTTTTTCAACACTAACACAAGTGCGAAAAGTGGTTTTTCAACACTAACACAAGTGCGAAAAGTGGTTTTTCAACACTAACACAGGTGCAAAAAGTGTTTTTTCCACACTAATACAAGTGCAAAAGTGGTTTCCTGCACCAACACAAGTGCGAAAAGTGGTTTTTCAACACTAACACAAGTGCGAAAAGTGGTTTTTCAACACTAACACAAGTGCGAAAAGTGGTTTTTCAACATTAACACAAGTGCGAAAAGTGTTTTTTCCACACTAATACAAGTGCAAAAGTGGTTTCCTGCACCAACACAAGTGCGAAAAGTGGTTTTTCAACACTAACACAAGTGCGAAAAGTGGTTTTTCAACACTAGCACAAATGCGAAAAGTGGTTTTTCAACACTATCACAAGTGCAAAAAGTGTTTTTTCCACACTAATACAAGTGCAAAAGTGGTTTCCTGCACCAACACATGTGCGAAAAGTGGTTTTTCAACACTAACACAAGTGCGAAAAGTGGTTTTTCAACACTAACACAAGTGCGAAAAGTGGTTTTTCCACACTAATACAAGTGCAAAAGTGGTTTCCTGCACCAACACAAGTGCGAAAAGTGGTTTTTCAACACTAACACAAGTGCGAAAAGTGGTTTTTCAACACTAACACAAGTGCGAAAAGTGGTTTTTCAACACTAACACAAGAGCGAACAGTGTTTTTTCCACACTAATACAAGTGCAAAAGTGGTTTCCTGCACCAAAACAAGTGCGAAAAGTGGTTTTTCAACACTAACACAAGTGCGAAAAGTGGTTTTTCAACACTAACACAAGTGCGAAAAGTGGTTTTTCAACACTAACACAAGTGCGAAAAGTGGTTTTTCAACACTAACACAAGTGCGAAAAGTGATTTTTCCACACTAATACAAGTGCAAAAGTGGTTTCCTGCACCAACACAAGTGCGAAAAGTGGTTTTTCAACACTAACAAAAGTGCGAAAAGTGGTTTTTCAACACTATCACAAGTGCAAAAAGTCTTTATTCCACACTAATACAAGTGCAAAAGTGGTTTCCTGCACCAACACAAGTGCGAAAAGTGGTTTTTCAACACTAACACAAGTGCGAAAAGTGGTTTTTCAACACTAACACAAGTGCGAAAAGTGGTTTTTCAACATTAACACAAGTGCGAAAAGTGTTTTTTCCACACTAATACAAGTGCAAAAGTGGTTTCCTGCACCAACACAAGTGCGAAAAGTGGTTTTTCAACACTAACACAAGTGCGAAAAGTGGTTTTTCAACACTAACACAAGTGCGAAAAGTGGTTTTTCCACACTAATACAAGTGCAAAAGTGGTTTCCTGCACCAACACAACTGCGAAAAGTGGTTTTTCAACACTAACACAAGTGCAAAAAGTGGTTTTTCAACACTAACACAAGTGCCAAAAGTGGCTTTTCCACACTAATACAAGTGCAAAAGTGGTTTCCTGCACAAACACAAGTGCGAAAAGTTGTCTTTCAACACTAACACAAGTGTGAAAAGTGGTTTTTCCACACTAATACAAGTGCAAAAGTGGTTTCCTGCACCAACACAAGTGCGAAAAGTGGTTTTTCAACACTAACACAAGTGCGAAAAGTGGTTTTTCAACACTATCACAAGTGCAAAAAGTGTTTTTTCCACACTAATACAAGTGCAAAAGTGGTTTCCTGCACCAACACAAGTGCGAAAAGTGGTTTTTCAACACTAACACAAATGCGAAAAGTGGTTTTCCAACACTAACACAAGTGCGAAAAGTGGTTTTTCCACACTAATGCAAGTGCAATAGTGGTTTCCTGCACCAACACAAGTGTGAAAAGTGGTTTTTCAACACTATCAAAAGTGCAAAAAGTGTTTTTTCCACACTAATACAAGTGCAAAAGTGGTTTCCTGCACCAACACAAGTGCGAAAAGTGGTTTTTCAACACTAACACAAGTGCGAAAAGTGGTTTTTCAACACTAACACAAGTGCGAAAAGTGGTTTTTCAACACTAACACAAGTGCGAAAAGTGTTTTTTCCACACTAATGCAAGTGCAAAAGTGGTTTCCTGCACCAACACAAGTGCGAAAAGTGGTTTTTCAACACTAACACAAGTGCGAAAAGTGGTTTTTCAACACTAACACAAGTGCGAAAAGTGGTTTTTCAACACTATCACAAGTGCAAAAAGTGTTTTTTCCACACTAATACAAGTGCAAAAGTGGTTTCCTGCACCAACACAAGTGCGAAAAGTGGTTTTTCAACACTAACACAAGTGCGAAAAGTGGTTTTTCAACACTAACACAAGTGCGAAAAGTGTTTTTTCCACACTAATACAAGTGCAAAAGTGGTTTCCTGCACCAACACAAGTGCGAAAAGTGGTTTTTCAACACTAACACAAGTGCGAAAAGTGGTTTTTCAACACTAACACAAGTGCGAAAAGTGTTTTTGCCACACTAATACAAGTGCAAAAGTGGTTTCCTGCACCAACACAAGTGCGAAAAGTGGTTTTTCAACACTAACACAAGTGCGAAAAGTGGTTTTTCAACACTAACACAAGTGCGAAAAGTGTTTTTTCCACACTAATACAAGTGCAAAAGTGGTTTCCTGCACCAACACAAGTGCGAAAAGTGGTTTTTCAACACTAACACAAGTGCGAAAAGTGGTTTTTCAACACTATCACAAGTGCAAAAAGTGTTTTTTCCACACTAATACAAGTGCAAAAGTGGTTTCCTGCACCAACACAAGTGCGAAAAGTGGTTTTTCAACACTAACACAAGTGCGAAAAGTGGTTTTTCAACATTAACACAAGTGCGAAAAGTGTTTTTTCCACACTAATACAAGTGCAAAAGTGGTTTCCTGCACCAACACAAGTGCGAAAAGTGGTTTTTCAACACTAACACAAGTGCAAAAAGTGGTTTTTCAACACTAACACAAGTGCGAAAAGTGGTTTTTCAACACTATCACAAGTGCAAAAAGTGTTTTTTCCACACTAATACAAGTGCAAAAGTGGTTTCCTGCACCAACACAAGTGCAAAAAGTGGTTTTTCAACACTAACACAAGTGCGAAAAGTGGGTTTTCAACACTATCACAAGTGCAAAAAGTGTTTTTCCACACTAATACAAGTGCAAAAGTGGTTTCCTGCTCCAACACAAGTGCAAAAAGTGGTTTTTCAACACTAACACAAGTGCGAAAAGTGGTTTTTCAACACTAACACAAGTGCAAAAAGTGGTTTTTCCACACTAATACAAGTGCAAAAGTGGTTTCCTGCACCAACACAAGTGCGAAAAGTGGTTTTTCAACACTAACACAAGTGCGAAAAGTGGTTTTTCAACACTATCACAAGTGCAAAAAGTGTTTTTTCCACACTAATACAAGTGCAAAGGTGGTTTCCTGTACCAACACAAGTGCGAAAAGTGGTTTTTCAACACTAACACAAGTGCGAAAAGTGGTTTTTCAACACTAACACAAGTGCGAAAAGTGGTTTTTCAACACTATCACAAGTGCAAAAAGTGTTTTTTCCACAATAATACAAGTGCAAAAGTGGTTTCCTGCACCAACACATTTGCGAAAAGTGGTTTTTCAACACTAACACAAGTGCGAAAAGTGGTTTTCCAACACTAACACAAGTGCGAAAAGTGGTTTTTCCACACTAATACAAGTGCAAAAGTGGTTTCCTGCACCAACACAAGTGCGAAAAGTGGTTTTTCAACACTAACACAAGTGCGAAAAGTGGTTTTTCAACACTAACACAAGTGCGAAAAGTGGTTTTTCAACACTAACACAAGTGCGAAAAGTGGTTTTTCCACACTAATACAAGTGCAAAAGTGGTTTCCTGCACCAACACAAGTGCGAAAAGTGGTTTTTCAACACTAACAAAAGTGCGAAAAGTGGTTTTTCAACACTATCACAAGTACAAAAAGTCTTTTTTCCACACTAATACAAGTGCAAAAGTGGTTTCCTGCACCAACACAAGTGCGAAAAGTGGTTTTACAACACTAACACAAGTGCGAAAAGTGGCTTTTCAACACTAACACAAGTGCGAAAAGTGGTTTTTCCACACTAATACAAGTGCAAAAGTGGTTTCCTGCACCAACACAAGTGCGAAAAGTGGTTTTTCAACACTAACACAAGTGCGAAAAGTGGTTTTTCAACACTAACACAAGTGCGAAAAGTGGTTTTTCAACACTAACACAAGTGCAAAAAGTGTTTTTTCCACACTAATACAAGTGCAAAAGTGGTTTCCTGCACCAACACAAGTGCGAAAAGTGGTTTTTCAACACTAACACAAGTGCGAAAAGTGGTTTTTCAACACTAACACAAGTGCGAAAAGTGTTTTTTCCACACTAATACAAGTGCAAAAGTGGTTTCCTGCACCAACACAAGTGCGAAAAGTGGTTTTTCAACACTAACACAAGTGCGAAAAGTGGTTTTTCAACACTAACACAAGTGCGAAAAGTGGTTTTTCAACACTAACACAAGTGCAAAAAGTGGTTTTTCCACACTAATACAAGTGCAAAAGTGGTTTCCTGCACCAACACAACTGCGAAAAGTGGTTTTTCAACACTAACACAAGTGCGAAAAGTGGTTTTTCAACACTAACACAAGTGCCAAAAGTGGCTTTTCCACACTAATACAAGTGCAAAAGTGGTTTCCTGCACCAACACAAGTGCGAAAAGTTGTCTTTCAACACTAACACAAGTGTGAAAAGTGGTTTTTCCACACTAATACAAGTGCAAAAGTGGTTTCCTGCACCAACACAAGTGCGAAAAGTGGTTTTTCAACACTAACACAAGTGCGAAAAGTAGTTTTTCAACACTATCACAAGTGCAAAAAGTGTTTTTTCCACACTAATACAAGTGCAAAAGTGGTTTCTTGCACCAACACAAGTGCGAAAAGTGGTATTTCAACACTAACACAAATGCGAAAAGTGGTTTTCCAACACTAACACAAGTGCGAAAAGTGGTTTTTCCACACTAATACAAGTGCAATAGTGGTTTCCTGCACCAACACAAGTGTGAAAAGTGGTTTTTCAACACTATCAAAAGTGCAAAAAGTGTTTTTTCCACACTAATACAAGTGCAAAAGTGGTTTCCTGCACCAACACGAGTGCGAAAAGTGGTTTTTCAACACTAACACAAGTGCGAAAAGTGGTTTTTCAACACTAACACAAGTGCGAAAAGTGGTTTTTCAACACTAACACAAGTGCGAAAAGTGTTTTTTCCACACTAATACAAGTGCAAAAGTGGTTTCCTGCACCAACACAAGTGCGAAAAGTGGTTTTTCAACACTAACACAAGTGCGAAAAGTGGTTTTTCAACACTAACACAAGTGCGAAAAGTGGTTTTTCAACACTATCACAAGTGCAAAAAGTGTTTTTTCCACACTAATACAAGTGCAAAAGTGGTTTCCTGCACCAACACATGTGCGAAAAGTGGTTTTTCAACACTAACACAAGTGCGAAAAGTGGTTTTTCAACACTAACACAAGTGCGAAAAGTGATTTTTCCACACTAATACAAGTGCAAAAGTGGTTTCCTGCACCAACACAAGTGCGAAAAGTGGTTTTTCAACACTAACACAAGTGCGAAAAGTGGTTTTTCAACACTAACACAAGTGCAAAAAGTGGTTTTTCAACACTAACACAAGAGCGAAAAGTGTTTTTTCCACACTAATACAAGTGCAAAAGTGGTTTCCTGCACCAACACAAGTGCGAAAAGTGGTTTTTCAACACTATCACAAGTGCAAAAAGTGTTTTTTCCACACTAATACAAGTGCAAAAGTGGTTTCCTGCACCAACACAAGTGCGAAAAGTGGTTTTTCAACACTAACACAAGTGCGAAAAGTGGTTTTTCAACATTAACACAAGTGCGAAAAGTGTTTTTTCCACACTAATACAAGTGCAAAAGTGGTTTCCTGCACCAACACAAGTGCGAAAAGTGGTTTTTCAACACTAACACAAGTGCAAAAAGTGGTTTTTCAACACTAACACAAGTGCGAAAAGTGGTTTTTCAACACTATCACAAGTGCAAAAAGTGTTTTTTCCACACTAATACAAGTGCAAAAGTGGTTTCCTGCACCAACACAAGTGCAAAAAGTGGTTTTTCAACACTAACACAAGTGCGAAAAGTGGTTTTTCAACACTATCACAAGTGCAAAAAGTGTTTTTCCACACTAATACAAGTGCAAAAGTGGTTTCCTGCTCCAACACAAGTGCAAAAAGTGGTTTTCAACACTAACACAAGTGCGAAAAGTGGTTTTTCAACACTAACACAAGTGCAAAAAGTGGTTTTTCCACACTAATACAAGTGCAAAAGTGGTTTCCTGCACCAACACAAGTGCGAAAAGTGGTTTTTCAACACTAACACAAGTGCGAAAAGTGGTTTTTAAACACTATCACAAGTGCAAAAAGTGTTTTTTCCACACTAATACAAGTGCAAAGGTGGTTTCCTGTACCAACACAAGTGCGAAAAGTGGTTTTTCAACACTAACACAAGTGCGAAAGGTGGTTTTTCAACACTAACACAAGTGCGAAAAGTGGTTTTTCAACACTATCACAAGTGCAAAAAGTGTTTTTTCCACAATAATACAAGTGCAAAAGTGGTTTCCTGCACCAACACATGTGCGAAAAGTGGTTTTTCAACACTAACACAAGTGCGAAAAGTGGTTTTCCAACACTAACACAAGTGCGAGAAGTGGTTTTTCCACACTAATACAAGTGCAAAAGTGGTTTCCTGCACCAACACAAGTGCGAAAAGTGGTTTTTCAACACTAACACAAGTGCGAAAAGTGGTTTTTCAACACTAACACAAGTGCGAAAAGTGGTTTTTCAACACTAACACAAGTGCGAAAAGTGGTTTTTCCACACTAATACAAGTGCAAAAGTGGTTTCCTGCACCAACACAAGTGCGAAAAGTGGTTTTTCAACACTAACAAAAGTGCGAAAAGTGGTTTTTCAACACTATCACAAGTACAAAAAGTCTTTTTTCCACACTAATACAAGTGCAAAAGTGGTTTCCTGCACCAACACAAGTGCGAAAAGTGGTTTTACAACACTAACACAAGTGCGAAAAGTGGCTTTTCAACACTAACACAAGTGCGAAAAGTGGTTTTTCCACACTAATACAAGTGCAAAAGTGGTTTCCTGCACCAACACAAGTGCGAAAAGTGGTTTTTCAACACTAACACAAGTGCGAAAAGTGGTTTTTCAACACTAACACAAGTGCGAAAAGTGGTTTTTCAACATTAACACAAGTGCAAAAAGTGTTTTTTCCACACTAATACAAGTGCAAAAGTGGTTTCCTGCACCAACACAAGTGCGAAAAGTGGTTTTTCAACACTAACACAAGTGCGAAAAGTGGTTTTTCAACACTAACACAAGTGCGAAAAGTGTTTTTTCCACACTAATACAAGTGCAAAAGTGGTTTCCTGCACCAACACAAGTGCGAAAAGTGGTTTTTCAACACTAACACAAGTGCGAAAAGTGGTTTTTCAACACTAACACAAGTGCGAAAAGTGGTTTTTCAACACTAACACAAGTGCAAAAAGTGGTTTTTCCACACTAATACAAGTGCAAAAGTGGTTTCCTGCACCAACACAACTGCGAAAAGTGGTTTTTCAACACTAACACAAGTGCGAAAAGTGGTTTTTCAACACTAACACAAGTGCCAAAAGTGGCTTTTCCACACTAATACAAGTGCAAAAGTGGTTTCCTGCACCAACACAAGTGCGAAAAGTGGTTTTTCAACACTAACACAAGTGCGAAAAGTGGTTTTTCAACACTAACACAAGTGCGAAAAGTGTTTTTTCCACACTAATACAAGTGCAAAAGTGGTTTCCTGCACCAACACAAGTGCGAAAAGTGGTTTTTCAACACTAACACAAGTGCGAAAAGTGGTTTTTCAACACTAGCACAAATGCGAAAAGTGGTTTTTCAACACTATCACAAGTGCAAAAAGTGTTTTTTCCACACTAATACAAGTGCAAAAGTGGTTTCCTGCACCAACACATGTGCGAAAAGTGGTTTTTCAACACTAACACAAGTGCGAAAAGTGGTTTTTCAACACTAACACAAGTGCGAAAAGTGGTTTTTCCACACTAATACAAGTGCAAAAGTGGTTTCCTGCACCAACACAAGTGCGAAAAGTGGTTTTTCAACACTAACACAAGTGCGAAAAGTGGTTTTTCAACACTAACACAAGTGCGAAAAGTGGTTTTTCCACACTAATACAAGTGCAAAAGTGGTTTCCTGCACCAACACAAGTGCGAAAAGTGGTTTTTCAACACTAACACAAGTGCGAAAAGTGGTTTTTCAACACTAACACAAGTGCGAAAAGTGGTTTTTCAACACTAACACAAGTGCCAAAAGTGGCTTTTCCACACTAATACAAGTGCAAAAGTGGTTTCCTGCACCAACACAAGTGCGAAAAGTTGTCTTTCAACACTAACACAAGTGTGAAAAGTGGTTTTTCCACACTAATACAAGTGCAAAAGTGGTTTCCTGCACCAACACAAGTGCGAAAAGTGGTTTTTCAACACTAACACAAGTGCGAAAAGTAGTTTTTCAACACTATCACAAGTGCAAAAAGTGTTTTTTCCACACTAATACAAGTGCAAAAGTGGTTTCTTGCACCAACACAAGTGCGAAAAGTGGTATTTCAACACTAACACAAATGCGAAAAGTGGTTTTCCAACACTAACACAAGTGCGAAAAGTGGTTTTTCCACACTAATACAAGTGCAATAGTGGTTTCCTGCACCAACACAAGTGTGAAAAGTGGTTTTTCAACACTATCAAAAGTGCAAAAAGTGTTTTTTCCACACTAATACAAGTGCAAAAGTGGTTTCCTGCACCAACACGAGTGCGAAAAGTGGTTTTTCAACACTAACACAAGTGCGAAAAGTGGTTTTTCAACACTAACACAAGTGCGAAAAGTGGTTTTTCAACACTAACACAAGTGCGAAAAGTGTTTTTTCCACACTAATACAAGTGCAAAAGTGGTTTCCTGCACCAACACAAGTGCGAAAAGTGGTTTTTCAACACTAACACAAGTGCGAAAAGTGGTTTTTCAACACTAACACAAGTGCGAAAAGTGGTTTTTCAACACTATCACAAGTGCAAAAAGTGTTTTTTCCACACTAATACAAGTGCAAAAGTGGTTTCCTGCACCAACACATGTGCGAAAAGTGGTTTTTCAACACTAACACAAGTGCGAAAAGTGGTTTTTCAACACTAACACAAGTGCGAAAAGTGATTTTTCCACACTAATACAAGTGCAAAAGTGGTTTCCTGCACCAACACAAGTGCGAAAAGTGGTTTTTCAACACTAACACAAGTGCGAAAAGTGGTTTTTCAACACTAACACAAGTGCAAAAAGTGGTTTTTCAACACTAACACAAGAGCGAAAAGTGTTTTTTCCACACTAATACAAGTGCAAAAGTGGTTTCCTGCACCAACACAAGTGCGAAAAGTGGTTTTTCAACACTATCACAAGTGCAAAAAGTGTTTTTTCCACACTAATACAAGTGCAAAAGTGGTTTCCTGCACCAACACAAGTGCGAAAAGTGGTTTTTCAACACTAACACAAGTGCGAAAAGTGGTTTTTCAACATTAACACAAGTGCGAAAAGTGTTTTTTCCACACTAATACAAGTGCAAAAGTGGTTTCCTGCACCAACACAAGTGCGAAAAGTGGTTTTTCAACACTAACACAAGTGCAAAAAGTGGTTTTTCAACACTAACACAAGTGCGAAAAGTGGTTTTTCAACACTATCACAAGTGCAAAAAGTGTTTTTTCCACACTAATACAAGTGCAAAAGTGGTTTCCTGCACCAACACAAGTGCAAAAAGTGGTTTTTCAACACTAACACAAGTGCGAAAAGTGGTTTTTCAACACTATCACAAGTGCAAAAAGTGTTTTTCCACACTAATACAAGTGCAAAAGTGGTTTCCTGCTCCAACACAAGTGCAAAAAGTGGTTTTCAACACTAACACAAGTGCGAAAAGTGGTTTTTCAACACTAACACAAGTGCAAAAAGTGGTTTTTCCACACTAATACAAGTGCAAAAGTGGTTTCCTGCACCAACACAAGTGCGAAAAGTGGTTTTTCAACACTAACACAAGTGCGAAAAGTGGTTTTTAAACACTATCACAAGTGCAAAAAGTGTTTTTTCCACACTAATACAAGTGCAAAGGTGGTTTCCTGTACCAACACAAGTGCGAAAAGTGGTTTTTCAACACTAACACAAGTGCGAAAAGTGGTTTTTCAACACTAACACAAGTGCGAAAAGTGGTTTTTCAACACTATCACAAGTGCAAAAAGTGTTTTTTCCACAATAATACAAGTGCAAAAGTGGTTTCCTGCACCAACACATGTGCGAAAAGTGGTTTTTCAACACTAACACAAGTGCGAAAAGTGGTTTTCCAACACTAACACAAGTGCGAGAAGTGGTTTTTCCACACTAATACAAGTGCAAAAGTGGTTTCCTGCACCAACACAAGTGCGAAAAGTGGTTTTTCAACACTAACACAAGTGCGAAAAGTGGTTTTTCAACACTAACACAAGTGCGAAAAGTGGTTTTTCAACACTAACACAAGTGCGAAAAGTGGTTTTTCCACACTAATACAAGTGCAAAAGTGGTTTCCTGCACCAACACAAGTGCGAAAAGTGGTTTTTCAACACTAACAAAAGTGCGAAAAGTGGTTTTTCAACACTATCACAAGTACAAAAAGTCTTTTTTCCACACTAATACAAGTGCAAAAGTGGTTTCCTGCACCAACACAAGTGCGAAAAGTGGTTTTACAACACTAACACAAGTGCGAAAAGTGGCTTTTCAACACTAACACAAGTGCGAAAAGTGGTTTTTCCACACTAATACAAGTGCAAAAGTGGTTTCCTGCACCAACACAAGTGCGAAAAGTGGTTTTTCAACACTAACACAAGTGCGAAAAGTGGTTTTTCAACACTAACACAAGTGCGAAAAGTGGTTTTTCAACATTAACACAAGTGCAAAAAGTGTTTTTTCCACACTAATACAAGTGCAAAAGTGGTTTCCTGCACCAACACAAGTGCGAAAAGTGGTTTTTCAACACTAACACAAGTGCGAAAAGTGGTTTTTCAACACTAACACAAGTGCGAAAAGTGTTTTTTCCACACTAATACAAGTGCAAAAGTGGTTTCCTGCACCAACACAAGTGCGAAAAGTGGTTTTTCAACACTAACACAAGTGCGAAAAGTGGTTTTTCAACACTAACACAAGTGCGAAAAGTGGTTTTTCAACACTAACACAAGTGCAAAAAGTGGTTTTTCCACACTAATACAAGTGCAAAAGTGGTTTCCTGCACCAACACAACTGCGAAAAGTGGTTTTTCAACACTAACACAAGTGCGAAAAGTGGTTTTTCAACACTAACACAAGTGCCAAAAGTGGCTTTTCCACACTAATACAAGTGCAAAAGTGGTTTCCTGCACCAACACAAGTGCGAAAAGTGGTTTTTCAACACTAACACAAGTGCGAAAAGTGGTTTTTCAACACTAACACAAGTGCGAAAAGTGTTTTTTCCACACTAATACAAGTGCAAAAGTGGTTTCCTGCACCAACACAAGTGCGAAAAGTGGTTTTTCAACACTAACACAAGTGCGAAAAGTGGTTTTTCAACACTAGCACAAATGCGAAAAGTGGTTTTTCAACACTATCACAAGTGCAAAAAGTGTTTTTTCCACACTAATACAAGTGCAAAAGTGGTTTCCTGCACCAACACATGTGCAAAAAGTGGTTTTTCAACACTAACACAAGTGCGAAAAGTGGTTTTTCAACACTAACACAAGTGCGAAAAGTGGTTTTTCCACACTAATACAAGTGCAAAAGTGGTTTCCTGCACCAACACAAGTGCGAAAAGTGGTTTTTCAACACTAACACAAGTGCGAAAAGTGGTTTTTCAACACTAACACAAGTGCGAAAAGTGGTTTTTCAACACTAACACAAGAGCGAACAGTGTTTTTTCCACACTAATACAAGTGCAAAAGTGGTTTCCTGCACCAAAACAAGTGCGAAAAGTGGTTTTTCAACACTAACACAAGTGCGAAAAGTGGTTTTTCAACACTAACACAAGTGCGAAAAGTGGTTTTTCAACACTAACACAAGTGCGAAAAGTGGTTTTTCAACACTAACACAAGTGCGAAAAGTGATTTTTCCACACTAATACAAGTGCAAAAGTGGTTTCCTGCACCAACACAAGTGCGAAAAGTGGTTTTTCAACACTAACAAAAGTGCGAAAAGTGGTTTTTCAACACTATCACAAGTGCAAAAAGTCTTTATTCCACACTAATACAAGTGCAAAAGTGGTTTCCTGCACCAACACAAGTGCGAAAAGTGGTTTTTCAACACTAACACAAGTGCGAAAAGTGGTTTTTCAACACTAACACAAGTGCGAAAAGTGGTTTTTCAACATTAACACAAGTGCGAAAAGTGTTTTTTCCACACTAATACAAGTGCAAAAGTGGTTTCCTGCACCAACACAAGTGCGAAAAGTGGTTTTTCAACACTAACACAAGTGCGAAAAGTGGTTTTTCAACACTAACACAAGTGCGAAAAGTGGTTTTTCAACACTAACACAAGTGCGAAAAGTGGTTTTTCCACACTAATACAAGTGCAAAAGTGGTTTCCTGCACCAACACAACTGCGAAAAGTGGTTTTTCAACACTAACACAAGTGCAAAAAGTGGTTTTTCAACACTAACACAAGTGCCAAAAGTGGCTTTTCCACACTAATACAAGTGCAAAAGTGGTTTCCTGCACAAACACAAGTGCGAAAAGTTGTCTTTCAACACTAACACAAGTGTGAAAAGTGGTTTTTCCACACTAATACAAGTGCAAAAGTGGTTTCCTGCACCAACACAAGTGCGAAAAGTGGTTTTTCAACACTAACACAAGTGCGAAAAGTGGGTTTTCAACACTATCACAAGTGCAAAAAGTGTTTTTTCCACACTAATACAAGTGCAAAAGTGGTTTCCTGCACCAACACAAGTGCGAAAAGTGGTTTTTCAACACTAACACAAATGCGAAAAGTGGTTTTCCAACACTAACACAAGTGCGAAAAGTGGTTTTTCCACACTAATACAAGTGCAATAGTGGTTTCCTGCACCAACACAAGTGTGAAAAGTGGTTTTTCAACACTATCAAAAGTGCAAAAAGTGTTTTTTCCACACTAATACAAGTGCAAAAGTGGTTTCCTGCACCAACACAAGTGCGAAAAGTGGTTTTTCAACACTAACACAAGTGCGAAAAGTGGTTTTTCAACACTAACACAAGTGCGAAAAGTGGTTTTTCAACACTAACACAAGTGCGAAAAGTGTTTTTTCCACACTAATACAAGTGCAAAAGTGGTTTCCTGCACCAACACAAGTGCGAAAAGTGGTTTTTCAACACTAACACAAGTGCGAAAAGTGGTTTTTCAACACTAACACAAGTGCGAAAAGTGGTTTTTCAACACTATCACAAGTGCAAAAAGTGTTTTTTCCACACTAATACAAGTGCAAAAGTGGTTTCCTGCACCAACACAAGTGCGAAAAGTGGTTTTTCAACACTAACACAAGTGCGAAAAGTGGTTTTTCAACACTAACACAAGTGCGAAAAGTGTTTTTTCCACACTAATACAAGTGCAAAAGTGGTTTCCTGCACCAACACAAGTGCGAAAAGTGGTTTTTCAACACTAACACAAGTGCGAAAAGTGGTTTTTCAACACTAACAGAAGTGCGAAAAGTGTTTTTGCCACACTAATACAAGTGCAAAAGTGGTTTCCTGCACCAACACAAGTGCGAAAAGTGGTTTTTCAACACTAACACAAGTGCGAAAAGTGGTTTTTCAACACTAACACAAGTGCGAAAAGTGTTTTTTCCACACTAATACAAGTGCAAAAGTGGTTTCCTGCACCAACACAAGTGCGAAAAGTGGTTTTTCAACACTAACACAAGTGCGAAAAGTGGTTTTTCAACACTAACACAAGTGCGAAAAGTGGTTTTTCAACACTATCACAAGTGCAAAAAGTGTTTTTTCCACACTAATACAAGTGCAAAAGTGGTTTCCTGCACCAACACAAGTGCGAAAAGTGGTTTTTCAACACTAACACAAGTGCGAAAAGTGGTTTTTCAACACTAACACAAGTGCGAAAAGTGTTTTTTCCACACTAATACAAGTGCAAAAGTGGTTTCCTGCACCAACACAAGTGCGAAAAGTGGTTTTTCAACACTAACACAAGTGCGAAAAGTGGTTTTTCAACACTAACACAAGTGCGAAAAGTGTTTTTGCCACACTAATACAAGTGCAAAAGTGGTTTCCTGCACCAACACAAGTGCGAAAAGTGGTTTTTCAACACTAACACAAGTGCGAAAATTGGTTTTTCAACACTAACACAAGTGCGAAAAGTGTTTTTTCCACACTAATACAAGTGCAAAAGTGGTTTCCTGCACCAACACAAGTGCGAAAAGTGGTTTTTCAACACTAACACAAGTGCGAAAAGTGGTTTTTCAACACTATCACAAGTGCAAAAAGTGTTTTTTCCACACTAATACAAGTGCAAAAGTGGTTTCCTGCACCAACACAAGTGCGAAAAGTGGTTTTTCAACACTAACACAAGTGCGAAAAGTGGTTTTTCAACATTAACACAAGTGCGAAAAGTGTTTTTTCCACACTAATACAAGTGCAAAAGTGGTTTCCTGCACCAACACAAGTGCGAAAAGTGGTTTTTCAACACTAACACAAGTGCAAAAAGTGGTTTTTCAACACTAACACAAGTGCGAAAAGTGGTTTTTCAACACTATCACAAGTGCAAAAAGTGTTTTTTCCACACTAATACAAGTGCAAAAGTGGTTTCCTGCACCAACACAAGTGCAAAAAGTGGTTTTTCAACACTAACACAAGTGCGAAAAGTGGTTTTTCAACACTATCACAAGTGCAAAAAGTGTTTTTCCACACTAATACAAGTGCAAAAGTGGTTTCCTGCTCCAACACAAGTGCAAAAAGTGGTTTTTCAACACTAACACAAGTGCGAAAAGTGGTTTTTCAACACTAACACAAGTGCAAAAAGTGGTTTTTCCACACTAATACAAGTGCAAAAGTGGTTTCCTGCTCCAACACAAGTGCAAAAAGTGGTTTTTCAACACTAACACAAGTGCGAAAAGTGGTTTTTCAACACTAACACAAGTGCGAAAAGTGGTTTTTCAACACTAACACAAGTGCGAAAAGTGGTTTTTCAACACTAACACAAGTGCGAAAAGTGGTTTTTCAACACTATCACAAGTGCAAAAAGTGTTTTTTCCACAATAATACAAGTGCAAAAGTGGTTTCCTGCACCAACACATGTGCGAAAAGTGGTTTTTCAACACTAACACAAGTGCGAAAAGTGGTTTTCCAACACTAACACAAGTGCGAAAAGTGGTTTTTCCACACTAATACAAGTGCAAAAGTGGTTTCCTGCACCAACACAAGTGCGAAAAGTGGTTTTTCAACACTAACACAAGTGCGAAAAGTGGTTTTTCAACACTAACACAAGTGCGAAAAGTGGTTTTTCAACACTAACACAAGTGCGAAAAGTGGTTTTTCCACACTAATACAAGTGCAAAAGTGGTTTCCTGCACCAACACAAGTGCGAAAAGTGGTTTTTCAACACTAACAAAAGTGCGAAAAGTGGTTTTTCAACACTATCACAAGTACAAAAAGTCTTTTTTCCACACTAATACAAGTGCAAAAGTGGTTTCCTGCACCAACACAAGTGCGAAAAGTGGTTTTACAACACTAACACAAGTGCGAAAAGTGGCTTTTCAACACTAACACAAGTGCGAAAAGTGGTTTTTCCACACTAATACAAGTGCAAAAGTGGTTTCCTGCACCAACACAAGTGCGAAAAGTGGTTTTTCAACACTAACACAAGTGCGAAAAGTGGTTTTTCAACACTAACACAAGTGCGAAAAGTGGTTTTTCAACACTAACACAAGTGCAAAAAGTGTTTTTTCCACACTAATACAAGTGCAAAAGTGGTTTCCTGCACCAACACAAGTGCGAAAAGTGGTTTTTCAACACTAACACAAGTGCGAAAAGTGGTTTTTCAACACTAACACAAGTGCGAAAAGTGTTTTTTCCACACTAATACAAGTGCAAAAGTGGTTTCCTGCACCAACACAAGTGCGAAAAGTGGTTTTTCAACACTAACACAAGTGCGAAAAGTGGTTTTTCAACACTAACACAAGTGCGAAAAGTGGTTTTTCAACACTAACACAAGTGCAAAAAGTGGTTTTTCCACACTAATACAAGTGCAAAAGTGGTTTCCTGCACCAACACAACTGCGAAAAGTGGTTTTTCAACACTAACACAAGTGCGAAAAGTGGTTTTTCAACACTAACACAAGTGCCAAAAGTGGCTTTTCCACACTAATACAAGTGCAAAAGTGGTTTCCTGCACCAACACAAGTGCGAAAAGTTGTCTTTCAACACTAACACAAGTGTGAAAAGTGGTTTTTCCACACTAATACAAGTGCAAAAGTGGTTTCCTGCACCAACACAAGTGCGAAAAGTGGTTTTTCAACACTAACACAAGTGCGAAAAGTAGTTTTTCAACACTATCACAAGTGCAAAAAGTGTTTTTTCCACACTAATACAAGTGCAAAAGTGGTTTCTTGCACCAACACAAGTGCGAAAAGTGGTATTTCAACACTAACACAAATGCGAAAAGTGGTTTTCCAACACTAACACAAGTGCGAAAAGTGGTTTTTCCACACTAATACAAGTGCAATAGTGGTTTCCTGCACCAACACAAGTGTGAAAAGTGGTTTTTCAACACTATCAAAAGTGCAAAAAGTGTTTTTTCCACACTAATACAAGTGCAAAAGTGGTTTCCTGCACCAACACGAGTGCGAAAAGTGGTTTTTCAACACTAACACAAGTGCGAAAAGTGGTTTTTCAACACTAACACAAGTGCGAAAAGTGGTTTTTCAACACTAACACAAGTGCGAAAAGTGTTTTTTCCACACTAATACAAGTGCAAAAGTGGTTTCCTGCACCAACACAAGTGCGAAAAGTGGTTTTTCAACACTAACACAAGTGCGAAAAGTGGTTTTTCAACACTAACACAAGTGCGAAAAGTGGTTTTTCAACACTATCACAAGTGCAAAAAGTGTTTTTTCCACACTAATACAAGTGCAAAAGTGGTTTCCTGCACCAACACATGTGCGAAAAGTGGTTTTTCAACACTAACACAAGTGCGAAAAGTGGTTTTTCAACACTAACACAAGTGCGAAAAGTGGTTTTTCCACACTAATACAAGTGCAAAAGTGGTTTCCTGCACCAACACAAGTGCGAAAAGTGGTTTTTCAACACTAACACAAGTGCGAAAAGTGGTTTTTCAACACTAACACAAGTGCAAAAAGTGGTTTTTCAACACTAACACAAGAGCGAAAAGTGTTTTTTCCACACTAATACAAGTGCAAAAGTGGTTTCCTGCACCAACACAAGTGCGAAAAGTGGTTTTTCAACACTATCACAAGTGCAAAAAGTGTTTTTTCCACACTAATACAAGTGCAAAAGTGGTTTCCTGCACCAACACAAGTGCGAAAAGTGGTTTTTCAACACTAACACAAGTGCGAAAAGTGGTTTTTCAACACTATCACAAATGCGAAAAGTGGTTTTTCAACACTATCACAAGTGCAAAAAGTGTTTTTTCCACACTAATACAAGTGCAAAAGTGGTTTCCTGCACCAACACATGTGCAAAAAGTGGTTTTTCAACACTAACACAAGTGCGAAAAGTGGTTTTTCAACACTAACACAAGTGCGAAAAGTGGTTTTTCAACACTAGCACAAATGCGAAAAGTGGTTTTTCAACACTATCACAAGTGCAAAAAGTGTTTTTTCCACACTAATACAAGTGCAAAAGTGGTTTCCTGCACCAACACATGTGCAAAAAGTGGTTTTTCAACACTAACACAAGTGCGAAAAGTGGTTTTTCAACACTAACACAAGTGCGAAAAGTGGTTTTTCCACACTAATACAAGTGCAAAAGTGGTTTCCTGCACCAACACAAGTGCGAAAAGTGGTTTTTCAACACTAACACAAGTGCGAAAAGTGGTTTTTCAACACTAACACAAGTGCGAAAAGTGGTTTTTCAACACTAACACAAGAGCGAACAGTGTTTTTTCCACACTAATACAAGTGCAAAAGTGGTTTCCTGCACCAAAACAAGTGCGAAAAGTGGTTTTTCAACACTAACACAAGTGCGAAAAGTGGTTTTTCAACACTAACACAAGTGCGAAAAGTGGTTTTTCAACACTAACACAAGTGCGAAAAGTGGTTTTTCAACACTAACACAAGTGCGAAAAGTGATTTTTCCACACTAATACAAGTGCAAAAGTGGTTTCCTGCACCAACACAAGTGCGAAAAGTGGTTTTTCAACACTAACAAAAGTGCGAAAAGTGGTTTTTCAACACTATCACAAGTGCAAAAAGTCTTTATTCCACACTAATACAAGTGCAAAAGTGGTTTCCTGCACCAACACAAGTGCGAAAAGTGGTTTTTCAACACTAACACAAGTGCGAAAAGTGGTTTTTCAACACTAACACAAGTGCGAAAAGTGGTTTTTCAACATTAACACAAGTGCGAAAAGTGTTTTTTCCACACTAATACAAGTGCAAAAGTGGTTTCCTGCACCAACACAAGTGCGAAAAGTGGTTTTTCAACACTAACACAAGTGCGAAAAGTGGTTTTTCAACACTAACACAAGTGCGAAAAGTGGTTTTTCAACACTAACACAAGTGCGAAAAGTGGTTTTTCCACACTAATACAAGTGCAAAAGTGGTTTCCTGCACCAACACAACTGCGAAAAGTGGTTTTTCAACACTAACACAAGTGCAAAAAGTGGTTTTTCAACACTAACACAAGTGCCAAAAGTGGCTTTTCCACACTAATACAAGTGCAAAAGTGGTTTCCTGCACAAACACAAGTGCGAAAAGTTGTCTTTCAACACTAACACAAGTGTGAAAAGTGGTTTTTCCACACTAATACAAGTGCAAAAGTGGTTTCCTGCACCAACACAAGTGCGAAAAGTGGTTTTTCAACACTAACACAAGTGCGAAAAGTGGGTTTTCAACACTATCACAAGTGCAAAAAGTGTTTTTTCCACACTAATACAAGTGCAAAAGTGGTTTCCTGCACCAACACAAGTGCGAAAAGTGGTTTTTCAACACTAACACAAATGCGAAAAGTGGTTTTCCAACACTAACACAAGTGCGAAAAGTGGTTTTTCCACACTAATACAAGTGCAATAGTGGTTTCCTGCACCAACACAAGTGTGAAAAGTGGTTTTTCAACACTATCAAAAGTGCAAAAAGTGTTTTTTCCACACTAATACAAGTGCAAAAGTGGTTTCCTGCACCAACACAAGTGCGAAAAGTGGTTT
Organism: Myxine glutinosa; assembly: GCF_964187855.1. Classification (NCBI taxonomy): domain Eukaryota; kingdom Metazoa; phylum Chordata; class Myxini; order Myxiniformes; family Myxinidae; genus Myxine; species Myxine glutinosa. The sequence goes on along the minus strand of NC_136274.1, from coordinate 75,970,542 downwards.
TTCAACACTAACACAAGTGCGAAAAGTGGTTTTTCAACACTAACACAAGTGCGAAAAGTGGTTTTTCAACACTAACACAAGTGCGAAAAGTGTTTTTTCCACACTAATACAAGTGCAAAAGTGGTTTCCTGCACCAACACAAGTGCGAAAAGTGGTTTTTCAACACTAACACAAGTGCGAAAAGTGGTTTTTCAACACTAACACAAGTGCGAAAAGTGGTTTTTCAACACTATCACAAGTGCAAAAAGTGTTTTTTCCACACTAATACAAGTGCAAAAGTGGTTTCCTGCACCAACACAAGTGCGAAAAGTGGTTTTTCAACACTAACACAAGTGCGAAAAGTGGTTTTTCAACACTAACACAAGTGCGAAAAGTGTTTTTTCCACACTAATACAAGTGCAAAAGTGGTTTCCTGCACCAACACAAGTGCGAAAAGTGGTTTTTCAACACTAACACAAGTGCGAAAAGTGGTTTTTCAACACTAACAGAAGTGCGAAAAGTGTTTTTGCCACACTAATACAAGTGCAAAAGTGGTTTCCTGCACCAACACAAGTGCGAAAAGTGGTTTTTCAACACTAACACAAGTGCGAAAAGTGGTTTTTCAACACTAACACAAGTGCGAAAAGTGTTTTTTCCACACTAATACAAGTGCAAAAGTGGTTTCCTGCACCAACACAAGTGCGAAAAGTGGTTTTTCAACACTAACACAAGTGCGAAAAGTGGTTTTTCAACACTAACACAAGTGCGAAAAGTGGTTTTTCAACACTATCACAAGTGCAAAAAGTGTTTTTTCCACACTAATACAAGTGCAAAAGTGGTTTCCTGCACCAACACAAGTGCGAAAAGTGGTTTTTCAACACTAACACAAGTGCGAAAAGTGGTTTTTCAACACTAACACAAGTGCGAAAAGTGTTTTTTCCACACTAATACAAGTGCAAAAGTGGTTTCCTGCACCAACACAAGTGCGAAAAGTGGTTTTTCAACACTAACACAAGTGCGAAAAGTGGTTTTTCAACACTAACACAAGTGCGAAAAGTGTTTTTGCCACACTAATACAAGTGCAAAAGTGGTTTCCTGCACCAACACAAGTGCGAAAAGTGGTTTTTCAACACTAACACAAGTGCGAAAATTGGTTTTTCAACACTAACACAAGTGCGAAAAGTGTTTTTTCCACACTAATACAAGTGCAAAAGTGGTTTCCTGCACCAACACAAGTGCGAAAAGTGGTTTTTCAACACTAACACAAGTGCGAAAAGTGGTTTTTCAACACTATCACAAGTGCAAAAAGTGTTTTTTCCACACTAATACAAGTGCAAAAGTGGTTTCCTGCACCAACACAAGTGCGAAAAGTGGTTTTTCAACACTAACACAAGTGCGAAAAGTGGTTTTTCAACATTAACACAAGTGCGAAAAGTGTTTTTTCCACACTAATACAAGTGCAAAAGTGGTTTCCTGCACCAACACAAGTGCGAAAAGTGGTTTTTCAACACTAACACAAGTGCAAAAAGTGGTTTTTCAACACTAACACAAGTGCGAAAAGTGGTTTTTCAACACTATCACAAGTGCAAAAAGTGTTTTTTCCACACTAATACAAGTGCAAAAGTGGTTTCCTGCACCAACACAAGTGCAAAAAGTGGTTTTTCAACACTAACACAAGTGCGAAAAGTGGTTTTTCAACACTATCACAAGTGCAAAAAGTGTTTTTCCACACTAATACAAGTGCAAAAGTGGTTTCCTGCTCCAACACAAGTGCAAAAAGTGGTTTTTCAACACTAACACAAGTGCGAAAAGTGGTTTTTCAACACTAACACAAGTGCAAAAAGTGGTTTTTCCACACTAATACAAGTGCAAAAGTGGTTTCCTGCACCAACACAAGTGCGAAAAGTGGTTTTTCAACACTAACACAAGTGCGAAAAGTGGTTTTTAAACACTATCACAAGTGCAAAAAGTGTTTTTTCCACACTAATACAAGTGCAAAGGTGGTTTCCTGTACCAACACAAGTGCGAAAAGTGGTTTTTCAACACTAACACAAGTGCGAAAAGTGGTTTTTCAACACTAACACAAGTGCGAAAAGTGGTTTTTCAACACTATCACAAGTGCAAAAAGTGTTTTTTCCACAATAATACAAGTGCAAAAGTGGTTTCCTGCACCAACACATGTGCGAAAAGTGGTTTTTCAACACTAACACAAGTGCGAAAAGTGGTTTTCCAACACTAACACAAGTGCGAAAAGTGGTTTTTCCACACTAATACAAGTGCAAAAGTGGTTTCCTGCACCAACACAAGTGCGAAAAGTGGTTTTTCAACACTAACACAAGTGCGAAAAGTGGTTTTTCAACACTAACACAAGTGCGAAAAGTGGTTTTTCAACACTAACACAAGTGCGAAAAGTGGTTTTTCCACACTAATACAAGTGCAAAAGTGGTTTCCTGCACCAACACAAGTGCGAAAAGTGGTTTTTCAACACTAACAAAAGTGCGAAAAGTGGTTTTTCAACACTATCACAAGTACAAAAAGTCTTTTTTCCACACTAATACAAGTGCAAAAGTGGTTTCCTGCACCAACACAAGTGCGAAAAGTGGTTTTACAACACTAACACAAGTGCGAAAAGTGGCTTTTCAACACTAACACAAGTGCGAAAAGTGGTTTTTCCACACTAATACAAGTGCAAAAGTGGTTTCCTGCACCAACACAAGTGCGAAAAGTGGTTTTTCAACACTAACACAAGTGCGAAAAGTGGTTTTTCAACACTAACACAAGTGCGAAAAGTGGTTTTTCAACACTAACACAAGTGCAAAAAGTGTTTTTTCCACACTAATACAAGTGCAAAAGTGGTTTCCTGCACCAACACAAGTGCGAAAAGTGGTTTTTCAACACTAACACAAGTGCGAAAAGTGGTTTTTCAACACTAACACAAGTGCGAAAAGTGTTTTTTCCACACTAATACAAGTGCAAAAGTGGTTTCCTGCACCAACACAAGTGCGAAAAGTGGTTTTTCAACACTAACACAAGTGCGAAAAGTGGTTTTTCAACACTAACACAAGTGCGAAAAGTGGTTTTTCAACACTAACACAAGTGCAAAAAGTGGTTTTTCCACACTAATACAAGTGCAAAAGTGGTTTCCTGCACCAACACAACTGCGAAAAGTGGTTTTTCAACACTAACACAAGTGCGAAAAGTGGTTTTTCAACACTAACACAAGTGCCAAAAGTGGCTTTTCCACACTAATACAAGTGCAAAAGTGGTTTCCTGCACCAACACAAGTGCGAAAAGTTGTCTTTCAACACTAACACAAGTGTGAAAAGTGGTTTTTCCACACTAATACAAGTGCAAAAGTGGTTTCCTGCACCAACACAAGTGCGAAAAGTGGTTTTTCAACACTAACACAAGTGCGAAAAGTAGTTTTTCAACACTATCACAAGTGCAAAAAGTGTTTTTTCCACACTAATACAAGTGCAAAAGTGGTTTCTTGCACCAACACAAGTGCGAAAAGTGGTATTTCAACACTAACACAAATGCGAAAAGTGGTTTTCCAACACTAACACAAGTGCGAAAAGTGGTTTTTCCACACTAATACAAGTGCAATAGTGGTTTCCTGCACCAACACAAGTGTGAAAAGTGGTTTTTCAACACTATCAAAAGTGCAAAAAGTGTTTTTTCCACACTAATACAAGTGCAAAAGTGGTTTCCTGCACCAACACGAGTGCGAAAAGTGGTTTTTCAACACTAACACAAGTGCGAAAAGTGGTTTTTCAACACTAACACAAGTGCGAAAAGTGGTTTTTCAACACTAACACAAGTGCGAAAAGTGTTTTTTCCACACTAATACAAGTGCAAAAGTGGTTTCCTGCACCAACACAAGTGCGAAAAGTGGTTTTTCAACACTAACACAAGTGCGAAAAGTGGTTTTTCAACACTAACACAAGTGCGAAAAGTGGTTTTTCAACACTATCACAAGTGCAAAAAGTGTTTTTTCCACACTAATACAAGTGCAAAAGTGGTTTCCTGCACCAACACATGTGCGAAAAGTGGTTTTTCAACACTAACACAAGTGCGAAAAGTGGTTTTTCAACACTAACACAAGTGCGAAAAGTGGTTTTTCCACACTAATACAAGTGCAAAAGTGGTTTCCTGCACCAACACAAGTGCGAAAAGTGGTTTTTCAACACTAACACAAGTGCGAAAAGTGGTTTTTCAACACTAACACAAGTGCAAAAAGTGGTTTTTCAACACTAACACAAGAGCGAAAAGTGTTTTTTCCACACTAATACAAGTGCAAAAGTGGTTTCCTGCACCAACACAAGTGCGAAAAGTGGTTTTTCAACACTATCACAAGTGCAAAAAGTGTTTTTTCCACACTAATACAAGTGCAAAAGTGGTTTCCTGCACCAACACAAGTGCGAAAAGTGGTTTTTCAACACTAACACAAGTGCGAAAAGTGGTTTTTCAACACTATCACAAGTGCAAAAAGTGTTTTTTCCACACTAATACAAGTGCAAAAGTGGTTTCCTGCACCAACACAAGTGCAAAAAGTGGTTTTTCAACACTAACACAAGTGCGAAAAGTGGTTTTTCAACACTATCACAAGTGCAAAAAGTGTTTTTCCACACTAATACAAGTGCAAAAGTGGTTTCCTGCTCCAACACAAGTGCAAAAAGTGGTTTTCAACACTAACACAAGTGCGAAAAGTGGTTTTTCAACACTAACACAAGTGCAAAAAGTGGTTTTTCCACACTAATACAAGTGCAAAAGTGGTTTCCTGCACCAACACAAGTGCGAAAAGTGGTTTTTCAACACTAACACAAGTGCGAAAAGTGGTTTTTAAACACTATCACAAGTGCAAAAAGTGTTTTTTCCACACTAATACAAGTGCAAAGGTGGTTTCCTGTACCAACACAAGTGCGAAAAGTGGTTTTTCAACACTAACACAAGTGCGAAAAGTGGTTTTTCAACACTAACACAAGTGCGAAAAGTGGTTTTTCAACACTATCACAAGTGCAAAAAGTGTTTTTTCCACAATAATACAAGTGCAAAAGTGGTTTCCTGCACCAACACATGTGCGAAAAGTGGTTTTTCAACACTAACACAAGTGCGAAAAGTGGTTTTCCAACACTAACACAAGTGCGAAAAGTGGTTTTTCCACACTAATACAAGTGCAAAAGTGGTTTCCTGCACCAACACAAGTGCGAAAAGTGGTTTTTCAACACTAACACAAGTGCGAAAAGTGGTTTTTCAACACTAACACAAGTGCGAAAAGTGGTTTTTCAACACTAACACAAGTGCGAAAAGTGGTTTTTCCACACTAATACAAGTGCAAAAGTGGTTTCCTGCACCAACACAAGTGCGAAAAGTGGTTTTTCAACACTAACAAAAGTGCGAAAAGTGGTTTTTCAACACTATCACAAGTACAAAAAGTCTTTTTTCCACACTAATACAAGTGCAAAAGTGGTTTCCTGCACCAACACAAGTGCGAAAAGTGGTTTTACAACACTAACACAAGTGCGAAAAGTGGCTTTTCAACACTAACACAAGTGCGAAAAGTGGTTTTTCCACACTAATACAAGTGCAAAAGTGGTTTCCTGCACCAACACAAGTGCGAAAAGTGGTTTTTCAACACTAACACAAGTGCGAAAAGTGGTTTTTCAACACTAACACAAGTGCGAAAAGTGGTTTTTCAACATTAACACAAGTGCAAAAAGTGTTTTTTCCACACTAATACAAGTGCAAAAGTGGTTTCCTGCACCAACACAAGTGCGAAAAGTGGTTTTTCAACACTAACACAAGTGCGAAAAGTGGTTTTTCAACACTAACACAAGTGCGAAAAGTGTTTTTTTCCACACTAATACAAGTGCAAAAGTGGTTTCCTGCACCAACACAAGTGCGAAAAGTGGTTTTTCAACACTAACACAAGTGCGAAAAGTGGTTTTTCAACACTAACACAAGTGCGAAAAGTGGTTTTTCAACACTAACACAAGTGCAAAAAGTGGTTTTTCCACACTAATACAAGTGCAAAAGTGGTTTCCTGCACCAACACAACTGCGAAAAGTGGTTTTTCAACACTAACACAAGTGCGAAAAGTGGTTTTTCAACACTAACACAAGTGCCAAAAGTGGCTTTTCCACACTAATACAAGTGCAAAAGTGGTTTCCTGCACCAACACAAGTGCGAAAAGTGGTTTTTCAACACTAACACAAGTGCGAAAAGTGGTTTTTCAACACTAACACAAGTGTGAAAAGTGGTTTTTCAACACTAACACAAGTGCAAAAAGTGTTTTTCCACACTAATACAAGTGCAAAAGTGGTTTCCTGCACCAACACAAGTGCGAAAAGTGGTTTTTCAACACTAACACAAGTGCGAAAAGTGGTTTTTCAACACTAACACAAGTGCGAAAAGTGTTTTTTCCACACTAATACAAGTGCAAAAGTGGTTTCCTGCACCAACACAAGTGCGAAAAGTGGTTTTTCAACACTAACACAAGTGCGAAAAGTGGTTTTTCAACACTAACACAAGTGCGAAAAGTGGTTTTTCAACACTAACACAAGTGCGAAAAGTGGTTTTTCCACACTAATACAAGTGCAAAAGTGGTTTCCTGCTCCAACACAAGTGCAAAAAGTGGTTTTTCAACACTAACACAAGTGCGAAAAGTGGTTTTTCAACACTAACACAAGTGCCAAAAGTGGCTTTTCCACACTAATACAAGTGCAAAAGTGGTTTCCTGCACCAACACAAGTGCGAAAAGTTGTCTTTCAACACTAACACAAGTGTGAAAAGTGGTTTTTCCACACTAATACAAGTGCAAAAGTGGTTTCCTGCACCAACACAAGTGCGAAAAGTGGTTTTTCAACACTAACACAAGTGCGAAAAGTGGTTTTTCAACACTATCACAAGTGCAAAAAGTGTTTTTTCCACACTAATACAAGTGCAAAAGTGGTTTCCTGCACCAACACAAGTGCGAAAAGTGGTTTTTCAACACTAACACAAGTGCGAAAAGTGGTTTTTCAACACTAACACAAGTGCGAAAAGTGTTTTTTCCACACTAATACAAGTGCAAAAGTGGTTTCCTGCACCAACACAAGTGCGAAAAGTGGTTTTTCAACACTAACACAAGTGCGAAAAGTGGTTTTTCAACACTAACACAAGTGCGAAAAGTGGTTTTTCAACACTATCACAAGTGCAAAAAGTGTTTTTTCCACACTAATACAAGTGCAAAAGTGGTTTCCTGCACCAACACAAGTGCGAAAAGTGGTTTTTCAACACTAACACAAGTGCGAAAAGTGGTTTTTCAACACTAACACAAGTGCGAAAAGTGTTTTTTCCACACTAATACAAGTGCAAAAGTGGTTTCCTGCACCAACACAAGTGCGAAAAGTGGTTTTTCAACACTAACACAAGTGCGAAAAGTGGTTTTTCAACACTAACACAAGTGCGAAAAGTGTTTTTGCCACACTAATACAAGTGCAAAAGTGGTTTCCTGCACCAACACAAGTGCGAAAAGTGGTTTTTCAACACTAACACAAGTGCGAAAAGTGGTTTTTCAACACTAACACAAGTGCGAAAAGTGTTTTTTCCACACTAGTACAAGTGCAAAAGTGGTTTCCTGCACCAACACAAGTGCGAAAAGTGGTTTTTCAACACTATCACAAGTGCAAAAAGTGTTTTTTCCACACTCATACAAGTGCAAAAGTGGTTTCCTGCACCAACACAAGTGCGAAAAGTGGTTTTTCAACACTAACACAAGTGCGAAAAGTGGTTTTTCAACACTATCACAAGTGCAAAAAGTGTTTTTTCCACACTAATACAAGTGCAAAAGTGGTTTCCTGCACCAACACAAGTGCAAAAAGTGGTTTTTCAACACTAACACAAGTGCGAAAAGTGGTTTTTCAACACTATCACAAGTGCAAAAAGTGTTTTTCCACACCAATACAAGTGCAAAAGTGGTTTCCTGCTCCAACACAAGTGCAAAAAGTGGTTTTTCAACACTAACACAAGTGCGAAAAGTGGTTTTTCAACACTAACACAAGTGCAAAAAGTGGTTTTTCCACACTAATACAAGTGCAAAAGTGGTTTCCTGCACCAACACAAGTGCGAAAAGTGGTTTTTCAACACTAACACAAGTGCGAAAAGTGGTTTTTAAACACTATCACAAGTGCAAAAAGTGTTTTTTCCACACTAATACAAGTGCAAAGGTGGTTTCCTGTACCAACACAAGTGCGAAAAGTGGTTTTTCAACACTAACACAAGTGCGAAAAGTGGTTTTTCAACACTAACACAAGTGCGAAAAGTGGTTTTTCAACACTATCACAAGTGCAAAAAGTGTTTTTTCCACAATAATACAAGTGCAAAAGTGGTTTCCTGCACCAACACATGTGCGAAAAGTGGTTTTTCAACACTAACACAAGTGCGAAAAGTGGTTTTCCAACACTAACACAAGTGCGAAAAGTGGTTTTTCCACACTAATACAAGTGCAAAAGTGGTTTCCTGCACCAACACAAGTGCGAAAAGTGGTTTTTCAACACTAACACAAGTGCGAAAAGTGGTTTTTCACCACTAACACAAGTGCGAAAAGTGGTTTTTCAACACTAACACAAGTGCGAAAAGTGGTTTTTCCACACTAATACAAGTGCAAAAGTGGTTTCCTGCACCAACACAAGTGCGAAAAGTGGTTTTTCAACACTAACAAAAGTGCGAAAAGTGGTTTTTCAACACTATCACAAGTACAAAAAGTCTTTTTTCCACACTAATACAAGTGCAAAAGTGGTTTCCTGCACCAACACAAGTGCGAAAAGTGGTTTTACAACACTAACACAAGTGCGAAAAGTGGATTTTCAACACTAACACAAGTGCGAAAAGTGGTTTTTCCACACTAATACAAGTGCAAAAGTGGTTTCCTGCACCAACACAAGTGCGAAAAGTGGTTTTTCAACACTAACACAAGTGCGAAAAGTGGTTTTTCAACACTAACACAAGTGTAAAAAGTGGTTTTTCAACACTAACACAAGTGCAAAAAGTGTTTTTTCCACACTAATACAAGTGCAAAAGTGGTTTCCTGCACCAACACAAGTGCGAAAAGTGGTTTTTCAACACTAACACAAGTGCGAAAAGTGGTTTTTCAACACTAACACAAGTGCGAAAAGTGTTTTTTCCACACTAATACAAGTGCAAAAGTGGTTTCCTGCACCAACACAAGTGCGAAAAGTGGTTTTTCAACACTAACACAAGTGCGAAAAGTGGTTTTTCAACACTAACACAAGTGCGAAAAGTGGTTTTTCAACACTAACACAAGTGCTAAAAGTGGTTTTTCCACACTAATACAAGTGCAAAAGTGGTTTCCTGCACCAACACAACTGCGAAAAGTGGTTTTTCAACACTAACACAAGTGCGAAAAGTGGTTTTTCAACACTAACACAAGTGCCAAAAGTGGCTTTTCCACACTAATACAAGTGCAAAAGTGGTTTCCTGCACCAACACAAGTGCGAAAAGTTGTCTTTCAACACTAACACAAGTGTGAAAAGTGGTTTTTCCACACTAATACAAGTGCAAAAGTGGTTTCCTGCACCAACACAAGTGCGAAAAGTGGTTTTTCAACACTAACACAAGTGCGAAAAGTGGTTTTTCAACACTATGACAAGTGCAAAAAGTGTTTTTTCCACACTAATACAAGTGCAAAAGTGGTTTCTTGCACCAACACAAGTGCGAAAAGTGGTATTTCAACACTAACACAAATGCGAAAAGTGGTTTTCAAACACTAACACAAGTGCGAAAAGTGGTTTTTCCACACTAATACAAGTGCAATAGTGGTTTCCTGCACCAACACAAGTGTGAAAAGTGGTTTTTCAACACTATCAAAAGTGCAAAAAGTGTTTTTTCCACACTAATACAAGTGCAAAAGTGGTTTCCTGCACCAACACGAGTGCGAAAAGTGGTTTTTCAACACTAACACAAGTGAGAAAAGTGGTTTTTCAACACTAACACAAGTGCGAAAAGTGGTTTTTCAACACTAACACAAGTGCGAAAAGTGTTTTTTCCACACTAATACAAGTGCAAAAGTGGTTTCCTGCACCAACACAAGTGCGAAAAGTGGTTTTTCAACACTAACACAAGTGCGAAAAGTGGTTTTTCAACACTAACACAAATGCGAAAAGTGGTTTTTCAACACTATCACAAGTGCAAAAAGTGTTTTTTCCACACTAATACAAGTGCAAAAGTGGTTTCCTGCACCAACACATGTGCGAAAAGTGGTTTTTCAACACTAACACAAGTGCGAGGAGTGGTTTTTCAACACTAACACAAGTGCGAAAAGTGGTTTTTCCACAATAATACAAGTGCAAAAGTGGTTTCCTGCACCAACACAAGTGCGAAAAGTGGTTTTTCAACACTAACACAAGTGCGAAAAGTGGTTTTTCAACACTAACACAAGTGCGAAAAGTGGTTTTTCAACACTAACACAAGAGCGAACAGTGTTTTTTCCACACTAATACAAGTGCAAAAGTGGTTTCCTGCACCAAAACAAGTGCGAAAAGTGGTTTTTCAACACTAACACAAGTGCGAAAAGTGGTTTTTCAACACTAACACAAGTGCGAAAAGTGGTTTTTCAACACTAACACAAGTGCGAAAAGTGATTTTTCCACACTAATACAAGTGCAAAAGTGGTTTCCTGCACCAACACAAGTGCGGAAAGTGGTTTTTCAACACTAACAAAAGTGCGAAAAGTGGTTTTTCAACACTATCACAAGTGCAAAAAGTCTTTATTCCACACTAATACAAGTGCAAAAGTGGTTTCCTGCACCAACACAAGTGCGAAAAGTGGTTTTTCAACACTAACACAAGTGCGAAAAGTGGTTTTTCAACACTAACACAAGTGCGAAAAGTGGTTTTTCAACATTAACACAAGTGCGAAAAGTGTTTTTTCCACACTAATACAAGTGCAAAAGTGGTTTCCTGCACCAACACAAGTGCGAAAAGTGGTTTTTCAACACTAACACAAGTGCGAAAAGTGGTTTTTCAACACTAACACAAGTGCGAAAAGTGGTTTTTCAACACTAACACAAGTGCGAAAAGTGGTTTTTCCACACTAATACAAGTGCAAAAGTGGTTTCCTGCACCAACACAACTGCGAAAAGTGGTTTTTCAACACTAACACAAGTGCAAAAAGTGGTTTTTCAACACTAACACAAGTGCCAAAAGTGGCTTTTCCACACTAATACAAGTGCAAAAGTGGTTTCCTGCACAAACACAAGTGCGAAAAGTTGTCTTTCAACACTAACACAAGTGTGAAAAGTGGTTTTTCCACACTAATACAAGTGCAAAAGTGGTTTCCTGCACCAACACAAGTGCGAAAAGTGGTTTTTCAACACTAACACAAGTGCGAAAAGTGGTTTTTCAACACTATCACAAGTGCAAAAAGTGTTTTTTCCACACTAATACAAGTGCAAAAGTGGTTTCCTGCACCAACACAAGTGCGAAAAGTGGTTTTTCAACACTAACACAAATGCGAAAAGTGGTTTTCCAACACTAACACAAATGCGAAAAGTGGTTTTCCAACACTAACACAAGTGCGAAAAGTGGTTTTTCCACACTAATACAAGTGCAATAGTGGTTTCCTGCACCAACACAAGTGTGAAAAGTGGTTTTTCAACACTATCAAAAGTGCAAAAAGTGTTTTTTCCACACTAATACAAGTGCAAAAGTGGTTTCCTGCACCAACACAAGTGCGAAAAGTGGTTTTTCAACACTAACACAAGTGCGAAAAGTGGTTTTTCAACACTAACACAGCTGCGAAAAGTGGTTTTTCAACACTAACACAAGTGCGAAAAGTGTTTTTTCCACACTAATACAAGTGCAAAAGTGGTTTCCTGCACCAACACAAGTGCGAAAAGTGGTTTTTCAACACTAACACAAGTGCGAAAAGTGGTTTTTCAACACTAACACAAGTGCGAAAAGTGGTTTTTCAACACTATCACAAGTGCAAAAAGTGTTTTTTCCACACTAATACAAGTGCAAAAGTGGTTTCCTGCACCAACACAAGTGCGAAAAGTGGTTTTTCAACACTAACACAAGTGCGAAAAGTGGTTTTTCAACACTAACACAAGTGCGAAAAGTGTTTTTTCCACACTAATACAAGTGCAAAAGTGGTTTCCTGCACCAACACAAGTGCGAAAAGTGGTTTTTCAACACTAACACAAGTGCGAAAAGTGGTTTTTCAACACTAACACAAGTGCGAAAAGTGTTTTTGCCACACTAATACAAGTGCAAAAGTGGTTTCCTGCACCAACACAAGTGCGAAAGGTGGTTTTTCAACACTAACACAAGTGCAAAAAGTGGTTTTTCAACACTAACACAAGTGCGAAAAGTGGTTTTTCAACACTATCACAAGTGCAAAAAGTGTTTTTTCCACACTAATACAAGTGCAAAAGTGGTTTCCTGCACCAACACAAGTGCAAAAAGTGGTTTTTCAACACTAACACAAGTGCGAAAAGTGGTTTTTCAACACTAACACAAGTGCGAAAAGTGGTTTTTAAACACTATCACAAGTGCAAAAAGTGTTTTTTCCACACTAATACAAGTGCAAAGGTGGTTTCCTGTACCAACACAAGTGCGAAAAGTGGTTTTTCAACACTAACACAAGTGCGAAAAGTGGTTTTTCAACACTAACACAAGTGCGAAAAGTGGTTTTTCAACACTATCACAAGTGCAAAAAGTGTTTTTTCCACAATAATACAAGTGCAAAAGTGGTTTCCTGCACCAACACATGTGCGAAAAGTGGTTTTTCAACACTAACACAAGTGCGAAAAGTGGTTTTCCAACACTAACACAAGTGCGAAAAGTGGTTTTTCCACACTAATACAAGTGCAAAAGTGGTTTCCTGCACCAACACAAGTGCGAAAAGTGGTTTTTCAACACTAACACAAGTGCGAAAAGTGGTTTTTCAACACTAACACAAGTGCGAAAAGTGGTTTTTCAACACTAACACAAGTGCGAAAAGTGGTTTTTCCACACTAATACAAGTGCAAAAGTGGTTTCCTGCACCAACACAAGTGCGAAAAGTGGTTTTTCAACACTAACAAAAGTGCGAAAAGTGGTTTTTCAACACTATCACAAGTACAAAAAGTCTTTTTTCCACACTAATACAAAGTGCAAAAGTGGTTTCCTGCACCAACACAAGTGCGAAAAGTGGTTTTACAACACTAACACAAGTGCGAAAAGTGGCTTTTCAACACTAACACAAGTGCGAAAAGTGGTTTTTCCACACTAATACAAGTGCAAAAGTGATTTCCTGCACCAACACAAGTGCGAAAAGTGGTTTTTCAACACTAACACAAGTGCGAAAAGTGGTTTTTCAACACTAACACAAGTGCGAAAAGTGGTTTTTCAACACTAACACAAGTGCAAAAAGTGTTTTTTCCACACTAATACAAGTGCAAAAGTGGTTTCCTGCACCAACACAAGTGCGAAAAGTGGTTTTTCAACACTAACACAAGTGCGAAAAGTGGTTTTTCAACACTAACACAAGTGCGAAAAGTGTTTTTTCCACACTAATACAAGTGCAAAAGTGGTTTCCTGCACCAACACAAGTGCGAAAAGTGGTTTTTCAACACTAACCCAAGTGCGAAAAGTGGTTTTTCAACACTAAAACAAGTGCGAAAAGTGGTTTTTCAACACTAACACAAGTGCAAAAAGTGGTTTTTCCACACTAATACAAGTGCAAAAGTGGTTTCCTGCACCAACACAACTGCGAAAAGTGGTTTTTCAACACTAACACAAGTGCGAAAAGTGGTTTTTCAACACTAACACAAGTGCCAAAAGTGGCTTTTCCACACTAATACAAGTGCAAAAGTGGTTTCCTGCACCAACACAAGTGCGAAAAGTTGTCTTTCAACACTAACACAAGTGTGAAAAGTGGTTTTTCCACACTAATACAAGTGCAAAAGTGGTTTCCTGCACCAACACAAGTGCGAAAAGTGGTTTTTCAACACTAACACAAGTGCGAAAAGTAGTTTTTCAACACTATCACAAGTGCAAAAAGTGTTTTTTCCACACTAATACAAGTGCAAAAGTGGTTTCTTGCACCAACACAAGTGCGAAAAGTGGTATTTCAACACTAACACAAATGCGAAAAGTGGTTTTCCAACACTAACACAAGTGCGAAAAGTGGTTTTTCCACACTAATACAAGTGCAATAGTGGTTTCCTGCACCAACACAAGTGTGAAAAGTGGTTTTTCAACACTATCAAAAGTGCAAAAAGTGTTTTTTCCACACTAATACAAGTGCAAAAGTGGTTTCCTGCACCAACACGAGTGCGAAAAGTGGTTTTTCAACACTAACACAAGTGCGAAAAGTGGTTTTTCAACACTAACACAAGTGCGAAAAGTGGTTTTTCAACACTAACACAAGTGCGAAAAGTGTTTTTTCCACACTAATACAAGTGCAAAAGTGGTTTCCTGCACCAACACAAGTGCGAAATGTGGTTTTTCAACACTAACACAAGTGCGAAAAGTGGTTTTTCAACACTAACACAAGTGCGAAAAGTGGTTTTTCAACACTATCACAAGTGCAAAAAGTGTTTTTTCCACACTAATACAAGTGCAAAAGTGGTTTCCTGCACCAACACATGTGCGAAAAGTGGTTTTTCAACACTAACACAAGTGCGAAAAGTGGTTTTTCAACACTAACACAAGTGCGAAAAGTGGTTTTTCCACACTAATACAAGTGCAAAAGTGGTTTCCTGCACCAACACAAGTGCGAAAAGTGGTTTTTCAACACTAACACAAGTGCGAAAAGTGGTTTTTCAACACTAACACAAGTGCAAAAAGTGGTTTTTCAACACTAACACAAGAGCGAAAAGTGTTTTTTCCACACTAATACAAGTGCAAAAGTGGTTTCCTGCACCAACACGAGTGCGAAAAGTGGTTTTTCAACACTATCACAAGTGCAAAAAGTGTTTTTTCCACACTAATACAAGTGCAAAAGTGGTTTCCTGCACCAACACAAGTGCGAAAAGTGGTTTTTCAACACTAACACAAGTGCGAAAAGTGGTTTTTCAACATTAACACAAGTGCGAAAAGTGTTTTTTCCACACTAATACAAGTGCAAAAGTGGTTTCCTGCACCAACACAAGTGCGAAAAGTGGTTTTTCAACACTAACACAAGTGCAAAAAGTGGTTTTTCTACACTAACACAAGTGCGAAAAGTGGTTTTTCAACACTATCACAAGTGCAAAAAGTGTTTTTTCCACACTAATACAAGTGCAAAAGTGGTTTCCTGCACCAACACAAGTGCAAAAAGTGGTTTTTCAACACTAACACAAGTGCGAAAAGTGGTTTTCAACACTATCACAAGTGCAAAAAGTGTTTTTCCACACTAATACAAGTGCAAAAGTGGTTACCTGCTCCAACACAAGTGCAAAAAGTGGTTTTCAACACTAACACAAGTGCGAAAAGTGGTTTTTCAACACTAACACAAGTGCAAAAAGTGGTTTTTCCACACTAATACAAGTGCAAAAGTGGTTTCCTGCACCAACACAAGTGCGAAAAGTGGTTTTTCAACACTAACACAAGTGCGAAAAGTGGTTTTTCAACACTAACACAAGTGCGAAAAGTGGTTTTTCAACACTAACACAAGTGCGAAAAGTGGTTTTTCAACACTATCACAAGTGCAAAAAGTGTTTTTTCCACAATAATACAAGTGCAAAAGTGGTTTCCTGCACCAACACATGTGCGAAAAGTGGTTTTTCAACACTAACACAAGTGCGAAAAGTGGTTTTCCAACACTAACACAAGTGCGAAAAGTGGTTTTTCCACACTAATACAAGTGCAAAAGTGGTTTCCTGCACCAACACAAGTGCGAAAAGTGGTTTTTCAACACTAACACAAGTGCGAAAAGTGGTTTTTCAACACTAACACAAGTGCGAAAAGTGGTTTTTCAACACTAACACAAGTGCGAAAAGTGGTTTTTCCACACTAATACAAGTGCAAAAGTGGTTTCCTGCACCAACACAAGTGCGAAAAGTGGTTTTTCAACACTAACAAAAGTGCGAAAAGTGGTTTTTCAACACTATCACAAGTACAAAAAGTCTTTTTTCCACACTAATACAAGTGCAAAAGTGGTTTCCTGCACCAACACAAGTGCGAAAAGTGGTTTTACAACACTAACACAAGTGCGAAAAGTGGCTTTTCAACACTAACACAAGTGCGAAAAGTGGTTTTTCCACACTAATACAAGTGCAAAAGTGGTTTCCTGCACCAACACAAGTGCGAAAAGTGGTTTTTCAACACTAACACAAGTGCGAAAAGTGGTTTTTCAACACTAACACAAGTGCGAAAAGTGGTTTTTCAACATTAACACAAGTGCAAAAAGTGTTTTTTCCACACTAATACAAGTGCAAAAGTGGTTTCCTGCACCAACACAAGTGCGAAAAGTGGTTTTTCAACACTAACACAAGTGCGAAAAGTGGTTTTTCAACACTAACACAAGTGCGAAAAGTGTTTTTTCCACACTAATACAAGTGCAAAAGTGGTTTCCTGCACCAACACAAGTGCGAAAAGTGGTTTTTCAACACTAACACAAGTGCGAAAAGTGGTTTTTCAACACTAACACAAGTGCGAAAAGTGGTTTTTCAACACTAACACAAGTGCAAAAAGTGGTTTTTCCACACTAATACAAGTGCAAAAGTGGTTTCCTGCACCAACACAACTGCAGTGCGAAAAGTTGTCTTTCAACACTATCAAAAGTGCAAAAAGTGTTTTTTCCACACTAATACAAGTGCAAAAGTGGTTTCCTGCACCAACACGAGTGCGAAAAGTGGTTTTTCAACACTAACACAAGTGCGAAAAGTGGTTTTTCAACACTAACACAAGTGCCAAATGTGGCTTTTCCACACTAATACAAGTGCAATAGTGGTTTCCTGCACCAACACAAGTGTGAAAAGTGGTTTTTCAACAATATCAAAAGTGCAAAAAGTGTTTTTTCCACACTAATACAAGTGCAAAAGTGGTTTCCTGCACCAACACGAGTGCGAAAAGTGGTTTTTCAACACTAACACAAGTGCGAAAAGTGGTTTTTCAACACTAACACAAGTGCGAAAAGTGGTTTTTCAACACTAACACAAGTGCGAAAAGTGTTTTTTCCACACTAATACAAGTGCAAAAGTGGTTTCCTGCACCACCACAAGTGCGAAAAGTGGTTTTTCAACACTAACACAAGTGTGAAAAGTAGTTTTTCAACACTAACACAAGTGCGAAAAGTGGTTTTTCAACACTATCACAAGTGCAAAAAGTGTTTTTTCCACACTAATACAAGTGCAAAAGTGGTTTCCTGCACCAACACATGTGCGAAAAGTGGTTTTTCAACACTAACACAAGTGCGAAAAGTGGTTTTTCAACACTAACACAAGTGCGAAAAGTGGTTTTTCCACACTAATACAAGTGCAAAAGTGGTTTCCTGCACCAACACAAGTGCGAAAAGTGGTTTTTCAACACTAACACAAGTGCGAAAAGTGGTTTTTCAACACTAACACAAGTGCAAAAAGTGGTTTTTCAACACTAACACAAGAGCGAAAAGTGGTTTTTCCACACTAATACAAGTGCAAAAGTGGTTTCCTGCACCAACACAAGTGCGAAAAGTGGTTTTTCAACACTAACACAAGTGCGAAAAGTGGTTTTTCAACACTAACACAAGTGCGAAAAGTGGTTTTTCAACATTAACACAAGTGCAAAAAGTGTTTTTTCCACACTAATACAAGTGCAAAAGTGGTTTCCTGCACCAACACAAGTGCGAAAAGTGGTTTTTCAACACTAACACAAGTGCGAAAAGTGGTTTTTCAACACTAACACAAGTGCGAAAAGTGTTTTTTCCACACTAATACAAGTGCAAAAGTGGTTTCCTGCACCAACACAAGTGCGAAAAGTGGTTTTTCAACACTAACACAAGTGCGAAAAGTGGTTTTTCAACACTAACACAAGTGCGAAAAGTGGTTTTTCAACACTAACACAAGTGCAAAAAGTGGTTTTTCCACACTAATACAAGTGCAAAAGTGGTTTCCTGCACCAACACAACTGCGAAAAGTGGTTTTTCAACACTAACACAAGTGCGAAAAGTGGTTTTTCAACACTAACACAAGTGCCAAAAGTGGCTTTTCCACACTAATACAAGTGCAAAAGTGGTTTCCTGCACCAACACAAGTGCGAAAAGTGGTTTTTCAACACTAACACAAGTGCGAAAAGTGGTTTTTCAACACTAACACAAGTGCGAAAAGTGTTTTTTCCACACTAATACAAGTGCAAAAGTGGTTTCCTGCACCAACACAAGTGCGAAAAGTGGTTTTTCAACACTAACACAAGTGCGAAAAGTGGTTTTTCAACACTAACACAAGTGCGAAAAGTGGTTTTTCAACACTAACACAAGTGCGAAAAGTGGTTTTTCCACACTAATACAAGTGCAAAAGTGGTTTCCTGCTCCAACACAAGTGCAAAAAGTGGTTTTTCAACACTAACACAAGTGCGAAAAGTGGTTTTTCAACACTAACACAAGTGCCAAAAGTGGCTTTTCCACACTAATACAAGTGCAAAAGTGGTTTCCTGCACCAACACAAGTGCGAAAAGTTGTCTTTCAACACTAACACAAGTGTGAAAAGTGGTTTTTCCACACTAATACAAGTGCAAAAGTGGTTTCCTGCACCAACACAAGTGCGAAAAGTGGTTTTTCAACACTAACACAAGTGCGAAAAGTGGTTTTTCAACACTATCACAAGTGCAAAAAGTGTTTTTTCCACACTAATACAAGTGCAAAAGTGGTTTCCTGCACCAACACAAGTGCGAAAAGTGGTTTTTCAACACTAACACAAGTGCGAAAAGTGGTTTTTCAACACTAACACAAGTGCGAAAAGTGTTTTTTCCACACTAATACAAGTGCAAAAGTGGTTTCCTGCACCAACACAAGTGCGAAAAGTGGTTTTTCAACACTAACACAAGTGCGAAAAGTGGTTTTTCAACACTAACACAAGTGCGAAAAGTGGTTTTTCAACACTATCACAAGTGCAAAAAGTGTTTTTTCCACACTAATACAAGTGCAAAAGTGGTTTCCTGCACCAACACAAGTGCGAAAAGTGGTTTTTCAACACTAACACAAGTGCGAAAAGTGGTTTTTCAACACTAACACAAGTGCGAAAAGTGGTTTTTCAACACTAACACAAGTGCAAAAAGTGGTTTTTCCACACTAATACAAGTGCAAAAGTGGTTTCCTGCACCAACACAACTGCAGTGCGAAAAGTTGTCTTTCAACACTATCAAAAGTGCAAAAAGTGTTTTTTCCACACTAATACAAGTGCAAAAGTGGTTTC
The DNA here is from genome assembly GCF_964187855.1 of Myxine glutinosa. Lineage (NCBI taxonomy): Eukaryota > Metazoa > Chordata > Myxini > Myxiniformes > Myxinidae > Myxine > Myxine glutinosa. The sequence continues at coordinate 75,951,208 of NC_136274.1, read as the reverse complement.
CTGCACCAACACGAGTGCGAAAAGTGGTTTTTCAACACTAACACAAGTGCGAAAAGTGGTTTTTCAACACTAACACAAGTGCCAAATGTGGCTTTTCCACACTAATACAAGTGCAATAGTGGTTTCCTGCACCAACACAAGTGTGAAAAGTGGTTTTTCAACAATATCAAAAGTGCAAAAAGTGTTTTTTCCACACTAATACAAGTGCAAAAGTGGTTTCCTGCACCAACACGAGTGCGAAAAGTGGTTTTTCAACACTAACACAAGTGCGAAAAGTGGTTTTTCAACACTAACACAAGTGCGAAAAGTGGTTTTTCAACACTAACACAAGTGCGAAAAGTGTTTTTTCCACACTAATACAAGTGCAAAAGTGGTTTCCTGCACCACCACAAGTGCGAAAAGTGGTTTTTCAACACTAACACAAGTGCGAAAAGTAGTTTTTCAACACTAACACAAGTGCGAAAAGTGGTTTTTCAACACTATCACAAGTGCAAAAAGTGTTTTTTCCACACTAATACAAGTGCAAAAGTGGTTTCCTGCACCAACACATGTGCGAAAAGTGGTTTTTCAACACTAACACAAGTGCGAAAAGTGGTTTTTCAACACTAACACAAGTGCGAAAAGTGGTTTTTCCACACTAATACAAGTGCAAAAGTGGTTTCCTGCACCAACACAAGTGCGAAAAGTGGTTTTTCAACACTAACACAAGTGCGAAAAGTGGTTTTTCAACACTAACACAGGTGCAAAAAGTGGTTTTTCAACACTAACACAAGAGCGAAAAGTGGTTTTTCCACACTAATACAAGTGCAAAAGTGGTTTCCTGCACCAACACAAGTGCGAAAAGTGGTTTTTCAACACTAACACAAGTGCGAAAAGTGGTTTTTCAACACTAACACAAGTGCGAAAAGTGGTTTTTCAACATTAACACAAGTGCAAAAAGTGTTTTTTCCACACTAATACAAGTGCAAAAGTGGTTTCCTGCACCAACACAAGTGCGAAAAGTGGTTTTTCAACACTAACACAAGTGCGAAAAGTGGTTTTTCAACACTAACACAAGTGCGAAAAGTGTTTTTTCCACACTAATACAAGTGCAAAAGTGGTTTCCTGCACCAACACAAGTGCGAAAAGTGGTTTTTCAACACTAACACAAGTGCGAAAAGTGGTTTTTCAACACTAACACAAGTGCGAAAAGTGGTTTTTCAACACTAACACAAGTGCAAAAAGTGGTTTTTCCACACTAATACAAGTGCAAAAGTGGTTTCCTGCACCAACACAACTGCGAAAAGTGGTTTTTCAACACTAACACAAGTGCGAAAAGTGGTTTTTCAACACTAACACAAGTGCCAAAAGTGGCTTTTCCACACTAATACAAGTGCAAAAGTGGTTTCCTGCACCAACACAAGTGCGAAAAGTGGTTTTTCAACACTAACACAAGTGCGAAAAGTGGTTTTTCAACACTAACACAAGTGCGAAAAGTGTTTTTTCCACACTAATACAAGTGCAAAAGTGGTTTCCTGCACCAACACAAGTGCGAAAAGTGGTTTTTCAACACTAACACAAGTGCGAAAAGTGGTTTTTCAACACTAACACAAGTGCGAAAAGTGGTTTTTCAACACTAACACAAGTGCGAAAAGTGGTTTTTCCACACTAATACAATTGCAAAAGTGGTTTCCTGCTCCAACACAAGTGCAAAAAGTGGTTTTTCAACACTAACACAAGTGCGAAAAGTGGTTTTTCAACACTAACACAAGTGCCAAAAGTGGCTTTTCCACACTAATACAAGTGCAAAAGTGGTTTCCTGCACCAACACAAGTGCGAAAAGTTGTCTTTCAACACTAACACAAGTGTGAAAAGTGGTTTTTCCACACTAATACAAGTGCAAAAGTGGTTTCCTGCACCAACACAAGTGCGAAAAGTGGTTTTTCAACACTAACACAAGTGCGAAAAGTGGTTTTTCAACACTATCACAAGTGCAAAAAGTGTTTTTTCCACACTAATACAAGTGCAAAAGTGGTTTCCTGCACCAACACAAGTGCGAAAAGTGGTTTTTCAACACTAACACAAGTGCGAAAAGTGGTTTTTCAACACTAACACAAGTGCGAAAAGTGTTTTTTCCACACTAATACAAGTGCAAAAGTGGTTTCCTGCACCAACACAAGTGCGAAAAGTGGTTTTTCAACACTAACACAAGTGCGAAAAGTGGTTTTTCAACACTAACACAAGTGCGAAAAGTGGTTTTTCAACACTATCACAAGTGCAAAAAGTGTTTTTTCCACACTAATACAAGTGCAAAAGTGGTTTCCTGCACCAACACAAGTGCGAAAAGTGGTTTTTCAACACTAACACAAGTGCGAAAAGTGGTTTTTCAACACTAACACAAGTGCGAAAAGTGTTTTTTCCACACTAATACAAGTGCAAAAGTGGTTTCCTGCACCAACACAAGTGCGAAAAGTGGTTTTTCAACACTAACACAAGTGCGAAAAGTGGTTTTTCAACACTAACACAAGTGCGAAAAGTGTTTTTGCCACACTAATACAAGTGCAAAAGTGGTTTCCTGCACCAACACAAGTGCGAAAAGTGGTTTTTCAACACTAACACAAGTGCGAAAAGTGGTTTTTCAACACTAACACAAGTGCGAAAAGTGTTTTTTCCACACTAGTACAAGTGCAAAAGTGGTTTCCTGCACCAACACAAGTGCGAAAAGTGGTTTTTCAACACTAACACAAGTGCGAAAAGTGGTTTTTCAACACTATCACAAGTGCAAAAAGTGTTTTTTCCACACTCATACAAGTGCAAAAGTGGTTTCCTGCACCAACACAAGTGCGAAAAGTGGTTTTTCAACACTAACACAAGTGCGAAAAGTGGTTTTTCAACATTAACACAAGTGCGAAAAGTGTTTTTTCCACACTAATACAAGTGCAAAAGTGGTTTCCTGCACCAACACAAGTGCGAAAAGTGGTTTTTCAACACTAACACAAGTGCGAAAAGTGGTTTTTCAACACTAACACAAGTGCGAAAAGTGGTTTTTCAACACTATCACAAGTGCAAAAAGTGTTTTTTCCACACTAATACAAGTGCAAAAGTGGTTTCCTGCACCAACACAAGTGCAAAAAGTGGTTTTTCAACACTAACACAAGTGCGAAAAGTGGTTTTTCAACACTATCACAAGTGCAAAAAGTGTTTTTCCACACCAATACAAGTGCAAAAGTGGTTTCCTGCTCCAACACAAGTGCAAAAAGTGGTTTTTCAACACTAACACAAGTGCAAAAAGTGGTTTTTCCACACTAATACAAGTGCAAAAGTGGTTTTTCAACATTAACACAAGTGCGAAAAGTGTTTTTTCCACACTAATACAAGTGCAAAAGTGGTTTCCTGCACCAACACAAGTGCGAAAAGTGGTTTTTCAACACTAACACAAGTGCAAAAAGTGGTTTTTCTACACTAACACAAGTGCGAAAAGTGGTTTTTCAACACTATCACAAGTGCAAAAAGTGTTTTTTCCACACTAATACAAGTGCAAAAGTGGTTTCCTGCACCAACACAAGTGCAAAAAGTGGTTTTTCAACACTAACACAAGTGCGAAAAGTGGTTTTCAACACTATCACAAGTGCAAAAAGTGTTTTTCCACACTAATACAAGTGCAAAAGTGGTTACCTGCTCCAACACAAGTGCAAAAAGTGGTTTTCAACACTAACACAAGTGCGAAAAGTGGTTTTTCAACACTAACACAAGTGCAAAAAGTGGTTTTTCCACACTAATACAAGTGCAAAAGTGGTTTCCTGCACCAACACAAGTGCGAAAAGTGGTTTTTCAACACTAACACAAGTGCGAAAAGTGGTTTTTAAACACTATCACAAGTGCAAAAAGTGTTTTTTCCACACTAATACAAGTGCAAAGGTGGTTTCCTGTACCAACACAAGTGCGAAAAGTGGTTTTTCAACACTAACACAAGTGCGAAAAGTGGTTTTTCAACACTAACACAAGTGCGAAAAGTGGTTTTTCAACACTATCACAAGTGCAAAAAGTGTTTTTTCCACAATAATACAAGTGCAAAAGTGGTTTCCTGCACCAACACATGTGCGAAAAGTGGTTTTTCAACACTAACACAAGTGCGAAAAGTGGTTTTCCAACACTAACACAAGTGCGAAAAGTGGTTTTTCCACACTAATACAAGTGCAAAAGTGGTTTCCTGCACCAACACAAGTGCGAAAAGTGGTTTTTCAACACTAACACAAGTGCGAAAAGTGGTTTTTCAACACTAACACAAGTGCGAAAAGTGGTTTTTCAACACTAACACAAGTGCGAAAAGTGGTTTTTCCACACTAATACAAGTGCAAAAGTGGTTTCCTGCACCAACACAAGTGCGAAAAGTGGTTTTTCAACACTAACAAAAGTGCGAAAAGTGGTTTTTCAACACTATCACAAGTACAAAAAGTCTTTTTTCCACACTAATACAAGTGCAAAAGTGGTTTCCTGCACCAACACAAGTGCGAAAAGTGGTTTTACAACACTAACACAAGTGCGAAAAGTGGCTTTTCAACACTAACACAAGTGCGAAAAGTGGTTTTTCCACACTAATACAAGTGCAAAAGTGGTTTCCTGCACCAACACAAGTGCGAAAAGTGGTTTTTCAACACTAACACAAGTGCGAAAAGTGGTTTTTCAACACTAACACAAGTGCGAAAAGTGGTTTTTCAACATTAACACAAGTGCAAAAAGTGTTTTTTCCACACTAATACAAGTGCAAAAGTGGTTTCCTGCACCAACACAAGTGCGAAAAGTGGTTTTTCAACACTAACACAAGTGCGAAAAGTGGTTTTTCAACACTAACACAAGTGCGAAAAGTGTTTTTTCCACACTAATACAAGTGCAAAAGTGGTTTCCTGCACCAACACAAGTGCGAAAAGTGGTTTTTCAACACTAACACAAGTGCGAAAAGTGGTTTTTCAACACTAACACAAGTGCGAAAAGTGGTTTTTCAACACTAACACAAGTGCAAAAAGTGGTTTTTCCACACTAATACAAGTGCAAAAGTGGTTTCCTGCACCAACACAACTGCAGTGCGAAAAGTTGTCTTTCAACACTATCAAAAGTGCAAAAAGTGTTTTTTCCACACTAATACAAGTGCAAAAGTGGTTTCCTGCACCAACACGAGTGCGAAAAGTGGTTTTTCAACACTAACACAAGTGCGAAAAGTGGTTTTTCAACACTAACACAAGTGCCAAAAGTGGCTTTTCCACACTAATACAAGTGCAATAGTGGTTTCCTGCACCAACACAAGTGTGAAAAGTGGTTTTTCAACACTATCAAAAGTGCAAAAAGTGTTTTTTCCACACTAATACAAGTGCAAAAGTGGTTTCCTGCACCAACACGAGTGCGAAAAGTGGTTTTTCAACACTAACACAAGTGCGAAAAGTGGTTTTTCAACACTAACACAAGTGCGAAAAGTGGTTTTTCAACACTAACACAAGTGCGAAAAGTGTTTTTTCCACACTAATACAAGTGCAAAAGTGGTTTCCTGCACCACCACAAGTGCGAAAAGTGGTTTTTCAACACTAACACAAGTGCGAAAAGTGGTTTTTCAACACTAACACAAGTGCGAAAAGTGGTTTTTCAACACTATCACAAGTGCAAAAAGTGTTTTTTCCACACTAATACAAGTGCAAAAGTGGTTTCCTGCACCAACACATGTGCGAAAAGTGGTTTTTCAACACTAACACAAGTGCGAAAAGTGGTTTTTCAACACTAACACAAGTGCGAAAAGTGGTTTTTCCACACTAATACAAGTGCAAAAGTGGTTTCCTGCACCAACACAAGTGCGAAAAGTGGTTTTTCAACACTAACACAAGTGCGAAAAGTGGTTTTTCAACACTAACACAAGTGCAAAAAGTGGTTTTTCAACACTAACACAAGAGCGAAAAGTGGTTTTTCCACACTAATACAAGTGCAAAAGTGGTTTCCTGCACCAACACAAGTGCGAAAAGTGGTTTTTCAACACTAACACAAGTGCGAAAAGTGGTTTTTCAACACTAACACAAGTGCGAAAAGTGGTTTTTCAACATTAACACAAGTGCAAAAAGTGTTTTTTCCACACTAATACAAGTGCAAAAGTGGTTTCCTGCACCAACACAAGTGCGAAAAGTGGTTTTTCAACACTAACACAAGTGCGAAAAGTGGTTTTTCAACACTAACACAAGTGCGAAAAGTGTTTTTTCCACACTAATACAAGTGCAAAAGTGGTTTCCTGCACCAACACAAGTGCGAAAAGTGGTTTTTCAACACTAACACAAGTGCGAAAAGTGGTTTTTCAACACTAACACAAGTGCGAAAAGTGGTTTTTCAACACTAACACAAGTGCAAAAAGTGGTTTTTCCACACTAATACAAGTGCAAAAGTGGTTTCCTGCACCAACACAACTGCGAAAAGTGGTTTTTCAACACTAACACAAGTGCGAAAAGTGGTTTTTCAACACTAACACAAGTGCCAAAAGTGGCTTTTCCACACTAATACAAGTGCAAAAGTGGTTTCCTGCACCAACACAAGTGCGAAAAGTGGTTTTTCAACACTAACACAAGTGCGAAAAGTGGTTTTTCAACACTAACACAAGTGTGAAAAGTGGTTTTTCAACACTAACACAAGTGCAAAAAGTGTTTTTCCACACTAATACAAGTGCAAAAGTGGATTCCTGCACCAACACAAGTGCGAAAAGTGGTTTTTCAACACTAACACAAGTGCGAAAAGTGGTTTTTCAACACTAACACAAGTGCGAAAAGTGTTTTTTCCACACTAATACAAGTGCAAAAGTGGTTTCCTGCACCAACACAAGTGCGAAAAGTGGTTTTTCAACACTAACACAAGTGCGAAAAGTGGTTTTTCAACACTAACACAAGTGCGAAAAGTGGTTTTTCAACACTAACACAAGTGCGAAAAGTGGTTTTTCCACACTAATACAAGTGCAAAAGTGGTTTCCTGCTCCAACACAAGTGCAAAAAGTGGTTTTTCAACACTAACACAAGTGCGAAAAGTGGTTTTTCAACACTAACACAAGTGCCAAAAGTGGCTTTTCCACACTAATACAAGTGCAAAAGTGGTTTCCTGCACCAACACAAGTGCGAAAAGTTGTCTTTCAACACTAACACAAGTGTGAAAAGTGGTTTTTCCACACTAATACAAGTGCAAAAGTGGTTTCCTGCACCAACACAAGTGCGAAAAGTGGTTTTTCAACACTAACACAAGTGCGAAAAGTGGTTTTTCAACACTATCACAAGTGCAAAAAGTGTTTTTTCCACACTAATACAAGTGCAAAAGTGGTTTCCTGCACCAACACAAGTGCGAAAAGTGGTTTTTCAACACTAACACAAGTGCGAAAAGTGGTTTTTCAACACTAACACAAGTGCGAAAAGTGTTTTTTCCACACTAATACAAGTGCAAAAGTGGTTTCCTGCACCAACACAAGTGCGAAAAGTGGTTTTTCAACACTAACACAAGTGCGAAAAGTGGTTTTTCAACACTAACACAAGTGCGAAAAGTGGTTTTTCAACACTATCACAAGTGCAAAAAGTGTTTTTTCCACACTAATACAAGTGCAAAAGTGGTTTCCTGCACCAACACAAGTGCGAAAAGTGGTTTTTCAACACTAACACAAGTGCGAAAAGTGGTTTTTCAACACTAACACAAGTGCGAAAAGTGTTTTTTCCACACTAATACAAGTGCAAAAGTGGTTTCCTGCACCAACACAAGTGCGAAAAGTGGTTTTTCAACACTAACACAAGTGCGAAAAGTGGTTTTTCAACACTAATACAAGTGCGAAAAGTGTTTTTGCCACACTAATACAAGTGCAAAAGTGGTTTCCTGCACCAACACAAGTGCGAAAAGTGGTTTTTCAACACTAACACAAGTGCGAAAAGTGGTTTTTCAACACTAACACAAGTGCGAAAAGTGTTTTTTCCACACTAGTACAAGTGCAAAAGTGGTTTCCTGCACCAACACAAGTGCGAAAAGTGGTTTTTCAACACTAACACAAGTGCGAAAAGTGGTTTTTCAACACTATCACAAGTGCAAAAAGTGTTTTTTCCACACTCATACAAGTGCAAAAGTGGTTTCCTGCACCAACACAAGTGCGAAAAGTGGTTTTTCAACACTAACACAAGTGCGAAAAGTGGTTTTTCAACATTAACACAAGTGCGAAAAGTGTTTTTTCCACACTAATACAAGTGCAAAAGTGGTTTCCTGCACCAACACAAGTGCGAAAAGTGGTTTTTCAACACTAACACAAGTGCGAAAAGTGGTTTTTCAACACTAACACAAGTGCGAAAAGTGGTTTTTCAACACTATCACAAGTGCAAAAAGTGTTTTTTCCACACTAATACAAGTGCAAAAGTGGTTTCCTGCACCAACACAAGTGCAAAAAGTGGTTTTTCAACACTAACACAAGTGCGAAAAGTGGTTTTTCAACACTATCACAAGTGCAAAAAGTGTTTTTCCACACCAATACAAGTGCAAAAGTGGTTTCCTGCTCCAACACAAGTGCAAAAAGTGGTTTTTCAACACTAACACAAGTGCGAAAAGTGGTTTTTCAACACTAACACAAGTGCAAAAAGTGGTTTTTCCACACTAATACAAGTGCAAAAGTGGTTTCCTGCACCAACACAAGTGCGAAAAGTGGTTTTTCAACACTAACACAAGTGCGAAAAGTGGTTTTTAAACACTATCACAAGTGCAAAAAGTGTTTTTTCCACACTAATACAAGTGCAAAGGTGGTTTCCTGTACCAACACAAGTGCGAAAAGTGGTTTTTCAACACTAACACAAGTGCGAAAAGTGGTTTTTCAACACTAACACAAGTGCGAAAAGTGGTTTTTCAACACTATCACAAGTGCAAAAAGTGTTTTTTCCACAATAATACAAGTGCAAAAGTGGTTTCCTGCACCAACACATGTGCGAAAAGTGGTTTTTCAACACTAACACAAGTGCGAAAAGTGGTTTTCCAACACTAACACAAGTGCGAAAAGTGGTTTTTCCACACTAATACAAGTGCAAAAGTGGTTTCCTGCACCAACACAAGTGCGAAAAGTGGTTTTTCAACACTAACACAAGTGCGAAAAGTGGTTTTTCACCACTAACACAAGTGCGAAAAGTGGTTTTTCAACACTAACACAAGTGCGAAAAGTGGTTTTTCCACACTAATACAAGTGCAAAAGTGGTTTCCTGCACCAACACAAGTGCGAAAAGTGGTTTTTCAACACTAACAAAAGTGCGAAAAGTGGTTTTTCAACACTATCACAAGTACAAAAAGTCTTTTTTCCACACTAATACAAGTGCAAAAGTGGTTTCCTGCACCAACACAAGTGCGAAAAGTGGTTTTACAACACTAACACAAGTGCGAAAAGTGGCTTTTCAACACTAACACAAGTGCGAAAAGTGGTTTTTCCACACTAATACAAGTGCAAAAGTGGTTTCCTGCACCAACACAAGTGCGAAAAGTGGTTTTTCAACACTAACACAAGTGCGAAAAGTGGTTTTTCAACACTAACACAAGTGTAAAAAGTGGTTTTTCAACACTAACACAAGTGCAAAAAGTGTTTTTTCCACACTAATACAAGTGCAAAAGTGGTTTCCTGCACCAACACAAGTGCGAAAAGTGGTTTTTCAACACTAACACAAGTGCGAAAAGTGGTTTTTCAACACTAACACAAGTGCGAAAAGTGTTTTTTCCACACTAATACAAGTGCAAAAGTGGTTTCCTGCACCAACACAAGTGCGAAAAGTGGTTTTTCAACACTAACACAAGTGCGAAAAGTGGTTTTTCAACACTAACACAAGTGCGAAAAGTGGTTTTTCAACACTAACACAAGTGCGAAAAGTGGTTTTTCCACACTAATACAAGTGCAAAAGTGGTTTCCTGCACCAACACAACTGCGAAAAGTGGTTTTTCAACACTAACACAAGTGCGAAAAGTGGTTTTTCAACACTAACACAAGTGCCAAAAGTGGCTTTTCCACACTAATACAAGTGCAAAAGTGGTTTCCTGCACCAACACAAGTGCGAAAAGTTGTCTTTCAACACTAACACAAGTGTGAAAAGTGGTTTTTCCACACTAATACAAGTGCAAAAGTGGTTTCCTGCACCAACACAAGTGCGAAAAGTGGTTTTTCAACACTAACACAAGTGCGAAAAGTGGTTTTTCAACACTATCACAAGTGCAAAAAGTGTTTTTTCCACACTAATACAAGTGCAAAAGTGGTTTCTTGCACCAACACAAGTGCGAAAAGTGGTATTTCAACACTAACACAAATGTGAAAAGTGGTTTTCAAACACTAACACAAGTGCGAAAAGTGGTTTTTCCACACTAATACAAGTGCAATAGTGGTTTCCTGCACCAACACAAGTGTGAAAAGTGGTTTTTCAACACTATCAAAAGTGCAAAAAGTGTTTTTTCCACACTAATACAAGTGCAAAAGTGGTTTCCTGCACCAACACGAGTGCGAAAAGTGGTTTTTCAACACTAACACAAGTGCGAAAAGTGGTTTTTCAACACTAACACAAGTGCGAAAAGTGGTTTTTCAACACTATCACAAGTGCAAAAAGTGTTTTTTCCACAATAATACAAGTGCAAAAGTGGTTTCCTGCACCAACACATGTGCGAAAAGTGGTTTTTCAACACTAACACAAGTGCGAAAAGTGGTTTTCCAACACTAACACAAGTGCGAAAAGTGGTTTTTCCACACTAATACAAGTGCAAAAGTGGTTTCCTGCACCAACACAAGTGCGAAAAGTGGTTTTTCAACACTAACACAAGTGCGAAAAGTGGTTTTTCACCACTAACACAAGTGCGAAAAGTGGTTTTTCAACACTAACACAAGTGCGAAAAGTGGTTTTTCCACACTAATACAAGTGCAAAAGTGGTTTCCTGCACCAACACAAGTGCGAAAAGTGGTTTTTCAACACTAACAAAAGTGCGAAAAGTGGTTTTTCAACACTATCACAAGTACAAAAAGTCTTTTTTCCACACTAATACAAGTGCAAAAGTGGTTTCCTGCACCAACACAAGTGCGAAAAGTGGTTTTACAACACTAACACAAGTGCGAAAAGTGGATTTTCAACACTAACACAAGTGCGAAAAGTGGTTTTTCCACACTAATACAAGTGCAAAAGTGGTTTCCTGCACCAACACAAGTGCGAAAAGTGGTTTTTCAACACTAACACAAGTGCGAAAAGTGGTTTTTCAACACTAACACAAGTGTAAAAAGTGGTTTTTCAACACTAACACAAGTGCAAAAAGTGTTTTTTCCACACTAATACAAGTGCAAAAGTGGTTTCCTGCACCAACACAAGTGCGAAAAGTGGTTTTTCAACACTAACACAAGTGCGAAAAGTGGTTTTTCAACACTAACACAAGTGCGAAAAGTGTTTTTTCCACACTAATACAAGTGCAAAAGTGGTTTCCTGCACCAACACAAGTGCGAAAAGTGGTTTTTCAACACTAACACAAGTGCGAAAAGTGGTTTTTCAACACTAACACAAGTGCGAAAAGTGGTTTTTCAACACTAACACAAGTGCGAAAAGTGGTTTTTCCACACTAATACAAGTGCAAAAGTGGTTTCCTGCACCAACACAACTGCGAAAAGTGGTTTTTCAACACTAACACAAGTGCGAAAAGTGGTTTTTCAACACTAACACAAGTGCCAAAAGTGGCTTTTCCACACTAATACAAGTGCAAAAGTGGTTTCCTGCACCAACACAAGTGCGAAAAGTTGTCTTTCAACACTAACACAAGTGTGAAAAGTGGTTTTTCCACACTAATACAAGTGCAAAAGTGGTTTCCTGCACCAACACAAGTGCGAAAAGTGGTTTTTCAACACTAACACAAGTGCGAAAAGTGGTTTTTCAACACTATCACAAGTGCAAAAAGTGTTTTTTCCACACTAATACAAGTGCAAAAGTGGTTTCTTGCACCAACACAAGTGCGAAAAGTGGTATTTCAACACTAACACAAATGCGAAAAGTGGTTTTCAAACACTAACACAAGTGCGAAAAGTGGTTTTTCCACACTAATACAAGTGCAATAGTGGTTTCCTGCACCAACACAAGTGTGAAAAGTGGTTTTTCAACACTATCAAAAGTGCAAAAAGTGTTTTTTCCACACTAATACAAGTGCAAAAGTGGTTTCCTGCACCAACACGAGTGCGAAAAGTGGTTTTTCAACACTAACACAAGTGCGAAAAGTGGTTTTTCAACACTAACACAAGTGCGAAAAGTGGTTTTTCAACACTAACACAAGTGCGAAAAGTGTTTTTTCCACACTAATACAAGTGCAAAAGTGGTTTCCTGCACCAACACAAGTGCGAAAAGTGGTTTTTCAACACTAACACAAGTGCGAAAAGTGGTTTTTCAACACTAACACAAATGCGAAAAGTGGTTTTTCAACACTATCACAAGTGCAAAAAGTGTTTTTTCCACACTAATACAAGTGCAAAAGTGGTTTCCTGCACCAACACATGTGCGAAAAGTGGTTTTTCAACACTAACACAAGTGCGAAAAGTGGTTTTTCAACACTAACACAAGTGCGAAAAGTGGTTTTTCCACAATAATACAAGTGCAAAAGTGGTTTCCTGCACCAACACAAGTGCGAAAAGTGGTTTTTCAACACTAACACAAGTGCGAAAAGTGGTTTTTCAACACTAACACAAGTGCGAAAAGTGGTTTTTCAACACTAACACAAGAGCGAACAGTGTTTTTTCCACACTAATACAAGTGCAAAAGTGGTTTCCTGCACCAAAACAAGTGCGAAAAGTGGTTTTTCAACACTAACACAAGTGCGAAAAGTGGTTTTTCAACACTAACACAAGTGCGAAAAGTGGTTTTTCAACACTAACACAAGTGCGAAAAGTGATTTTTCCACACTAATACAAGTGCAAAAGTGGTTTCCTGCACCAACACAAGTGCGAAAAGTGGTTTTTCAACACTAACAAAAGTGCGAAAAGTGGTTTTTCAACACTATCACAAGTGCAAAAAGTCTTTATTCCACACTAATACAAGTGCAAAAGTGGTTTCCTGCACCAACACAAGTGCGAAAAGTGGTTTTTCAACACTAACACAAGTGCGAAAAGTGGTTTTTCAACACTAACACAAGTGCGAAAAGTGGTTTTTCAACATTAACACAAGTGCGAAAAGTGTTTTTTCCACACTAATACAAGTGCAAAAGTGGTTTCCTGCACCAACACAAGTGCGAAAAGTGGTTTTTCAACACTAACACAAGTGCGAAAAGTGGTTTTTCAACACTAACACAAGTGCGAAAAGTGGTTTTTCAACACTAACACAAGTGCGAAAAGTGGTTTTTCCACACTAATACAAGTGCAAAAGTGGTTTCCTGCACCAACACAACTGCGAAAAGTGGTTTTTCAACACTAACACAAGTGCAAAAAGTGGTTTTTCAACACTAACACAAGTGCCAAAAGTGGCTTTTCCACACTAAGACAAGTGCAAAAGTGGTTTCCTGCACAAACACAAGTGCGAAAAGTTGTCTTTCAACACTAACACAAGTGTGAAAAGTGGTTTTTCCACACTAATACAAGTGCAAAAGTGGTTTCCTGCACCAACACAAGTGCGAAAAGTGGTTTTTCAACACTAACACAAGTGCGAAAAGTGGTTTTTCAACACTATCACAAGTGCAAAAAGTGTTTTTTCCACACTAATACAAGTGCAAAAGTGGTTTCCTGCACCAACACAAGTGCGAAAAGTGGTTTTTCAACACTAACACAAATGCGAAAAGTGGTTTTCCAACACTAACACAAATGCGAAAAGTGGTTTTCCAACACTAACACAAGTGCGAAAAGTGGTTTTTCCACACTAATACAAGTGCAATAGTGGTTTCCTGCACCAACACAAGTGTGAAAAGTGGTTTTTCAACACTATCAAAAGTGCAAAAAGTGTTTTTTCCACACTAATACAAGTGCAAAAGTGGTTTCCTGCACCAACACAAGTGCGAAAAGTGGTTTTTCAACACTAACACAAGTGCGAAAAGTGGTTTTTCAACACTAACACAAGTGCGAAAAGTGGTTTTTCAACACTAACACAAGTGCGAAAAGTGTTTTTTCCACACTAATACAAGTGCAAAAGTGGTTTCCTGCACCAACACAAGTGCGAAAAGTGGTTTTTCAACACTAACACAAGTGCGAAAAGTGGTTTTTCAACACTAACACAAGTGCGAAAAGTGGTTTTTCAACACTATCACAAGTGCAAAAAGTGTTTTTTCCACACTAATACAAGTGCAAAAGTGGTTTCCTGCACCAACACAAGTGCGAAAAGTGGTTTTTCAACACTAACACAAGTGCGAAAAGTGGTTTTTCAACACTAACACAAGTGCGAAAAGTGTTTTTTCCACACTAATACAAGTGCAAAAGTGGTTTCCTGCACCAACACAAGTGCGAAAAGTGGTTTTTCAACACTAACACAAGTGCGAAAAGTGGTTTTTCAACACTAACACAAGTGCGAAAAGTGTTTTTGCCACACTAATACAAGTGCAAAAGTGGTTTCCTGCACCAACACAAGTGCGAAAAGTGGTTTTTCAACACTAACACAAGTGCAAAAAGTGGTTTTTCAACACTAACACAAGTGCGAAAAGTGGTTTTTCAACACTATCACAAGTGCAAAAAGTGTTTTTTCCACACTAATACAAGTGCAAAAGTGGTTTCCTGCACCAACACAAGTGCAAAAAGTGGTTTTTCAACACTAACACAAGTGCGAAAAGTGGTTTTTCAACACTAACACAAGTGCGAAAAGTGGTTTTTAAACACTATCACAAGTGCAAAAAGTGTTTTTTCCACACTAATACAAGTGCAAAGGTGGTTTCCTGTACCAACACAAGTGCGAAAAGTGGTTTTTCAACACTAACACAAGTGCGAAAAGTGGTTTTTCAACACTAACACAAGTGCGAAAAGTGGTTTTTCAACACTATCACAAGTGCAAAAAGTGTTTTTTCCACAATAATACAAGTGCAAAAGTGGTTTCCTGCACCAACACATGTGCGAAAAGTGGTTTTTCAACACTAACACAAGTGCGAAAAGTGGTTTTCCAACACTAACACAAGTGTGAAAAGTGGTTTTTCCACACTAATACAAGTGCAAAAGTGGTTTCCTGTACCAACACAAGTGCGAAAAGTGGTTTTTCAACACTAACACAAGTGCGAAAAGTGGTTTTTCAACACTAACACAAGTGCGAAAAGTGGTTTTTCAACACTAACACAAGTGCGAAAAGTGGTTTTTCCACACTAATACAAGTGCAAAAGTGGTTTCCTGCACCAACACAAGTGCGAAAAGTGGTTTTTCAACACTAACAAAAGTGCGAAAAGTGGTTTTTCAACACTATCACAAGTACAAAAAGTCTTTTTTCCACACTAATACAAGTGCAAAAGTGGTTTCCTGCACCAACACAAGTGCGAAAAGTGGTTTTACAACACTAACACAAGTGCGAAAAGTGGCTTTTCAACACTAACACAAGTGCGAAAAGTGGTTTTTCCACACTAATACAAGTGCAAAAGTGATTTCCTGCACCAACACAAGTGCGAAAAGTGGTTTTTCAACACTAACACAAGTGCGAAAAGTGGTTTTTCAACACTAACACAAGTGCGAAAAGTGGTTTTTCAACACTAACACAAGTGCAAAAAGTGTTTTTTCCACACTAATACAAGTGCAAAAGTGGTTTCCTGCACCAACACAAGTGCGAAAAGTGGTTTTTCAACACTAACACAAGTGCGAAAAGTGGTTTTTCAACACTAACACAAGTGCGAAAAGTGTTTTTTCCACACTAATACAAGTGCAAAAGTGGTTTCCTGCACCAACACAAGTGCGAAAAGTGGTTTTTCAACACTAACCCAAGTGCGAAAAGTGGTTTTTCAACACTAACACAAGTGCGAAAAGTGGTTTTTCAACACTAACACAAGTGCAAAAAGTGGTTTTTCCACACTAATACAAGTGCAAAAGTGGTTTCCTGCACCAACACAACTGCGAAAAGTGGTTTTTCAACACTAACACAAGTGCGAAAAGTGGTTTTTCAACACTAACACAAGTGCCAAAAGTGGCTTTTCCACACTAATACAAGTGCAAAAGTGGTTTCCTGCACCAACACAAGTGCGAAAAGTTGTCTTTCAACACTAACACAAGTGTGAAAAGTGGTTTTTCCACACTAATACAAGTGCAAAAGTGGTTTCCTGCACCAACACAAGTGCGAAAAGTGGTTTTTCAACACTAACACAAGTGCGAAAAGTAGTTTTTCAACACTATCACAAGTGCAAAAAGTGTTTTTTCCACACTAATACAAGTGCAATAGTGGTTTCCTGCACCAACACAAGTGTGAAAAGTGGTTTTTCAACACTATCAAAAGTGCAAAAAGTGTTTTTTCCACACTAATACAAGTGCAATAGTGGTTTCCTGCACCAACACAAGTGTGAAAAGTGGTTTTTCAACACTATCAAAAGTGCAAAAAGTGTTTTTTCCACACTAATACAAGTGCAAAAGTGGTTTCCTGCACCAACACGAGTGCGAAAAGTGGTTTTTCAACACTAACACAAGTGCGAAAAGTGGTTTTTCCACACTAATACAAGTGCAATAGTGGTTTCCTGCACCAACACAAGTGTGAAAAGTGGTTTTTCAACACTATCAAAAGTGCAAAAAGTGTTTTTTCCACACTAATACAAGTGCAAAAGTGGTTTCCTGCACCAACACGAGTGCGAAAAGTGGTTTTTCAACACTAACACAAGTGCGAAAAGTGGTTTTTCAACACTAACACAAGTGCGAAAAGTGGTTTTTCAACACTAACACAAGTGCGAAAAGTGTTTTTTCCACACTAATACAAGTGCAAAAGTGGTTTCCTGCACCAACACAAGTGCGAAATGTGGTTTTTCAACACTAACACAAGTGCGAAAAGTGGTTTTTCAACACTAACACAAGTGCGAAAAGTGGTTTTTCAACACTATCACAAGTGCAAAAAGTGTTTTTTCCACACTAATACAAGTGCAAAAGTGGTTTCCTGCACCAACACATGTGCGAAAAGTGGTTTTTCAACACTAACACAAGTGCGAAAAGTGGTTTTTCAACACTAACACAAGTGCGAAAAGTGGTTTTTCCACACTAATACAAGTGCAAAAGTGGTTTCCTGCACCAACACAAGTGCGAAAAGTGGTTTTTCAACACTAACACAAGTGCGAAAAGTGGTTTTTCAACACTAACACAAGTGCAAAAAGTGGTTTTTCAACACTAACACAAGAGCGAAAAGTGTTTTTTCCACACTAATACAAGTGCAAAAGTGGTTTCCTGCACCAACACAAGTGCGAAAAGTGGTTTTTCAACACTATCACAAGTGCAAAAAGTGTTTTTTCCACACTAATACAAGTGCAAAAGTGGTTTCCTGCACCAACACAAGTGCGAAAAGTGGTTTTTCAACACTAACACAAGTGCGAAAAGTGGTTTTTCAACATTAACACAAGTGCGAAAAGTGTTTTTTCCACACTAATACAAGTGCAAAAGTGGTTTCCTGCACCAACACAAGTGCGAAAAGTGGTTTTTCAACACTAACACAAGTGCAAAAAGTGGTTTTTCTACACTAACACAAGTGCGAAAAGTGGTTTTTCAACACTATCACAAGTGCAAAAAGTGTTTTTTCCACACTAATACAAGTGCAAAAGTGGTTTCCTGCACCAACACAAGTGCAAAAAGTGGTTTTTCAACACTAACACAAGTGCGAAAAGTGGTTTTCAACACTATCACAAGTGCAAAAAGTGTTTTTCCACACTAATACAAGTGCAAAAGTGGTTACCTGCTCCAACACAAGTGCAAAAAGTGGTTTTCAACACTAACACAAGTGCGAAAAGTGGTTTTTCAACACTAACACAAGTGCAAAAAGTGGTTTTTCCACACTAATACAAGTGCAAAAGTGGTTTCCTGCACCAACACGAGTGCGAAAAGTGGTTTTTCAACACTAACACAAGTGCGAAAAGTGGTTTTTCCACACTAATACAAGTGCAATAGTGGTTTCCTGCACCAACACAAGTGTGAAAAGTGGTTTTTCAACACTATCAAAAGTGCAAAAAGTGTTTTTTCCACACTAATACAAGTGCAAAAGTGGTTTCCTGCACCAACACGAGTGCGAAAAGTGGTTTTTCAACACTAACACAAGTGCGAAAAGTGGTTTTTCAACACTAACACAAGTGCGAAAAGTGGTTTTTCAACACTAACACAAGTGCGAAAAGTGTTTTTTCCACACTAATACAAGTGCAAAAGTGGTTTCCTGCACCAACACAAGTGCGAAATGTGGTTTTTCAACACTAACACAAGTGCGAAAAGTGGTTTTTCAACACTAACACAAGTGCGAAAAGTGGTTTTTCAACACTATCACAAGTGCAAAAAGTGTTTTTTCCACACTAATACAAGTGCAAAAGTGGTTTCCTGCACCAACACATGTGCGAAAAGTGGTTTTTCAACACTAACACAAGTGCGAAAAGTGGTTTTTCAACACTAACACAAGTGCGAAAAGTGGTTTTTCCACACTAATACAAGTGCAAAAGTGGTTTCCTGCACCAACACAAGTGCGAAAAGTGGTTTTTCAACACTAACACAAGTGCGAAAAGTGGTTTTTCAACACTAACACAAGTGCAAAAAGTGGTTTTTCAACACTAACACAAGAGCGAAAAGTGTTTTTTCCACACTAATACAAGTGCAAAAGTGGTTTCCTGCACCAACACAAGTGCGAAAAGTGGTTTTTCAACACTATCACAAGTGCAAAAAGTGTTTTTTCCACACTAATACAAGTGCAAAAGTGGTTTCCTGCACCAACACAAGTGCGAAAAGTGGTTTTTCAACACTAACACAAGTGCGAAAAGTGGTTTTTCAACATTAACACAAGTGCGAAAAGTGTTTTTTCCACACTAATACAAGTGCAAAAGTGGTTTCCTGCACCAACACAAGTGCGAAAAGTGGTTTTTCAACACTAACACAAGTGCAAAAAGTGGTTTTTCTACACTAACACAAGTGCGAAAAGTGGTTTTTCAACACTATCACAAGTGCAAAAAGTGTTTTTTCCACACTAATACAAGTGCAAAAGTGGTTTCCTGCACCAACACAAGTGCAAAAAGTGGTTTTTCAACACTAACACAAGTGCGAAAAGTGGTTTTCAACACTATCACAAGTGCAAAAAGTGTTTTTCCACACTAATACAAGTGCAAAAGTGGTTACCTGCTCCAACACAAGTGCAAAAAGTGGTTTTCAACACTAACACAAGTGCGAAAAGTGGTTTTTCAACACTAACACAAGTGCAAAAAGTGGTTTTTCCACACTAATACAAGTGCAAAAGTGGTTTCCTGCACCAACACAAGTGCGAAAATTGGTTTTTCAACACTAACACAAGTGCGTAAAGTGGTTTTTAAACACTATCACAAGTGCAAAAAGTGTTTTTTCCACACTAATACAAGTGCAAAGGTGGTTTCCTGTACCAACACAAGTGCGAAAAGTGGTTTTTCAACACTAACACAAGTGCGAAAAGTGGTTTTTCAACACTAACACAAGTGCGAAAAGTGGTTTTTCAACACTATCACAAGTGCAAAAAGTGTTTTTTCCACAATAATACAAGTGCAAAAGTGGTTTCCTGCACCAACACATGTGCGAAAAGTGGTTTTTCAACACTAACACAAGTGCCAAAAGTGGTTTTCCAACACTAACACAAGTGCGAAAAGTGGTTTTTCCACACTAATACAAGTGCAAAAGTGGTTTCCTGCACCAACACAAGTGCGAAAAGTGGTTTTTCAACACTAACACAAGTGCGAAAAGTGGTTTTTCAACACTAACACAAGTGCGAAAAGTGGTTTTTCCACACTAATACAAGTGCAAAAGTGGTTTCCTGCACCAACACAAGTGCGAAAAGTGGTTTTTCAACACTAACAAAAGTGCGAAAAGTGGTTTTTCAACACTATCACAAGTACAAAAAGTCTTTTTTCCACACTAATACAAGTGCAAAAGTGGTTTCCTGCACCAACACAAGTGCGAAAAGTGGTTTTACAACACTAACACAAGTGCGAAAAGTGGCTTTTCAACACTAACACAAGTGCAAAAAGTGGTTTTTCCACACTAATACAAGTGCAAAAGTGGTTTCCTGCACCAACACAACTGCGAAAAGTGGTTTTTCAACACTAACACAAGTGCGAAAAGTGGTTTTTCAACACTAACACAAGTGCCAAAAGTGGCTTTTCCACACTAATACAAGTGCAAAAGTGGTTTCCTGCACCAACACAAGTGCGAAAAGTTTTCTTTCAACACTAACACAAGTGTGAAAAGTGGTTTTTCCACACTAATACAAGTGCAAAAGTGGTTTCCTGCACCAACACAAGTGCGAAAAGTGGTTTTTCAACACTAACACAAGTGCGAAAAGTAGTTTTTCAACACTATCACAAGTGCAAAAAGTGTTTTTTCCACACTAATACAAGTGCAAAAGTGGTTTCTTGCACCAACACAAGTGCGAAAAGTGGTATTTCAACACTAACACAAATGCGAAAAGTGGTTTTCCAACACTAACACAAGTGCGAAAAGTGGTTTTTCCACACTAATACAAGTGCAATAGTGGTTTCCTGCACCAACACAAGTGTGAAAAGTGGTTTTTCAACACTATCAAAAGTGCAAAAAGTGTTTTTTCCACACTAATACAAGTGCAAAAGTGGTTTCCTGCACCAACACGAGTGCGAAAAGTGGTTTTTCAACACTAACACAAGTGCGAAAAGTGGTTTTTCAACACTAACACAAGTGCGAAAAGTGGTTTTTCAACACTAACACAAGTGCGAAAAGTGTTTTTTCCACACTAATACAAGTGCAAAAGTGGTTTCCTGCACCAACACAAGTGCGAAATGTGGTTTTTCAACACTAACACAAGTGCGAAAAGTGGTTTTTCAACACTAACACAAGTGCGAAAAGTGGTTTTTCAACACTATCACAAGTGCAAAAAGTGTTTTTTCCACACTAATACAAGTGCAAAAGTGGTTTCCTGCACCAACACATGTGCGAAAAGTGGTTTTTCAACACTAACACAAGTGCGAAAAGTGGTTTTTCAACACTAACACAAGTGCGAAAAGTGGTTTTTCCACACTAATACAAGTGCAAAAGTGGTTTCCTGCACCAACACAAGTGCGAAAAGTGGTTTTTCAACACTAACACAAGTGCGAAAAGTGGTTTTTCAACACTAACACAAGTGCAAAAAGTGGTTTTTCAACACTAACACAAGAGCGAAAAGTGTTTTTTCCACACTAATACAAGTGCAAAAGTGGTTTCCTGCACCAACACAAGTGCGAAAAGTGGTTTTTCAACACTATCACAAGTGCAAAAAGTGTTTTTTCCACACTAATACAAGTGCAAAAGTGGTTTCCTGCACCAACACAAGTGCGAAAAGTGGTTTTTCAACACTAACACAAGTGCGAAAAGTGGTTTTTCAACATTAACACAAGTGCGAAAAGTGTTTTTTCCACACTAATACAAGTGCAAAAGTGGTTTCCTGCACCAACACAAGTGCGAAAAGTGGTTTTTCAACACTAACACAAGTGCAAAAAGTGGTTTTTCTACACTAACACAAGTGCGAAAAGTGGTTTTTCAACACTATCACAAGTGCAAAAAGTGTTTTTTCCACACTAATACAAGTGCAAAAGTGGTTTCCTGCACCAACACAAGTGCAAAAAGTGGTTTTTCAACACTAACACAAGTGCGAAAAGTGGTTTTCAACACTATCACAAGTGCAAAAAGTGTTTTTCCACACTAATACAAGTGCAAAAGTGGTTACCTGCTCCAACACAAGTGCAAAAAGTGGTTTTCAACACTAACACAAGTGCGAAAAGTGGTTTTTCAACACTAACACAAGTGCAAAAAGTGGTTTTTCCACACTAATACAAGTGCAAAAGTGGTTTCCTGCACCAACACAAGTGCGAAAAGTGGTTTTTCAACACTAACACAAGTGCGTAAAGTGGTTTTTAAACACTATCACAAGTGCAAAAAGTGTTTTTTCCACACTAATACAAGTGCAAAGGTGGTTTCCTGTACCAACACAAGTGCGAAAAGTGGTTTTTCAACACTAACACAAGTGCGAAAAGTGGTTTTTCAACACTAACACAAGTGCGAAAAGTGGTTTTTCAACACTATCACAAGTGCAAAAAGTGTTTTTTCCACAATAATACAAGTGCAAAAGTGGTTTCCTGCACCAACACATGTGCGAAAAGTGGTTTTTCAACACTAACACAAGTGCGAAAAGTGGTTTTCCAACACTAACACAAGTGCGAAAAGTGGTTTTTCCACACTAATACAAGTGCAAAAGTGGTTTCCTGCACCAACACAAGTGCGAAAAGTGGTTTTTCAACACTAACACAAGTGCGAAAAGTGGTTTTTCAACACTAACACAAGTGCGAAAAGTGGTTTTTCAACACTAACACAAGTGCGAAAAGTGGTTTTTCCACACTAATACAAGTGCAAAAGTGGTTTCCTGCACCAACACAAGTGCGAAAAGTGGTTTTTCAACACTAACAAAAGTGCGAAAAGTGGTTTTTCAACACTATCACAAGTACAAAAAGTCTTTTTTCCACACTAATACAAGTGCAAAAGTGGTTTCCTGCACCAACACAAGTGCGAAAAGTGGTTTTACAACACTAACACAAGTGCGAAAAGTGGCTTTTCAACACTAACACAAGTGCGAAAAGTGGTTTTTCCACACTAATACAAGTGCAAAAGTGGTTTCCTGCACCAACACAAGTGCGAAAAGTGGTTTTTCAACACTAACACAAGTGCGAAAAGTGGTTTTTCAACACTAACACAAGTGCGAAAAGTGGTTTTTCAACATTAACACAAGTGCAAAAAGTGTTTTTTCCACACTAATACAAGTGCAAAAGTGGTTTCCTGCACCAACACAAGTGCGAAAAGTGGTTTTTCAACACTAACACAAGTGCGAAAAGTGGTTTTTCAACACTAACACAAGTGCGAAAAGTGTTTTTTCCACACTAATACAAGTGCAAAAGTGGTTTCCTGCACCAACACAAGTGCGAAAAGTGGTTTTTCAACACTAACACAAGTGCGAAAAGTGGTTTTTCAACACTAACACAAGTGCGAAAAGTGGTTTTTCAACACTAACACAAGTGCAAAAAGTGGTTTTTCCACACTAATACAAGTGCAAAAGTGGTTTCCTGCACCAACACAACTGCAGTGCGAAAAGTTGTCTTTCAACACTATCAAAAGTGCAAAAAGTGTTTTTTCCACACTAATACAAGTGCAAAAGTGGTTTCCTGCACCAACACGAGTGCGAAAAGTGGTTTTTCAACACTAACACAAGTGCGAAAAGTGGTTTTTCAACACTAACACAAGTGCCAAAAGTGGCTTTTCCACACTAATACAAGTGCAATAGTGGTTTCCTGCACCAACACAAGTGTGAAAAGTGGTTTTTCAACACTATCAAAAGTGCAAAAAGTGTTTTTTCCACACTAATACAAGTGCAAAAGTGGTTTCCTGCACCAACACGAGTGCGAAAAGTGGTTTTTCAACACTAACACAAGTGCGAAAAGTGGTTTTTCAACACTAACACAAGTGCGAAAAGTGGTTTTTCAACACTAACACAAGTGCGAAAAGTGTTTTTTCCACACTAATACAAGTGCAAAAGTGGTTTCCTGCACCACCACAAGTGCGAAAAGTGGTTTTTCAACACTAACACAAGTGCGAAAAGTGGTTTTTCAACACTAACACAAGTGCGAAAAGTGGTTTTTCAACACTATCACAAGTGCAAAAAGTGTTTTTTCCACACTAATACAAGTGCAAAAGTGGTTTCCTGCACCAACACATGTGCGAAAAGTGGTTTTTCAACACTAACACAAGTGCGAAAAGTGGTTTTTCAACACTAACACAAGTGCGAAAAGTGGTTTTTCCACACTAATACAAGTGCAAAAGTGGTTTCCTGCACCAACACAAGTGCGAAAAGTGGTTTTTCAACACTAACACAAGTGCGAAAAGTGGTTTTTCAACACTAACACAAGTGCAAAAAGTGGTTTTTCAACACTAACACAAGAGCGAAAAGTGGTTTTTCCACACTAATACAAGTGCAAAAGTGGTTTCCTGCACCAACACAAGTGCGAAAAGTGGTTTTTCAACACTAACACAAGTGCGAAAAGTGGTTTTTCAACACTAACACAAGTGCGAAAAGTGGTTTTTCAACATTAACACAAGTGCAAAAAGTGTTTTTTCCACACTAATACAAGTGCAAAAGTGGTTTCCTGCACCAACACAAGTGCGAAAAGTGGTTTTTCAACACTAACACAAGTGCGAAAAGTGGTTTTTCAACACTAACACAAGTGCGAAAAGTGTTTTTTCCACACTAATACAAGTGCAAAAGTGGTTTCCTGCACCAACACAAGTGCGAAAAGTGGTTTTTCAACACTAACACAAGTGCGAAAAGTGGTTTTTCAACACTAACACAAGTGCCAAAAGTGGCTTTTCCACACTAATACAAGTGCAAAAGTGGTTTCCTGCACCAACACAAGTGCGAAAAGTTGTCTTTCAACACTAACACAAGTGTGAAAAGTGGTTTTTCCACACTAATACAAGTGCAAAAGTGGTTTCCTGCACCAACACAAGTGCGAAAAGTGGTTTTTCAACACTAACACAAGTGCGAAAAGTGGTTTTTCAACACTATCACAAGTGCAAAAAGTGTTTTTTCCACACTAATACAAGTGCAAAAGTGGTTTCCTGCACCAACACAAGTGCGAAAAGTGGTTTTTCAACACTAACACAAGTGCGAAAAGTGGTTTTTCAACACTAACACAAGTGCGAAAAGTGTTTTTTCCACACTAATACAAGTGCAAAAGTGGTTTCCTGCACCAACACAAGTGCGAAAAGTGGTTTTTCAACACTAACACAAGTGCGAAAAGTGGTTTTTCAACACTAACACAAGTGCGAAAAGTGGTTTTTCAACACTATCACAAGTGCAAAAAGTGTTTTTTCCACACTAATACAAGTGCAAAAGTGGTTTCCTGCACCAACACAAGTGCGAAAAGTGGTTTTTCAACACTAACACAAGTGCGAAAAGTGGTTTTTCAACACTAACACAAGTGCGAAAAGTGTTTTTTCCACACTAATACAAGTGCAAAAGTGGTTTCCTGCACCAACACAAGTGCGAAAAGTGGTTTTTCAACACTAACACAAGTGCGAAAAGTGGTTTTTCAACACTAACACAAGTGCGAAAAGTGTTTTTGCCACACTAATACAAGTGCAAAAGTGGTTTCCTGCACCAACACAAGTGCGAAAAGTGGTTTTTCAACACTAACACAAGTGCGAAAAGTGGTTTTTCAACACTAACACAAGTGCGAAAAGTGTTTTTTCCACACTAGTACAAGTGCAAAAGTGGTTTCCTGCACCAACACAAGTGCGAAAAGTGGTTTTTCAACACTAACACAAGTGCGAAAAGTGGTTTTTCAACACTATCACAAGTGCAAAAAGTGTTTTTTCCACACTCATACAAGTGCAAAAGTGGTTTCCTGCACCAACACAAGTGCGAAAAGTGGTTTTTCAACACTAACACAAGTGCGAAAAGTGGTTTTTCAACATTAACACAAGTGCGAAAAGTGTTTTTTCCACACTAATACAAGTGCAAAAGTGGTTTCCTGCACCAACACAAGTGCGAAAAGTGGTTTTTCAACACTAACACAAGTGCGAAAAGTTGTTTTTCAACACTAACACAAGTGCGAAAAGTGGTTTTTCAACACTATCACAAGTGCAAAAAGTGTTTTTTCCACACTAATACAAGTGCAAAAGTGGTTTCCTGCACCAACACAAGTGCAAAAAGTGGTTTTTCAACACTAACACAAGTGCGAAAAGTGGTTTTTCAACACTATCACAAGTGCAAAAAGTGTTTTTCCACACCAATACAAGTGCAAAAGTGGTTTCCTGCTCCAACACAAGTGCAAAAAGTGGTTTTTCAACACTAACACAAGTGCGAAAAGTGGTTTTTCAACACTAACACAAGTGCAAAAAGTGGTTTTTCCACACTAATACAAGTGCAAAAGTGGTTTCCTGCACCAACACAAGTGCGAAAAGTGGTTTTTCAACACTAACACAAGTGCGAAAAGTGGTTTTTAAACACTATCACAAGTGCAAAAAGTGTTTTTTCCACACTAATACAAGTGCAAAGGTGGTTTCCTGTACCAACACAAGTGCGAAAAGTGGTTTTTCAACACTAACACAAGTGCGAAAAGTGGTTTTTCAACACTAACACAAGTGCGAAAAGTGGTTTTTCAACACTATCACAAGTGCAAAAAGTGTTTTTTCCACAATAATACAAGTGCAAAAGTGGTTTCCTGCACCAACACATGTGCGAAAAGTGGTTTTTCAACACTAACACAAGTGCGAAAAGTGGTTTTCCAACACTAACACAAGTGCGAAAAGTGGTTTTTTCCACACTAATACAAGTGCAAAAGTGGTTTCCTGCACCAACACAAGTGCGAAAAGTGGTTTTTCAACACTAACACAAGTGCGAAAAGTGGTTTTTCACCACTAACACAAGTGCGAAAAGTGGTTTTTCAACACTAACACAAGTGCGAAAAGTGGTTTTTCCACACTAATACAAGTGCAAAAGTGGTTTCCTGCACCAACACAAGTGCGAAAAGTGGTTTTTCAACACTAACAAAAGTGCGAAAAGTGGTTTTTCAACACTATCACAAGTACAAAAAGTCTTTTTTCCACACTAATACAAGTGCAAAAGTGGTTTCCTGCACCAACACAAGTGCGAAAAGTGGTTTTACAACACTAACACAAGTGCGAAAAGTGGCTTTTCAACACTAACACAAGTGCGAAAAGTGGTTTTTCCACACTAATACAAGTGCAAAAGTGGTTTCCTGCACCAACACAAGTGCGAAAAGTGGTTTTTCAACACTAACACAAGTGCGAAAAGTGGTTTTTCAACACTAACACAAGTGTAAAAAGTGGTTTTTCAACACTAACACAAGTGCAAAAAGTGTTTTTTCCACACTAATACAAGTGCAAAAGTGGTTTCCTGCACCAACACAAGTGCGAAAAGTGGTTTTTCAACACTAACACAAGTGCGAAAAGTGGTTTTTCAACACTAACACAAGTGCGAAAAGTGTTTTTTCCACACTAATACAAGTGCAAAAGTGGTTTCCTGCACCAACACAAGTGCGAAAAGTGGTTTTTCAACACTAACACAAGTGCGAAAAGTGGTTTTTCAACACTAACACAAGTGCGAAAAGTGGTTTTTCAACACTAACACAAGTGCGAAAAGTGGTTTTTCCACACTAATACAAGTGCAAAAGTGGTTTCCTGCACCAACACAACTGCGAAAAGTGGTTTTTCAACACTAACACAAGTGCGAAAAGTGGTTTTTCAACACTAACACAAGT
The DNA here is from genome assembly GCF_964187855.1 of Myxine glutinosa. Lineage (NCBI taxonomy): Eukaryota > Metazoa > Chordata > Myxini > Myxiniformes > Myxinidae > Myxine > Myxine glutinosa. The sequence continues at coordinate 75,923,800 of NC_136274.1, read as the reverse complement.
GCCAAAAGTGGCTTTTCCACACTAATACAAGTGCAAAAGTGGTTTCCTGCACCAACACAAGTGCGAAAAGTTGTCTTTCAACACTAACACAAGTGTGAAAAGTGGTTTTTCCACACTAATACAAGTGCAAAAGTGGTTTCCTGCACCAACACAAGTGCGAAAAGTGGTTTTTCAACACTAACACAAGTGCGAAAAGTGGTTTTTCAACACTATCACAAGTGCAAAAAGTGTTTTTTCCACACTAATACAAGTGCAAAAGTGGTTTCTTGCACCAACACAAGTGCGAAAAGTGGTATTTCAACACTAACACAAATGCGAAAAGTGGTTTTCAAACACTAACACAAGTGCGAAAAGTGGTTTTTCCACACTAATACAAGTGCAATAGTGGTTTCCTGCACCAACACAAGTGTGAAAAGTGGCTTTTCAACACTATCAAAAGTGCAAAAAGTGTTTTTTCCACACTAATACAAGTGCAAAAGTGGTTTCCTGCACCAACACGAGTGCGAAAAGTGGTTTTTCAACACTAACCCAAGTGCGAAAAGTGGTTTTTCAACACTAACACAAGTGCGAAAAGTGGTTTTTCAACACTAACACAAGTGCGAAAAGTGTTTTTTCCACACTAATACAAGTGCAAAAGTGGTTTCCTGCACCAACACAAGTGCGAAAAGTGGTTTTTCAACACTAACACAAGTGCGAAAAGTGGTTTTTCAACACTAACACAAATGCGAAAAGTGGTTTTTCAACACTATCACAAGTGCAAAAAGTGTTTTTTCCACACTAATACAAGTGCAAAAGTGGTTTCCTGCACCAACACATGTGCGAAAAGTGGTTTTTCAACACTAACACAAGTGCGAAAAGTGGTTTTTCAACACTAACACAAGTGCGAAAAGTGGTTTTTCCACAATAATACAAGTGCAAAAGTGGTTTCCTGCACCAACACAAGTGCGAAAAGTGGTTTTTCAACACTAACACAAGTGCGAAAAGTGGTTTTTCAACACTAACACAAGTGCGAAAAGTGGTTTTTCAACACTAACACAAGAGCGAACAGTGTTTTTTCCACACTAATACAAGTGCAAAAGTGGTTTCCTGCACCAAAACAAGTGCGAAAAGTGGTTTTTCAACACTAACACAAGTGCGAAAAGTGGTTTTTCAACACTAACACAAGTGCGAAAAGTGGTTTTTCAACACTAACACAAGTGCGAAAAGTGGTTTTTCAACACTAACACAAGTGCGAAAAGTGATTTTTCCACACTAATACAAGTGCAAAAGTGGTTTCCTGCACCAACACAAGTGCGAAAAGTGGTTTTTCAACACTAACAAAAGTGCGAAAAGTGGTTTTTCAACACTATCACAAGTGCAAAAAGTCTTTATTCCACACTAATACAAGTGCAAAAGTGGTTTCCTGCACCAACACAAGTGCGAAAAGTGGTTTTTCAACACTAACACAAGTGCGAAAAGTGGTTTTTCAACACTAACACAAGTGCGAAAAGTGGTTTTTCAACATTAACACAAGTGCGAAAAGTGTTTTTGCCACACTAATACAAGTGCAAAAGTGGTTTCCTGCACCAACACAAGTGCGAAAAGTGGTTTTTCAACACTAACACAAGTGCGAAAAGTGGTTTTTCAACACTAACACAAGTGCGAAAAGTGGTTTTTCAACACTAACACAAGTGCGAAAAGTGGTTTTTCCACACTAATACAAGTGCAAAAGTGGTTTCCTGCACCAACACAACTGCGAAAAGTGGTTTTTCAACACTAACACAAGTGCAAAAAGTGGTTTTTCAACACTAACACAAGTGCCAAAAGTGGCTTTTCCACACTAATACAAGTGCAAAAGTGGTTTCCTGCACAAACACAAGTGCGAAAAGTTGTCTTTCAACACTAACACAAGTGTGAAAAGTGGTTTTTCCACACTAATACAAGTGCAAAAGTGGTTTCCTGCACCAACACAAGTGCGAAAAGTGGTTTTTCAACACTAACACAAGTGCGAAAAGTGGTTTTTCAACACTATCACAAGTGCAAAAAGTGTTTTTTCCACACTAATACAAGTGCAAAAGTGGTTTCCTGCACCAACACAAGTGCGAAAAGTGGTTTTTCAACACTAACACAAATGCGAAAAGTGGTTTTCCAACACAAACACAAATGCGAAAAGTGGTTTTCCAACACTAACACAAGTGCGAAAAGTGGTTTTTCCACACTAATACAAGTGCAATAGTGGTTTCCTGCACCAACACAAGTGTGAAAAGTGGTTTTTCAACACTATCAAAAGTGCAAAAAGTGTTTTTTCCACACTAATACAAGTGCAAAAGTGGTTTCCTGCACCAACACAAGTGCGAAAAGTGGTTTTTCAACACTAACACAAGTGCGAAAAGTGGTTTTTCAACACTAACACAAGTGCGAAAAGTGGTTTTTCAACACTAACACAAGTGCGAAAAGTGTTTTTTCCACACTAATACAAGTGCAAAAGTGGTTTCCTGCACCAACACAAGTGCGAAAAGTGGTTTTTCAACACTAACACAAGTGCGAAAAGTGGTTTTTCAACACTAACACAAGTGCGAAAAGTGGTTTTTCAACACTATCACAAGTGCAAAAAGTGTTTTTTCCACACTAATACAAGTGCAAAAGTGGTTTCCTGCACCAACACAAGTGCGAAAAGTGGTTTTTCAACACTAACACAAGTGCGAAAAGTGGTTTTTCAACACTAACACAAGTGCGAAAAGTGTTTTTTCCACACTAATACAAGTGCAAAAGTGGTTTCCTGCACCAACACAAGTGTGAAAAGTGGTTTTTCAACACTAACACAAGTGCGAAAAGTGGTTTTTCAACACTAACACAAGTGCGAAAAGTGTTTTTTCCACACTAATACAAGTGCAAAAGTGGTTTCCTGCACCAACACAAGTGCGAAAAGTGGTTTTTCAACACTAACACAAGTGCAAAAAGTGGTTTTTCAACACTAACACAAGTGCGAAAAGTGGTTTTTCAACACTATCACAAGTGCAAAAAGTGTTTTTTCCACACTAATACAAGTGCAAAAGTGGTTTCCTGCACCAACACAAGTGCAAAAAGTGGTTTTTCAACACTAACACAAGTGCGAAAAGTGGTTTTTCAACACTAACACAAGTGCGAAAAGTGGTTTTTAAACACTATCACAAGTGCAAAAAGTGTTTTTTCCACACTAATACAAGTGCAAAGGTGGTTTCCTGTACCAACACAAGTGCGAAAAGTGGTTTTTCAACACTAACACAAGTGCGAAAAGTGGTTTTTCAACACTAACACAAGTGCGAAAAGTGGTTTTTCAACACTATCACAAGTGCAAAAAGTGTTTTTTCCACAATAATACAAGTGCAAAAGTGGTTTCCTGCACCAACACATGTGCGAAAAGTGGTTTTTCAACACTAACACAAGTGCGAAAAGTGGTTTTCCAACACTAACACAAGTGCGAAAAGTGGTTTTTCCACACTAATACAAGTGCAAAAGTGGTTTCCTGCACCAACACAAGTGCGAAAAGTGGTTTTTCAACACTAACACAAGTGCGAAAAGTGGTTTTTCAACACTAACACAAGTGCGAAAAGTGGTTTTTCAACACTAACACAAGTGCGAAAAGTGGTTTTTCCACACTAATACAAGTGCAAAAGTGGTTTCCTGCACCAACACAAGTGCGAAAAGTGGTTTTTCAACACTAACAAAAGTGCGAAAAGTGGTTTTTCAACACTATCACAAGTACAAAAAGTCTTTTTTCCACACTAATACAAGTGCAAAAGTGGTTTCCTGCACCAACACAAGTGCGAAAAGTGGTTTTACAACACTAACACAAGTGCGAAAAGTGGCTTTTCAACACTAACACAAGTGCGAAAAGTGGTTTTTCCACACTAATACAAGTGCAAAAGTGATTTCCTGCACCAACACAAGTGCGAAAAGTGGTTTTTCAACACTAACACAAGTGCGAAAAGTGGTTTTTCAACACTAACACAAGTGCGAAAAGTGGTTTTTCAACACTAACACAAGTGCAAAAAGTGTTTTTTCCACACTAATACAAGTGCAAAAGTGGTTTCCTGCACCAACACAAGTGCGAAAAGTGGTTTTTCAACACTAACACAAGTGCGAAAAGTGGTTTTTCAACACTAACACAAGTGCGAAAAGTGTTTTTTCCACACTAATACAAGTGCAAAAGTGGTTTCCTGCACCAACACAAGTGCGAAAAGTGGTTTTTCAACACTAACCCAAGTGCGAAAAGTGGTTTTTCAACACTAACACAAGTGCGAAAAGTGGTTTTTCAACACTAACACAAGTGCAAAAAGTGGTTTTTCCACACTAATACAAGTGCAAAAGTGGTTTCCTGCACCAACACAACTGCGAAAAGTGGTTTTTCAACACTAACACAAGTGCGAAAAGTGGTTTTTCAACACTAACACAAGTGCCAAAAGTGTTTTTTCCACACTAATACAAGTGCAAAAGTGGTTTCCTGCACCAACACAAGTGCGAAAAGTTGTCTTTCAACACTAACACAAGTGTGAAAAGTGGTTTTTCCACACTAATACAAGTGCAAAAGTGGTTTCCTGCACCAACACAAGTGCGAAAAGTGGTTTTTCAACACTAACACAAGTGCGAAAAGTAGTTTTTCAACACTATCACAAGTGCAAAAAGTGTTTTTTCCACACTAATACAAGTGCAAAAGTGGTTTCTTGCACCAACACAAGTGCGAAAAGTGGTATTTCAACACTAACACAAATGCGAAAAGTGGTTTTCCAACACTAACACAAGTGCGAAAAGTGGTTTTTCCACACTAATACAAGTGCAATAGTGGTTTCCTGCACCAACACAAGTGTGAAAAGTGGTTTTTCAACACTATCAAAAGTGCAAAAAGTGTTTTTTCCACACTAATACAAGTGCAAAAGTGGTTTCCTGCACCAACACGAGTGCGAAAAGTGGTTTTTCAACACTAACACAAGTGCGAAAAGTGGTTTTTCAACACTAACACAAGTGCGAAAAGTGGTTTTTCAACACTAACACAAGTGCGAAAAGTGTTTTTTCCACACTAATACAAGTGCAAAAGTGGTTTCCTGCACCAACACAAGTGCGAAATGTGGTTTTTCAACACTAACACAAGTGCGAAAAGTGGTTTTTCAACACTAACACAAGTGCGAAAAGTGGTTTTTCAACACTATCACAAGTGCAAAAAGTGTTTTTTCCACACTAATACAAGTGCAAAAGTGGTTTCCTGCACCAACACATGTGCGAAAAGTGGTTTTTCAACACTAACACAAGTGCGAAAAGTGGTTTTTCAACACTAACACAAGTGCGAAAAGTGGTTTTTCCACACTAATACAAGTGCAAAAGTGGTTTCCTGCACCAACACAAGTGCGAAAAGTGGTTTTTCAACACTAACACAAGTGCGAAAAGTGGTTTTTCAACACTAACACAAGTGCAAAAAGTGGTTTTTCAACACTAACACAAGAGCGAAAAGTGTTTTTTCCACACTAATACAAGTGCAAAAGTGGTTTCCTGCACCAACACAAGTGCGAAAAGTGGTTTTTCAACACTATCACAAGTGCAAAAAGTGTTTTTTCCACACTAATACAAGTGCAAAAGTGGTTTCCTGCACCAACACAAGTGCGAAAAGTGGTTTTTCAACACTAACACAAGTGCGAAAAGTGGTTTTTCAACATTAACACAAGTGCGAAAAGTGTTTTTTCCACACTAATACAAGTGCAAAAGTGGTTTCCTGCACCAACACAAGTGCGAAAAGTGGTTTTTCAACACTAACACAAGTGCAAAAAGTGGTTTTTCTACACTAACACAAGTGCGAAAAGTGGTTTTTCAACACTATCACAAGTGCAAAAAGTGTTTTTTCCACACTAATACAAGTGCAAAAGTGGTTTCCTGCACCAACACAAGTGCAAAAAGTGGTTT